>NC_069133.1:59924732-61124732 GCF_026914265.1 Mya arenaria | reverse complement strand
AACATGTGTATAATGCAACACAATATATTCACAGAGAGAAGACAGTAGTTGACATTGTCATTAATACTTGTATAACTTTTAAAATATAAACTTTTAGGTTTCCACATTAAAAAACCTTATAATTAAACACACTCATTTTCTACAAGGATAGTTGAGAAACACTAACACAATTACAAGTATCATCACATAAACGGACATCATAAATCATCATAAATTAAGCATACATGGCACAAAACATACTATGTTAAATATGCGATCATATCGTGGTAATTTTGACATTTGTCCACCACAAGTGTTGTTTCATAATTAATTAATCACTCGTTGTTTGTTATCCCCTCATATGTGACATTTATTGATATAGCTTTTATCTTATATGTGATTTGGTTTACGATCGTGATTGTTCGTTGTTTGTGTTTTGTTTGTATGTGATATATATATATATATATATATATATATATATATATATATATATATATATATAATAAGTACGAATGGGTATGTTCGCTATTTGTTATTCTCTTATACATACTATTTGTTGATTCATAATCGTGTATGGTCATTGTTTCTTTAATCAGTTTTTGTTTTAACTGTTGTTTTGAAACTATTTTATACTTGTACATATATAAAATAAAAAGTGAACTTAAACTCTTTATAATCACTTAATCGATTACGACATTTCCGGTGGCATACTAAAATTATCCTGTACGTAGCATCCAATAACAGAATCGACACTACATCAGACAAAGCCAAGACCCTGTTTAAATGCACAACGATCACCCAAACAGACAAATTAAACAATTATTCACATATCGTTGTTAGTTGGCTTTTTAAACAAACCGTTCTACAAAATTTGTTGAAACAATATTTATTTCAATAAAACATCTTTATTTTCTAGATAAACAAAGTTTGAGCATAATCAACTTATTAACTGAGACAATTACACGTGAAAAAAACAAGTGATATACTAGTATGTGAAGAACAAAATTGTCACGCCCGAATTGAAAAGGACGCTTTTAAGCCCACTTTGGTCACTACTTTTTGGCGAACCACTGTTTGTGTTTGAGAAGTTAATGTCGTTTTTTTTAAGTTTGAAATATTCTAAATTTTCTATTCTAATTTTAATTTTGTCGGTTTTAATAACGATACTGTTTGCGAACTTGTTGCAATATCAACACAACAACTAAGGCAGCCTCATTCTACATTTTCCTGCAAATATGATCATCTTTGCCGATATATAATATTCTTAATACATCTTGTAAGATTTTTTTCAAACTTAATGATTAGAGGCGGAATTGTTCGGTTTTTAAAACATTTTGGCCTAATTGTTTCTTTTATACTATTGTTTATATCTTTCCGAAGTAGATAATTATACTCGTATATGAATACCTTTTTCCAACACTGAAATTCTGAAAGTAGTCTTAGAGTTTTGTGCTGTTGTTCCATGTTTCTTGTTTGTGATTTTTTTTGTTTTTGTCGTTTACCCTGTGCCATTAAACGGGGTTTATGTTTAAACTTTTGGCTACTGAGCTTGTTTCTGTAGTTTTCACATACATATTTAGACAATATCTATAATTCTCAAACACATTTTTTTTGCAATTATATGAAAACAAATGTTTACGTATAAAGAATACGGACCCTGGTTATTGGGAGGATTTTTGGGAATCAAACCCCAACCTCTTCCATCTTCCTTTTCATAGAAGAGTACACTCACAGCAAGAAGTGTTATTATTTTTTCTTTCCGACATCGTCATCATTTCAAAACACACATCACTTGAATCCAAAACATCAATGTGTTGATCAAGGAGCGGTCTTTCTTCGTCATCTGACGACTGGTCATCATTGTTCATGTCCACATCTCTTACCTCTCTACAAATACATATAGTGGTTATTATATAGTTGTGTGGCTGTCATAGGATCGTAATAATACATGAACCAGTAGCACAAAATGAAATGAAAGGGGAAAATCTTATTATTTAATTATGATGCTCATTCTGTCCCTTCAGCATCATATGGTTTATGTCCACGAATGTTTTATAATAACGGTATCATTGAGTTGAACTAAACCAGAGTAAATTGATCAGGCTCTTTTAATGCATTAATGATTAAGAACACTAATTCTATTACCTTGGTTTTGAGACGATGATCGATGCTCTTATAATCTCATTATCATTGGCAGTAAAAGATGCAACGTCAACAAATGGCAATGCATCAAGCGCGTTTTCTAAGTGGCTGGCATCTCCTCCAAGCACCTGCGTCTTGTTAAGTTTTACTTGCAATTCAGCTCCAGGCTTTGCGTTTTTAATTATTGTAATGATGTTACGAGTATCCAGGATAATGTTGTCTAATTCAAGGTTTTGTAGTTTGTTGCATCTCGGTATGAACATTTCCAAGCCCGTGTCGTCCGAAAACTCATATTCATCAATTAAAAGAGTTGTGAGGCTGTCCGATTGCAAAACATGGACAAATACTTGAGAGGAATCATAAATATGACATGTTGTCACAGTCACTTGCCCATGTCGGCAATATCTCTCGTTCTCCTCTAGTGTTTGAAGGTCGTTTTCGCCTATTTGTTTTTCACCATGAAACTGCTTATCCTTGTCCTGGCATCCGCATTTGTCATCAGCCACACATCTGACAGCCCATAGAGTAATATCGGCTAATTTAGGAGTTTCACACAGTAAGTTGGTAACCTGTGTATGCGAAAGAGTACATCCAAACAGCCGAATATAAGTGACATTGCACATACAGGAATGTAAGCTCTTCTCTCGAAATGGCGTAAGATCATAATCATCCAGTTCTAGTTTTTTCAAATTATTGCACCCGTGCACAATGGATAGTAAAGCATGCGCATTGATAGTATCATTATGATTCATAATCAATAATTGTGTCAACCCAGTCATTAAAGTAATACAGCTTATATGGTACTTTTGACATGTCACATGGTGTGTTATGACCAATTGCCGGACGGTTTCTGGCCTGATGGAGAGAATCAAATTCAAGTCACTTTCAATGCTCAGTTGAAGAACCTTTACACTCATACATTTCACATCCGAGTTTGGCTTTGCTTCTGTAAGACATCCTAAAAACGTGTCTTGAACCAATCTACATGTTTCATCGTCTTTTTCAATTTCACTTCTAAAACATACATATTCAGATATCTCAGATATTGTTTTGACTTTGTCTGAAGAAAAGCCGGAGGTAAATTGTAAAATCCTTGCCAGTTTACCAAGTGATTGTCTGTTTGTGCATTTTTGAAGGACGAATGTCATCATTTCAGGACTCTACATCGAGGTGTTTCATACCACAGTGTGTCAGTTTCGATGATTCAAACACAAGAGAGTCTGACTGGATGAATGAAGTAAATGAAAATTCCGCGAGTCCGACCATCATCCTAGCAAACTGAATATATTCCTCTTTCTGACGAAGAACAGGAGGTAGCATATCCAAATCATTATCTGAAGGTTCACTTATTGTTCTTGTAACACATCGGTGCTCTTTTTGGTCCCTAAAGATTTTCAGCATTAATTGAACTACATCGACATATATCTCCGTTTTAGTCTCGTGCAGTTTATGATTATTGAACCAGCTGCACAATAGGAGCTTCAGCATGAGTGGAACTGCCAGCAAACTTTGCAGTTTTCGTTGTTCTATTTCATGCTGAAAATCGTCTACTTTAAGAGATTTTCCTTTATATTTATTCAGTTTATCAAGAACATTGCCAGATAATATCTTGATAGATTCAGTAGACATGCCTTTTAATCTTATTTCGATATCAATATCGGAAGGCCTTGGAAGTATTTCTGTCATTTTCCATGGTCTTGATGTGAATATTGCGGTACATCTGCTTTCTTTCTTTGGTATACCTGAAGGCGTTTTTGGAGACATGAGGTTCTTTGTCTGCATCCTCCACTCATCCAATCCATCTACAATATAAAGGCACTGTTCTGGCATTGTTTTGATGATCCATCTGAATGTTTCATTATGCGAGTGTTCAAGTAATTGAGCTACAATCATTTCCTCGATGCTACGTTCTTCTGCAGCGTGCCGCAAAGACACATAAAACAAAAATCTGAAACGCTGCATGTAAAGCATGTTCTTTGTACTTGCTTGTCTTACAAACTTCGATTCAGTTTTGTTAGATATTCCTGTCTGGGTTGAGTTTTCCTTAACGGTCCATTGTTTTGATAAAGGATTTTCATGTGAAAAGCACCACGATGAAGTAATCTTTCTACACAGAGTCGTTTTGCCCATACCGGCATCAGCTATGACACATATGTTTTTCTTGCAATCCCCATCTGAAGTTAGCATTTCCTCAAATGTATCAATCTGCTGCACGGTTTCCTCATTTCTATTTACTTTCTGGTGTAAATCGTGTCCAAGATTGCTCTGATATGTCTTCACAACTTTCTCCATTCTAAGCGGTACATACAAATGTTCAATATCATCGTCTTCTTCTGGCAATAATGGGGTCACATCTACCTTCACGTAATATTGTCTGTATGTATCTATCAGGTACTGTTGCAGATCTAAAATTAAGGTCATTTAGTAAAGAAAGTAATGATTACATACGGTATTTTAGACGTATTCGTACGAATCTCAGAAAAATAATAACAATTAAGTATATCTACAGATAGCCTTAACTAATCATATATTCATCTGTGTGTGAGTGTGCGTGCGTGCGTGTGTGTGTGTGTCTGCGTGTGCGTGTAAAAATGTTTCTATGCTGTATAACATAAACTAAATTAACCAAAATAAAACAAAAATGGCTATCGCCAGTTCTGTTTAGACGTTAAAGAGTTAAATAGTTTGTATCTTAAACAATATAATTATTTCTAATTTCCGGAGCACGATGTTGACGCTCATGACACTGCTTTTTAGTGGTTTTTTTTTCGTGATGAATGGAATAGGCATCAAATAACACCGTATAACTAGCCAATCGTGGTTTTAATTCATTTGTTCAATTAAGCTGCTCAGTATTTTTTGCACAGTCCTGTAACACATTTCTGAAATGTTGTCCATATTCGTGATGGAATCGTCATTTGAACTCAAGTCAGAAGTCAGTCAAATCATTTACTATTTTTCCTGCACTGCCCGTGGTAGAGTATAATCCTTCCATTAAAAAAACATTTATGACAGACGACAATTTATTTTGGAATATGTAGGCCCATTCCCTCTAATAAACTTAACTGTTTTTCATTTATTGCTTCAGCAAGTGAAATAACATGTGTACTCTTAGTTCTTTAATAGCGTATATGAAGCGCTGCATTGATGAAGGAAGAAATTTGATTTGTGAGCGTTTGCATTAAAATACTTAATTTGATAACACTAGTCGGAAATTGAATTTGAAATATACATCCAATTATAGCCAACAACACCAATAACATCATCAACAACAACAATGGTACCATAGCAGCAAGTGATTTTCCATCATGTTAGTAGTAGATTAAATGCGATATAATATTGTAAATACATTTTATATCTGCATTGAAATGTGTATTTTGTTTAGCTACGCAAGATGTCTAATATACCTTTTCAATTCGTTCAAAAAGTGAATGTTCTTATGGTTGGTCGTCATTTTGTACACAGAATACTTATATCATGCACTGAAAGTATGAATTACCAACATCCGTGTATGCAAAAGACATAGGAAATATGTAATCCCGTATATACTTACCATCTAAGACTTCTTGCGAAACTGTTGTATCAACTTTGGTTTTCTGCAAAGAGATATTAGTTTTAGTAAGCTTTTTTCTACGCAATTGTACAATAAATATTCAATTGATTATTATCAATACTATTCTTTGAGAAATTATCTTTAAAGATAAACAAAGGACAAAAGAATACAACTGAATGTATCTGATGAACAATGACATGCATGTGAATTTCGACACTGGTGACCCCGTAGCATATTGCTTGCAACTTTCTGGTTGAATGTGTAGAGAAAATGTGTAAAGATTATATCGGATTGTTTGGTGGTCAATACAGATCACATCATATGCGATATCGCTTCCAAAGTCAATGTAAGTAAAGAAACGAAGTCAACTGCAATATCGTTATCTATAATGTATTTTAGGTAATTTAGTTTAAAACGTGTGACCAAAACGCAATACTCTTTTAAATTTTACCAAAACTTTATGGGGTCGCCGGTCATTATCGTTCAACGATATGGTTTAACTTTGTGAAAATTTCTAAAGGCGATTGATAACTTAAATATTAGTACTTCAAAAAACTCGTCGTGCTTCTTCTGTATCTTTTGTAGCTGAATGTCCGTATGCTCAGTGAGTGTTTCAATCGCAATCTCCTTCGTCATTTCGATACTGTTAATAGCTATTTGTTCTAGCTCCTTCGCCTCATCCAAAGTTATATCTTCATCATTCATTATCTGAAAAGGTAACGATTAACTCATGAAACGCATTTATATCCTTTTATTTTGAGTATATAGTAATTTCTGCTTCGTTTGACATTATGTTTTTAAATGCACTGTACCTCATTTTAACAGCTTTAATAAGAATTACAGGCACCAAACGTACCCTGTTACTCAATAAATCATTCACGTAGTACACCGTTATTTATACAAACATTAAATCAATATTTCAATTAACAATATAAATATGTTTCACTTCTATCAATTGTTGTGTAGCAAGCTGGGCTTTTGGGTCCTTCAGCAGGTGTTGTTTGTCTGTTAGAATGCAAATAATGTCTTGTATGATATCTCGCATCCCAATTTCTGACAGTTGATATGTTGCAGAGTGTAGAATTTCATTTCTAGATTTTCGAACCTGGAACAATGCATTTTGTTTTTTGTGACTGGGTAATTATAATGATATCTGTTTGGTTGCAGCACTAAACCAATACGTGTTCATAATTATTAAATAACATACAGAATATATAACTTGTTTATTTTCAATACCCCTAAAAATTCAACCTGTAATATTTAATAACACGTTTTATAGATTTTTAATTGTTTCACAGAACAGGACGGTGATTTTCGTGAGCATTCCTTGTGGATTTGTTTTAGTATGATGAATTCTGTCATTAAATTTTTATTCAAATTTTGCATATCGAGTTTCGATCATGACCATCATGGTTTCAAGGGTATTTAATAACTTCGGTCATATTTATAGCAATCATATATGCAACGTCTTTGCACTAAAGTGATCTGAAAACAACAACAAGAGGAAAGCATTAACTCTTTTTAAATGAAAATAAAATCAAGTGCAAACTTCAAGAAATGAAAAAAAAGTTTAATTAAGAATATTGTAAGGTATTGACATTATTATATTAAAATTATTATAAACATGAACGGAATTGTAAGAAACTCACCCGCTGAAGAGGCGTTATGTCATCAATATAGTTATGCAGAAATTTGCAGTTGATCATGACACTAAGAAGACCAGCCGCATCTAGGTCAGATGCACATGTCGACTTTGAATAACGTTGTGTACTAAGATAGCACAGGCAAATCGACCAGTAGTCGGACGCCCACTGTGAACAATCTGTGCAGTTGAAAATGGGGTTTCTTGAGGAGTGGCCAGCAACGATCAAGTCGAAAATCACACTGCAAGGACTTCCGGGCGATGAACATAAAAGCTTTCCTCGCATGTTTTGTACGCAAAGACATTTTAAATGCCGACAATCCCGATACGGACAACTGCTTTTTGTATGCACATGCCATGGCAAGATCTGTTTTACCAAACATTGAGAGCATTTCTCTAAATTTCCGGAGAAAATAAGCTTTCTTGCATCAGACTTCAACTGTTCATGGTATTTTTTCGTATGTGTGTCGACGAAGTCTTCTACACCATATTTTAAAACAAGAAGAGCACGGACAGCCTTTAGCCAGTTTCTGTGCAATGGATCATTGACCCTTTGTACATCACAGGAATCCGCCATATGTATTCACAACAGCTTGAGTATTTTAGTTATCACAACACATGAATATTACTTGTCATTCTGTTTAAACTTTATTCCGTTGAATGTATATCATTCATTGATTACGTTCTTTGAATATGTTTTGTATTAACCAATTCTTTTAATATATATGATGCAATATGAAGGCACTATCCACTAAACTTGTGTTTTTGCTTACTAGCTACGCCAGACATGTAACATAAAGTGTCGGCTAAGTGGAAAGTTGAAACTCCACAATCTTCTAAATGATTTCAAGGAAAAAAACCCATGTCATTTGTCGAATGCGTTTAAGATAACACTGTGTGGGAGTTAAAGTAGGTTTAAATGTGAGCACTTGAGTATTGGATAAACTGCTTTATTTCTATTTATTGGGCTACGACGCGGGATTTTGATTTCATTAACTTCCTGATAGGAAATTAATTTGTTAATCATTATTGTGGCCAAATTCATTCATTTTTATCATACTTTTAACCCTAACATATATTGATAAAGCTGGGCTTGTCCTTGTCCTCTTTGCATACATAATAATATTGTTTTATTGAGATTATTTGAGCATTATAAAGTCTTCAAAAGAATTTATAGATAATTCTTCGCTTATTACTGACTGCATTGTTCTGCATCTTAACAGGTCCTGGACCGTCTTGTAGAACAAATATTGACCAAAATAATACTTACACTTACTGAAACTAGTGTTCAATGTCGTATGTCTGTATTCTATTAAAATCTAAGACATTATAAAACTCGTGATCAATAATGCCTGATTTACCATATATGAGAAGCAGTATCCGACATTCCTCACGTGGATCCAGATAAATTTTTTGGTGTCTCTTTCAACAGATTTTGTGACTACTGAATTTGGTTCTGTAGTTTTTCATATAAATATTGAGCATAAATTTACTCATTCATAATTATTGCCGAAAATTTAACAATAAAATAGCAATTTAATAGTCCACATGAAAGCAGAATTTTAATCAATTACCTTGTTGAATGATACAATACTGAGCTATTGTCACACTTAAAGCCTTTTGTGGATGTTTACGACGTTATTTCCCCATCAGAATTCTCGCCATACCAATATTTATAGCTAGACACATGATTATAAGTGTTGCTTCACTTTAAAAACAAACAAACATTGGTGTAAATTTTTGTACTCAGGATATGGTCGTCGGTGTTGCCTAAACGCGTTTTTTAACAACAGATTTAATAAAATACCGTTCCAGGTGTTTGTTACACAAACATTGCTAAATACTAACAAATTGTTAAACAGGGAAACCTAGTGCTATAAAAACGATAAACAAATTGCTCAAAACGCATTTACAATCAAACCCACGTGACTTCGCCCCACGTAAGAATTTGCAGATTTTAAGACAGTTTGTATTTTCTTTGACACATACACTAAAATTTACTTGATTTCTTAAAAGTTTCTTTGGCAGTCGAGGCAAACAACACTTTTCAAAAAAACACTTACCATGAAAAACGGATATGAAAGGAGAACATATGAGCTGTCGGCTACAGCTTTCCGCTTGCTACTACTATTCGACCAGCAGATAATTATAAATTTAACAAACACCATGCTCTTACAGTTTGGTTCCACATTTATAAATTGCTTGATATATTATAGTAGCATATACACATTATTGATAGATCTTTACGTCATACGTTCAGTAGTATCGGGAAGCCTGTAAGTTATAAATGCACTCCCCATGCAACTACGCCTTGTTCTTATTAATCCCTGAATGATCTCACTGACCACACGTTTGTTATCAGATTTTATATCACATTCACCCCAATGGTTTAAAACCCCTTTTACTCGTTATTAAATGCATACGATAATCCACTTGGTATACACTTTTCATTTAATTCACTTTAATTTTCAATTGCAATAGTTTTACATGTTAACTTCCCTTAGTTACATTATACCCAATTGTATTTGAAAGGGGTGGCTACAGATGAGATTACAACTTATTTAAATTGTAGCAATCGCTTCCCTTTGACAGCAATATTTTGTTTAATATATTTACAAATCAAACATGTCATTTCGCTAAACAAGCAAAATACTTTTACTGCTTTTATTGTTTCTTGCAACAACTTGACAGCCAAGTTTTATTGTCGACGTCCTCAATTAATGTCTTGAGGCAAGCAACCTACATAATTGTCGTAGTGTTGAATTTTAAGTTCAAATTACAATTCTTCTGATTCGGGCGATTTCTCTATGTTTCGGCTTCATGTAGACCTATGCGTTCATAACATTTAGAACATAATATTCCCGTATCGCTTAAGAAAGAAATTAAAAACAAGAGTGAATGTTACAACAGCACCTATTTTGCGCTGCACATAAACGAAACTTAGTCAATCTTTGTGAAATCCTTGTTTGTTATTCTCTTACATGCAATGTGTGTTGCTTTACGATTCTGTATGTTCTTGTTTGTTATATTCTTATATGTGATATGTATTGATACACGATTGTGTATGTTCGTTGTTTCTAAAATCATTAAGTTAAGCTATTTATTTTAAAACTCTTGTTTTGAAATTATTCAATTTCTGCCCTTTTGTGCATTTTTATAAAATAAATAGTAGTTGTATATTGAACTCGTTATTATCACTGCAGACATTAACGGTGTCGGACGGAGTTTATCCAGTACGTAATGTACAAAAATATTATGGAAACTACATAAGCATCATTTCGAACAAATACCCTGCTTAAATGCACAGGCATCATGGCAAAGACAAACACACAACATAAATATGAAAAGATCGTTATTTGTAAATATTGACCCCTTAAACAAAAGCGCTCCATTATAACTAATAGAGCAATATGGACCAATGTGATTGAAACAATATTTATTTCAATAAAACATTTCAATTTCCATATATTTGCTATTATTCGTGAAACATTTTGACAAATTAGTTTGACGATACTGTTTGCGAGTTTCTTTGTTATATAACAAACAATGACTCAAGCTGTTTAAAAACCCCGATACTATTTATCATTCTCAAACGTTTTATTTTTAAATGTTTAATGTAAAATATAATCATGGGCTGTACGAATAGAGAATTCAGAACCTCAACTTTATCTTACATCAAGTTCATTGAATATTACATTTACAGCACGAAAGGTTCTTCTTTTTGGCTTCCGACATCGACATCACTTCGAAATACACTTCACTTGAATCACTAACGTTCTCAATTTGTTGATCAAGAAGCGGTCTTGCTTCATCATATGAGGACTGGTCATCATTGATAATTTCGTCACCACTTTCCTCTCTAAACATATATGAGGTGTAAAGTGTTTAGATGTGATGCAGTTAGAGGATTATATACATGCATGAATAAGTTGACGAAATGAAAGTAACTTGGCATATTTATTTATAATATTTACAATGCTAAAGTTATGTTTAATGTTTGATATAAATGGTGTCAGTGCTTGAAGAAAACGAAAGTAAATGAACTAGGCTCTTTTAGGCATTAATTTAGAAGGCAAATTCCATTACCTTGGTGTTGTAACGATGATGGAGGCTTTTATAATCTCGTTATCATTGGCAGAAAAAGATGCAACGTCAACACATGGCAAATCGTAAAGCATATCTCTTAAGTGGCTGGCATTTTCTCCAATCACCATCTTGTTAAGTTTTATTTGCAATTCAGCTCCAGGCTTTGAGTTTTTAATTATTGTAATGATGTTACGAGCATCCAGGATAATGTTGTCTAATTCAAGGTTTAGTAGTTTGTTGCATCTCGGTATGAACATTTCCAAGCCCGGGTCGTCCGAAAACTCATATTCATCAATTAAAAGAGTTGTGAGGCTGTCCGATTGCAAAACATGGACAAAAACTTGAGAGGAATCATAAATATGACATGTTGTCACACTCACTTGCCTATGTTGGTAATATCTTTCGTTTACCTCAAGTGTTTTAAGGTCGTTCCCCGCTATTTGTTTTTTACCATGGAACTCTTTGTCATAACATCCGCAGTGGCCATCAGCCACACACTTGACAGCCCAAAGGGTAATTTTTGTTAATTGCGGAGCTTCACACAGTAGGTTGGTAACCTGGGTATCCGAAAGAGTACATCCAAACAGTCGAATATAAGTGACATTGCACATACAGGAATGTAAGCTCTTCTCTAGAAATGGTGAAAGATCATAATCATCCAGTTCTAGATCTTTCAAATCATTGCACCCGTGCACAATGGACAGTAAAGCATGCGCATTGATATTATCACTATTATTCATTATCAATAATTTTGTCAATCGAGTCATTAAAGTAATGCAGCTTATATGGTACCTTTGACATGTCACATGGTGTGTTATGACCAATTGTCGGACGGTTTCTGGCCTGATGGATGGAATTAAATTCATGTCACTTTCAATGCTCAGTTGAAGAACCTTTATACTTATACATGTCTCTTCTGGTTTTGGCTTAGCTTCGGAAAGACATCCTAGAACTGTGTCTTGAACCAGTCTACATGTTTCATCATCTCTTTCAATTTCATTTCTTAAAGATACATATTCAGATATCTCAGAAATCGTTTTGACTGCTTCTGACGAAAATCCGGATGTAAACTGTAAAATCCTTGCCAGTTTACCAAGTGAATGTCTGTTTGTACATTTTCGAAGGACGGTACTCAACATTTCAGGATGTATATTTAAATGAATTGCTGCAAAGAATTCTTGAAATGTTCTGTGTACATATGAAATTTGTACAGTATGATCAACGACCGACTGCGTTTTGATAGTCGTTTGTGACAGCAAGCCGGCTTTGAGACATAGTTCTACATCGAGTTGTTTCATACCACAGTGTGTCAGTTTCGTTGTTTTAAACACAAGTGAGTCTGACTGAATGAATGACGTATATGAAAACTTTGCGAGTCCGATTATCATTCTTGCAAACTGAATATATTCCTCTTTCTGACGAAGAACAAAAGGTAGCCTGTCCAAATCATTATCTGAAGGTTCACTGATTTGTCTTGTAATGCATTGGTGCTCTTTTTGGTCCCTAAAGATTTTCAGCATTAATTGAACTACATCCACATATATCTCCGTTTTAGTCTCGTGCAGTTTATGATTATTGAACCAGCTGCACAACAGAAGCTTTAGCATTAGCGGTACTGTCAACAAACTTTGCAGTTTTCTTTGTTCTATTTCATGCTGGAAATCGACTACTTTAAGAGATTTTCCTTTACTTTCATTCAGTCTATCAAGAACATTGCTAGATAATACTTTGATTGTTTCAGTAGTCATACCCTTCAATCGTATTTCGATATCAATATCGGAAGGCCTTGGAAGTATTTCTGTCATTTTCCATGGTCTTGATGTGAATATTGCGGTACATCTGTTTTCTTTCCTTGGTATACCTGAAGGCGTTTTTGGAGAAATGGGGTCCTTTGTCTGCATCCTCCACTCATCCAATCCATCTACTATATAAAGGCACTGTTCTGGCATTGTTTTGATGATCCATCTGAAGGTTTGAATATGCGAGTCTTCAAGTAATTGAGCTTCAATCATTTTCTCGATGCTACGTTCTTCTGCAGCGTGCCGCAAAGACACATAAAACATGAATCTGAAACGTTGCATGTAAAGCATGTTCTTTGCACTTGCTTGTCTTACAAACTTCGATTCGTTTTTGTTAGATCTTCTTAACTGGTTTGAGCTTTCCTTGACTGAACATCGTTTTGATAAAATATTTACATGCGAAAAGCACCACGATGAAGTAATCTTTCTACACAGAGTCGTTTTGCCCATACCCGCATCAGCTATGACAAATATGTTTTTCTTGCAATCCCCACCTGAAGTTAGCATTTCCTCAAATGTATCAATCTGCTGCACGGTTTCATTATTTCTATTAACTTTCTGGTGTAAATCGTGTCCAAGATTGTTCTGATATGTCTTCTCAGTTCGAACTATTTTTTCCATCCTAAGCGGTACATACAAATGTTCAATATCATCGTCTTCTTCTGGCAATAATGGGGTCACATCCACCTTCACGTAATATTGTCTGTATGTATCTATCAGGTACTGTTGCAGATCTAAAATAAAGTGCATTGAGTACAGAAAGTAATGATACTTATAGAGTTGTATTCCGGCAAATCTGCTAAAATAACATCAATCTGAAGATAGCCAAAACTATTCATATAATTATGTATGTGTTGGGGAATGCCTGTGAAAAATAATTCTACGCAGCATCTAGAAAATACAACCAAAATGGCTAATTTCAGTTCTGTGTACACGATTTATTGTTGTTGATTTTTCAATAAAAGATTGTATTTTAAACAGTACAAGCATTTGTTTCTTATATCCGGAGCACGACGTTTACGTTCATGACGTCGCTTTTCTGTGTTTGAATTTTCGTGATGAATGGAATGGGCATAAACTAACACCTTATAACTGGTGTTTTATTCATTTGTTCAGTAAAGCAGCTCCTGTATCATGTTTCTGAAATGATGTCCATGCTCGTGATATAATCATCATTTGAACTCAAGTTAGAAGTCATTCAAATCATTTTCTAATTTTCTAAACTGCCCGTCCTAGAGTATTTTCTTCCCGTTTAAAACATTTATGACAGACAATAATTAATTTTGGGCTATGCATGCGCTTTCCCACTAATTAGCTTTAATGTATTTCATTTATTGCTTCAGCAAGTGAAATAAAATGCGTATTCTCAAATACATTTGTGAAACGTAGGCGGAAATTGAAATTTAATTATACATCCCATTATTAAAAAACAACAACAACAATGTTACCAGAACAACAAGTGATTGTCCAACATATTAGTAGTAGAATAAATGCTATATGCATTGAACTATGTATTTTGTTTTTCTCTCTCAAGATGTCTGATATCCCGTTTCATTTCGATCAAATATTAAATATTCAAACGCTTGGTCGTCATTTTGTACGCCAAATAATTATATCAAGCATTCAAATATGATTTACCTCAGTGTATTCAATATTCATAGGAAAAATGTAATCTCGCATATATTTACCATCTAAGACATCTTGCGAAACTGTTGAATCAGCTTTTGTTTTCTGCAAAGAAATATCAGTTATATTTAGGCTTATTCCTCGGAATTGTACAATAAATATTCAATTGATTATTATCAATACTATTCTATGACAAATTATCTTTAAAGAGATACAAATGATAAGAGAAAGAAACCGAATGTATCCGATGATCAATGACACGTATGTAAATTTCGACACTAGTGAACCCGTAGCATATTGCGATCAATGCAACGGGTTGAATGTGTAGGAAAAATGTGTAATGGTTAGATCGGAAGGTTACGTGGCAAATACAGATCACAATTTCACTTCCGAAGTCAATGGAAGTATAGAAACAATATCAGCCGAAATAAATTTATTTATTATTATTTAATAATATAATTATAGGACATTTAGTATAAGCCATTGTGACCAAAACGCAATACCCTTTAAATTTTCCAAAGTTATATGGGGTCGCCTGTCATGATCATTAAACGGTATGGCTACAAGGAGAGAAAACTTCAAAAGACGATAGATAACTAAAATATAAGTACTTCAAAAAACTCGTCGTGCTTCTTCTGTATCTTTTGAAGCTGAAAGTCCGTATGCTCAGTGAGTGTTTCAATCGCATTCTCCTTCGTCATTTCGATACTGTTAATAGCTATTTGTTCTAGCTCCTTCGCCTCTTCCAAAGTTATGATACCTTCATCATTTATTAACTGAAAAGGGACACGATTAACGAATTAAATGCAATTATATCCTTTTATTTTGAGTATAAAGTAATCTGTGCTTCGCTTTACATTATATTGTTAAATGCACTGCACCTCATGTTAAACAGATTATTTACGACTATGGACACTATACTGACACTATTAATCAGTAAATTGCTCAAATACGAAAGCATTATATATACACGTACATTAAATCAATATTTCGATTAACAATATAATAAATGTTTCACTTCTATCAATTGTTGTGTAGCAAGCTGGGCTTTTGGGTCCTTCAGCAGGTGTCGTTTGTCTGTTAGAATGCAAATCATGGATTGTATGATATCTCGCATCCCAATTTCTGACAGTTGATATGTTGCAGAGTGTAGAATTTCATTTCTAGATTTTCGAACCTGGAACATTGCATTTTGAATAATTTGTTGTAATTGGGTGATAGTAATTATGTGTGTTTGGTTGCACCAGTAAGTCAGAGAAAATTCGTTATTATGTTCATCAAAACACAAGCTGAATATATAACTTGTATGAGGTCACTACCTCTATAATTCAACCTTTGATATTTAATGAAATGTTTTATTGTTGTTTAGTTTTTTTTACAGACAAGGACGTTTTTAGTTAACAGTCCATGTAAATTTAGGATAAGCTAAGTTTACAAACTGCTTTGACATCAAGCATTCTTTGATTATATTTTCTATTCAAAACTATACATATCGCGTTTCGTTCATAGACACCTTTGAAATTGAAACAATGCGCCTATTATATACAGTCAGGTATTTATCAATACTCTCAAGGGTATTCAATAATTTTGTGCAATAACGCTCTTTGCACTGATCTGATCTAAAAACAATACAACGAGGAAAGCAAATATTCAGCCATAAACTCTTTTTAAATGAAAACAAATATCAAATGCAAACTTTAAAAACTGAAAGAAATGTCTGAATAAAAATATTGTAAGATATTTACATATCATAAACATGAAGAAACTCACTCTCTGAAGAGGCGCTATGTCATCAATATAGTTATGCAGAAATTTGCAGTTGATCATGACACTAAGAAGACTAGCCGCATCTAGGTCAGATGCACATGTCGACTTTGAATAACATTGTGTACTTAGGTAGCACAGGCAAATCGACCAATAGTCGGACGCCCACTGTGAACAATCTGTGCTGCTGAAAATGGGGTTTCTTGAAAAGTGGCCAGCAACGATTAAGTCGAAAAGTACACTGCAAGGACTTCCGGGCGATGAACATAAACGCTTTCCTCGCATGTTCTGTACACAAAAACATTTTAAATGCCGAAATTCCCGATACGGACAACTGCTTTTTGCGCGCACATGCCATGGCAAGATGTGTTTCACCAAACATTGAGAGCAATTCTCTAATTTCCCGGAGATAATTAGCTTTCTCGCGTCGGACTTCAACTGTTCATGGTATTTTTTCGTATGTGTGTCTATGAAGTCTTCTACACCACATTTTAAAACTTTAAGAGCACGGACAGCCTTCAACCAGTTTCTGTGCAATGGATCATTGACGTTTTGCACATCACAGGAATCCGCCATATCAACCCACACCAGCTTAAGTATTCCGAATATCACAACACATGAAGTTTTCTTGACAATCTGTTCTCAAATGTCAATATATTTGAATTTATATCTTAGATGGATTATGTTCTAAAACCTTTTTAATAAGGGCTTGAAGACAAACGCGAAGTTTGTCTGTACAAGCCCTTTAACGGTTTGTACGTGTATGTAAGAGGGTGGTGTCTATATAACATCTGATATTGTGCGAAAATGACACGCCTACAAATTTAAATATGTAAATGAGGCGGCGGCTACGTGCAACTAAGTTTATTACATAGGTTATGTTAGACTATATTTAATGTTATTTAGAATATTGATAATTCGGTGTCGTTCATTTTTATTTTTATGTTTTTGTATCCTGACCAAAATGTAGATATGGGTATTAACTAGATCAATAGATAACTAGAGAATGATGTTATCAAAATGGATGATTTGGAAACAAACATTATAAGTATTTAGTTGTTTCAGTGCAAGGTTGCTTTTCTGAAGTGAATTTTGTGAAAAGGGTTTTTAAACAAAGTTACTTTGAAATTAATTATGAATCAGTAACGGGCAATGCTTTCGACACAATCTATATACCGTGGTAACAATAATGATATAATATCCGCACCGATTATTTCCGGCGTCTTTCTGTAAACCCATATACTAAGGATATAGGGATCGCAATATACCGGATGTTCCCTAAGAATACTCCCTGCATCTCTTTGTAAACCATTATACTAGGCATATAAGAATCGCAATATACCAGATGTTCCCTTAGAATACTCCCGCGACTCTCTGTAAACCCATATACTAGGCATATAAAGATCACTATATACCGGATGTTCCTTAAGAATACCCCCCGCATCTCTCTGTAAACCGATGTACTGAGCATATAGGGATCGCAATATATCGGATGTTCCCTAAGAATACTTCCCGCGTCTCTCTGTAAACCCATACACTAAGCATCTAGGAATCGCAATATACCGGATGTTCCCTAAGAATACTCCCCGCACCTTTCTGTAAACCCATACACTGAGCATGTAGGAATCGCAATATACCGGATGTTCCTTAAGAATACTCCCCGCATCTCTCTGTAAACCCATATACTAGGCATATAAGGATCGCAATATACCAGGTGTTCCCTTAGAATACTCCCACGACTCTCTGTAAACCCATATACTAAGCAAATAGGGATCGCAATATACCGGATGTTCCATAAGAATACTCCCCGCATCTCTCTGTAAACCCATATACTGAGCATACAGGGATCGCAATATATCGGATGTTCCCTAACAATAATACCCGCATTTCCATGTAAACCAATACACTGAGCATATAGGGATCGCAATATATCGGATGTTCCTTAGGAATACTCACCGCGTCTCTCTGTCAACCCATATACTAGGCATATAGGGATTGCAATATACCGGATGTTCCTTAAGAATTATCCCCGCATCTCTCTGTAAACCCATACACTGAGCATACAGGGATCGCAATATATCGGATGTTCCCTAAGAATACTCCCCGCATTTCCATGTAAACCAATACACTGAGCATATAGGGATCGCAATATATCGGATGTTCCTTAAGAATACTCCCAGCATCACTCTGTAAACCAATGTACTGAGCATATAGGGATCGCAATATATCGGATGTTCCCTAAGAATACTTCCCGCGTTTCCCTGTAAACCCATACACTGAGCATCTAGGAATCGCAATATACCGGATGTTCCCTAAGAATACTCCCCGCACCTCTTTGTAAACCCATACACTGAGCATCTAGGAATCGCAATATACCGGATGTTCCTTAAGAATACTCCCCGCAGTTCTCTGTAAACCCATATACTAGGCATATAAGGATCACAATATACCGGATGTTCCCTAAGAATACTCCCCGCACCTCTTTGTAAACCCATACACTGAGCATCTAGGAATCGCAATATACAGGATGTTCCTTAAGAATTCTCCCCGCAGTTCTCTGTAAACCCATATACTAGGCATATAAGGATCGCAATATACCGGATGTTCCTTAAGAATACTCCCCGCATCTCTATGTCAACCCATATACTAAACATATAGGGATCTCAATATACCGGATGTTGCCCAAGAATACTCCCCGCATCTCTCTGTTAACCAATACACTAAGCATATAGGAATCGCAATATATCGGATGTTCCCTAAGAATACTTCCCGCGTCTCTCTGTAAACCCATATACTAGGCATATAAGGATCGAAATATACCGGATGTTCCTTAGGAATACTCACCGCGTCTCTCTGTAAACCCATATACTAGGCATATAGGGATCGCAATATATCGGATGTTCCTTAAGAATACTCCCCGCATCTCCCTGTAAACCCATACACTGAGCATACAGGGATCGCAATATATCGGATGTTCCCTAAGAATACTCCCCGCATTTCCATGTAAACCAATACACTGAGCATATAGGGATCGCAATTTATCGGATGTTCCTTAAGAATACTTCCTGCGTCTCTCTGTCAACCCATATACTAGGCATATAGGGATCGCAATATACCGGATGTTCCCTAAGAATATTCCCCGCATCTCTCTGTAAACCCATACACTGAGCATAGGGATCGCAATATATCGGATGTTCCTTAAGAATACTCCCCGCATCTCTCTTTAAACCAATATACTGAGCATATAGGGATCGCAATATATCGGATGTTCCCTAAGAATAATTCCTGCGTCTCCCTGTAAACCCTTACACTGAGCATCTAGGAATCGCAGTATACCGGATGTTCCCTAAGAATACTCACCTAGTCTCTCGATAAACCCATATACTAGGCATATAAGGATCGCAATATACCGGATGTTCCTTAAGAATACTCCCCGCGTCTCTCTGTAAACCCATACACGAGGCATATAGGAATCGCAATATATCAGATGTTCCTTAAGAATACTCACCGCATCTCCCTGTAAACCAATACACTAAGCATATAGGGATCGCAATATACCGGATGTTCCTTAAGAATACTCCCCGCATCTCTCTGTTAACCAATACACTAAGCATATATGAATCGCAATATATCGGATGTTCCATAAGAACACTTCCTGCGTCTCCCTGTAAACCCATATACTAGGCATATAGCGATCGCAATATACCGGATGTTCCTTAGGAATACTCACCGCGTCTCTCTGTCAACCCATATACTAGGCATATAGGGATCGCAATATATCGGATGTTCCTTAAGAATACTCCCCGCATCTCTCTGTAAACCCATACACTGAGCATACAGGGATCGTAATATATTGGATGTTCCCTAAGAATACTTCCCGCTTCTCCCTGTAAACCCATATACTAGGCATATAAGGATCGCAATATACCGGATGTTCATTAAGAATACTCCCCGCGTCTCTCTGTAAACCCATACACCGAGCATATAGGGATCGCAATATATCGGATTTTCCCTAAGAATACTCCTCGCATCTCCCTGTAAACTTATACACTGAGCATATAGGGATCGCAATATATCGGATGTTCCCTAAGAATACTTTCCGAGTCTCTCTGTAAACCCATATAATAGGCATATAAGGATCGCAATATACCGGATGTCCTCTAAGATCACTTCCTGCGTCTATGTCAACCCATATACTAAGCATATAGGGGTCGCAATATACCGGATGTTGCCTAAGAATACTCCCCGCATCTCTCTGTTAACCCATATACTGAGCATACAGGAATCGCAATATATCGGATGTTCCCTAAGAATACTACCCGCATTTCCATGTAAACCAATACACTGAGCATATAGGGATCGCAATATATCGGATGTTCCTTAGGAATACTCACCGCGTCTCTCTGTCAACCGATATACTAGGCATATAGGGATCGCAATATACCGGATGTTCCTTAAGAATTATCCCCGCATCTCTCTGTAAACCCATACACTGAGCATACAGGGATCGCAATATATCGGATGTTCCCTAAGAATACTCCCCGCATTTCCATGTAAACCAATACACTGAGCATATAGGGATCGCAATATATCGGATGTTCCTTAAGAATACTCCCCGCATCCCTCTGTAAACCAATGTACTGAGCATATAGGGATCGCAATATATCGGATGTTCCCTACGAATACTTCCCGCGTTTCCCTGTAAACCCATACACTGAGCATCTAGGAATCGCAATATACCGGATGTTCCCTAAGAATACTCTCCGCACCTCTCTGTAAACCCATACACTGAGCATCTAGGAATCGCAATATACCGGATGTTCCTTAAGAATACTCCCCGCAGTTTTTGTAAACCCATATACTAGGCATATAAGGATCGCAATATACCGGATGTTCCTTAAGAATACTCCCCGCATCTCTATGTCAACCCATGTACTAAACATATAGGGATCGCACTATACCGGATGTTGCCTAAGAATACTCCCCGCATCTCTCTGTTCACCAATACACTAAGCATATAGGAATCGCAATATATCGGATGTTCCCTAAGAATACTTCCCGCGTCTCCCTGTAAACCCATATACTAGGCATATAAGGATCGAAATATACCGGATGTTCCTTAGGAATACTCACCGCAGTTCTCTGTAAACCCATATACTAGGCATATAGGGATCGCAATATATCGGATGTTCCTTAAGAATACTCCCCGCATCTCCCTGTAAACCCATACACTGAGCATACAGGGATCGCAATATATCGGATGTTCCCTAAGAATACTCCCCGCATTTCCATGTAAACCAATACACTGAGCATATGGGGATCGCAATTTATCGGATGTTCATTAAGAATACTTCCTGCGTCTCTCTGTCAACCCATATACTAGGCATATAGTGATCGCAATATACCGGATGTTCCCTAAGAATATTCCCCGCATCTCTCTGTAAACCAATACACTGAGCATAGGGATCGCAATATATCGGATGTTCCTTAAGAATACTCCCCGCATCTCTCTTTAAACCAATGTACTGAGCATACAGGAATCGCAATATATCGGATGTTCCCTAAGAATAATTCCTGCGTCTCCCTGTAAACCCTTACACTGAGCATCTAGGAATCGCAGTATACCGGATGTTCCCTAAGAATACTCACCGAGTCTCTCGATAAACCCATATACTAGGCATATAAGGATCGCAATATACCGGATGTTCCTTAAGAATACTCCCCGCGTCTCTCTGTAAACCCATACACGAGGCATATAGGAATTGCAATATATCAGATGTTCCTTAAGAATACTCCCCGCATCTCCCTGTAAACCAATACACTAAGCATATAGGGATCGCAATATACCGGATGTTCCTTAAGAATACTCCCCGCATCTCTCTGTTAACCAATACACTAAGCATATAGGAATCGCAATATATCGGATGTTCCCTAAGAACACTTCCTGCGTCTCCCTGTAAACCCATATACTAGGCATATAGCGATCGCAATATACCGGATGTTCCTTAGGAATACTCACCGCGTCTCTCTGTCAACCCATATACTAGGCATATAGGGATCGCAATATATCGGATGTTCCTTAAGAATACTCCCCGCATCTCTCTGTAAACCCATACACTGAGCATACAGGGATCGTAATATATTGGATGTTCCCTAAGAATACTCCCCGCATTTCCATGTAAACCAATACACTGAGCATATAGGGATCGCAATATATCGGATGTTCCTTAAGAATTCTTCCCGCGTCTCTCTGTCAACCAATATACTAGGCATATAGGGATCGCAATATACCGGATTTTCCTAAGAATACTCCCCGCATCTCCCTGTAAACCCATACACTGAGCATATAGGGATCGCAATATATCGGATGTTCCTTAAGAATATTTCCCGCATATCTGTGTAAACCAATGTACTGAGCATATAGGGATCGCATTATATCGGATGTTCCCTAAGAATACTTCCCGCGTCTCCCTGTAAACCCATACATTGAGCAGTTAGGAATCGCAGAATACCGGATGATTCCTAAGAATACTCCCCGAGTCTCTCGATAAACCACTATACTAGGCATATAAGGATCGCAATATACCGGATGTTCCTTATGAATACTCCCCGCATCTCTCTGTAAACCCATATACGGGGCATGTAGGGATCGCAATATACCGGATGTTCTCTAAGAATATTTCCCGCATCTCTCTGTCAATCCATATACTAGTTATATAAGGATCGCAATATACCGGATGTTCCCTAAGAATACTCGCCGCATCTCTCTGTAAACCCATACACTGAGCATATAGGGATCACAATACATCGGATGTTTCCCAAGAATACTCCCCGCATCTCCCTGTAAATCAATACACTGAACATAAAGGGATCGCAATATACCGGATGCTCCCTAATAATACTTCCGCATCTCTCTGTCAACCCATATACTAGGCATATAAAGATCGCAATATACCGGATGTTCCCTAATAATACTTCCCGCATCTCTCTGTCAACCCATAAACTAGGCATATAAGGATCGCAATATACCGGATGTTCACTAGGAATACTCCCCGTATCTCCCTGTAAACCAATACACTCAGCATATAGGGATCGCAATATATCGGAAATTCCCTACGAATACTCCCCGTGTCTCCCTGTAAACCCATTTACTAGGCATATAGGGATCGCAATTTATCGGATGTTCCCTAATGATACTTCCCGCGTCTCCCTGTAAACCCATATACTAGGCATATAGGGATCGCAATATATCGGATGTTCCCTAATGATACTTCCCGCGTCTCCCTGTAAACCCATATACTAGGCATATAGGGATCGCAATATATCTGATGTTCCCTACTGATACTTCCCGCGGCTCCCTGTAAACCCATATACTAGGCATATAGGGATCGCAATATACCGGATGTTTCCTAAGAATACTTCCCGCGTCTCCCAGTAAACCCATATACTAGGCATATAAGGATCGCAATATACCGGATGTTCCCTAAAAATACTCCCCGCATCTCCCTGTAAACCAATACACTGAGCATATAGGGATCGCAATATATCGGAAATTCCCTAAGAATACTCCCCGTATCTCCCTGTAAACCAATACACTGACCATATAGGGATCGCAATATATCGGATGTTCCCTGATGATACTTCCCGCGTCTCCCTGTAAACTCATATACTAGGCATATAGGGATCGCAATATACCGGATGTTCCTTAGGAATACTTCCTGCATCTCTCTGTCAACCCATATACTAGGCATATAAGGATCGCAATATACCGGATGTTCCTGTAGAAAACTCCACGGTCTCTGTCAAACTGTATATATACAAACTGTATACTTGGCACATAGGGATCCCTCAACCCTTATCCAGAGCACAGCTGCGCTTGCTTACCGACAAGTACTAGAACGTTGGTGATTAGTTCTTAGCAACTTTCGTCAAAAGATAACTATACAGAAAGTGACCTATTCAAAGTCTCCTACTTGCATCAGAAAGAAATAAAAACGAGTGAACATGTTTATTTATCAATACGCATTTCTATAACGTTTAGAACCAAGTATAGAATATAAAATAGTTAGTTCTTCTTCTTGGTACACATACTGAATTTACATACATTCATATTACAATAAAATATATTCTTAGACATGCATGTTGAAAAATGCACTCTTATGAAGAGGAAATAATTCATAACCTTAACGAGTTCAATATAATCTTTACAAAAGTTATCCTTATAAATACATGTAAATAAACGATTTCGTACATATCAAAGTATCGCATTTGATTACAAGCTACATATTACAATGTAAACAAAAAATCGATATGGGAAAATAGTACTGCTTCCATTGAAATTGAGTGGAAATTTTTAACATGCGTGAATTGATTATACCTACCATACACGTTTGTATAGAAGCAATAAAATCATGGATACGAGTGTGAAGGCCGCAGAGTCAATAAACATCTGTAATATTTTCAGAAACATTACTGATATTTCAGTTACTCATTTAATTATCAAAGGTTCTCAAATATTTTAAGTTGAACTTAGTATCTTTTTTGCCGTCATTCTCTAAAGATTTACACAAGATACGATCTGATAATGAATTCACAACAGTATGAATAAAAAGAGATTTTAAATAATCGATCATGTTCTTACTAATCAGTATTGAGAAAACTAACTTTGTTGATGTTAGACTAGATGTTGCATTAGTAGTACATTTTGTAAAATAATTAAATTTCACATCATATGCATGTTGTATTATTGTTTTACGTAGACATTATAGTAAAGACCCATAATCTCAAATATCATTACGAAAGGATGCATTACAAAACTAGCTAAAATAAAAAAAAAACTTCGAATCGAAGTTGAACTCTTTCAAAAACATCGTTCTTTCCATAGTCCAAAATTTCAGCTCCATAAAGGGTATATTGGTTTCATAGTTTATTAAAGATTTCATTGTGTAAGTCTATAATTAACGAAGTCGATTTGCTTTTTGTGATAAACTGTACATTGCTCTAATGTAGCCTGATTAGCAATATGTACAAAAAAAGAACAGAGCCTGGTGTGCCGCCCATGATAATGGCCTGTTGTGTCGTCCTTGACAATCGACTAGTATGTCCCAATCACATAAGTAATCACATGGTTTGCTGAAATATAAAAAATAATTCATTTATTAGTTTTATTTTTTACATTTTTTTCAGTAAATGTCTGTTTAATTGAGCATGTACTTTTGACCAATCATTAGGTAAAATTAAACCTTATTTTAGCAGTTACCACGAAAAATGAAATAAGCAAATTTTAGATTGGACTAGTCAAGTTATATATAAGTTCATTGCCATAGAAAAATAGCACACATAGACAAAATATTAAAAGCATGCATTTATTCATCTTTTTCATCCAATCATATATACTTCAATACTTGTAAATAAGTCATAAGTGAACAAACTATCACAGGTGATGTGGATGTCTACAAAGCAAGTTTTACTGGTGACACATTAATAGACACATTCATACCTTACTTTCAGTGTGAAATTTAACAGTGTATTTTATTACTTATGGTCTCATCAACTATACAATGACAAAACAGAAAATGCGATATAACTGAGAAGTTTCGCTATGACACATGTGTTCAAATGCTAAAATTTAATCCGGTATTTCCCCGGTGTTTATCCTGATATAAATACTTGGTACATAGTTGTACACAATGACAATGAATTACATCTTAATGGCTGTCTGTTATCAACAAAAAATCACTTAAAATTGTGATAAAATATTAAGTATTGCCATCACACTCCATGGCCTCATTTACAATAACCCAGCAAACATTGCCCTGTTACTGGTACTCCCTGCCTCCTTCAGTCTTGAATCCGCCTCCTAATTACCGACAGCAGAGTGCTGAAATTGAGAAGTGCTTAACATGATGAATGGAAATGTCTGACTTCTTCACACCAATACTATAATATATGATATTGGATGTTATATAGACACAACATTACTATAACATTTAACATATGTCAGATCTAAATGATCTAGAATATTCATAGAGATCATTCCTTTGGATCCTTTATAACCAAAGACATTTTTAAGAAATTAATGAGTATTTGAGTTGGATTGAAGACAAAGCGAATGAAGTAAAAAGGTGCATGTTGCAATTTGGCTGGTTATTAATCTTAACTGAATTATGGTGTCAATAAACATGCAAAAACTTTTTACTCGGACCATCATTTGTGATCCCAGAACACATCACACACGCTCCAAGCAACAAATCATTATGGTAATTCAGTTTTTGAATATAAACTTAACAACATTACTCTTACCATATGCAGAATGGCAATCATTGCTTCCTTCTGCAACACTTTTGACACGTAACACTCTGCCAATCTGTCAGGAAGTGAAATCAACATTAATTTCAGCCAGACAAATCATTTGAAAGAGGAGGCCTAACTTTGATCATTTGATCTTATAGCCGATTTCACAATTTGTTTATTTCGCATCTCAAACCAAGTTTTTATGAGCTTAATTAACCACTCATTTACAAAAGTATATCATATTAGAGTATTTCTTACCCAAACTCTTCATTAAACAAGTTTGCAAATTCATTGTTTGCAATGCCATCAATAATGTGAAGTTGACTGAAGATTTCCTCTGGACCGAAAATAACAGTGACATAAATTGATGCGTTTACTAGACAAAACCATCAGTCACTAGATAAGGTTTGATAAAAGTAATTTCAATTCAACTTTGACAATTTTTCATACTTTTAAAAAGTATTGTCAGTCAATCAGATATAATCATGCCATATTACTGATAGGAACAATTCTGAATGATTTCACTATAACCTTTTTCCCAACTTTATTACTGTGATAATTTCACTTATAACATAAATATGAAATAATTATATACATTAACAAGAGCTGTCACAGAGACAGTGGGCTCGACTATTCCGCAGCTTTTCAGTGTAAGGAATGAAACGTTTTAGCGAAACATGCATGGATCACTGTCAGATGAGGTTTCAATGCAATACATGATGTGCTGAGATATTAACATAAATGTATTTACATGGAACATTTTAACCAGAATAATTTAGTCTAGTTTTAAGTTGGGTGGTTGAATACCATTGTATAAAGTCTTTATGCAATACCTCAAGTAATTGTTGAGATATTAACCTATGTGTGCCTACACGCAAAACCTTTACCAGAATATCTTAGTTGACTATATAATAAAGGGCAATTATTTACATTAAATGTAAACTAGAGTTATCTTGGTAAATTCAGTAGGTTTGATTGTTGGGTTACATTGTATCAAGTCTCAATGCAATACCTCGCTGAGATATTAACCTATGTGTGTGAGCAAAACCTTAATAAGGGTGTGACGCCGACGCTTGGGTTGGTAGTACAGCACTTTATATTTTTCGTATAGTCGGTTTTAAAATAAGATGGCTCAACATTGACTTTACTACTAAGCTGTTTGAAAAAAAAATCTTGCTTACTACTTTTTCTTCAAGAAAATTCTGTCAAGGTTTCTTCTTAAAATTATCTGTGCCTGTAAAGAAATTGACACAGATTTATCGGACATATATAATTCAGAGATTGAAACTAATTACATAGTCTCTGGTTCATAAGAAAACCTTTACAAAACATAATTATATCCTGTTCTGACTTATGACTTGTCAATTGTTCATTGTCACAGTGACCTTCAACTTTAAATCTTGGTATTATAATGCTGTTTCTACAATCAACTTTGTATAATATGTCATACAATTGTTAAATACAAAAACACAGAAAAATCAAAAGGAAAAATATTTAGTAAATATTTCTTCTTCTTTTGCCCATTTGCTCAAAATGTGAGTCATTTCTGAAGACATGACTGCAAGATTTTAAGAAGCGACTTTGAATGAAATTGTTTTGTGTGCACCTTTTATAGAGGCAATAAGGATATTTAAAGAAAAAACATAGTTTACTACTTACATCACATGAGAACACATTTGCTCCATAATACCGACTGTAAGGCATATTTCTACACCTCAGGAATGCCTCATGTCTCTGCAGCCATCGAGTTTGACTATAATTGAAATATCTATATATTAAGAAAGGTAAAGAAATATGTCTGCATATCCATGACTGATTATGTAAAAACTTGACAGCTACTGATATGTGATAAAAATCATTGTAGCATTGATGGTCAGACTGTATGCAAACTCTGCACCACAATATTATTATATTCATCCACATGTGTTAAAACTTATATTACTTATGAACTGTAAAGATAAAAACCAATTGGTTAAACTTGCCTTATTTTGTAAGATAATTATGGCTAACTACCATTTGTCTCAATAATTTTGTTGACGCATTCTCCGTTATTACAATGACTCTTAAGCTGCCTATTAGTCTTATTATTAAAACATTTTTTACGTAATTACAGACAACCATTGATCCTTGTATTTTACTGATCTACCCTTGGACAAACTATTTGCAAAACCAAAGCTACTGCTATTCAATTGTTTAAATTAACCTTTTTGTTCCCTGTGCATGGATTATCAGCCATAACGACTGTACCCAGCATGCATCTGAAATATAACAAGTGATTGAGCATTACATATGCAAACATGTACATATATACTCTACTGGTATAACGCTTTATAAATAATTAAATGTATATTGTTATATACAGTGCAAACAGAATAACATTTGCATCTATGATGTACCCCTCCTGAAAGATAACAATAGGGATAAGATGGTCCAATATGGCTCTACTTTGAAGTAACTTCTCCTTTGTAGAAAGATTCAGGTTGCACTTTACACAGTGAATACGTTGTTAAAAAAATTGTACAAGTGTACAAAGAATAATTTAACAGTGAAAGTTTAAAGATTCACACCATCAACATTAACTTATTAAAAGCCTGGCAATTAAACACATAACTGCCTGAATTTCTTCAACATTGAAGCAGTGTTGGTTTATACTTATTATTTTACTCAATTGTTAAGACAGCATTAAACAGAAACCAATAGTCTGTTTTTTGGGTTTTATAAATTCATTATTGCTGCATTAAAAAGACTGCTCAAAGCTGATATAAATCTACTACGGTATGTTTCTCAGGCAGCTGTGGGTTAGGAAAGTTACAATGGTGAGGGCTCAAACCCACAAATCTTTTAGTGAGAAGCAAACACCCTTACCACTGACAACTCTCAGTTATCAAATTCCCAACATCTTCATCAACCTCTGTGAAGATGCAACACTAAGTGTTTTATGATTTTTTTTCTAAATTCAAAGCTAAAACACAAATAATTTCACTGTGTATTATTACCAGACATGCCTCACACCAGAAGGCGGTGGAGCTATCTGCAGGTGTTTCATCTTGATCACGGCCAATGTACCCAGGATGTAACCTCGAACAACATATATCACACTCCCAGTATTTTCTGTGAATAATACCATACTGTAATTGAAATACAATTATATAAATCCTAAATCAGTATTCAAAAGCAAAATTCAAAGGCCAGTTGTTTTTACCAATTGAGGGTAATGTTCTGAAGTTTTCTGTTTCCTTGCTGTTATTGTTATGTTTATACCTTTCATCATGAGGTTCTGTGCATAAACAACATGTTTGCGTCTTTTCTGCCAGCAGTTTTGGGCCTACTGGCTTCTTTGGTCCTCTACTGACTTTTGGTCGCCAGTCCTCATACCAAAATGAACTTCTTCTCCTCTGAAAGAAATGGAATATTACTGACATCATAATTTTACAAGTGAATATATATGAATGATTGATAGAACTAATTAATGAAAGATGGCATTATTTCTTTAAAATATGGATCTCATTGTGTTCCTGTGATTGTTGAAGTAGATGTTTTCTTGTCCATAAGCTGAAATCATATGCACACTAATACTTCGGTCAATTGTAACCATGCCCCCCCCCCCACGTCCGGGGGTATATTGGGGAAAAGGGCCGTGTTTTTACTTTCAAGGTGGCCCCGCAGGGCCGGGTGATCACAGTGGTTTTGTCAAAGCGCCAAATTTAGCGGAGGTGCGGGGCATTTGGCCGGGGTTTAACCATCAGTTCGTCCCCGCAGGGTGGGGATTTTACCCGGGGTTGGCTGGACTGAAAGTCAAAGTCCCGGCTATTCCCCGGACTTGGGGGGGATAGGGTGGGGGTGGGGGGTACAATTGACTGGTGCATAAAAAACATCATTCTGCATCAAATGTGTAGTAAGTTTTGATTAATTGCTTATAGAATTTGCAATTAATGTAATGTTTGCTTAAAATAGCAAACAAAATGTGCAAATAGATGCACAATACAGACAAAAGACTAATACAAGTCAGCAGTCACAACATACTCAATTAACACATAGATCTCTGGCATACCAGTTTAAATTGATGGGATTCAATATTTATTTAAAAGCTGGCTGAAATTTCAAACAGTAAAAAATATCTCAATATGTTTGAAACAGTGAAAGATTGTTTTTTATTGTTTATAAATGCCTATAAATCACCACAAAGAACATAAAATAAAAATGTTTTGAATTTTGCTATGCCTATGCTTTACTATTTTAGAGCTGGCATTGTAAATGTCTTGTTAATTTTACATGAACAATATCCTTTTTTAAGAAATTCATATAGACTGTGTTTAAAGAACAAATTGAGAAGAAAATATTTCTCGACCATATTCTATTTCAAGTCGAAACAGCTGTTAAGAAGAGTAAATTGCACACCTACAAGCATGTTACAAACTTCTGAAAAATATTGCAAAAACCGCCACTGTTTTTGTGCTGAACTGATGACCCCGTATTTTATGATTATATGCAGGAAGAAAAAGGTAGTGGGGAGGGGAAATCCCTCCAGAACCCACCCCATTTAATTAACAAATTACCTAAATGTCATTTTTTACTTTGTAGGAAAGAGTAAATGTCTAAAACTGTCTTGCATGCTTATACATGCCTTTAGCTTCTCCGTCTACGAGATGGAATGTCAGTGCGGATATTAGTCTGGTTCCCTGCTTACTGATATTTCATACAGTACGTCAGGCAAAGGCCAATAATGGCGGCGCCCAGTGGACGCTATATGGTTACCATTTATTTTACTTTTGTTGATCAAGTTAATATAACAACGGCATTTGAACACTATTTATATGTAGAATATAATGGTACACTCGAGTTTCGGTGATCACTTGTCTGGAAAGAAATATTTTGACTTGAGTGAAGTTTACGTAATTCGGACGCTGTGTATTTTCGGATGGTTGTCAAGTGTGAATGAATGCCTTATATGACTTCACCTTCTGTTATTATGACTGATAATTAAAATGAGAATTTTAAATGAATAGTGGAACAAGAAAATATAATATTAACACTGTATTTATTGCATGATTTGTTTGGTTGCATAAAGATTAAATGTTTTATGTTTCAGATTTCCCAGTTCAGATGTTGGAAGAAGTTTGCTGTTCAATGACTTACATCACCTGATTTAAACATTCTAATTGACAAGCTAGTTATGCCCCCCCCCACCCCACCAGGTTGGGAATAGCTGGGACTTCGACTTTCGGTCCAGCCAACCCCGGGTAAAATGCCTGCCCTGGGGGGACAAACTGGTGGTAAAATATTGACTGGTGCATAAGTTCTCAGCTCAATTAAATTAGAAGCCCTTTTTTAAATATTAAGGCCTATAAAAATACATTTGTTTTGGGTTACCCGACCCTACCTACAGAATAGGTGCCGACACTACTGTTTTATAGTCAGTTTGAAAAAAAAAAGAAAAACTAAAATAGGTTAATCGCTTTTGACTTTGTAGTTAAAACCTAAATGCTTTTACAGGAAAGATAACTTTAACACCATTATCTAATGATGAAAAAGACATTAATAAAGCCTAATAAAAAGAAAACCTACCCTACCTATTTTGGAAAAGGATGTAACCCTAACCAAACAAATTTATTTAGGTCTTATCTACAAGTTAGGTCAAAATGTGTTTTGCCATTATATCTTGGACAAGTTCATTTAACCATCCATATCCATTTATTGTATCAGACTATCACTCTAAGAGATATGACCATTGAAATGGTGACAGTTAGCATCTATTTATTGTGATGGTTCTGCCCCACAGAACAAGTGGGTGTGCATTACTTTGCATATGCTGGTCATTCTGTCAGTAGACCAATGCTTGTGAGGTTGAAACTAGAAATGCTCAAGACTAGCTTGGTCGTAACGATTGGTAGAGAGATTGGTGAAGGGCACAAGATGACTCCTTATTTGAGATCTTGAGGTCAAAGGAAGAGTAAGGTAACCTGAACACAAAGCTTGACAAACAACAGAATGCTTTGACTTACTATATTGTAAGGATGTATGTATGTATGTATTAAAATTTTATTTTGACCTATCGGTCAAGGATAACCCGTGAAAGTGCAAGCACTTATTTCCAACAGGGTCCTTTGTTTTTGCTGAAGCGACAGCATGCTGAAGAGATAGTTCTTTTTCAAAGAGACCCCTTGGTTCTTTTACGTGTATTGCACAGATACACGGGGTACAACTTTCCTGGGTTAAACCAGTATTGAGTACACCACTTTTCCAAGCACTACCCTTAAATGCCGTGCGCCAGGCAAGAAAGCTACTTGTACCAACTTTTAAAGTATTTTGGTATGACGCGGCCAGGGATCGAACCCACTATCCCCCGCTCCGTAGGCGGATTGTTTACCACTAGGCCATACAGACGGAAGGATGACTGACGATATGACTACCTTCACCAAACAACAAGACTAAACAAGGATTAAGGCTTGTAATTGACAACAATTTTTACATTGTAAGATAAATAGATTGAATCTGTATCTTTGTGCCTGCTCGGCCACATCAGTTGCCGCTTGGTTCTTCTGGATGGGATGTGAAGGTTGTCTAACATAACTGACTGAGCTCTCAGAAATTGACAAGAGTAAACTGAAACCAAAATAGCTTCAAATCTTAAACATATATTTAATATTAATTCATCCTCATAACAATCTGGGGCCGGTTCCTCAAAACCTCTGTTAAATATAACGCTACATTACCTTAATAGTCCGTTAAATCCTTAACGGAGCGTAAGATAACGCTCCGTTAAAATCCTGTTGCTTAAAGAGACTTAACGCTGCCGTTAAATTACGTCAGCGTTAAGTCCATAACGCCAGTGTTAAATCCTTAACAGGCTGTTAAATTTCTACTTCCTGTCCCATAATGCATTATTCTCCTTCCAAGATGGCTGACTTGTCTTCTGCAAAAAAAAAGAGAAAAACAAACTTTAATAAAAATGAAGTTTTGATGTTAGAGGAACTTATGAGTGTAGAAGAAACTAAAGAGCTACTTAGCTCTAGCTTCAGTAACAAGGTTACAAATCAGAAAAAAAGAAGAATGGCACTGAATTGCTGGAATAATTTCCTCTTTGGGCTTTGCCATAAGATCTGCAGAAGAAGTATCAAACAAATGGCAGAATATAAGAAGAATTGCAAAGGAAGAGGTGACAAGGTGAAAATATTTGTTTAATTCTTAGATATATAGAATACTGCAAAATAATAAATAATACCAAATGTCATCTTTAAAAAAATAAGATATTGTGATGTTGATAATTTCACTGGTTTGTTATGTTGTTTTCATTTGAAGATTTTCACAGCACACAAAATCATTAGAAATTGTTTGTTACTAAACTGTAAGTAAAGTTATTGGTCATGGAATAATAAAATTTTCTTAAAAATTACAGTGAAAAGCTGCAGAGACGCGAGAGTGGTAGGGGCTTGGCAAGTCTAAAGGTTGCATCTGAGCAATCACAGAGGATTGTCTCTGTTCATGGCAATGCGAGCTTCAGCGGCATAACAGGAGGGACGGACACTGACGAAAATGGTTTGAACTTTTGCAGTGTATGTGTTTGAATAATGTACGATTACTAAATAAAAACTGCTATATGGAAAACCCAATGTTCTAAAAATAAACGTACATCATGTTGCTATTAATAGAAATATATTATTTCTGAAAAGCAATGACGAATAAGTGAAATTTTACTCTTCAAAGCTGCTTAAACATAAACATAAACATTAACACGTACCTGTTATTCCATTCACTTGTCGAAACATCTACAGTAATCACCATTTGTTGTCAGTGTTATAGAAACACGATCACATGGCAAGATCAAGCATTTAACTCCTAAGAATAAATATCGCAAAGAAAACTATACCAAGAATTGAATTGCGACGCAGTGACCTCCCTTTACGAGCTGTTGCAAAGTGACACACTATTAATTGGAATTCAATTACATTTAATTGGAAACTATATTTTGTCATGTACAATCGTTATATACATACAACTTAGTTACAAGTGTATATATATTATACATTTAGTCGACTTTCAAAAGCATGTTAATGGCATGATAAATCGATAGTCGTTAACTGTCAAGTGACTTTTCTGTCCTTCTTGTTGGTAAATTTTGAAAGAAGTCAAAACGTACTTTAATTCTTTGTTATTTAATACAGATTGTTAGAAACTTATTATGAAATAAGTTATATGATTTCTTCAATATACAATGTTGCTGTGTTGTTCCTTTATCTTGAAATAAACGTCAACTTATGCTTGTTAATTGCAGATGGTTTGAGCTATATTGCTAACATCCCATCAGTGGTCCCACAGGAGGGAGAGGAGCCCTCTGATTTCGAGCCAACATGCCCAACTGAAGTGAAACAGGACCCCTGCACCTCGAGCTTACGGGCAACGTTTGCAGGGAGAGCTTCTGTGTTAGTTTATCATTTTCAGTAATATGGTTATTTGTTCTCTATACAAAATAATATATTTACTAACGTGTAACTGTCAAAGTGTAAACCGGCTTTTGTGTTGATATGGAATGCGTATACGAACCAAGTTTACGGCAGCTTCTAGGATATCCATGTAACAGTTTTAACTTAACCTTGTATTGATAATTGCATTCTCTGATTTTATGTTTTCAGACCAAAGCGGAAGAAACCCCTAAGCGAGGAGGTTGCCGAGTGGCAAATTCGTTTCTTCAAATCTCAGGTGGCATTGTCAGAGAAGAAGGTATAAACATCATTCATAAAATCAATTTCCTATTATTTTTATTGTTTTCGTGATTGTTGCAGCTAATTATTATTATTGAATGTAATAGAATTAGAACTGGAAGTGTAGTAGTACTAGTTATAGTAATAGTGGTAGCAGTAGTAGTAGTCGTAGTAGTAGCAAAACAGCAGCAGTAGCAGCAGTAGCATTAGTAGAAGTAGTAGCATCAGAAGCAGTAACAGCAGCAGGAGTAGTACCATCATCAGCAGTAGCAGTAGGTAAAGTAGTATTAGTAGTATCAGTAGCATTATTATTATTAGTATTATCATAATTATAATTAATGTTATTATTATCATTCTTATTATTATGATTAAATTAATTAGTAATATTAATCATTTTCAGCAAAAGCTGGTTGAGACACAGCAACGGGTACTAGAGAAATATGAGAGGCGTATGGACAACGAGGACGTTGACTCTTTCATAAAAAGCCAATTTTTCAATTAAATTAAATTTAATTGTATTGTATTGTAAATAGATAAATGATATATGTAAAAATGAAAACGAACAAAACGAACAGTTAAAGCTATTATTTATTACAGCATGATGATGATGATGATGATGATGATGATGATGATGATGATGATGATGATGTAAACTTGATGATGTGAACATGATGATGATGATTATTATGATTATCTGAACATGATGATGTGAGCATGATGATGATGATGATGATGATGATGATGATGATGATGATGATGATGTTGATTAAAAGTAACTGTTAACAATAAAATCCCGTGTCGCTGTTCCAGTACCAACATCATCCTGCACATTATTATCAATGTTTTGTATGACATCTACATCATCTACCTCTGGCATATTAAACATTTATGCTACATTATGTAGAATTGCACAGGCTGTAGCTATGCGACAGGCCTTGTCTGGACTTAGTCTGATCTGAAATAAAAATAAATAAATAGTAATCATAGCAAAGTTTTTAATATCATTACATATCATAAAGGTGAACAGTAAAGTTAAAAATGAAAGCAGTCACTTTATGCACTTAAACTATAGACTGAATAAACTTAGTCCGAGTATTCAAAAAACATATGCAAGAAAGTACCTCACTGTGCAGAACGTGGAAGCGCCGCTTGAGCCTACCAAAGGCCCTTTCTATGCAAACCCGGGTTCTAGTATGGGCTAGCTGGTACCTCTCCTTGGCAGGAGTGTCAGCGTTCATAAACGGCGTCATGAGGAATGGCCATAAAGGATACCTGTGGCAGGGAATAAAAACAATATCAATAATAAAATTGACAAAAAAACAACAACGTCCCGATGTTACAATCTTGTAATCATACGGGTGTGTGTAAGATTGTTTATACTTGCCCTCGGGCCTTGCTCATTCAGCGATTGCTCCCTTAAGAATATTAGTCATTTCGATTTTTGGAGCATGCTGTGCACAGACAGAATGTAACCCTGGTTTGAGCTACCCTGGTTCTTTAACGTGCATGAGTGTATAGCACTGACCCCCATTTAACGTCCCTCCCGCGAGACGATTAGTACGTTTATTGATGCGACAGGGAATAAAAACATGCGACCCCTTGGTTGAAAGTGAAGTGTTTATAATTAACAATTAGACCACGGTTCTTACCCACTATCTCCAAGAAGCACCCCATCTTCCAGACATTGATTGTCTCGTTGTAGCCTGTTGCACAGCCCTGATGTCCTGAACACGTGTGCATCATGGCACGAGCCCGGCCAACTGGCGTTGACACTTGTGAACAATCCTGGGACAATAATTATTTAGTTATTTACCAATTAGCATAACAACACGTTCAGTCTTACAATTTTATGACATGATTATAAACAACATTTGCATTTTTTATCATCAATTCAATTCAAACATTTATTGCATGAAGGCCTCCAGCCCATATCATCAGGGACGGTTCCTTAATGTTCTTTAATGTACAATCACAAATGTAAAGTTTATTTGTGTCGATGTCGGGGGAGAGAGGGAGCACTAAGAGCTGTATGTCCCAACTATAACCCCTCAATCATCAAATCCTGGAGCCATCCCTGCGTATGGTTAGGTTAGAGTGGTAAACCGTATTAAGTTAAATGAAAAACATTTAGGGGACCATTTGTAAAACTTTCTATGATAATTGTCACATTCTGACCAAACAGAATATGCCCATTATTGATCGATAATCGGGGTGAATTTCAGATTTTATGACCGTTTCGGTCTAAGACGAGTTGACAAAAATTATTTGATAAAGCGTTTACAAGAAAAGGATCTTTAGAATGTTTATGGTGAAATTTCAATCATTTTTACCTTCATGATCGCAAACTGCCTGCATGTTGATACTATGATAGCCTTTTCGGTTGACAAAAGCTGGCTCATCAACAGAAGGGGCCTGGATACGGATGTGTGTCCCGTCAACGCACCCCACTACGTGAGGGAAGCCTGCCGATGTGAAAAATCCGCTCTTCACTCTATTCTTCTCTTCGCCGGAAGGCCATACAATGAATCGTTTCATTCTTTTGCAAATAATATATGTCACGTGGGTTACCACACGAGAAACTGTTGATTTGTGGTAACCCATGCTGTCTCCTACAACATTGAAAAACGCCCCTGTGGCGAGGAACCGAAGGGTTATAAGAACCATCTGTCGCACACTGAGGGCTCTGTTCCGGTGAGTGTCTCTTTTTATGTCATCCTTCAAGATATCCTCCAAAAATGCTACGCCATCATTTGTGAAACGATACCTCTCGTGCATTTCCCCATCATCAAGATGCTGAAAATGAGGAGTATGTCTATACTGACGCTGTTTCCTTACATTTGGTAAAAATACACCTGCCATGGTAAAGCTGCCGTTAACTTTAATCGAGGTTCTTATCTCAATTAACTTTAACGGTCAGTTCCACCGTTAACTCCATCGTTAAAACTTAACATTCCTTTGAGCAACAGAAAATTAACGCCATGTTGAAATTTGAAGTTAGTTGTTTAACGGTCCGTTAAGCCTAACAGAGGTTTTGAGCAACTGGCCCCTGAACTGTAAAAACATAGTTTTTCACATAATTACCTTTACTGATAACTCATCATAATATGATTTGCTGAGCAGGTGGGTGTGACATAAAAGTTTTCTGTTGCCAATAAAACCTCAAGTGAAAATATTACCGCAAACACCAAACTTGTTAAAAAATCGAGAAAGGAAAGTAATTGTATTATCTGTAATGCTTTCAATTCTTTGAAGATCTGGTTCATAAGGAGGTTAAATTCACTAAATGTAGCAGAATTTTTTTAATCATCCTAAAAATAAAACAAGAAAAGTACACTAAATCATCCTGTGGTATCTAGTCTCAGAAATCGTTAAAAGGTACATTACGACACAAGACAGTTCTATATTAATGATTTCTTCTGTATCTAGATGAACTCACAGTCGCAAGACATACATATTTCTGTATGTCACGATGGTCGGAAATGTGTAACAGCATTACCGGTAAGCTATGTAAGAGCCTTTGAAGCAAAGTTACCTCATATTTGGATTTGGCCAGACGAGCTATCCCAACTATCCAATTCCAGCAATTTGGGCCAGGGTGATCTCTTGGTCTGATAATTATAAAAGATATGTGTTAAGATTTTAATGATGCACAAAATAAACAAGTATTTTGTTCCTATCTTTTACATTTTTATGCCCCCTTTTGAAAAAAGTGGGGTATATTGTTTTGCACATGTCGGTCGGTCGGTCGGTCTGTCTGTCTGTCGGTCGGTCGGTCGGAATACCAAATGGTTTCCGATCAATAACTTGAGAACGCTTTGACCGAGGGACCTCATACTTGGTATGTGTATTGGTCATCACCAGCAGATGAACCCTATTGATTTTGAGGTCAGTGGGTCAAAGGTCAAGGTCAGTGTGACCTTTACATGAAAAACGGTTTCCGATCAATAACTTGAGAACGCTTTGACCCAGGAACCTCATACTTGGTAGGTGTATTGGTCATGACCAGCAGATGAACCCTATTGATTTTGAGGTCAGTGGGTCAAAGGTCAAGGTCAGTGTGACCTTAACATGAAAAACGGTTTCCGATCAATAACTTGAGAACGCTTTGACCCAGGGACCTCATACTAGGTAGGCTTATTGGTCATGACCAGCAGATGAACCCTATTGATTTTGAGGTCAGTGGGTCAAAGGTCAAGGTCAGTGTGACCTTTACATGAAAAACGGTTTCCGATCAATAACTTGAGAACGCTTTGACCCAGGAACCTCATATTTGGTAGGTGTATTGGTCATGACCAGCAGATGAACCCTATTGATTTTGAGGTCAAAGGTCAAGGTCAGTGTGACCTTAACATGAAAAACGGTTTCCGATCAATAACTTGAGAACGCTTTGACCCAGGGACCTCATACTAGGTAGGCTTATTGGTCATGACCAGCAGATGAACCCTATTGATTTTGAGGTCAGTGGGTCAAAGGTCAAGGTCAGTGTGACTGTAAGCTGAAAAAAGGTTTTCTGATTGTCCATATTTTTTTAATGCATGCACAGATGATTGGGATTGATGTATAAATGTTTGTATAGAAATGATTTTCTTTTATGTTACTATTTTAGTTGGGCATTTATTTGCCTTCTTAAGTTATCATAAGTAGATGACCTGCCTCATATGCATCCAATGACAAATCAGCTGTCATTTCAGTCCATGCATATTTCATTCAATTGTCCAAATATTTCTGGCAACCTCGCGCTCAGGGGGCATAATGTTTGACAAACATCTCTTGTTTATATTTCATACAATCCTTATGATTGCAATTGCTCAAATCAGATTGTTTGGATAGCTTAAATGGTCAAAACTGTATACTAGGTTTTTAGCAATGAACTGATGTGTTTTAAAATCTGATTTGAGTATGTAATAAATAACCATTTACTGATTTTAACCAGAACTATTTTCATCAAAACCGAGACTGCTCAAAAAAAGCAAATTGTACATGTTAAGGGCGGGGTTTGACCTCCGTTAACCAATGGAAATCAATATGGAAATACCCGAGGTACATGTACAATCCACCTTCCGGCACTTCCAATAAAGGAATGGAGAACAGATATTATGAAAAAACGTCTAAAGAGTACTTCTTTTGACCGGAAATTATATTTCATAACTCTGTCATAACAATTGTTTTTTTTTACCCCACATCTTAAAAAATACCGTCTAAACCGGATATCTAAATAATTAAGATAAAAGTATTTATGCGCATTTTACGTCAGTTGATGTAAACAATGATTTGCATATACCAATATCAATATATATATGGTATCAATATCATGATGCAATAACACGGATTTAAAAGATTAAAAGAGGTTAAACCTGTGAAAGACCTGCTGCTCCAGACCAGAGGCCTAAAAGACATTTAAGACAAATAAAAAAAACAAAAAACTGATAGTCAAAATAGTTGCGAAAAGCAGATTAAAAGTAGTCTAAAACGAAAATATCACCTCAGATCAGATCTGAGATGACCAGGGCCTTCACAGCAGCACATACAAGAGCACAAACAATAATAAAGCATGGTATGACAATGACGATATCATATACAAAGAAAGTTTTTATTAGCTAGCTACTGCATAGTAAGTACTAGCAAGCAAAATTGAACAGTAAAAGCAAATCAAGTAGCTTGCAACTATACAAAAAGAGCAGAGCATGCAGCAAGAACAATTGAACAAGCTAAGGCAAGCAGAAACACATAACACAAAATAAACTCCAAAGACACAACACAAGCAAGATATAAATTAAGGTAGATATTGAACATAAAGATAAAGATGATGTCCGGCCCTGTAGAACAAGCAACTAATTTGATTTACACATTGAACACCTGCAGTCTCGTCCATTCCAATGTGCAATCAAGCTTTTGAATTGGTTGTAGTTTGTTGTGTTTCTAAAAACTTCCGGGAGCGAGTTCCACAGGACCGGAGCAGCATACTTAAAACCATTTTTTCCATACCTAGTTGTTGTTACTCTGGGAACTTCAAGTAAGTTTGTATACCTAAAATTATAACCGGCATCATGCACTTTAATTAAATCATTTAATACAGGTGGGGCAATATTATTCAAGATTTTAAAAGTTTCTAGCCATTGGTCTAGTTCTTCTGATATACAAGCTATGAAGTTTTGCTCTATTTAGAAGTTGTTGATATGTACTGAAGTAGTCATCATACACAAAACGAAGGGCTCTTTCTTGTATTTTTTTAATCTTGTTTGTGCTTTTATTTGAGCAGAAGTGCCAAGTTAACGGACAGAAGATAAAATTGGATAAGATAAAAGAGTGAAAATTGGTTAGGCGGCTTAATCTACACAAAGTTCTGCCCAATCTTTTCAATATATTGAGTTGTTGTGCAGCTTTACTACATATAAGTTTTACCACTTCATCACATTCAATATTGGCATTTTTAATACTAAGCTTGGGCTTTTTAGAGTGCGTTTTAGTGCCTATGGCGATAGCCTGAAACTTGTCAGGGTTTGCCTGCATGCAATTAACAGAGAACCAGTTGATAAAAACATTACTTTCATTTTGAAGGACATAAATCAGAGTATCGAAGTTAAATGAGCTAAAAGAAAGGATGTTGTCATCAGCGTAGTTGTAGAGAGATCCTTGTTTGATAAAATAGAAGATGTCATTGAGAAATATGTTAAAAAGTAAAGGACCAAGGATCGAGCCCTGTGGCATCCCTTTGGTTATCTCAGCCCAGCTACTTGTTATGTGACCTATTTTGATTTGCTGTTTTCTCTGAGTAAGATAGGATGTTAGTAAGTTCAGTAAGCTGGCAGACAGACATAACATTTAAGTTTGCAAAGTAGTATATCATTGGGCAGACAGTCAACAGCCTTTGACAGGTCCATAAGGACAGCAGCAACATATTGTTTTGAATCCAGAGCGGACTTACAGTCTTCAACTAATTTTAAAAAGGTGGTCTGACAACCATAGCCTTTTCTAAATGCGCAAAGAAATTTGTTAAAAATAGGTTCAAAATACTCAGATAGTTGCTCGGCTAAAACTCCTTCAAATATTTTTGAGGGTGCAGGCAAAATACTGACAGGCCTGTAATTAGACTTTTGTAGAGGATCATTTTTCTTGAAGATTGGAGTAACCTGAGCTTGCTTTAGGCGATCTGGGAAAATGCCATTTTCTATAGAGTTATTTATAAAATCAGTATAAAATGGGGCTAGTGACTGTGATCCTAGCTGAAGTAGTTTAATTGATATTTTATCAATACCTGTAGCTTTTTTTACATTAAACTTTTGTATAATTTTTGAGAATGTTGGTTGCCCTACATGAGTAAAATTGAAGGAGCTGGGTGTAATGTTTTGTTCTAAGATTTTATTAATGCTGGGATGATTAGCCTAATTAAAAACGACATCTTTACCAATATCTTTGGCAACATTTGGGAAGGACTCATTGAAAATTTCTGCGACTTCAGTACTGTCTGAAATAATCTTTTCGTTATTGTTTAAAATAATTTTGGACTGATTGCTTTTTGATTTTTTTGACATGTAGGCTTTAATTGTTGACCAGAAATCTTTATTCTTACATCCACCTAAGCATCTTTCCTGAAAGTAATTGTTTATTGATATGCGTTTAAGCTTGTTAACATAATTTCTACTTTTTCTATATTCTTCCCATGTGTTAGCATTTTTATTTTTCATGTATTTAGTTTGAAACATTTTCTTATTGTAAATTGCTTTTCTTAGTCTTCTATTCATGTAAGGCAGCTGTACAAGCTGTTTATAGACTTGTTTAAGGGGAGCGTGTTTTTCTATAGTATTCATAAGTTTTTTCTCAAAATAATTTTATACAGTATCTATGTTATTTTCATCAGGGTGATAACCATCATTAATCGTGCTAAGATCATTGTAAAAAGAGTCGATGTCGAACTATTTGAAACTTCTGAAACTTACTTTTTGCTTCTCATTTCCTGGTGCATTATTATTGATGACTGTATTATGAAGCAGTTTTGTGTCAAATTGTCTTCGTAATATTTGTTATCTTTTATTTAATAGTTCTTAATGTTTTTGTCCCATAAGTCAGATGTACATATTGTCTCTTTTGCTGTTCAGATGTAAATCTTTTATTCATATGAAATATATGATATTTGGTATGAACATTATTGTTATCTGATGAGGAATTCATTTATAATCTTTATAATATAGAACCTTTAAATTATATGCATTTTATTTATTTCCTTAAACATCTGAAGGGTTTTATAATTGTTTTTAATTCTTCAACAAACTGTTATTTCTTGTGTCTACATGTTTCCTTTAATTTTAGCACCTTCATTATTTTATGTTCTAGGTAATCTTTATGCAACAGGCTTAGCTAGACAAGTTTTGCTAGCTAAGCCTGAGTGAGACATTTCAGACATTCTTGTTATTTCTTAACCTTTTAAAACAACAATATGTTTCATATAAAAGCCTAAGAATCACTTTTATTAAGGACTTCGAATTGTATGGTGTTCCATTACATTGCTTTATACTTCGTGTGTTACCAAAGTCAGGACATTGTGTTACATATGTTACTACTGCACTACCCGAAAAGAACTGCTGGCTATTGTAAGATTGACAAGGCCCTATAAACACTATCTTTTAGGTAATGTTTTTAGAGTGCGGACAGATCATAGTAGCTTAACATGGTTGGTACTGTTTAAAGAGCCACAAGGTCAATTAGCAAGGTGGATTGAGGAGTTGTCCCAATATCACATGGTGTGCAACATAGACCGGGTTCTAAGCATGGTAATGCAGATGCCATGTCCAGGTTGAGGGTTGATCTGGTGCCATGTCACTCTTATATTGCAGGGGTAACTCCAAAGAAATTACCATGTGGTGGGTGTGATTACTGCAAAAGAGCAGATGATCGGTGGGGTGAGTTCACCAGGTCAGTGGATGAAGCGGTAGCCTTCAGATTGATCACTGGAGAGAGTAGGGAAAGGAGAGCAAAAGATAATGTCAAAGATGAAAGGGGAGGGTCCGAGTCAAATGAAGGTTTAGGGGCACCTTGTTCAGGCAATTATTCAGGCTGTTTCAGCCAGGATATTCCCGATGAAAGGCACCAGGGAGATAAAACCGGCAGTACTGCTGGGAAGGCACTCAGGGGTGACGGAGATCAGGGGCTTGCCAAGTTATGTCGGGAAGGGATTTTCAATGAGCGAAATCAGGGGGGAAATACCAGATTGTACACCCGGGAAGGTAAACCTGATTCGTGTGTCAGGGAAAATCATGTTTGAACAAGGAGGCAGTTTTTCTGATTCATTGGGTTATGACATATCTGACAGTCAGTCAGGGTTTGACATTATCATAGATGGAGCGGACATCATGATTAGAACTTGTTCTGTTAAGGTACCGCAAGAAGCGACAACAGAAAGTTCATCTTGTTGGGGGTTTACTTATGAGGAACTCCAAATAGAACAAGCTGCTAATGGAGATTTGGGTATCATTAGGGCTTATCTTGAGGCAGGTACTGTGCCGACAGAGGGAGAGTTTGTTTTTAGCCTCCTCTGACAGCAAGTACTATTGGATAAACAAAGAACTGTTTAAACTAAATCATGGTGTGCTGTTTAAGCAAAAGACAGAATCGGAAGATCTGGAATTGGTGGTACCCAAAGCATTGCAATTGCTCAATGAAAAAGCAGAAGTAACCGCAAAGGCAGCCGTGAATGAGTTTTTCTCAAGATTCGGTTTTCCTTTTCAGATTTTTTTCTGATCAAGGACGCAATTTCGAAAGTAAATTGTTTTCAGCTCTTTGCCGTGCTTTAGAAATACATAAGGCACGTACCACACCGTATAGACCCTCAGCAAATGGATAGGTTGAGAGTTATAATAGAACACTGATGGAGGCGGTGCGTTGTTTTTTGGGCAAGTCGGAAAACAAATGGGATGAGCACATACCTCAGATAGCAGGAGTTCTTCGGTCAGCTGTGAACAGAAGCACCGATTTCACACCAAACATGTTGATGTTGGGTCTTGAGGTGAACACACCGGCAAGTTTGATGTTCCCAAATCACGCTGACAAAAGTGTTGAACCCGAAGAGTATGTTGCAGAGCTACAAGACAGGATGAAGAAAGCTTATGACACTGCTCGAAAACAATGGAAAACCTTTTTAAAGTGGATGAAAAGGTACTTCGACCTAAAGGTTCTATTAAGGCCATACAAAGAGGGAGATCTGGTGTACTTGTTAGACACTGCAGTGGTGAAAGGAAAGTGCAAGAAATTGACTGCACCATGGAAAGGGCCTGCCATCATTACAAGAAAGGTGTCTGGCTACCAGTACCAGATTAAATTGAAGAATGCGGTGGTGGTAACCAATCATGACAGGTTGATGCCTTGTACAGCAAGAACTATCCCAGCTTGGATAAGAAAGGACCAAGAAAAACCGGAAAGTGATCCATTCCTGTCAAAAGGAACGGGGACAGGGTACTGTATATGCAAGCAGCCATGGGGAGGTAGATTCATGATTCAGTGTGACTATAGTGATGAATGGTACCATGGCTCTTGTGTGAATGTTACACCCTCTGAGGCTTTGAATATTGATAAATACAAGTGTAAGAGTTGTACAACATCAAGGAATGCTTAATAGACATTTTTTGTCTTTTTTAAAGGATGGCTGACAGTAAGATCGTTCGGGAGGTGAAAGAGCTTCTCGAGAAAACATAGTACGGGACGAGGAAAAGGGAAGGGGTTGAATTACTGTAAAAGAGTGGCCAATGAACTGAACAACCTGGAAGTTGTGGACAGGGAGTGAATAGTAACAAATATCCACAAACTTCCACCCGTCAAAGTGAAGGAACAGATCTATGAGCCGCTGAAGCAAACGAAAGACTTCAGGCTGGAAATTGACCCCTAAATTGAAAAAGTGGTAAGCGATGCCGGAAAGGGGGCTGAATGTGAAGAAATGGAGGTGGAGTTAGAATTGGACTTGTCCGCACATTCAAAACTACTAAATACTCCGGAAGGTGAAAAGGGGAGATCACAACAAAAATCTCCCGTAAAGGTTGTGGTTTCCCCTGCTATAGTAAGGATTTCCCCTGTCAAGGCTCAACTGCCTGCACACGCCAGCCGGAAGACAAGTAGGGATGCACAGCAACCATCCACTTCAGGATATCAACATCAGCCCGGTGCAGGAGACAGGAAACGGGTGAAGAGAGCTTCTTGCTCTAACAACCCAGAGACGAGGAGAGTTTTTTACTCTGAAGAGGCCGGAGGGAGTGGACGCCTGACCATATCAAAGGGAGTTTCTTACTCTAGTGATAAGTCAGCGAGTAAAACTGATCTGGTTCCACTCAGCCAGGAAACTAGGATGTGGCCTTGCATTACGGTTACATAAGAAATCGCTCCTGTATCAAACCAGGCTGTGGAGGTAATGCAAGGTATCCAAAAGTTCATGCCTTCTGGGATCATGTCCAAGGCATTTTTGACGAGCGCCTGCCCCCCGATGACGAGGAGGTTCTTGAAAGAAGAAAGCGGGCTTTGATCCTTATGACAACCTTGCTGCTTGGGAGGCCAGGGACTTTGGATGAGTTGGTTGAGTGCCTCCACATGCAGAGAGTGTTTGAGTTTGCAGATAATGTCTCTGTTTCAGACAGATTGAAGTTACATATGGAGTCTTTTTGCCGATATGTTGGACATTCGATTCCCACCAATTTTACAGTGTACCCACTCAATTCTATTGGGCCGGTACTTCATTATAAGGCATTGATGATAAACTTGGCGACGTTCGATCAGGAACAGCAGACCTATCTGAAAACAATATTTGACGAGCCAGCAGATTTGATGAGGGATCCCCTGCCAATTGCCTACGATGCACACTTTCATCTGGACAGGCTGAAGAGCAAGTTAAGTCTGCCAAATTGTGCCACGTTGGAGGCCATCTGGTCTAAATCAGAAGTATTGCCTGGCATTGAAATAGATCTCATCGGATCGTGTGCAATCTTCTGTGATCCTAAGACGTGGCCAACAAACAGACAACTTCAGGATCTTCCCGGATTTTGGCAGTGGCGGTAGTGATCCACCAAAGGCACGCCCACAACCACCAATATTCACGAGAGTCTTCAGATCTCAAAAGATTGGAAGTTCTTCTGCGCCAGAAAAGGGTTGTTGCGCTGGGAGAGATTGTTGTGGACCATTCGGAGAGGCCGCATCATTGGCACCATCAATTGGAGCTACTTGACCTGATTTTGCCACTAGCACACGAGAAACACAGTTATTTTCCACTGTAGGGGAATGCAGAATGATGACAGGACGGAGGCGTATCTGATATTACTGCACTATGCCAAAAAATACCTGAACAGGGACCACACTGTGTACCTCCACTGCTTTACTGGAGACAGTTACGTCCTCGAAAAGTGACAACAAGCATTTACCCACCTGTATTGTGGTTTTACAGCGATGGCCAAAAGTTTCAACGAAGACCAGAAGCAAGCCATGAAGAAGGTCCCGCTGACATCCATGTTGTTGGAGACGGATGCACCGTATTTTCCACCCGAAGGAGAAAGGATCTCGGCTCCAAATCAGCTGTACCGTACAGCAAAGATTGTGAGCCATATATATGGAATGCCAGCGGCGGACCTACTCCAGACTACAGCGGAAAATGGAAGGAGTCTTTTCTGTGGGGAGGACTAGAGGCAGGAGGGTAAATGGAACAAAGCTGAATGAGAAATGTGGTATTTTTACCAGTTCTCAGTTTTTAGAACAAATATTATATAAAAAGTAACTCTTGTAAACAAAAATAAATTAAAGGGGAAAGAGAAATATGGTACTTTTACCAGTTCTCTGTTTTTGGCAAAAGGAGAAAGAGAAATATGGTATTTTTTACGGTTCTCGGTTCTTTTAAAAATAAAAATAAAAATGTTAAGATCAATCAAAATTTAGCAAGTCTAGATAAATGTTCCATTTGAAACAGAAGAAGTATTTTTTACTGCTAAAAAAACAAACTAATACTGAAGCAGCTGAAGGTTGACCAATACAAGAATTCATCTCTTGCAATTTTTATTCCCACTGTACATCTCAAAAACATTATGTAAGGGGTCACTGTATAGAACTTAAAAGTTAATGGGTTACCATAGTTTTATCATCAGTTAAGGGGTTATCACGGTTATGAGGTTATGGTCCGTTAAGGTGGTTAGTCTAAGCTTTAGTCCAATTTTGGTCAAAGGTGCAACTTGTCGGCAACAGGTTAAAGGGAGGTTACATTTAGGCAGGTTAAATCTTCCCATTGTACCTAGACTTTAATTTATTAAGTTGGGGAGAGTGTTGTGACGACGCTTTGTCACTTAGTTGTATGTAACCCGGCCGACTATAAGGAGGCGTTTTGTAGAGCCTTACGGTGCGATCGAAAGACTGCGCATGCGCTCTCTTTTGATGCAGCTCGCGAAGACACGAGGCGTTGGCAACAGTGTTCTGTGTTCTAGGAGAAAACAAGAGTGTTTTAGTGTGATTTAAAGGGTTCCTACTGAGTAATAAAGGGTTATCTAGGACTAGTAGAGCCAGTAGACGCGCTAAACACTTTAGACCAGACGCATAAAAGACATTTAAGACAAATAAAATAAAAAAAACAAACTGATAGTCAAAATAGTTGCAAAAAGCAGATTAAAAGTAGTCTAAACGAAAATATCACCTCAGATCAGATCTGAGATGACCTTAGCAGCAATTCCTTCACATACAAGAGCACACACAATAATAAAGCATGGTATGACAATGACGATAGCATATACAAAGAAAGTTTTTATTAGCTAGCTACTGCATAGTAAGTACTAGTAAGCAAAATTGAACAGTAAAAGCAAATCAAGTAGCTTGCAACTATACAAAAAGAGCAGGGCATGCAGCTAGAACAATTGAACAAGCTAAGGCAAGCAGAAACACATAACACAAAATAAACTCCAAAGACACAACACAAGCAAGATATAAATTAAGGTAGATATTGAACATAAAGATAAAGATGATGTACGGCCCTGTAGAGCAGGCAACTAATTTGATTTACACATTGAACACCTGCAGTCTCGTCCATTCCAATGTGCAATCAAGCTTTTGTTTTGATTGTAGTTTGTTGTGTTTCTAAAAGCTTCCGGAAGCGAGTTCCACAGGACCGGAGCAGCATACTTTAAACTATTTTTTTCATACCTAGTTGTTGTTACTCTGGGAGCTTCAAGTAAGTTTGTATACCTAAAATTATAATCGGCATCATGCACTTTAATTAAATCATTTAATACAGGTGGGGCAATATTATTCAAGATTTTAAAAGTTTCTTGCCATTGCTCTAGTTCTTCTAATATACAAGCTAAGAATTTTTGCTCAATTTAGAATTCGTTCATATGTACTGGAGTAGTCATCATATACAAAACGAAGGGCTCTTCCTTCTATTTTTTCAATTTTGTTTGTGCTTTTATTTGAGCAGAAGTGCCAAGTTAACGGACAGAAGTTGAAATTGGATAAGATACAAGAGTGAAAAATGGTTAGGCGGCTTAATCTACACAAATTTCTGCCTAATCTTTTCAATATATTGAGTTGTTGTGCAGCTTTACTACATATGATGCTCATATGATTTTCAAAGGTAAGGGCAAAATCTAAGTTGAATCCAAGAAGTTTTACCACTTCATCGCATTCGATATGGGCATTTTTAATACTAAGCTTGGGCTTTTTAGAGTGCGTTTTAGTGCCTATGGCGATAGCCTGAATCTTGTCAGGGTTTGCCTGCATGCAATTAACGGAGAACCAGTTGATAAGAACATTACTTTCGTTTTGAAGGACAGAAATCAGAGTATCGAAGTTAAATGAGCTAAAAGAAAGGGTGTTGTCATCAGCGTAGTTGTAGAGGGATCCTTGTTTAATGAAATAGAAGATGTCATTGAGAAATATGTTAAAAAGTAAAGGACCAAGGATCGAGCCCTGTGGCACACCTTTGGTTATCTCAGCCCAGCTACTTGTAATGTGACCTATTTTGATTTGCTGTTTTCTCTGAGTAAGATAGGATGTTAGTAAGTTCAGTGAGCTGGCAGATAGACCATAACATTTAAGTTTGCAAAGTACTATATCATGGGGCAGACAGTCAAAAGCCTTTGACAGGTCCATAAGGACAGCAGCAACATATTGTTTTGAATCCAGAGCGGATTTCCAGTCTTCAACTAATTTTAAAAAGGTGGTCTGACAACCATGGCCTTTTCTAAATGCGCAAAGAAATTTGTTAAAAATAGGTTCAAAATACTCAGATAGTTGCTCGGCTAAAACGTTTTCAAATATTTTTGAGGGTGCAGGCAAAATACTGACAGGCCTGTAATTAGACTTTTGTAGAGGATCATTTTTCTTGAAGATTGGAGTAACCTGAGCTTGCTTTAGGCGATCTGGGAAAATGTCATTGTCTATAGAGCTATTTATAAAATCAGTATAAAATGGGGCTAGTGACTGTGATCCTAGCTGAAGTAGTATAATTGATATTTTATCAATACCTGTAGCTTTTTTTACCTTTAACTTTTGTACAATTTTTGAGACTGTTGGATGCCCTACATAAGTAAAATTGACGGAGCTGGGTGTAATGTTCTGTACTAAGATTTTACTAATGCTGGTGTGATTAGCCTCATTAAAAACGACATCTTTACCAATATCTTTGGCAACATTTGCATAGAACTCATTGAAAACTTCTGCGACTTCAGTACTGTCTGAAATAATCTTTTCGTTATTGTTTAAAATATTTTTGGACTGATTGCTTTTTGATTTTTTTGACTTATAGGCTTTAATTGTTGACCAGAAATCTTTGTTCTTACATCCACCTAAGCATCTTTCCTGAAAGTAATTGTTTATTGATATGCGTTTAAGCTTGTTAACATAATTTCTACTTTTTCTATATTCTTCCCATGTGTTAGCATTTTTATTTTTCATGTATTTAGTTTGAAACATTTTCTTATTGTAAATTGCTTTTCTTAGTCTTCTATTCATGTAAGGCAGCTGTACAAGCTGTTTATAGACTTGTTTAAGGGGAGCGTGTTTTTCTATAGTATTCATAAGTTTTTTCTCAAAATAATTTTATACAGTATCTATGTTATTTTCATCAGGGTGATAACCATCATTAATCGTGCTAAGATCATTGTTAAAAGAGTCAATGTCGAAATATTTGAAACTTCTGAAACTTACTTTTTGCTTCTCATTTCCTGGTGCATTATTATTGATGACTGTATTATGAAGCAATTTTGTGTCAAATTGTCTTCGTAATATTTGTTATCTTTTATTTAATAGTTCTTAATGTTTTTGTCCCATAAGTCAGATGTACATATTGTCTCTTTTGCTGTTCAGATGTAAATCTTTTATTCATATGAAATATATGATATTTGGTATGAACATTATTGTTATCTGATGAGGAATTCATTTATAATCTTTATAATATAGAACCTTTAAATTATATGCAATATTTCATACCTTTTATTTATTTCCATTAACATCTGAAGGGTTTTATAATGGTTTTTAATTCTTCAACAAACTGTTATTTCTTGTGTCTACATGTTTCCTTTAATTTTAGCACCTTCATTATTTTATGTTCTAGGTAATCTTTATGCAACAGGCTTAGCTAGACAAGTTTTGATAGCTAAGCCTGAATGAGACATTTCAGACATTCTTGTTATTTCTTAACCTTTTAAAACAACAATATGTTTCATATAAAAGCCTAAAGATCACTTTTATTAAGCACTTCGAATTGTATGGTGTTCCATTACATTGCTTTATACTTTGTGTGTTACCAAAGTCAGGACATTGTGTTACAAATATTATTTTTTGACTTTGTGTGTGTTACCAAAGTTATAATAAAGGACATTGTGTTACAAATATATATTTCTAGGAACAGTTTATTAAATGTGTTTAATAATTTGTGTTACAAATTTGAAATACTTAAACACTTGTGTTACAAGAATCATTGATAACACTGTATAAATTACTTCTACTGGTGTTCCATATAACTGTATACATGTGATTATATTCTGGACGTTATTAAAACTTTAAAACATTCATTGTGAGTTGCGTCAGGATTTGAACCCACACATTCATGTCATTAAAGTTGTGCTGATCATATTGGGACAATCACTAATACCAATTGGGAAATTTAAAGTTTTAAAACAAAGGTTTTTATGATAAGTCAAAAATACATCTAAAAGAGATGGTGGACAACCCTTTTTAAAACATGTAGGTTCTTTAATAATATTTTACAGGTTAAAAGATTCAATAATATCCAAAAGTGTTTTGCATTTTGTTTCAGACAAGAGATCATAGTTCAAATCCCCGAGCACGGCATAATAGTCATAAAGACTGACACATCTGTCAACAGTTTTACAAAAATGTTCATCAAAAAGATTATTTTTCATACATGGAGGTCTGTAAACACAGATAAAGCACCATTTTGATTTGTTTAAATTTACCTCGTATATAAGGTTTTCAAGATTGTCTGATTCAATGTCTCTCCGTCTACGTGATGGAATGTCAGTGCGGATATAAGAGGCTAAACCTCCACCATGAGAATTTCTGTCTCGCCGTTCAGGTTTAGCCTCTGATATCCGCATAGTCTGGAGTTCCTTCCCCTATCACTATCGTTATCGGGTCAGGCAAAGGCCAATAATGGCGGCGCCCAGTGGACGCTATAAGGTTACCATTTATTTTACTTTTGTTGATCAAGTCAATATAACAACGGTATTTGAACACTATTTAAATGTAGAATATAATGGTACACTCGAGTTTCGGTGATCACTTGTCTGGAAAGAAATATTAAGGAGGTCATAGGGGTATGGCATTACAATACACCCTGCCCCTGTGATCAGTTTTTACTTCTATTATTTCATTGACCTGGTTTGGGTTTATGTCTTGTCTGAAGCAATGTCAATACAAAACATTTATTTGTTAAGTGTATTGGTTGAAATGGCCGAGAGGTCAGCTTATCAGACGCTGATTCAGAGGGTCTGGAGTTCGATCCCTACCTGACGTTTTGATGAAAATAGTTCTGGTTAAAATCAGTAAATGGTTCTTTATTACATACTCAAATCAGATTTTAAAACACATCAGTTCATTGCTAAAAACCTAGTATACAGTTTTGACCATTTAAGATATCCAAACAATCTGATTTGAGCAATTGCAATCATAAGGATTGTATGAAATATAAAAAAATGTAATAGATAAGAACAAAATACTTGTTTATTTTGTGCATCATTAAAATCTTAACACATGTCTTTTATAATTATCAGACCAAGAGATCACCCTGGCTGGCCCAAATTGCTGGAATTGGATAGTTGGGATAGCTCGTCTGGCCAAATCCAAATATGAGGTAACTTTGCTTCAAAGGCTCTTACATAGCTTACCGGTAATGCTGTTACACATTTCCGACCATCGTGACATACAGAAATATGTATGTCTTGCGACTGTGAGTTCATCTAGATACAGAAGAAATCATTAATATAGAACTGTCTTGTGTCGTAATGTACCTTTTACCGATTTCTGAGACTAGATACCACAGGATGATTTAGTGTACTTTTCTTGTTTTATTTTTAGGATGATTAAAAAATTCTGCTACATTAAGTGAATTTAACCTCCTTATGAACCAGATCTTCAAAGAATTGAAAGCATTACAGATAATACAATTACTTTCCTTTCTCGATTTTTTAAGAAGTTTGGTGTTTGCGGAAATATTTTCACTTGAGGTTTTATTGGCAACAGAAAACTTTTATGTCACACCCACCTGCTCAGCAAATCATATTATGATGAGTTATCAGTAAAGGTAATTATATGAAAAACTATGTTTTTACAGTTCAGATTGTTATGAGGATGAATTAATATTAAATATATGTTTAAGATTTGAAGCTATTTTGGTTTCAAGTTACTCTTGTCAAGTTCTGAGAGCTCAGTCAGTTATGTTAGACAACCTTCACATCCCATCCAGAAGAACCAAGCGGCAACTGATGTGGCCGAGCAGGCACAAAGATACAGATTCAATCTATTTATCTTACAATGTGAAAATTTTGTCAATTACAAGCCTTAATCCTTGTTTAGTCTTGTTGTTTGGTGAAGGTAGTCATATCGTCAGTCATCCTTCCGTCTGTATGGCCTAGTGGTAAACAATCCGCCTACGGAGCGGGGGATAGTGGGTTCGATCCCTGGCCGCGTCATACCAAAATACTTTAAAAGTTGGTACAAGTAGCTTTCTTGCCTGGCGCACGGCATTTAAGGGTAATGCTTGGAAAAGTGGTGTACTCAATTCTGGTTTAACCCAGGAAAGTTGTACCCCGTGTATCTGTGCAATACACGTAAAAGAACCAAGGAGTCTCTTTGAAAAAGAACTATCTCTTCAGCATGCTGTCGCTTCAGCAAAAACAAAGGACCCTGTTGGAAATAAGTGCTTGCACTTTCACGGGTTATCCTTGACCGATAGGTCAAAATAAAATTTTAATACATACATAGATATATGTATACAATATAGTAAGCCAAAGCATTCTGTTGTTTGTCAAGTTTTGTGTTCAGGTTACCTTACTCTTCCTTTGACCTCAAGATCTCAAATAAGGAGTCATCTTGTGCCCTTCACCAATCTCTCTACCAATCGTTACGACCAAGCTAGTCTTGAGAATTTCTAGTTTCAACCTCACAAGCATTGGTCTACTGACAGAATGACCAGCATATGCAAAGTAATGCACACCCACTTGTTCTGTGGGGCAGAACCATCACAATAAATAGATGCTTACTGTCACCATTTCAATGGTCATATCTCTTAGAGTGATAGTCTGATACAATAAATGGATATGGATGGTTAAATGAACTTGTCCAAGATATAATGGCAAAACACATTTTGACCTAACTTGTAGATAAGACCTAAATAAATTTGTTTGGTTAGGGTTACATCCTTTTCCAAAATAGGTAGGGTAGGTTTTCTTTTTATTAGGCTTTATTAATGTCATTTTCATCATTAGATAATAGTGTTAAAGTTATCTTTCCTGTAAAAGCATTTAGGTTTTAACTACAAAGTCAAAAGCGATTAAACTATTTTTTATTTTTTTTTCAAACTGACTATAAAACAGTAGTGTCGGCACCTATTCTGTAGGTAGGGTCGGGTAACCCAAAACAAATGTATTTTTATAGGCCTTAAAATTTGAAAAAGGGCTTCTAATTTAATTGAGCTGAGAACTTATGCACCAGTCAATTATAACCACGGGTATTTTACCACCGGTTTGTCCCCCCAGGGCAGGCATTTTACCCGGGGTTGGCTGGACCGAAAGTCAAAGTCCCCGCTATTCCCGACCTGGTGGGGCGGGGGGGGGGGGCATAACTAGCTTGTCAATAAGAATGTTTAAATCAGGTGATGTAAGTCATTGAACAGCAAACCTCTTCCAACATCTGAACTGGGAAATCTGAAACATAAAACATTTAATCTTTATGCAACCAAACAAATCATGCAATAAATACAGTGTTAAAATTATATTTTCTTGTTCCACTATTCATTTAAAATTCTCATTTTAATTATCAGTCATAATAACAGAAGGTGAAGTCATATAAGGCATTCATTCACACTTGACAACCATCCGAAAATACACAGCGTCCGAATTACGTAAACTTCACTCAAGTCAAAATATTTCTTTCCAGACAAGTGATAACCGAAACTCGAGTGTACCATTATATTCTACATATAAATAGTGTTCAAATGCCGTTGTTATATTAACTTGATCAACAAAAGTACAATAAATGGTAACCTTATAGCGTCCACTGGGCGCCGCCATTATTGGCCTTTGCCTGACGTACTGTATGAAATATCAGTAAGCAGGGGACCAGACTAATATCCGCACTGACATTCCATCACGTAGACGGAGAAGCTAAAGGCATGTATAAGCATGCAAGACAGTTTTAGACATTTACTCTTTCCTACAAAGTAAAAAATGACATTTAGGTAATTTGTTAATTAAATGGGGTGGGTTCTGGAGGGACTTCCCCTCCTCACTACCTTTTTCCTCCTGCATATAATCAGAAAATACGGGGTCATCAGTTCAGCACAAAAACAGTGGCGGTTTTTGCAATATTTTTCAGAAGTTTGTAACATGCTTGTAGGTGTGCAATTTACTTTTCTTAACAGCTGTTTCGAGTTGAAATAGAATATGGTCGAGAAATATTTTCTTCTCAATTTGTTCTTAAAACACAGTCTATATGAATTTCTTAAAAAAGTATATTGTTCATGTAAAATTAACAAGACATTTACAATGCCAGCTCTAAAATAGTAAAGCATAGGCATAGCAAAATTCAAAACATTTTTATTATATATGCTTTGTGGTGATTTATAGGCATTTATAAACAATAAAAAACAATCTTTCACTGTTTCAAACATATTGAGATATTTTTTACTGTTTGAAAATTCAGCCAGCTCTTAAATAAATATTGAATCCCATCAATTTAAACTGGTATGCCAGAGATCTATGTGTTAATTGAGTATGTTGTGACTGCTGACTTGTATTCGTCTTTTGTCTGTATTGTGCATCTATTCGCACATTTTGTTTGCTATTTTAAGCAAACATTACATTAATTGCAAATTCTATAAGCAATTAATCAAAACTTACTACACATTTGATGCAGAATGATGTTTTTTTTATGCACCAGTCAATTGTACCCCCCACCCCCACCCTATCCCCCCAAGTCCGGGGAATAGCCGGGACTTTGACTTTCAGTCCAGCCAACCCCGGGTAAAATCCCCACCCTGCGGGGACGAACTGATGGTTAAACCCCGGCCAAATGCCCCGCACCTCCGCTAAATTTGGCGCTTTGACAAAACCACTGTGATCACCCGGCCCTGCGGGGCCACCTTGAAAGTAAAAACACGGCCCTTTTCCCTAATATACCCCCGGACGTGGGGGGGGCATGGTTACAATTGACCGAAGCATTAGTGTGCATATGATTTTCAGCTTATGGACAAGAAAACATCTACTTCAACAATCACAGCAACACAATGAGATCCATATTTTAAAGAAATAATGCCATCTTTCATTAATTAATTCTATCAATCATTCATATATATTCATTAATTGATAAACAACAACAATCGTTAAGGAATGAAGTGTTAATGTAAATATATACAATTGAATACTTGTGCGATCGTTGTCCTGTATTTCGCAAAGAAACAGGAAAGAGTTAGATAAAGTCGCGTTTTATAGAAATACAAACGCTTTAATGTTATTTTAACAGCCTTTAATGAAATTAAAACGACATTTATATGATACAGATTAGTATAATTCGACAATGCTGGGTGGATTGATTTACGGCTAGGGCTCGGAAATGTTTAGTTTCCCGTACATGATGAAAACTAGGGCATGAGGAAATCCCGTATATTATGGATGTACGAAGATGCAAAATGGAAACACAGACATGTATTGTTTCCCGTACACGGTTAGTGTTCGTGTTTGTTAAGTTTCCTCGAAAATGATACATATACCCGTTGGGTCTCTCTCTCTCCCCCCCCATTCTCTCTCTCTCTCTCTCTTTCTCTCTCTCACTGACAAAGATAAAAAAAATAGCATTAAACGTGGTAAAACGCAATAAAAGTAAAAAATATTTAATACTAAAATTATTTTTCTTATTATTATACTGCATGATATGCTTTAGGTAGAAATAATTTGTAGTATAAACGTTAAAATAATTTATTTTCTGAATAACATCGGAACTGTTACAGTAGAAAGGAAGTCTCTATATTAAAACTAAAGTTTAGAGACACAAAACGTGTATTAATTCGCCTTTCGAAAGTCAACAAAAGAAGAGTTTGTTTAGTAAACTCTTTGGGTTTCGCAGTATTTTTCCCCATGACAAATGAGTTGTTTTATACAATTTGTAAGAAAATATTATTACTGGTATAATAACTTCCGTTAACATATGTCTAAACAACCTCTTAAAAGCAAGTGCAAATGCTTCAGTTTACAAGAAAAGGGCGAATTTCAAGATATAAATAAAAAGTAAAATATCGTCAATATTCTATAAATTGATTCCATATACTTATTATATATTTCTTATTTTAAGATCGACGAAAATTATACTTATAGTATGTACGGTTACATTAAACGATTAATGTATTTGGAGGGTACATTTTCTACTTAAAGGTCATCTTGGTATTAAACAAATACTAACAATGCATGAATAAAATAGCAATATGGGAAAATGTCAGTAATTTGGTTTTCCTTATTTGTTTATATTTCTCTCAATTTTGAAGAACACATTTTATTTCAAATGTAAAGAAAACGGCGTACAACACTACCATTGAAAAGCGTAGGTTGTTAGTGTTTATGGCAAATACCAACGTGAAATTGATAAGCCCCGCCTAATCTGAACCGTGATTAATCAGTCGGCTATTGATCGGCTAGTTTGACTGACAGCTCGCGTCATGTCAATTAGTGCATGCCGTGCGAAAATCATTTGCCATCAAAAACACATAGTCAGTGGGTCATAATACTATACGAAATACATCCATAATACACAAATTCTAAAACTCATCAACGAGTTCGATAGACTACGGGAATTTTATTACCGTCTTTATTATAAATTGAAACGATGCAAAATAAATAAATATAAATAAGATCCTGCTTCTTCATAATACTATTTATTGTATTAAAACAATTGTGACTTCTGTTTTGATAAGTTCTGATAAAATCCGTTCTGAGATCATATTAAAGTTAAAGCTGCACTCTCACAGATATACCATTTTTACAACTAATTATTTTTTGATCAATGATAAAAGATTGCTGACAAAAGATTAGATCGCATATTCATCTTTCCGTTCGAAATTTAATGTTTTATGGCTTTAGTCGTTACTAACGGTTTAAGAAAAGTACATACAGCATCATTTAAAAAGTTGTCAAAACGTTCAAACTGTGAGAGTGCAGCTTTAAGAGGCCATCTGTTTGTAAAGAAACAGACTGATTACTTGTTATAAGCAAAGCATTATTTTTTTATTTCAAGTTTTCTATTTCAAGTTATTAAAATTCCATTCAGTTCTGAATTCAAACTTGCTGGGTATTTTCGAGGGAAAACAGTATAAAAATGAAATCGAAATTTAAAAAGCAGCAAACTAGATACTGGTTAGCGACCCCTTTTCGGCCGGAAATGGAGGGTTTCCTACGTTACTTTTGACACAAGATAGCTATTACGATAAAACTTAACACTCAGATAGGTTGGCTCTTTCGACAAAAACTGTGTAATTTGTTTTTGAAAATAGGTAGGGATTCCGAATATTTCCACGCGCAAAGTACCCCTATAATTTCGCTAAAATAAGCACCCTACTGTACCAATTATTCGCCCACCCCATTAATTCGCTATTCGATGTCTTTCGTATATTTCTCTCTAAACTATATCTTCAAACATTTTTATTTTATTTGACCAGTCTAGCCACCGTTTAAAACGACAATTGATCAATAAGTATAACATGTTTACTATTACATACTGTTAATGTATGTGTAAAATGATACAACACCTACTCAGTAATTCTTCCCTTAGCAGAAAATTTAAGAAGCAGCTGGGATCTGGGATTCCTTCTTGAAACATTACCTACATAATGTATGCATATTTATAGACTTCCGAAGAGGGACAACGCATGTCGGTACAAGAATGTAATGATTTATTCAAATTTGAGTTGCTTCCCTTAGACGAAAAAATTGGCGATAACTTCACCATTTTGAGGTTTTACCATTTGCCTTTTCGAAAATTGAACTTAAAAACAGCAATTTATGGTATTTGAATAATTTATCACCGGCTTTATACTTTATAATGACAAATCAATAGTGTCGTCTGATAGTGCAAGGTATAAGGAAAATTAAAAAATCCTTACAGGGCCTCATGCAAGCGAGCGCGCGCGTTATGACGTCATCCCCGCTTGCAACTAACAAGGTTAGAAGTGTAAACAATGTTTATTTGGGTCGAATTCCACATACTACTTACATTTTAACGCAGAAAACAGCTGATATCTGTCAAAAGAGATGACGCAATAAAACGCCATACTAATTTGTGTAAAATATTTCGTTTTGACTGGTTTAAACTGGGTGGGCGAAAAAGTGGTACGGGCGAATAATAGGTCGCTAACCAGTATTGTTCAATTCCTTATTTTATTTAAAAGAGCTTTTATTGTTAGCTTACATTTTTTCATTTTTTTTTCATTCTAAACTTTATTTTTATTGATAGCGGTTGACCCAAACCCACCCATTGGTATGAAAGAGTTGAAATAAAGATGTGCCTTAACTTAAAAACGGATACTCTTAGATTAACTTTTTATTTTATCGAATTCGATAACGAATTTCTCCTATATAAAACTTTAACCAGTTCGAAAACGAATTTTTTCTTAAATTGAACTTGAACCAATTTGATACCGAATTTCTCGTGAATGAAACTTTAACCAAATTGATAGCGAAATTCTCCTAAACTAAATTTGACACAATATGATAACGAATTCCTATTAAACCAAACTTGAACCAATTTGATAACTACATTCTTCTTAATATAACTTGAACCAATTGGAATGCGGAGGGATATTCCTGTTTGAGATAATAGAAAACAGTAGGATGATCATCAATCACTTTTGAACTTATTCTTTGAACGGCGTTCCTCGATATTATGTTTTCGGTACTTTATTTTTCTAACTTTTTTGTCTACAATGACTACAAAGCTATAAAAAAACAACATTAATTGTACACAGATGATGCAGCCATTTTAGTGTCTGGCTCAGCAAAACCTCCTATAAGACATGCATTGTTGGCCGATTAATAGTTTGTGAGTCGCTGGCTTATTCAAAATAAGCCCTACTTCGATTAGCCAAAACCAATATCGTTGCATTTGGTTAACGTCATAAGTCGCCACAATTAGATTAGAACCAAATTGTTCCGAGTTCGAAGCTCTCTGCCTTTCTCTTCTGTTCTTCCTTGTTATATTTATTTTCGTAGAACTTAATAAGTTTCTAGCTACCATAAATGCATTTTTTTAAACTTTTCATAAATATCTTTCAATTTTGAAATATTTGAATACTGCACAAACAACAAAGATGCAGCTTAAATGACTTTACGAACTAACTAGCTTGGTGCAGAAATTAGAATAAACTCGAACAAAAATGGAATTGGATACAAAAGGAACTCAATACTTCAAGTCTTAACATTACCTTAAATACATTGGTATTAAATAGAAATATATAGAGAAACCAAACATATTCTTACGTGAGAAAAAATATCCACACCAATAACCCTGCAATTTTAATCTGCTTTCTTGCGACTTAGTTTACGACAGCGGACTTTATACTTGCGACAGAGTTCGCTACATCACTACATTACTCAATTATAAATAGATGCCACCATAATGTTGATTCAAATAAGTTTTTGCATACCGATTTTCGATCTTTAACTCAGCTTGTTTCATTTAAGGGCCTTGTTGTGATACCATAAACACCTCCCAATCCTCCAGTTCATATTGCTGTTCGTCTTGGGTGTGATTTGTCCACTATATAGTTCTTCCACAGTATAGTTGGTCCACATTGAAGTTAGTCAACAGTGTAGTTCTTCAACAGTGTAGAGCGTCTACTTTATAGTTCGTCAACAGTGTAGTTTATCTACTATATAGTTCAGTGTAATCCGTCTACTGTATGGTTTGTTTACAGTGTAGTTTGTCTACGATATAGTTTGTACACAGTGTAATCCGTCGACTATATAGTTTGTTAACAGTGTTATCTGCCCACTATATAGTTCGTCCATACTGTAATCCGTGTACTGTATTGCTTGGTAACAATGTAGTTTTTTACCGTATAGTTCGTACATGCTTGTTGATGCTCTGGGGCGCTGACATTATTTAGACAAAAAACAAAACAAACGATTGTTGACGTTCTGGGGCGCTGACAGTATTAATACAAAGAATACCACTTGTTGATGCTCAGTAGCGATGACAGTATTAATACAAAGAAAGCCTCTTGTTGATGCTTTAGGGCGCTGATAATTTTGCTTTTTAATAACTGACAATAAATAATTTCAAATAATCCGAGACTGCTGTTTCCAGTGTTAAAAGTTTCTTTTTTGTATTGTATAACCATTAATGGCTATATTTGTTCTTAGTTTTATCAATAAATAGTCAAAATACCGACCCATATAAGCATATCAGTAAACGTATCGTTATCAGAGAAACAAGTTAAATTGATACGTGTGTTTGCTTTTGATTAGTACTCATGCATTAGGTTAAGATAAAACCAATCTTACAGCATCCCGAAAACTATCCTATACGGCTGATAATGAAGCAAACGAGATAAAATATCAACGTTATGGTATGGTGAAACTCGTTGTATGATTGTTGATTATGTTATAGCTAACATAGACACAGTAATATAAATAACTACTAATTCAGTTCAATACATGGAAATACCAGGGCTCTTGCTTGCATTTGATATTTAATGAGCATAGCAATGTAGTATATATTAGCATGCAATTGGAATGGTGGATACTATTTAATAATTACATTGAGGTGGTGGGCGTGTTTGTTGTTAAAGTGTAAATATACTCAACCAGACTGCGACAGTATGAATCCATCGCCAAAGACTCTAACTGGTAACCTGCTTATCGACAATAAAGGGGCGTGCGACTGGTGAGTGTTAATCGAGAAAGGTTTTCTTATTTCTTAGGTCATAAGGTAAGCGATATGGCTCCTTGTTATTTAATGATTTTTAGTTGGCTACTGACTATACGTTATTGTTTTGTTATTGATAACAGTCGCGACTGTTAAAAAATGCGAAATCTTCACGCTTACTGACCTTATTACTCAGTAATATTTGTTTGTTGTTTAAAAGAATCAAATCGATAACCTAGCTCCTGGTATTGGAAAATGTTTAAATGTTTAATGCTAACTTATCTCATGTTAAGATTGTTAATGCTGACTAGTCACATGGTTAAATTGTTAATGCTGACTAGTCAAATGGTGAAATGGATAATGTTTATTAGTCACATGGTTAAATTGCTAATGCTGCATAGTCACTTGGCTAAATGGTTAATGCTGACTAAACACATGGTAAAATGGCTAATTCTGAGTAGTCACATGGTTAAATGGCTAATTCTGAGTAGTCACATGGTTAAATGGCTAATTCTGAGTAGTCACATAGTTAAATGGCTAATTCTGAGTAGTCACATGGTTAAAGGGCTAATGCGTCATATGTAAGTTGGCTAGTTTAGAGAATTCACATTGATAAATGGTTCATGCGGACATGGTTAAATGGCTAATTCTAAGTAGACCAAGGTTAATGGCTAATGAGTACGTGTCATATGATTAGATGGCTAATGCTGAATATTCACATTTTTAAATTGTTAATGTTGACTAGTCACATGGGTAAATTGTTAATGCTGACTATTCACATGGTAAAATGGGTAATGCTGAGTAGTCACATGGTAAAATGGGTAATGCGGACTAGTCACATGGTAAAATGGTAATGCTGACTAGTCACATGGTAAAATGGGTAATGCTGATTAGTCACGTGGTAAAATGAGTAATGCTGACTAGTCACATGGTAAAATGGGAAATGCTTACTAGTCACATGGTAAAATGGGTAATGCTGATTAGTCACAGTGTAAAATGGGTAATGTTGACTATTCACATGGTAAAATGGGTAATGCTGACTAGTCACTTGGTTACATGGTTAATGCTGACTAGTCACATGGTTAGATGGGTAATGCTGACTAGTCACTTGGTTAGATGGGTAATGCTGACTTGTCACTTGGTTAGATGGTTAATGCTGACTAGTCACTTGGTTAGATGGGTAAAGCTGACTAGTCACTTGGTTAGATGGGTAATGCTGACTAGTCACTTGGTTAGATGGGTAATGCTGACTAGTCACTTGGTTAGATGGGTAAAGCTGACTAGTCACTTGGTTAGATGGGTAATGCTGACTAGTCACTTGGTTAGATGGGTAATGCTGACTAGTCACTTGGTTAGATAGTTAATGCTGACTAGTCACTTGGTTAGATGGGTAATGCTGACTAGTCACATGGTTAGATGGGTAATGCTGACTAGTCACTTGGTTAGATGGGTAATGCTGACTAGTCACTTGGTTAGATGGGTTATGCTGACTTGTCACTTGGTTACATGGTTAATGCTGACTAGTCACTTGGTTAGATGGGTAAAGCTGACTAGTCACTTGGTTAGATGGGTAATGCTGACTTGTCACTTGGTTAGATGGGTAATGCTGACTAGTCACTTGGTTAGATGGGTAATGCTGACTTGTCACTTGGTTAGATGGGTAATGCTGACTAGTCACTTGGTTAGATGGGTAATGCTGACTAGTCACTTGGTTAGATGGGTAATGCTGACTTGTCACTTGGTTAGATGGGTAATGCTGACTAGTCACTTGGTTAGATAGTTAATGCTGACTAGTCACTTGGTTAGATGGGTAAAGCTGACTAGTCACTTGGTTAGATGGGTAATGCTGACTAGTCACTTGGTTAGATGGGTAATGCTGACTAGTCACTTGGTTAGATGGGTAATGCTGACCAGTCACTTGGTTAGATGGGTAAAACTGACTAGCCACTTGGTTAGATGGGTAATGCTGACAAGTGACTTGGTTAGATGGGTAATGCTGACTAGTCACTTGGTTAGATGGGTAATGCTGACTTGTCACTTGGCTAGATGGTAAATGCTGACTAGTCACTTGGTTAGATGGGTAAAGCTAACTAGTCACTTGGTTAGATGGTTAATGCTGACTAGTCACTTGGTTAGATGGTTAATGCTGACTAGTCACTTGGTTAGATGGTTAATGCTGACTAGTCACTTGGTTAGATGGTTAATGCTGACTAGTCACTTGGTTAGATGGGTAATGCTGACTAGTCACTTGGTTAGATGGGTAATGCTGACTTGTCACTTGGTAAGATGGGTAATGCTGTCTAGTCACTTGGTTAGATGGGTAAAACTGACTAGTCACTTGGTTAGATGGGTAATGCTGACTAGTCACTTGGTTAGATGGGTAATGCTGACTAGTCACTTGGTTAGATAGTTAATGCTGACTAGTCACTTGGTTAGATGGGTAATGCTGACTAGTCACATGGTTAGATGGGTAATGCTGACTAGTCACTTGGTTAGATGGGTAATGCTGACTAGTCACTTGGTTAGATGGGTAATGCTGACTTGTCACTTGGTTAGATGGTTAATGCTGACTAGTCACTTGGTTAGATGGGTAAAGCTGACTAGTCACTTGGTTAGATGGGTAATGCTGACTTGTCACTTGGTTAGATGGGTAATGCTGACTAGTCACTTGGTTATATGGGTAAAGCTGACTAGTCACTTGGTTAGATGGGTAATGCTGACTAGTCACTTGGTTAGATGGGTAATGCTGACTAGTCACTTGGTTAGATAGTTAATGCTGACTAGTCACTTGGTTAAATGTGTAAAGCTGACTAGTCACTTGGTTAGATGGGTAATGCTGACTAGTCACTTGGTTAGATGGGTAATGCTGACTAGTCACTTGGTTAGATGGTTAATGCTGACTAGTCACTTGGTTAGAAGGTTAATGCTGAATTGTCACTTGGTTAGATGGGTAATGCTGACTAGTCACATGGTTAGATGGGTAATGCTGACTAGTCACTTGGTTAGATGGGTAATGCTGACTAGTCACTTGGTTAGATGGTAAATGCTGACTAGTCACATGGTTAGATGGGTAATGCTGACTTGTCACTTGGTTAGATGGTTAATGCTGACTAGTCACATGGTTAGATGGGTAATGGTGACTAGTCACTTGGTTAGATGGTTAATGCTGACTAGTCACTTGGTTAAATGTGTAAAGCTGACTAGTCACTTGGTTAGATGGGTAATGCTTACTAGTCACTTGGTTAGATGGGTAATGCTGACTAGTCACTTGGTTAGATGGGTAATGCTGACTTGTCACTTGGTTAGATGGGTAATGCTGACTTGTCACTTGGTTAGATGGGTAATGCTGACTTGGTTAGATGGGTAATGCTGACTAGTTTACTTGGCTAGATGGGTAATGCTGACTAGTCACTTGGTTAAATTGTTAACGCTGATTAGTCACATGGTTAAATGGTTAATGTTGATTAGTCACATGGTTAAATTGTTAATGCTGACTAGTCACATGGCTAAATGGTTAATGCTAACTTAACATATGGTTAAATGGCTAATTCTGAGTAGTCACATGGTTAAACGGCTAATGCGTCATATGTAACTTGGCTTATTTGGAGAAGTCACATGGATAAATGGTTAATGCTGACTAGTCACATGGTTAAAAGGCTAATGCGTATGTGTCATATGGTTAGATGGCTAATGCTGAATATTCACATAGTTAAATTGTTAATGCTAAGTTGTCACATGGTTAAATGGTTAATGCTGACTAGTCACATGGTTAAATTGCTAATACTGACTAGTCACGTGGTGAAATTGTTAATGCTGACTAGTCACATGATTAAATGGTCAATGTTGACTAGTCGCTCGATTAAATGGTTAATGTCGGCTGGTCATATGGTTAAATGGCTAATGCGTACATGTCATATGGTTGGATGGCTAATGCTGAGTAGTCACATGGATAAATGGTTAATGCTGACTTGTCACATGGTCAAATGGTAAAAGCTGACTAATAAAGATTCATTCAGTATTAAGTATTAAGAGACTAATAATGCAGTTATAATTAACTCGATAAAGTTGAAAACAGTTCAAACATCTATTGATATTTGTTGCATGTGGATTTTCATCACAAAAAGACGGACAACTTAACTGCTGTAAAATAACACATTGATTAATGAATATTACATTATTAATTAATTTAATTTGAAGGGGATGCCAGGGTTTTCTTGCATACGGATGCAAAACATATGCCGTTATTATCGACCCCAAAACTTTACAGGTATGTCAAGTGTATTTCCCTTAAACCGTTTTATGATAAAGAATGCTCTAATTGACCATAACAATACGAATTGTAATTGTGATTGATAACGTAACGTTCCATTACATGTAGTAATTGTTTCAAAAGAATTTACACATTCGTTCTAAATAAATAACGTCTTTCATTATCAACATCTATCATTACTTACGCCGTAACCAATTACTGAAATATATTTTTATTTGATTATATTAACTTTATAAATTATATGTTCCGAATGTCACCTTTATATTCCAGATTATTCAAACGGTCGGGCCACAGAAAGGCTTCATCAATGTGGTGGGTGCTTCAGCAATCAAGTTAACTCATAGTATATGGTTATTTGAATACTTTGCAGAGAACGAATTCCATGCAACAATTTAACGAAAGTAAAAGTATTCATACGAGTATATTGACTTATTTGTGATAGCATCGGAAACATATATGGCTCAGTAGTACACACTATTGTCCATTCTACAAGGAAATATGAAATAACCCCAGATATAACTCGGGTGATAACCTGTTTATGTATTCATTATTACCTTAAGAATATGGAATAATGAACTCCTAGGAAATATATATAACCGATAATGAACATTATATAATTATATTGTTTTCGTCTTTAAACACAGATATAGGCCAATTGTAAATGATTTTTTTTCTTTGCGTGGTAGAAATATGCATAGCTGTTATTTAAAATAAGGTCACATCATTGACGATAGTTTTATTGCAATTAGCATTAACGTGACAAGAGGAAATGAACGCATTCAGTACAAGTATTCCTTACTAAACCTTTGCGAAGTTTGTACAGTTTTATACAGTATATGACCTATCAGGAATATCTCTTTCCACACATACGTGGTTTAAAACATTGTTGGAACTAGGGTGAAGCTGGCATCATGTGCATCATGGTAAGATAATTTGTAAGATAATTAAAATGAAATGATCGCTTAAACACATTGTCATTGACACGGCGGGGAATCCACGTGGATTATCCGCCGTGATTGATGAATGTCAGTTTTAGCACCCCTCATTTACTCTTTAAGCTTTTATAATGCGTAACAACTGTTTGTACTTTTGCGTTTCTCGTCCAGTGTCGCACAAGCCCTAACTGTTTGCCTCTGATCGTGAACTATGTTCGAATGCTTTAATACTGGGCTTTACATTTATTATTTGACTACTGAGCTTCATGGTATCATTGAATTAGCAGAATAGTGTTTTCAAGATTGGTACTTAATTATTTGCCTATATATATATATATATGTGTGTTATAGTTTGAGCCAGATTAATGCTTAATGAAAACACTCAATTCTCTGTAATTATGCGTGTTCACACATTTGAACATACAATGATGTTCTTAGTGTAGCTTTTGAAAATTACAAGAACAAAAAAAAAACGCGTTTAATAATATCGGAAGACGGAGAAATAATACTATTTAAAGTATGATCACATTTATGGTCAAATCAAATGCTGCCACTCATTTTCGAGAAATACTCAAACATATTGCCTCACTTGCCCCTATTTCTCTAGGTGCGTTGGTCAGGCGAAGACTATCATCATGCGTTTGCAACGGGAAGCACCTACAATCTTTACCTTGCCTGTGCTGATACGAGTGGAGATGTGGTCATATGGGATGTAGTCAGCGGGCAAGTCAGAACTGAGCTATCGGATGCATCAGCAACGAAAGCGGTTATAGGTTTGTTTTAGTTATTGTTTCATATGTTTCGATCGATAGTGCTGTTATAAACAATATCGTTATAAAAAAAATGGAGTAACAGAAAACTACAAAGCAAATTAGGTAAGTTTATATAGCAGCTACACATTACAGAATTTGTTAACTACTCTTAAACACGTTATCTTGTGACACATAAACACTCAATGTCGTTGTGTTTTCATAAATTGCTTACATCTTGATTTTGGACCATGGTTTTGCTGCGTTGCAATTTATCACGATATTATTTAAAGATATCCAATGGCTGCGTGGCCACGCGACGTCACATGACCTGGTTGTTGTATTACGACATCCTGACTTGCTGGAGCTTTGGGACGGGTTCACTGGAGTGAGGTTGTGGAGAAAATCGTTTGGAGAGAATCTGCTGTCGATGACCCTTGACCCGTTCGATATTCAGAGACTTATTTGTAAGTTAATTGACGAGCAACTGTTCAGCACTGGGTATTTGCCATTCCTTGATTCTGCATAGCTTTAAACATAAAGTGTCTTTCTCCTGTTACATATTTGTTAAAAATGAAATGTAGGTAAACTCACCGAGAGATGAAATTGATATTTGCACATTTTCTGAAAAGCCATTTTTGAAAGCTAGTGTCTGTATGTATGTGTACACTGCGAAATAATTATCAGTTTAATTTGTATATACTTCATAGTTCTGCAATGTACCTTGACTATACTTTTGTTTTATTCCTTTTTCAGGTTTAAGTGAACATCCTCATTTGGTAGTTGCTACTGATGTGACAGTAACGAAGGAGCCATCTTCCTTACGAACTGTGCAGTTTTCAGACCCAAGTCCTAAACAAACTGGTATTGACGTTATACGTTCGAACAATATCATCGAGACCCCTGTATTGAAAGTTTCACTGTAAGCTAAAATGATCATACAAAGTATATTTCATTTGGAGATCGTTATGCCACTTTTAAAAGTGAACATAATGAATAACGTCGTTATGTTTCATAGGAATTCAGGACCGTCCTATACTATTTTCAACTGCGATATTTTAGTTATTTGCCATAAACTATACACATTAAAGACTTCGCACTTAAAATTCAATAAAATTGACATTTACAGGTCAAAGAAGATTTTCAAATGGAAGTGTTGCCTCTGAAAAATCCTTAACGAGAAATTCAAGCTCTCTATCCAAGATGGCTTCCCTAGCAACGAATATTCTTACCACTCAGGATAGCTCAAAACGACGGTAAAACTCTAAACCGGTTACTATCAAATAACTACTATACTGCTGAGAAAATTATTATGAATATATATTCGTATCATAATTACTAATAAATGTGTGTGGAATAACATTTCGATTAATGAGCAATTATTGGCTTATTTAACTTATCTGCTTAACTGAGGCAGGAAAAAATAAAATGGCTTTTAAAAGCAATTATGAATAGTAGAAACCCTATTCAGGAACTAATATGTATCTGTCATCAATCAAATTCTAATTCATTTGTGACTTATAATTATAATGTATTTGAATTATATTTCAATTATTCATCAAGTTAGATTAGCTTACAGATATTTACATCCATTTAAGAACATAGTTATTAATATCTAATAACATTTTTAAATTAAAAGTGTTTTCAGCTTCAATTTAAGTGGTTGAAGCGGCATGCTCGATGGCAACGAAGACAAAACGAGTTGTATAAGGCATTCAATCCCGACTGATCATGGTTGAATTGATGTTGTCAACTGAAGCTCAATTATCCGATGTTGATTGAGGTTGTCATACTGTATACGATATAACACTCATGTATTGTTATTAACCGTTGCAGTAGTTTTGTCGATGACGCAAGTGGCAAGACGAGCTGCAGAAAGAAAGTGATTACTCCCGCACACCATATACTTTATTCTTTGTATTTCAAATTGAAGCTCAAGTGATTGATATTAATTTTGTTTATTGTACTATAAATGGTAGCAGCATGGCCGATGACACAGACTGCACGATAAGGTATATACAAGCAGTGTTTAATCCCGCCTACAAATAGCCTTATTGGTGCTTCGATCTGAAAGTGAAGAATTTTCAGATCGAAATACATGTCGATTTGGGTTTTCGTACTGGTTCAAAAGCAGATTCACTTTTAATAATTAACCGTTGCAGCGGCACGACCGATGACACAGAATGCACAACGAGCTGTATACAGGCAGTTTTCAGTCCGGCACACCAAAACATGGTATTCTTGGTATTTCCAACGGAAATTCAGATCATTGACGTTGAAGTGGATTTAGCGGTTCATGCCCTAAGGCTTGACAAGTCATCGCCAAGCTTTGTTAAGGTAACATGGATACATTGAGCAGTAAATACATATTTAGAACGGAAATGTAAATTTAGTGTTTGGTTATTTTTGTTCCCACTAAATCGAGTAACCTAACCCTGACTTGTCAGTGGTAGCATTTGTTAAATTCCCTAACTGGTCATTCATGGCATATGATTACTTCCCTGTCTGGTCAGTCGTGGTATATGTTTACTTCCCTGACTGGTCAGTCGTGGCATATGTTTACTTCCCTGACTGCCCAGTCGTGGCATGTTTACTTCTCTGTTTGGTCAGTTGTGGAATGTTTACTTCCGTGACAGGACAATCGTCGCATATGTCTACTTTCAAGACTGGTCAGTCGTGAGAAATGAACTTCCCTAAGTGGTTAGTCATGACATATGTTCACTTCACTGACTGGTCAGTCGTGCACATGTTTACTTCACTGACTGGTCAGTCCTGGCATATGTTTATTTCTGTTTTCAGTGTCTACCATGTAGGAATGTTGATATGTTTTTCTGTCTTCACGAAAACGGAAGTGCTTCAGTTAGAGTAAGGAAACAGTCCAACAAGTTTCAAGGAGGTAAACGCATATTCAATACACGCAACTGGTTAAAGAACTGTTATCATAATGTTAATTCTTACTTCATAAAGCAAGAACTTTATTTCTGATAAAATACGACAAAATGATGTCTAAATATGTGTCAATGTTTTCAATGCAAATACTGGGATTAAAACAGATAATTAATAACCTTAATCAGTCACAATCGTAATGAACTAAATGACAGGAACAAGTCGGAAGCAAACCAAAATGTCTTCGGTTACGGCAACTTAAAACATAAATAGAAATTCGAAGATATAATGTGATATTAAGAGATTATATTAACTTACAGAAAACCGGGAAGATGAAATGATCGACTTTAGTTACGATGTGAAATGTCACTCCGATTCCTTGCGTCTGTTGAGGCACTGTAAGGTGTACAACTTTGTCTACCATCCGTTTACGGAAAAGCAGGTTGCCCTGGTACTAAGTGACAGCAGAATAATCTTCATTGACATACTTACGTCGGAGTATTCAAGCCATGGGGTAATTATTACAAATCTGTCAATTTCTGAATTACATATGAAACGCTTAATACCGAGTAGTTTTAAATATGCCTTTAAAACCATTGACTCTGCTTTATTAATACGAACATAAGTAATGAAAGTGTGTTAAAATGCATGTTTATTTCTATATGTTGATGAACGAGTTAGTATGTTCCATTCGTAAATTATTTAGATACAGAAACATTTATTAATTAGTCATTTTACCGTTTTTTAGAAAATGGAATTTTTGGAACATTCTTTTAGGAATTGTATGTTTTGTTTTAAATTGCCATACCGTAGCACATTTGTTGCATCTTCGTTATTGCAAATAATATTAAATGAACAGTTTGTAGAATGATATCACAATTGAACATTTTTTAGCCTTGTTTGACGCAAAGGAAACCCGCCCTGACGTTAGCAGATTCTACTTGCGGAAAGAAGATTGTGACATTAGTGAATGATGCTTTGAGAAGTCGGGAAAAGATAACTCTTCGAATGGTGACAGCAGGCCTCATATCAGGGATAGCATCCCCTGTGACAGTCTTGGAAATGGCCCCATCTGTAAATGATAACCATGGTGTTGGGAAGTGTGTCGCTGTCGGTAAACGATTTGAGATTTAAACTTAATTCGTACTTAATTAACATGATCGAATGTTACAATATTACGTTTCCTGTATCCGAATCATTGTTTCAAGTTGAATGCAGAAACGTATTTATGACTGAGTACATCAGTCGAGGGATGAATGCGAAAAGGTTTTAAATGGCATTAATTGAAGAAGAAGATAAAACTTTTTCGCTTTCACCCCTCGAGTTAATAAAACTTTAGCTTTTGTTAAATCTAAAAACGCATCGTTGTCCACAATACGGTATGATATGAAATAAATATCATACTCGCATATTGCAACAATTACTTACGGCACAATTGCGTACAATTAATCCCACTTCAGGCTCCGAACATGGATCTGTCCAACTAGTTGACCTGTACAGTGGTCAGGTAGAGACCGAGGTAAAGCTGTTCACATCACCTGTACGGGGTATCGTTTGGGTTAATACGACACACCTTCTGGTTCATTCATATCCGGACCCGCCTTCGTATGGAAACAGAACCATTCAATCCGAAATGGTGGATTTGAACATTAAGTCAGGTAGAATGTATATATATATATGAAATTCAATATTATTGCAATTTTGAAGAACATGATTATGAAAGGAAGTAATTCTTATCAGTATCTCGGCCTAGGGAATATGATAATGTATGCCTTATTTATACACATTTATATACGATAATTAGACCAACCATTGTTTTTGTTGCTTCTGTAAAGGTCAGACCACTAGTATTGTGGACAGATCTGAGGCAAAGGGACAGTTGCTCCAGGTTACACTCTCACCTTCTAGGTAAATAAAAATACATTCATTAAGCAAGCTACATTTTGTGTATGTCATTTATGAACGACAAGGTCACTATATCTCTTAAAAAAGGAAAATAGGATGATATATGGTGCAAACCACACTTTTAATAAGCAAGGTATTTAGCAAAAGTTAGAAATAATAATTAGTGCGAACAACACATATTGGAACACTAATTCTAGAGGTAGATTAAATTATTATGCCGTTGTTCAGGACATACTGCGTTATGATTTACAAAGAAAAAGAAATGGAGCTATGGAATATCAATTCGAGGCAGTTGCTCAGAGAAATTTTGACGCCAGAATTCATCAGACCAACGTTTGCAGTATGTGGGAGTTCTTTTATTTATTATGATAACTTAATCACTCTTATACTTAATACGATCGTGATATACCCGTGTCTGAGTTTAACCGTTTTTCTTAACAGGACTTATTTCCTCACTGATGTAACATTATAAAGTAAAAAAATCTTAATGAATTGGTAGCATCTTTTATACCTATATTGAATATAGATATTAATGATCCAAATCAAGGCTGCTTAATCTATGTTCTTAGAGCTAAAGGATCACATGTAAGGTCTTGGCGAATATTTACAGAGTTGGTATAACGTTGTCACATGGAAGAGCACACGAATGGAACGACCAGACAACAATGGCCGGCTCCGAAAAATGGTGAAAAGAGAAAGTTTGGAACAGTTTTTTGTGACGGGTAATGGTTAAATGTTACTAAATAATACACGTGTAATTAGAGTTTGAGTTAGAGTTTGTGTACTCTATGGGTATTTGTTTTCATTAAAGTGACACTCTTATTCAAAATCAATGCATAAACATGTAAAACAAACATCAATTTTTGACTGATAAACCTTTAACTACTTACTAAATAATGTTTTTATGGAACATATTACTTACTGATAACGAGATTGTAACCGTGTACTTAATAGCAGAAAGCGCAAAAATATTAAATGATTGGATGCGTAAACATTTACTGTGGTCTATTATAGTCTCTTAAGGTAGAAATACCGTGTTTTATGCTCATTTTTAATCAAATTAAACTTGGTATCCTGCATAAGAACCATTGTTTAAGACATTTATCAATCCTTTTTTGGAATATTAAAAAAACAAAACATTATTGATTGTGGTAAATCTTATTTGGGAGTAATAGTGCATCTTTAACTTTATGTTTTAACGTTAAATGTTCACATATGCCAAACTTGTTAACATTATCATTCAGTCAGGTAAACAAGAAATGTAATTCTTAAACAAACGAACCCTCATATAGATTAGTAAAATCAATTTAAACTCAATTGATTGCACACATGTCATTGTAATTGTCCACAACTATATCTTTTTTTTCCCACTTTTTTTGGATGAAGGTCAGCTGATAGACAACAATGCTGTAACAAGACTCACAGTTTGTGACGGCGTTATAACTGAACCAACTGTGTTAACAAACGAGAACCTCTTTGGGATCTTTGTATTCACCTTTATTATCTATCTAACTCTAACTAGTATTGACGTTTTTTTCTTCGACGGATTGTAAAAATGCCAGTGTGCAATTATTCTACAATGGTTTAACATATTATCGTAAAACTTAGTTTAAAATTCCTATTTTGGTACAACGCATATATGTACACAAATGTGTTTCAAATGCAATAACTCTGCTTGAGTAGTTGTCGAATAATACCTATTGTTCAATTAAGTTACTAGAATCATACGATACTCTTGATCTAATAAAACGCCATAAAATAATTTACCAGTACTGTATAAGAAGTACAGAGCAACTATAATTTAGTTTCATTCAATGTTTTCAGAATGCTTATGATCATACATACGTTATTTCTGAATAGGCACCCAAAACAGAAATAGTGACCATGCGTTGGCAGACACATTATCTTTTGATAGGAGATCGAGCTGGAAATGTGTATTTAAATAACGCCAAGGAAGGACGCCATCATGCAAGGTAGGTGTTGACTGGAATACGTTACAAGTTTAATATTTTGTTTGGAAAAGGTATAAGTAATTTCTATTGATCTTTATATTCTAGATGACATACGTGTATACCATATCGTTTAAGCATTATGGATACATGTACCAACGTCATAACTTGTACTTACTTAAATTCCTTTCATTATTGAGCGTTTTATTAGTACCCTTGGCCGATGACTAGAAATTCACATAATTATTTTAATTGCAAAAATAAATTCAACTTATTGCTAAATTATATATTTTGATTTAAAACGCCAAAAGTTCATGGATTATTCATGGTTTATGTTTGTGGAGTTTTGTGCTGTTGTTCCATGTTTCAGGTTTGTGATGTTTTTTTTTTTTTTTTTTGTGTTCTATTTCTTAGACGAGAGCCACCGCGATACGCGTCGATGCGAAGTTTAATTAAGGTTAATTAAGGTAGCTGTCAATTTCTGAAGGCGATCTTTTTGTTCCCGTCCTATGCATATAATTCTAGACAATTTTATTCAACTCGTACAAACTCGATCCGTTATGTAAAACTGCACCACCGCGTTGGCTCCCGCATATCGCCGCGATTTCCCGTGATGACACAATGTCTCCCGCTGCGTTAATACCTCATTTTTTTTTGCAAATCACGCGTGGTTGGTAGTGTACAGCCTACAAACGACATGATCATTTTAAAACTTTTTTCAATTCTAGAAAGATTGTCGATAAGCGAGGGTTCGAGATCCGAAGCATTCAATTTGCACCAGGGAAAATAAACATGCAGTTTTTCGTACAGTACTCGGACTGTGTATTCGTGTATATTCTTCACCCTGAAACCTATTCGGTAAGTTCAAAATGGTAAGAACGTTTTTGTTAGCCGCAATAACCGTAATATGGTATTGTATAAACAAAATTTTATAGTAAACTTTTATATTTAAGGCTGACCTGTTAGCAACGAGCCCAACATTAGGTTCTGAAATGGTTGACCTTACATGGTGCGGGGAAACTAGTGTTGCCATAGCAACAGAGGACGGGTGCATCCATGTTGTCGACATTTGTTGTAAAACTCCAATATCCCCAGTAACATCAACCAATGCAGAAATAGGTTTGCCTTTGTGTGCTGTTTTAATAACATTGGTACCACACACAATAGAAATACTTTGCCATACTTACATTAAGCATACTTTCATTTATTATACAAGCAATCGACTCTTCTAACGTGAGTTCGTAACAATTTTCAGTTCGCGGTGTAAAATAAGTGCGTCATTGAATTAAAATCAAGATTTGCGCCGTCGTAAAATCTGAATTTGACAAATGGACACATGCTTCTGTGGCTAACATATTTTTGAAAATGTAATACATGTGTTAGTATTATACCATATTTAACACTTTAAAAGCATGTTTCAGATGACTTTGTTCACGTAAGAGAGGGTTCTATGAAAAACAGCGTTTCTTCTGTTTCAAAGTGGCAACTCAATGGTAAGTGTTATAGTCGTCATTACTTTGCACATACCGCATTGCAGTTCTCATTTTTCATTTCGCACTGCCGACGCATATCACTGCTGTGGGTGTCAACCGGGTCAGTGCTCCCAGCAGGGCGTGTTTGTGAGCAATGCATGTGTTGCTAGAACTTAACATTACTATTTGTTTTCATTCGCTAAGAATACTTTGATTATTATTTGTTTTATGTGAAATAACAGGGAGTTTTAGCCCAGCTTTTCTTGAGCCAAAGATGACAACACTCTTGAAATACAGTTTACAGACCAACATAAAACCGTATAACATCGAGGTCACCAAATTAATTGACCAACTCGAGAGGTTAGATGATTATTTAAGACAAAACACTGTAGTTAGCTGTTGACCATTAAAGTATCATTTAATCACACAACTCAATGTTGCATTCTGTGTCAAATTGTAATTTCTTGTAAGATTTCTTTGAATTTGTAATAGTTTGTAACGTCTCACAATATCATCGTGGTGACATACATTTGTTTCAGAAATGTTGTTCACTTTATTCAGGACAAAAACACGAACATAAGTGAAAGATGTTTAATGGTTGCAAGGTAATGGTTTGAAACACCTTTATAAAGAACAGCTAGGACATATAACAAATATCGATAAATAAGATGCATATAACTTAAAAAAGTATAACTTATAACTTTATAAAACAAAACCATCAAGCATTAATTAGTAAATGGTTAGGTTAAGCTAAATATACTCGACTTTACCATATTTGAATGTTTACTACGAATAACTTTCATTCGTTTCGATATCATATCCATATATGGCTTTCTAAAAACGGTATTTTAAGACGCACGTGATCATAATATCTGTATACATTCTAGAATGTTTGGCGATGAACACGATGTCAATTTTTGGCAGCAGGTGAAGTACTCTTGTCAAAATGGGAAACGTGATACATCAGTTTTGGTAAAACATGGAAATCAAATAACCTAAAACTTAACCAAACAACCAATATATGCAAAACCGGTTTCCACGGCATTTTCCTAAATCATCACTCGCACTATAATTATCCTTACCATTATTGAATATGTTCATACATCTAAAAACCCTGCACACAAGTACAACACATTATTTACGCATGTCCCTTATCTCCAACCAAGTATGCACATTATACACCATTTGTGGAAACATAGTTACTCATACATGTGTTCATTTTCTTTGGACAAAACTACTGTTTTGTAATTTCCTCCTATCACTTGAAATAGAATGTGTAACATCGCCATCGTATTAATTTATTTTGGGTCTTAGAAATCCGTTGCTATCATTATTGATAAGTATTAACTACTTATGTATACGGGTTGACCTTTTGACTTTTCTCGCTAAAGACCCGCACCACCACATACACCCGTTTGATTATTGTGTGCATGCGCGTTTCCTTGGTGATACACTTCTTTGGTAACTTCTGGTCACATGACAAACTCATGTTGTAGTTTGTCACAAACTTCATTCAATTTCAAGAACGCGAACTTGTAGCTTAAAGCATATCGGAATGAAAGTACTATATGCACATAAAGATTACATTTTCAACGTGTCCATTTCCAGGAAGACATTTCGAAAGACATTGACATACCGAGTATTATATCTTCATTAGCAACTGAGAAAGCAGAGCCGAAACTGATAGACTTCGATAGCGCTGAAGGGACGACGGATACGGATGTTGAAGACAGTCAAACTGACAATGAAATGGATATAACTTTGTCGAATCGGTTTGATACAGACCCTAGTCTTGTTTCGTGTTTCGGCGACATGATGATGAGTGAGGATTTCAAGGTAAGTATATAGTGCAGAAAATCAGTATTATTTCGACGTATGAAAAGTTTGACTTATCTTAAACATGTCACTCACAAACACACACACACGCACATACACACACACGCACGCACGCACGCACACACACATACACACACACACATATATGTATATATATATATATACATATGTATATATATGTATATATATGTGACCTGTGTATTACCAAAAAAGAAAAAAATACTTTAAATGAATCTCAAATGTTGTCATGAGTTAAATGAGAATAAATATTCCAAAACAATTAAAGTCTATTACTACAAATGCAAGCATGTTTTGCATTTCAGAAATATAAACAACGCATTATCATGTCCCTGTAGTTGAAATTGATTTTATTGTTGTTTTGTTTAAATATAGGTATATGAGAGCCAAAAACTGTACTTGTTGAACAAACATCGGATAGATATGCGCGTTAAAGAGCTTTGCAGTCAACGGTGGATTATGTTGAACAAAATAGACATGGCGGTTTCTGTTCTCATGGAAACAGACTTGGAACAGTCGCAGTTCAAGACAGATTGTCTTAAGTAAGCTTCGTTGTATGAAGTCATTAGTGATTGCGGTTACAAACTTATTATCACCGCTGTTTGTAATCTGACTCTAGGAAAGCATTCATGTTTGAAATATGTTTTAACTTAGCATCGTTGCTTATAGTCATAAATAAACAATCAAACGCGTTGCTTTATGGTATATTTTTTCGAACGTTTGGTATTAAACATTTATCATAAATGTACCATTATGGCCACTGTAGGTTTCATTGCATTCTCACATTCTTTCATATGAACTGATCTGATGCCACACATGTTTTCTCACTATTTTGGTTCGTTACAGGGCCTGCCTAGCTTCTAGTGTCAACCAGACTAGTACATACCTGAGTACAATGAAACTGGCCGCAACACATCTTATTGTTGCTGGATTTATCTCGGGTAAGCAATTGAACGCCGATAGGGATCATAAATTTCGCCTCAACGAGAGCCAAGCGAGGTCACCGGACATCACAAATAACCGAACATTGTTTTAAATGTTAAAAACATTACATTTAGCTTTTATTAGCCTGTTCTATTTTGTTAACTGGGTGAATTTTACTTTGTTTGTATAGAACGAAATCAGAGATGCGCCATGTATTTGTGGAGCAGACATCCAGTCCGATTAAATGAACTTTGTTTGCATGTCCAAGTTCACTACTTCACCAACAGCGCATTCCTTTTCAGCCGAAACAGACAGTTTATTGTAAAAAGCATTCCGACATTATGTGTCTCTTGTTTAGAGTTTGTTGGGGTTGATACGTTGTGATTCTAAACAGGGCCATATTTAAAAATAGCAACTTGGACTGTACCTGTAGAGTCCATTGTATTCTAACTACTCTCTGCAAATAGCTTTATTTCAATGTTTTGAAGCATTGAATGATCGTTGGTTTAACGTCGCTTCAACCAACTAATGAAGCGTCAAATTAAGTGCAAAAAGGCAGTCGACTGAATCAATAATTGAAGAGACCTATATTTCTTCTGACAATCTTTAGAATCTGAAACGCTAAAGTGTCTTTTTACAATAGACAGACTACTTTTTCTCTCGGTAACAGACGGAGTCGAGCTGTTGTGTTTGATAAACCGACGATTGGACGCCTGCAAATATCTCATTTCCTACGGGAGATGGCGCGAGGCTTTGTGGCTGGCAAAAGCGAGCCTAAGCCAAGGCGAATGTCTACAAGTCGTATGCAAGTGGGCCGAATATCTCTGGAATTCAGACAGGAAGGTAGCCTTTTTTCTTTCAAAACTCAGTTATGAGTAGTAATGAAGTAACTATATTTTATGTCTCTGAATCATTTTTCTTCGGGGCCGTTTTTTAATAAATTTGTCTTTAAAAAGACAACATCTATTAGCCTCATTGCTAATTACATTTCAGTTTCATTAAGTAATCATAATACTGTATTACTGCGCAAGAATAAACTGTTTCATGTTTTACGTTTCAGTCGAAAGCAATTTTAGTTATGTTATCTGCACAGCAGTATGTAATGGTGTTACGAATGCTTTGTGCCCAACGTCACTTTGACACAGCTGCCCTGTTTCTCGCCAGCTGTGTAGAACGTGGTGTTTTAACCAGAACGAAGAGCACAGGTATGAACAATGTGCATTTTTTCATCTTTCACATTTATTTCATAAAATCTATTAATTAAAATTCAATCGCAAAAGCCCTACAAAAAGGCCATATTCATCAATTCTTTATTTACTGTTAAACATTTAAAATAATATTTTCTGTTAAAAGAGGACGGTACATTTTGTTATTATTAACGAAGTTTTGATGACGCAAATAGACACTCTTGTGGTCTCAGAAAAGAGTCCATCACAAAATGTGTTTTATCAACCATTGTAAACACGTTTTTACGCCTGACAAATGATGGTTATCATCTTAAACAACGGTTAAAAAGGACAGTTGTTTAAATGCCCCATTTTCCATATGTGTACAATATTATAATCTACTGGTTTATTTGGCATATGGGCATAAACACGCATTTGAATGTTTAAAAAAGGGACAGACAAAAGCTTGCACATATTAATAGTTTCATACAAACTTGGAAATAGGAATACTTATTTATAAAGTTTAAATCACGTTGCATACCTGGCCCAAAACAATCCGCATGGCCGAGTCTAAACTCATACTCGGAAAAGAAAGTTTGTCTTAAGTCTGAAGTCAGACTTGAGACTGTTTGTTATCATGAAGTTCAACACAGATCCTAAAGTTGTTTACACTTTGCTTGCAGAGCGGATATACCTGGAATTTGCAAAACTGTTGAGTGTGACTAACTACACTTCGGCTGTGAACCAATACTGTGACCTTGCTGGAGAAAGTGGTGTTCACTTCCGAGACACACAGAACGAATAAATAATAGCTGTTTCCGTGGGCGTTTTAAACCACGAATCAGCGTATTAATGATATAATAATATTGAGAGAATGAAGATATATAAAAATAGTACGCGCTTCTCAAAAGACAAACCGTTATACGGATAAGGTGTATCTATAAGTTGGCGCTTGTCAAACTTAGTACAGATGAATTGGTTCCAGCTTCTCAGAACAAGAACAAATAAAAACAATTAATCCGTTGGTGCTATATCATTTAAAATAACAAAAAGTAAAGTTACCTTTTGGTGCACGCTCCTTAGAATACACAACATATCGATAGCGCCCCTTAAATACAGATGATTGAATTTTCACCTTCATCTTTATGCGTATGATGTGCGTCCTTCTTCAAATTCTGAACATATATGTATATGTTAATCTCTTCGTTATAATATAAAAATATTACATGAAATCCATTGGAGCCTATAGCCGATCAATTGGAAGATCATTTTTACAACTGCTAAGCCAAGGTTGCGGAATACTTTGCCCGTCAGCAACTAATAAATATTTCATTGTATTGCATTTAAAATAAATTATTCTCTTAATAAATATTTCATTGTATTGCATTTAAAATAAATTAATTTTAATAAATTGATGCATCGTGTCGATTTGAAGTCGATATACAATTCAGGTTATTGTTGAAGTGATGTAAGATAAATGAAAAAGAAAGGAACACGAACATTTGATGTCCGAGTGTTAGAAAAGACATTGTTTACTTTGTAAACGTACCAATGCAATTAATGAATACAAGCAGAACTGAAGTCTTAAGTTTCGACCCCTGTTTTCTAATGAAAAAAGACAACACGAAAATACACAAGGTCTCTTTTTGTTTTTAAATAACATATATATATATATATATATATATACACACATTCACTATATATTCTTTAAACATTGCAATTGATAGCAGAAACTTTTGAATTAATTGTACACCGTTATACCATAACATATACAAAATTGCCTACATGTATCACATTTCAAATTTTATGGTAGTTATCTTTTACACATCGAATATCAAAAATCAAGAAAACATTATATACATATTAGGTCCACTCTTGCGTTCCCTAAATTGTGCTGAATAAATAACTTCTTACATTAATTAAGGGATAGTTAATCATAAAATACCCCATGAAACTACTCGGCCAATTTAGCTTTACATTGGATTTTGAAAGTAAAAAGGGACGAGTCAAATGTCTGCCGGAACTGACATTTCAGATTCCCTTTGTTAAGGAAGAATTAGATTGTCAATTGAAATGAGAGTTTGTTTTAAAAATTGATGAAAATAACTAAACCAGGGTATGTATCTTTGATTTGACTTTGAGGATGCAATTGAAGTTGCTTTCAAACAACGTTTAGCATTGAACGGTGAACTTAAATGTCAACAAAAGATTGACCTTATCACGACATGTTTAGGAAATAGAAAATACTCATCGGTATAATTGTTATAACACGAGCCAATAATTGAAATAATTCCTTAGAAGCTAAACACATCGCAATCATAGCAATTAGGTTCGATGGTGAAAATTGTTCTCACGATGTCAACTACACGGTCGGAAATCAGTCTTTTAAAATGGCAAAATAAAGCGAATAATGTGAAACAGCTAATGGGCACATTTTATGACGCTCAATAACAGCAATACAAATTTCTGACGGATATGTATTCTAGAATTTTTATCTCCAATAGTATCGATGTAAAATGGATCATTAAACATTTAAAGGATCTTAAAACTTCGTATACTTGTTTTATATTTGAAAATATATACATTCGATAACTGTATATGGTCCATTTAACATCATGTAGCTTGCAAAAATGTTAAGTAGCCTGTCGAAAGCTTGGAGCATATAATGACGTCCAATATAATCTTAGACATTTGCTCTCTCGAAAATAACGCTGGGAAAAGGCAATTGTTTGCTGATTTCAACATTGTTTTACGATTCTCGATCTGGCCTGACCTTTTGAGGTGACGGCATTGCTGCTTCATGAGTTTTTAGTTAATTGCCCTCGTTAAATGTACGTTAGGTTCTGGACCTTGTACCTTTTAACATAGTTTTCGGTAAATGTTCGGATAACAGTGTTGTCCTACTGATCAACACCGTCAAATATTCCAAAGTTATACAGGACAACGTACCCGAACAAATTATATAACTATTATATAGGTGGATCCGCAGTGGAACGCTAAGCAAGAAAACTGCGTAAGGTCTAATTAGTCATCGAGCTGCGTCATAATAGGCTGTTTGTTGCAAGAAAATATGAAAGTATGCAGTTTTAACTGATATTTTTATTGAGGGAAATGGACGAATGGTAGACATGCCAAACACGTAATGACTTAAAATATATAAGTCTAGTAGCAGTCTGTTTCACATTAAGCAGGCGGATACGAAACCTCAGAGCCGAGGTCACGTGCGATAGTGGAAACGAAGTTTGCCGATATACGCGAATATGATACTTTTTATTGCATATCAAAATATTTATTTTGAGAAATGTTTGACGTTGTATATGCTGTTTCATTAATCTTACCAAATAGTGCGATCAAATTTGCAAGCGTCAGTTTTCTATTCACTTAACATTTCTCCAACTCCCTAATCAATTGCCATAGGCGAAAATTATGACTGACATTCCAATATTCTTCTGTCAGAGCTATTTGTAACTCATCACTTTATTTAATTTCGATTGGACTTGTCACCGTAGATATTGTATTTGGTAAGAATAACAAAATATATAACAGTTCAATGCTCTTATACATAAAAATCTTTAGACAAAAAACGGAAAGTATTGGAAAGGGGGACATTGTTATAAGTATAACTAGAAGCTCGCTAATGCCCTTAGACATCATTGTTCTGCTTGACATTCGGCTATGCCAAATATATAGAAATCTGTTTAATGCAAATACTTGCAGATTTGATTTTTATCTTTGAATTTTATAATATTTCTTATTAATACTAGGTTATATTGTAGGTACATAAAACTGTGGACCTCAGAGCTGTTTCCAATGTTGGCAATGGCTAATAATTCACCGAAGACACTAAAATTTTGTTTACTAACCTTATTTTGGAAAGTGTTGTAACAAGTTCTGAACTGTTTGACAGTGTCGATATTGCTGGTGTCGGGACTACAAGCTACTAAATGTCGGCCTCTACAATAGTGGTATGTTCATTATCAGACAATGGCTCTATGCTATGCACGACAAGACAATTTAAAAGACAGAATGTTGAATAACTCTGCAGACATTTGGTTTGTGTACACGAGGACCAATATTAACATGAACAACTACAGAAGCAAGCTCAGTAGCCAAAAGTTTAAACGTAAACCCCGTTTAATGGCAAAGGGTAAACGACAAAGACATAGAAAACAAAAAATCACAAACAAGAAACATGGAACAACAACACAAAACTCCACAAACAACACAGTGCATATATACTATATAAAACAATAGGTATGTTTATTAAGGATTGTTAGGTACCGCCTTGGAACGGTCAGTAAAATTTACTGGGGGTTTAAACAAGTGTTCGTGCACAAAACCTCACTCTTATCCCAACAATCCCGAATAAAGTAAAAACGTAAAAGGTAAATATTATCAAAGTATGCATTAACTTGAGGAAACTTAATAATAAAACAAATACTAAAAAACTAATAGGCAAACCCCAAAGTATTTCAATGATTTGGGATCCCAACTCTATCTGCAAACGGAGGAATACAATTCAGAGTACCTATTGAAAAAAACTTTTCAAAGATACCATGCAGTTTTGCTATTTCTAACATATATCAATTATATATGTAAATATGTAAATATATGTAATTAGATTTAAACTATATATGGATGCAAGGCTAATTGCAAACCGGCATAAATTATAGCAAAATAATCATCGTCATGTTTTAGCGTAATTATGTTAGTGCTGAACCAGTCCAATACATGAAACACAACAATCTAGTACATTGCAACGTTAAAATAAATACGGGTCTCTACATTAAATAGTTTTGTGCACACTTTTTATCGGAAAGAGCGAACGAAGAAAGGGGGCAAATTACACCAATTCGAAAGTGTCCACTTATTGTTTCATGCTCTATTTATTTAAACTGAAAAATGGTAGTGCATCAGAGCCTGGTTAAATCATGTAAGACCATAGGCTACTTTCCATATTTATGAGTTTTGAAGCGTACTGGTTTTAGATTTCAAAAACAAGCTGAACATGCTGGATCTACTTGGTCAACTTTTTTGTTTACATTTTCGGCGCATTGTTTGTACACCTACACCGGTCATTTTATCGAATAAACAGTGGTCAACTAATACTATTTTTTCTTATAAGAAACGTTCCTTTCTCTATCTTTGTTAAACGTTTAGTACATATATGCAACTTTATTCCCTTATATGGTGTTGGGTGTCATGAAGCACTAGAAATCAGTGTTATTTCGCCCGGTCAATTGTCAAAATCATTTAGTAGACTGTGACCAATGATACGTTCTCACTGTATTGTCTGCTCGTGATTGAAGACGATAACTAGCAACTCTGTCTCCAGTTGAGGTAATTACGTCATCATATACTAATATGTTGCCTGAACTGCACAGTTAACCGTATTTTCCCTTCTTAGTGTGTTACGTAAGCTTAATAGTGTTATTAACGACTCTAATAAAGGCAAATGAAACATGTAGAACAAGGCAATGTCCGGCAGAATTTCCTATTCATTCGGTATTGAATTGACACAGTAAAATTTGCATTTGTCAAGTTGGAAATGAGATGTAACAGTCCGAATTTCAAAGAAACGGAGGAGGTATTCTATTATATTATATTATATATATATATATATATATATATATATATATATATATATATATATATATATATATATATATATATATATATATATATATATATATATATATGGTGTAACAGTACGTTTCAATTAAAGTGATACTGGGGGATCATTCCATTTCAATGAAACAGTTCAATAATCATCTTACAGAAGATAAGCTGGATGCAAAGTTTTACCTGTGATGTTATAAAACTCAATATGTTATTAATCAATTGAATATTAATCTGCTGAAGATAAATGCAAGGCAACATATATTTGAAAGAAAATCAAGATTTGTCACATTATTTTTGCCATTATAACGCAGGAAAAAATTAATCATTTAATAGTTAATACGTTGAATAACCTTTTAACGTAAAATTTTAACTCTAATGATTCGCGATGCGAAGGGATCCGAAGATGTTGCGTTCATCGGAAAATATTCACAATCGCCGTATTCCCGTTCATTAAAGGACTAGCCGTTGAGGTTTAAATAATTGTTCTTATAATTGACTTCGGACGAGTCAGAACTAATCCAGAGTATTCCATCTGTCTGAAAAAAGTAAAAATTCGAAAGAAATGGCACGTTTGTTAAGAAAATGTAAAGTGAATTCAGGAGTATGGAAACGAATAGCTAATGAGAACAATTCAATCAGGCTACAATTATAAAGATAGGATTTAACATTTGGAAAAAATTGAAAAACATTGATAAATCCCGAATTTTTCGCCATAAAATTACATATTTTAGCTTGACTAGATCGATTGAATTAAGTAAGTGTCACCAACGACCAATAGCATATGAAAACAAATCACAGTTAATAAAATTATAAATCAGTACTAAGATACAGATGTTGCAAAAAAACTGTCTATTCATCAGCCCTGATCAAAATTATAACGGATTCTTAACACAATATAACACATTTCAAAATAATACAAAGAAAACAATTTACAATTATAATTTACTTTTGTTATCAATAAGCCAACTTGAATCTGTATATTTGATTTGTAAATACATATTTATCTGTGACGAAAACGTACCTTAATAAGTGCATATGAATGCTTAAAACCCATCTTTTTCAACATGGCAATATCAACTTGTGACAATTTAACCAATGTGAACACTATTGAGGGCGAAAAAAGGACTACGAGAGCAACCATCAAAGTTGGCTGCACTAAGAGTGTTGTAGTGGTAGGTTTTACATAAGGCTTAATTTGTTGTTGTTTCTTAAAGCTCCATATGCCCGCCTGGATGCCAGTTCCATTCAAAGGCCGTGTGATTGCCATATGCGACATGAGACAGAAGTTACTACGATTCAAAGTCCGATCTAGATATTAGCTGAGTTGAAGAGAGAGAGTAAGATACATAAAGATGCGCGTACTATACCATAGTTCTTTTCGAAGGATACGTTTTTTTACTTAGCATAATAGAATTTGATCAAATGAATGTAATAAAAGATGCTTGGCTAACATTACATTTTACAATTAACGGTACAATGTCAAATTTCAAGCAAGATGCTTAATTTCATGACGGTATGCGGGTACAAATGTTGCTGAACACGATTGATTTGAAAAACAAAGTGTATGATTTCGAGGAACGCACACTTCAGTAACTGTCAAAATGGAGTGGGTTTAGTTCGTTACATTAATAACAAACACGTATGTATTATTTTCAACACCAATAATGACGATGTTAAGTGGGTCCAAAGAAGTATAAAATGAAAAATGAAATTACGCTATTGTAGTTAATAATTTAATGTGTACATTACTTGAAACAAAAACATGTCTAGAAAAAGCAAGCAAAACGGCCACAACATCCGTATTATTGTAATTCACTTTAATGTTTGAAAGTACATGTATTGAAAAACTTTTGTAATACGTTGTAAATTGCAAGTGTAAAAATTGATTACGGGATAGCAAAATGAGCGTATTTAGGTCTTTCGAACGTACCTGAGCTCTATTTGGCAATTAATTTTCACGCAATATATCTTTAACTCCAAATAATTTGGCACAGGAGAGAAACAGGACTGACCTAATATTCTTCTACCTGGGCGCTGTTTAACACTTAAATCAATTCCATAAGACTCCACTTGTCACCATAGATATTTGTATTCGCTAGGATAATATAAACACAACATATACCAGTTCGATGATCTCGGTACAAATACATATTGCGTGAACAGAAATTGTTTGAAAGCCAGATATGTTAACATGCAGATCATGATCTTACTAAAAAAGACAATTTAAGACGGATTAAGGTAGGATACTTGGCGTTTAATACAATTGTAAAATATATGAAATCTCTTTTCGTTTAAAACTGTAATCAATAGTCTTCCGTTTTACTCCAACGCATTCCATCAATCAACGTTTAAAAGGGATGAGGTTTTTGCGTAAGCGTTTGTCTGTTTAACTTTAAATTAGATTAATTAAATCTAATTGAAATGTAGAGGACACCATTTAGTGCCATCCTCATTTTAAGACAGCTAAATATAGCTCCATTAGCATTAACGATGCTACGTTAATATTTCAATACAATATCGCTACACTTAAACTTGTTCAGTTTTAAAAGCTAAATTAATAACAAATTCACTTAATGTGCCTGAGTCTTAACAGAAAATTAAATACACGCCATAAATATTTTCCATTCGGTAACAATGATAACAGACAGTTATCAAGGTAAAGGTTTTGTCGGAAATAGAACAAGCGTCCTTCAGAAAATAATTAAAGTGACACTCGTATTTATAATCAGTACTACTTATTTATGAATGCATTTATGGAAAATACTTATAACAGATATCAAGATTGTAACCGTGTATAAAAGAGCTGAAAACGCACAAATATTAAATGATGGGTCCTAAACGATTTAATTGATCAACTATTGCCTCTTAAGGCAGGAAGACGGTGTTTTCTGCACCTTTCTTTAAAATTAAATACGTTATCCTTCATAAAAACCATTGTATTTGATATTTATTAATCTGTTTCGGTAAATTAAAATAATTGTTTTAATTGCGGTACATCTTATATCTTTTTTGGGAGTAAAAGTGCATCTTTTAAGTGAAACCATGATTTTGCTATGTATTTGTTTTTTAAAATCGATATAAAAGCTGTTTGTTCAAACTCAAATAAATACTGAAAGAATGTTAAGCTATGCAAATGCTCAAATGCCAAAAGTAGGTGAAAATTAAAATAGCTGACCTGTCATACCCACTTTTCGTATTGAGCAAGACGCATAAACGTCTTCTGTGATCACACAGGATTACGGATTGCAAACAGGTGTCGCCAGTTCAGGTCATATATGCGTATCCTGATATGTTCACGACTTTCGTCTCAGTGACCGTAATAAGTCCTAACATATGCTGGTGTTTCATTTTGCCTGAAGTTGTTCTTCGTAATGCAATGGGATCTACAGGGACAAGCTCAGTAAATGACACAACGGGACTATGCTGTATGTATAATTTGTTATGATATGTCGAGGCGTTCTATAAGCTGTCAAGTCGCATATTAGTAAATAGTTAACACTAGTCTTTATTGCTTTTAGAACATTGAGGTAACACTATTTGTGTTTTAAATCAGAAAACATAGTTCAAACTTATTTGTTTTAAAACGATTGTAAAACAAGTTACTGCAACATTATATCATTTACTCTCATTGACACGATGCAACGCTAGAGTGTGGTATTGCATATCAGTTTACCTAGAACAAACACATCTATAAGTGCTTGCTGCTCCACAAAAATACCTTATTTTCAATCAATTCCAGTCGACTTATTGATAAATGGCATTGAATAAAATTTTGATACGCCATCACTATTGTAAGTATCAAGTTTTAATATTATACTTACGCTTGACATCATACATTTCTACAGTATAATAGTACAGAATTCTTGTAGTTACAGAAGCGATGTTGTTTTATCTCGATTCCAATTATTTCAAATTCTAAACTTTCTGTGACTTTCATGTGTGTGTCTTATTTAACTAGTTTTGGAGTCTAGAACGGATGTATGTCTTTACATGATTAATGTTAAACCGTACACTTATACGCATATCGGTTGAAATATTTCGTTTCCCTGGAAACGGGATTTGTCGTCAATTCAACTTGTTCAATATTCTTTAATTTTTATCTATAGTTGGCGTGTATTAAACATGTTTACAAAGATGCAAACAATAAGAGGCAAATCAAACATATTAGTATATGGATAAGCAATAACACATCAGCATAAATAATTATGTTCATGGTACAGAGATATTAACAAAAAGATAAATAATATTGTTTCATACGTACAGTACACACAGTGCGCGTTATGCTTTATGTACACATAGCTGGTAGTGGAATGTATATATACACTCAGTAAATCTCGTTTTCGTTAACTATCACGCAATTTATCCATAGGAAATGCGTTTAGTGTTACAAGAAGAAAATAACATTATGGTCTTCTATGTCTAATCGCCTTTTATATATGGCATTTGTTTCATTTGTGAGTACCAATAAAAAGCATGCATGCGCTACACTTATTTTTATTTGAACGTATGTTTAGAAAGCTTTGAGATGAACTGCATTGTTAACGTTTTACTATGCCTAGGGTGTTCTCTTTGCTTCATGTCTCAAAGTAATGTCATATCCATAAAGGCAAATTGACCTTGTAGAGAATAGCAACATCCGGCCCATTTAACTTTTCATTCGCTCATGACATTGGCACAAGAAGACTCAAATGCGGGTCAAAAGTAAATTCATGTGGTATTATGTTATTGTACATTTAATAGGTTGATAATGAGGCATCATTCTATGCCAATGAAATCGGTCACTACAAACAGACACACCATGCAGGCGACAATCTCTATATACGCATACGTATCTGTTATACGCAACTGTCTTATAAATAATATAACTTAATATAGTAGTTATGAAACTTCCTTCACTGCCAAAGTTAACATAATAATTATTTTGTATTCAATTTCAATAAATCTTTTGCCTTCATTTCGTTCTATTTTATAATATTATGTTTTTAAGTTAGATACGTGACATATTTGTATATATAACTTTATGTATTACGACGATGTTCTCTGGTATAAGTCGAAAAAACTGTATGTTCTGTTCTGTTCTAAATACTTTAGTTAGTTGAGTGGTACATTAATTATGTAATTAACACATATAGTCTGCGATCAAATTTAAAAAACTACGTGATAAACAATAATAAACTAAACTATTACTATGTAGCCAATACGGATGTTAGGATGTGCAAATACTTCAACATTGTTATATCCTCACGGTATTTCAACTGAAATAATTGCATTCCCCATTGTCTGATCAAGTAATTGTTGTGATAGAAATTGTTAGAAAACTGTTAATTATAATAAGATAATTATAGTCGACCTTTTTTTCGCGCTGTTTTTAATATTTCTATACATATCCTAAACACGAAGGCTCATGAAAGAAGTTGAAACAAATTTAGTCAATGATTATTTTTGTTGACTTGCGTGACAATGTTATTGTTTTTATAAAAGTAGCGCGTGCGATGCAGAGTGTTTATCAATGCACAAGGCCCATCCTCTATGCTTTAGAGACTACAGTGTTCAAATTGTTGATAACTGAACACTAAATTTCAGGGTAATGAAATAAATTGACAGCAATTAGATTCATGCGGCCGTTTTCAATATAATTAATCTTCAAATTAATGATTTCATCAGTGTTTGTGAGACGAATTATTGCATAACACGAACCGACTTTTGATAAGCGAAAGTTATATGTTGCATTTGTTTTGTACTGTTATTTGTTTAAAACACTTCCACAGAATTGGAAAATAAACCGCACGCTTTATATCAAAATAACAATTAATCTTAAAGATAATACTTGAACTCCATAATGAACGTATTAATTCCTTCCGTGGGTTTGTTTTCCCGTGCATGCGACCGTAATTGACATATTTAATCAAAGTAGGGACAATTTCCTGTCCATTTTGCTATTCATTATTTGTAAAGCTGATACAAGATGAGTCAAGTGTCTGTCAAATCTGTCAAAGGTTTCAAATTTATCTCGAAAAAATGAAAATATCACGCTGTTTTAAAATGCAATGCATGTTTTGAAAGATACGTGAAGCACATTCAGGATTCAGGACAAGCTAATGAATCATCTAAAGAAAGTTACATTTATTGGTTCGAAACAAACAGTAGAAAAAGGGTTTTAAAATACAGGTACTAAGTATACGTACGAACTCCCTGCAGTTATTTGCAATTAGAAAAAAACACATCTTGGTATGTGATTTGTTCAATTTAAGTAAAGTATTTGTTAAAGTATGAAATCAACGGAATTCACTAATAAAGTGCATGATTTAAGAGATCGCGATATAATAGGATTATTTCGTTACTTTTATAATAAATTATATCTTATTACGCATTTGTACTCTAGAATATATAACACCAACAATGAGGATCTAAATTGGATAAAAATCGATTTCATTTAAAGGATCCATATAGCTTTATATGATTGTATAGATCTTAAAAGGTTTTCATTCAATATCATTAATGTGGCATGAAACAGCATGTAGCTTGCAAGAACGTTTCTTTATTTTAGCCAGTCAAAATATTTGAGCATAAACTGTGATAACAATATTGTTGTTATTAATAATACTTTGTCCATTATTGGAAACGCAAACATTCTAGGGAAATGCAAAACGGCCCCCATCACCCAATCCCCGTTATTTTAATATCAAAGTATTGCAGAATTTGTAAACATTTACGAGTCGGAAATATTGGAAAGCCAGACAATATGCATCGCAAGAAACTCGTCACTACACTACGAAATGACAGTTATGCCAAATGTGTAAAGCCTTTCCATGCCAATATATATATCTGCACATTAGTAATGATTCTTTTTCTTAAACTATGTGTAAACAATATCCTAGTATTGATACGTATGCATATCGGAGGTGCATACACTATATCGACCAAAGAGCTGCAATGTGTAAGAATTCGCCGAGGTTCTCTACAGAATGCTTTGTTTACTTAACATCTTTGATTTTGATTTTGTGTTGTTAAAGTTTTGCCCTGATCTCCTGTGTTCTTGTAGCGCTACAGGATGACCATGTTTGTGAGATGTTGATAATACAATAACAGTACGTACGATGAGAAAGAAATGAATACTGAGACGAGCTAAGCAGTCGTACATTTAACAATGAGCGCATTGAAAGGCACATATATCAAAACAAAAAATACACCGAACAATACTCTGAATAGAACACCTACAGCAACAAAACAATATAATTCCACCATGTTCGCCACTACCGCCATTTATGACACACGTATTTTGAATTGTTACTTACATATAACTTAGTAAAGTTACCATGAGTGATGTCAAATGCGTATTTTAATAAGTCCTGCCCCGATTTGTAAGATTCCTGATGTAGTCGGCGACAAAACAGCTGAAGTTAATGTCATATTTTTTTCCAGCGTGTTATTCCACAAAGTATAGCATCTCTGCAGACATTTTTTAACCATTTAGTAATCCAAGGTCATATGATATTGATAATCAATTACTGTGTTCTTTGAAAGAGGTAATTTAAAAGAAAACGATAAATGCTATCAATGCTGCACAGAGCCAATCCATTAGAAGCGCATGATTAAAAGTAATTGGCGGTGGGAATAGTTGTGCTAACTGTATGTCGTTTATCATGATCATAATGTTAAAAACAAAGAAAATATCGAAGTTGATCGTGATATTTCGGTCTTTGTTAGCCTTGAATTTTGGTCAACTTTTTATACGATGTGGTTCTATGAGCTGCTATCATGCTCTATTCTGCTCACATTCGAGAATTATTTTTTCTCTTGGAAGAATGTTATCGAATACGTGATTTAGATATGCTTTCAAGTTTGGACAATATACAGAAAACAATGTCGCGAATATCCCGATTTATACATCTTATAATTATTCTAAATGATATTGCTACTTGAAACGAGTGGAATAATTGTCTAATGCATTGCATCGGTGCACTGATCCTTTGTACCGTTGATATTTGGACCTTTTTAAAAGTTGCTCTGTTGATAATGTAAATGATGATGTTTTTGTATTAATATAGGGCCTACTGTTTTGAATTTATGTTTTAAGAACTACAACCTATTAAATATATGAAAAGTTTTTTTAATTATTCTTCACCTTGAGAAAACGGTTAATAGGAAAGCACACATCCCGTACGATTCGCCCTCGGGTGTTTCGTCCGTTTTGGCATTTATCTGGAAACAGAAAAATATAACAAATGAAAAGATTTTAATGATTTGTCTCCTTGATAAAATCCAACAATGATTAAAAAGGAAATTAGCGGAAAATAAATGTTTTAAGGACTTATAAAATTCAACACGATGATATATCGTTTTCCTGTGTCTACCCATTGCATACTGTACCTTTTCTTCTTCTGATGTTTAAATGATGATTAATTCCGCTGGTGTACTGTTTTTCAACGTTCATTAAACTTGTAAACATCGATTAGAGTTGTCTTCCCGGTGAACTAACTTTTGACACGCAATGGTTAGACTACATGAAATTAAACTGCCAATGAGAGGTTTCGCTACCAATATCTGAGGGGCCGTCACGAGGGGAATACTTCAAATACTTGACCACCCTTTAAGGGACATTTGATAGAGTCGATGGACCACGGGACTAGGTCGTAACAATATTAACGGTTATCAGTTGAATGGTGATCCATTGTAGCTACATTCAGGTAACAACAAAATAGATTGTTAATATACAATCAAGAATTGCTCACATGTAAATCCGCGGAAAATTTGGTTAAACCTGACAAAAATGGATTTCTATCGCTTACATGTAAAATCAAAGGTACATTTAATGAGATAATGTACGTAATAAACAATCATAAACTAGAACATTGTCATGTTCCCAATTACAGTAGGATGTTACCATTAATTGAATACTGGTATATTCTCGCGATATTGTAACTAAAAGGATTGCATTCACAATTTTCTAACAAGCTATTGTTGTGAGAGAAATTATGAGGCAAGTGTTAGAGCCAGATAGAAAATTATAGCTGACGTTATTGTCGCTATTTGAATCCTTAGCACCAAGGCTCATATATGGAAGTGGAATTAAAAAACACTGAATAATTATTTTGTTGACTTGCCTGCTATTGTATTCATAAACGTTGTGCGTGCGAAGCAAATTGTTTATCAATGCCTACGCATGCCAAACATGTATTCACAAATTACACAATATTCAAATTGTTGATAAATAAAATGATGATCAATTACTTTCAAGTACATGAAACAAATTGAAAAGAAGGCTCGGTCGACCACGTTCGGCCAATTTCAGTTTACTTCATCTTCAAATTAATGACTTTAGCGGAGACTCTGACAAATAATTGCCTATTGATTAGCCAGATGCATTTTTTTCTCTAAAGTAATGTACACAAACATTTGTTTAAAACCACTTTCACGGATTGGAAAATAAAAACGCATTCTTTTATATCAAAACAACAATTCTTTGTAAAGATAAAACTTAAAGAATTCCTCACTGTACTTCATATTTTCCTTGAGTTTGTCTTCAGCCTACCTAGTTTGCTTTTCATTATTTCTTAAAATTGAAAAACGATGCGTCGAATGTCTGGCAAAACTGATAACAAAGTTTCCAACTGCTGAGGAAGAATTGAAATATCACGCTTTCATTATTAAATGCATTGTAGTGATTTCAAAAGATGCCTGCTTTATAATCAGGAGCATAAACATCATGATCAGTTGATGAAAACAATCAAAGAGGGCCCCACGTAGTGGGTTTTGTCATTTGGTTGAACACAAGTAGTAGCAAAATGGGTATCCTTTTTCTCATAAGCCCTGTATTAAGTGCACAAACTTTAGTAAAACACGTTGTTTTTTTCAGTTAAAACGACGACATTTGCATTCATAAGAATTACAAATTGATTTAATCATTAGGAGTGCAATTTTTGTGATAGGCTGTGAAAAGAATAGAAATATCATCTTCATTTGAACACAAACCACAGGTAAACACAAAGTGTTTGGCAACAAATTTTCATAATTTAAATTTAATAGTACAATTCAATTTAGTACTAAGACACATACAAGTTAAGCAACTGTCAAATTGTTAAATATATCCAAAACTAGTTGAAATTGTAGGAATTCTAACTTTGCACCTTTGCTTGCATTAAAAATATACAAATTGCCAACAGTTAATTATAAACAAGGATAATCGTATCACAGTAATATCAACTGTGTCTATAGAATTTGATAAACATATCATATATAATAATTGAATTAAACTATAAACTAGTATATTTGTACCCTAGTGTTAACAGAGTTGTATATATAGAATGAGATATACATACCAACAGTTTATTGGCGAATCGGCATGTTTGCCTACGGCCATTTACAAACTAACTACTTATGGCCAAGGCCCAAAAGTATAATGATTATAAAGCAATTATTTGATGACATAACACATCTATATAAAAAACAACCCCTATTAATACGAAAATATAACCAATATAAACAGCTAAACCTCTAGCTTTACTCCTTAATTCCATAGCATTATACATACAGTTTTGTAAAAATAAATACCTCTTTACTGACATCAAACATTTTAATTTAGCCATATTTGGCCAATTAAATCATATTTTTTCTATGATCTGAATAGACTGTACAACAAAGTAGAAAATGATATTCAGACTGAATGTGTCACAGTTTACTTTTTCTGTTATCTCTGTTAATATTGGTATATCGACCAGTCTCTATTTCCAGTGAATGAGATGTCTAGATCATGATGATTCTTTTCGGTGTTTATCATTTTTGACACACGTTAAATATTCTTCAAATACAAAATCTTCAACAGTTTTCCATTTTTGGTTGATATGTTAAGTTATCATACCACTTTTGACTTATGCATTTTGTCCATGTACTGAATAACTGACGAGCAATATTTCAATTTTATTCAACAATAATTAGTATTAAACGGAGTTCATATAATAGGCTTCAAATAAAATAACTCCAATAATGTAATTTTTAAGTTTAGGGTTGTTGGATGGAAAATACTTATTTGAACTGGTTATATGTAGTGAGTATACACTCTTTTTATTAATGTTTTAGTTGAGTTATTGTGCCTAAACTTATATGTTAAAATGATAATTTAACACAGCTATGAATGTGATATCTTCAAATGCTCTAGTAAGATAAACATGACTCACATAAATTGCTTTATCCCATTTAAGCCCCACTAAACAGTAAAAACTGTTTTAGACGTCTCTTTCTATAGTATTCGTATTGATATACCTTATATGTATGTTTTTATATAAAAATACATTTAATTCATACTCATCTTCTTACTTCTTACATGCTCCACATAAGCGTTCTTCTCTTGGAATATTGGTCCATCTTCCGGGTGTAACAGAGCCGGTGTGATTATAGCCGTCATGTAGTTAATGCTATTTTATATTTCTTTATAACATGCTTTGTCTTAAGATCTTAAAGTGCGGGTTACAGATAGGAAATTGACATTCAAACGTTAATAAAAGCTGGATTAATTAACTTTAGAATTGTTAGAGCCTTCTTTGGACGGCGATGTTTCAATTTCCCAGTCCTATAGTGTATTTTTTGCAACTTCTTAGATTCACTCAAGTATGTTCGGGTGGAAATAATATCGTCCCCGTATTTAATAATAGCAACTGCGTAAGCAAAGATTTAGAAAACATAAATTGAAGAAACCTGTCCAAAAACTTCATTTAACATACCGAATACTCTCTTAACATATTCAAAGTATAACTCTCCTTATAATTAATTCAAAAACATCACACTATTCGTGCCACTGATCGCCTTAATGAGCCTTTTTGGTCGGTTTGTGGAGTTTGTGCGCGTGTATGTGGTGTTTGTGCGCGTGTATGTGGCGTTTGTGCGCGTGAATGTTGTGTTTGTTCCTTCGGTAGTCTCAATCAGCTTTAAACCTTTTATATTCTAAGGCAGACTGTGTGTCATGCTCATAGTGTCAAACAATGACTGCATCCTATCTTTGAAAAGTTTTTACATTAGGTACTCTGAATTGTGTTCCTCAGTCTGCAGATAGTGTTGGGATCTCTAGTCATTAAAGTACTTGGGGTCTACCTATTAGTTTATTATTATTTGTTTTATTAAATTTCCTCAAGTTAATGCATACGTTGCATACGTTGATAAGATTTACGTTTTACGTGTTTTTCTTTTCTTTGTGATAAGAGTAGGGTTTGTGCACGTAAACTGGTTTAAACTCCCAAGTAAGTTTACATTTTACTAAACGTATTAAGGCTGTATCTAACGATCCTTGGTAAACATACCTAGTTTTTTTTATATGGTATGTATGCACTGTGCTGTTTTTGGAGTATCACAAACAAATAAAGAGAACTGTTTTCTTTAAATTTACGAATATCTCAGATGAAGAGGAAGGAGTTGTATTCATTTGTAAAAAATACTTTCTCGACGAATATTACGCGATTGAAAATCATTTAGGCAAATTACTGTAAAATAGGATCGATTTCTTTCTCTTAAGTTTTTGTATTCTGGAATTTTGAACACCAATTATGACGATGGAAATTGGATAAAAAAGATTGCCTTTAATATAATGTAATATCATGAAGCTCTAAAGAACGTTTAATCTTGTAGCCTGTCAGCATAAAGTATCAATATTGCTGTTAATAATAATAATAATAATAATTTGTAAATAACTGCAAACGCAAGTATTCGAGGTAAACAGCCTATACACCTGACCCCCGTTAAATTGTAGTATGAAAGTATTGCATAACTTGCAATACTTTCTGCGACGTTAGGGTGTACAATGGTCACGTTTGTTATTATAAACGAATAACAAAATCCCTATAAACTTGGCTTAGTTATCAACTGTACAATTGCTTTGCAGCCATTATTTCTCTAAATACCTAATATTTGTTTTTGTGAGAACTATAACTTACATTTCAAAAAGATTCTGACCGAAGGTTCAATAACTCAGTTAACGAGGGTTGATTAACTCATCAGTTAACTTGTCGTTTATATTGTATTGGGTCGGATACTATACACAAAATAGATACCTGTTCGATGGTTTGATGGGAAAAAATACATAAGCATGATAGTCGGACAACATATAGCGCCAGACATTTGTATATGCATCGCTAGAAACTGGTTAATGTGATTGGTTTTCTATGCAAAAACAGTGCAGCTGTGCTAGGGCAGTGTATCAAAAACATTTGTTAAAAACGTCTTGTTATAACTGCACAGTCTTATTGAAGGTTTATACAATAAGAGAATCATAGAACTGCAGTAGGTAACAACTTTGCTTTCGAATTCGTTTTAAAAAGTTTTCACTGTCTCGGTACAGGTTGTAACGGTGACCAAAGTGAGTCAGCAACTTTCCGGCCTTTATAGTACAATAACACTGCGTATGATGAGGCAATAATGGAAAACCCGAGCTGTCGAAAATCTTCACAGTGAGCTTATTGAAAGGCATCTAGATGAAAGCCAACAGACACTGATCAATACACATACCGCCACAAAACAACAACATTGCATTATGTTCACTTCTTCTGTCGTTTCTGACCAGTTCGTCAGCTCTACAATTTGATTTCAGCGAGTTGTTCTACGCCGTTCACTGACGATGCAGATATTCGGCATCTGTACGAAAGTCATATGGAATTTGATATGCAGACACTGGTTTCTCTTAAAAACGCAAATAACGACGGCGTTTGATAGAACTTGTAATTAAATGAAATATCTTCTCTCTTTAAACTATTATTAATTAGGTTTCGTTTTACCTCACCTCAATTCATACGTCAATGGTAAATGACATGGGCTTCTAAGCAGACGCTCGTCTGTTTACCTTTGGATGAATTTATTCCAGTTGAATAAAATCAATCTTAGATTCATTTTTTGAAAATACATTCCATGTGAGAACAATGTGAAAATTAACACATTCAGAGGAGTATTTAAACATTTGTAGAGATAACATGTATTGGAAGTGTAGGCGAAATATAGAATAAAGCCGATATTTACTATTATTGTGTGTTGGTAGCATAGTATCCATCTTTCCATCCATAAAAAATCCATAACATTAACAAGATTATGGTCAACATATTTTCGACAAATAACGATCTTCAGACAGTGTACCATTTCATAACGAAGCGTCCCAGACTGATTGATAGCTTTTCCTAAATAAGCAGTAAATCATGCAATGTCCATGAATTGGGATCTAACAATTGTGCGTTATGATTGCTACATGAATGGCTTAACTGGTTATATTTAAGTTCGTTCTAAGTAAGCAAAATAAGGTTGGAAATATATCATAAATACGGTAAGTACGGTCCAGTAGCCAAAACTGTTGTAAAAGTCCGGTGCAAATGCATAAGGCTAAGGCCTAACATACACTAAACGAGGTATTCACAGCGTAAAGAACAGCATGAACAGACAACACATGTTTATAATATCTGTATTAATAAACAAAGGGCTGCCACTTTTGAATAGTACACTAAACAAGATTTCACTAGGGTTTAAAAAAACTTTATCAGTACACGGCCTCTCTTTTGTGCCAATATGTATCAACACTTGCACAATTAAAGCACAACGAAGCCTGCATCATCTTTAGGTCTTTTGCATTTGCCAAGCAGATAACTAAGCAATGGCGGGTGTTCGTAGATATGTAGTAAGTCTAAATTATGGCGTTTGCTAAAGGTAATTGATATATGATTTAGCACTCCCATTATCATATGTAGACTGTACACAAATCGCTATATTATCTGAATTACCTATACAAATATGCACTCATGATTGAACTACGGCTTACTGTACTCACACACGTATGCCAAAAATTAATATTTAATTGAACAGAATAACAGTCAAGCTTGTCTTGTACCAAGTTTTAGGGCCGGTAAAGATTGCCTATCAGTAGTATTAAACGTCATTGCTGTGCAAATGAACCATTTTTTGAAAATTTGGTAACTGTAGAAATTACATGCTACATTCAATAACGACATCGATTGAGACACTCATCAGAACCTAAACTTTCTGACCGCGGGTAGCGCCGTTAATGTGGGCGTGTTCTAAATGCGGGCTTGTGTACGGTACCTACTGATGTAAATGGAAGCCACAGGGTTCGGCTATAATTAATCCATTGAGTTCCACGGGTGTATCAGAGCTTCAAATCCCTGAGATTGATGTCCGAAATCAGCAGAAAGTGAACACAAGGCGCTTGTTTGTCGGTGGGTATTATAATACCATGTATACAGAACGTTTAGAGTAATACGTTAGTGGCCGTGGACCTAAAGTTATTGACATGAGTGTATATAAATCACAACTTTCAGAAGACAACGCATCCGTCTGTCTTAATGTAAAGATAGATCCAAACGGTCATCTTGCTGTCAAAGACTGGTTTTGGTCGAGATTTGTCACATGGAAAAACAAACCCCGATTCCGGGTCAGGCAACCCCGGTCCTCGTTTTTGAGGACAGAAAGTCGAATGTTGTCATGAGAAGCAATATAAATGGCGGCACAATCCAGGTACCGACTAGCCCCGTCGAGGCAAGTGCAACGTCTATTTACGCTATGATGAGAGCAGTGCCTAAAAGCACCAAGGTGTAAATGTTGATAATCGATGTCGTAGCGTCGACACGGGTCTCGACTGCTTATTGAGAGCGGGAAATATTGACATCACTGATACGGAAACATGTTTGGATGTGATGTTGTCCATAGCGAGTACCGATGTCGTGGTGGCGGCAACGTCGCACGACCATCCGAAGATAGTAGCGGGGATCGACATCATGGCCATGACATAGGTTCTTTTAGTTAGGGGGATGGCGGCGTTAATCGACGATGTGTGGTCAATGTGATATGATGATGGTGGTTTCGATCGACGACATGACATGAGCACGGCTCTTAAGGTATCGGGGACAATATCGATATCAGGATTAACTTAGTGTGCAAAACTTTTGGAGGAGGCAGAAAAGTTAGGCATTCGTATTTCGAAACAGGTTTAGGGTTCCCTATGCTATCAAACACATTTGAATATAAAGACACTACTTGAGTTTGAGTTTAATTGTTTACTTAACATTGATGTTTTGACAAGAAGCAATAGTGTATTATTGTTTGTAATCACAATCACTATAAATTTAAATGTTGCTACTTGGAAAACTTAGATCTTCACTAGCTGTACATACCTGGTGTTGTTTGCTTAATATTGCTGATATACTGGGTATCATATCAACAACTACTTAAGCATGTCGGTGGATCATCATCTATTGGTTTCAAGTTTGGCAATGGGAAACAAATGGTCGATGGAACATACGTATATATCAGCCCACTAACCATCCTTTATGTTAATTGCGTATTATAACAAGCCCTGCGTTGATGTGTAACGTTCCCGATGGTACCAGAGACTAAAGGGAGCTGAACTGAATGCCAGCATTTACAATAATTGTCTGGACTTCATTAGACAATTACAATGTGCGATAAGACAATTGCAAAGCCGAGTGGTTTAACATTTAACAATGACCTTCTTTAAAGATCGACCAACATATTTCGAACGAGGTACATACCGCCACAAAATAACATTACTGCATTATTTGTGTTATATTGCAAATTCTGCCACACTCGTCATCTCAAGGAATTCATTCAAGCGAGTTGTTCCTCGATGTACACTTTTTCTGCAAATGATATTTTAACCATTAAGTAATCCGAGGTCATATGATATTGATATATAGGAACTGGGATTGGAGAAAACGCATTATCCTTAAAATTGCTATTTATATTAGCACATGATGACTAAAATGCTGGCCAAATGTATGGGCCATCGCCTTTTGCATTGGTACTCGATGACTAAAATGCTGGCAAATTGTATGGGCCGTCGCGAAAGATAAATGTATACTAACTCTTGTTTGAAATAATTAACGGAAACTTGGTAAATTTCTTTCCGTTAAATATTCAGCAATCCAACCAGAAAAAGATACTAAGTGTCACAAAGAGAAATTTACGTGATCTGCCTGTTTGCTTATATGGTATATATAGATATGATTTTGTTTACATTTTGTTTGTGAAGTACCAATACATGTCCTGTATACACAACATATATATCAATTTGAAAGTAATTGTTGGAAAGCTGTAGCCTGAAATGCATTTGCCTATTGTGTTTCTTTTGCTTAATGTCTTAAAGTTATGTCAGCTCTTATGTTTCATGAAGAATATGGCAATATCCGGTCAATTTAGCTACCCAATCGCTCTTTACATTAACACAGGACGATTTAAATGCGGTCAAAATCAATTCTGAGCATGTTATCTCTGAGATAAGATGTAACACTTCATATTTCTGTAACAGACGTTGATTTCAATGTGCTATATATATATGTAACAGTACATTTAATAGGTTGATAATGAGGTGTCATTCCATAGCACATAACATACCTGTTTTGTAATAAAACCAGACTCTCCGTTATTAACGGTCAACAATTGAATGGTTCTTTGATTATGTAGGTAAAACAAATAATCTTGTGATTAAATCAGAAGATTTATGTTAAAGAAGAACAACAAAAAATAATAACAATAACGAATTATAAACTACAATATTGTTATGTGACCGATTATGTCGTCTGATTAGATAGATACTGGTATATCTTTATGATATTTCAACTTAAATGATTGCATTCGCGATTGTCTGATCAAGTTATTGCTGTGAGAGAAGTAACGAGACAACTGTTAGAGCTAGCTAGATAATAATCGTGGCACTGTTTGAAAACATGTCTAATAACAATCATAAACACGAAGGTTCAAATAAAAAAATGAAAGCAAATTCAGTCAATAATTATTTTGTTGACTTTCGTGCTGATGTTATTGTAGTAATAAAAGTTGTGCGATGCAAATATTTATCAATGCAGACCCAGACCCAACTTGTTTTCTTTAAAGACTGCAATGTTCAAATTGTTGATAAGTGAAAATTTAGGGTTATGAAACAAGTCGAAAATAAATTGACAGCAATTCGTTTCGTATGGCCGTTTTCAAGATAATTTATCATCAAATTATTGACTTTAGGGTTTGTGAGACGAATTAATGAGGTATATTGTCTCTTGATAAGAGAAAGTAATCTATTTCCTTTTCTACTGTTATATTTACTAAACATTTGTTTAAAAACACTCACGGAATTGGAAAACCAACGCACGCTTTAATTCAAAATAACAATTCATCTTTAAGTGATATTTGAATTAAATACTGGATGTTTTTATATCTAGTTATTCCCGTGTATACGAGCGTTATTGACATCTTTAACCGTAGAATGAACAACATTTTCGTAATCTTGTTTTTCATTAGTTCTTAAAATGGATAAAGGATGCGTCAACTGTCTGTCAACTCTGATATTGTCTCCATTGGTCGGGAATTGATTAAAATGTGCACGCAATGGTTTTCAAATGCCATTATTTTAAAAGATTCTTGAACTAAATTCAGGATTATGGACATGACACGTTTATGAAACCAATTTAAGAAAGTTACATTGTTTAGGGTCTGGGTAAATGGTTCAATACCTAAAAGTAGCAAAAGGGGTTCCATAGCGTACATGAGCTTAGTAAACTTATGAACTCCTGTAATTCAAGTAACGACGAAATTTACAATCAGAAGCAAAACATCTTGCTGTTTGAATTGATCAATATGAGTTAAGAATTTGCTCTGGAATGTCTTCACCTGTGTTCAAATTAAAAAAAAAATGTCTTATCTTCGGTCTGCTTATGAAAAGAAGTAACAGTTTAACTTGAGGGCTTATGTAGTAATTATCTTAAAAATAGTAGAATTCTAATTCGGAACTGAGATTGATAGGGAAAGCGACTGTACAATGGTTAACTCTGTCTCAAACTTATTTAAAACCAATGGGTGGTAACTATGAACCCGTACTTGCATACTTGTGAATAATGTTACGAAAGTGAATATATTTTCAATATCACTACATCTGGATATTTTGCGCTGGATGAGAAATTGAACCATATTTTTTAGAAACACTGATGTTACTGTTTCAGATTTTTAGTTAGGATAAACAGACGGGCTAATTGACCTTAAACGTTAAAACGTTTGACAACCGGGAAGATCTAACTTTAATCCCTGATCGGTAATGATATTCCACATCTACATTTCTATGACGGTATTCTAAAGAGCTACATATATTTAACTCATTCGACATTTAATAAAAATGTAACTTAGGTACAGTTAAAAATACATTAACGATATATTGGCGCGTTTCAACCGGGGAATTGGTGGCAACACAGTTAGTAATTAAAACAAACAAATCCATAATAAAGGCTTGTTTTATTTCTATCTGTACATAAACATATGTTTTTACTACTTTTTATCATTAAAGTCCACTCATTAATACATGAAATTGCATTCAAATGGCTATCGTTATTATTATTCTGCATCAACACGAATGCCATTTTGGCCAGAGGTTAGCAGAGGTTCCACAAGTGGTTCTCTTATTGTCATATCCTGAATGAAGAGATAATTATTTCAACAAAGTTTTCGAGTCGAAAATTGGATTCCGCGGAAGAATTTGTCTAGGGAGTACAGGGTTATGTTACTATTTTCAGCCAGCTGATTCCCCTCATAGTTAAGGGACTTTTAATTCGTAAAGCTGTTGATACATACCCCACAGCATATATATTTTGTTCACTTTTCGATGATGCATTTATCATTTATCATTACTCTATAAGTGTTCGAGTTAGTTCTTGTTTCAATGACAGCTCTAAAGGCTACAATCTCATCGTTTTGCGGGAAATATGTTTTGTTGTAGGGTCTTTTTTTGTAGTTTTTGCCCGTGTGAGTTTTTGTACGTTTGTGTCTCTCTTTCTTTGTTGTTTTGGTCCTTGTGCCTCATAACACGGTTAAAATTTGTGTTTTGACTACATGTCTTGTCCCTGTAGTTTTATTTAATTATAAATTTGACACATAAGTGACCAATTGATTTAATAATGTTTTTGCGTTTACAATAGGTTTAAAATAAAATGTTTAGTTGTCCTTGAAAAATTTCAATTACTATGATTGACTTTACATTTTTTTTTTGCGTATCGCGAACCAATGAAGATAACTATTTTCTAACTATTTTCGTAAAAGATAATAATATCTCAGACCAAAAAGGATTGGGATTCATAAATTAAAAATCCATACACGACGGCGTTAACGGCATTGGAAAAGAATGTTTTCACTCACTTGTCAAGCGCATGATTTAAAAGAACGCAATCTACTGTGAAACACACAGACAAACAAATACATTTTCTTGCGGACTAGAATGCTAGGTATTTTAACAACAACAATGACGATGAAAAATGGATAAAAAAATGCCTTAAAAGGATTAATGTATGATTGTATAGATCTGAACAGATTTTATTCAAGGATATATAATGTGCCATGAAACATCATGTAGTTTGCAAGAACGTTTATTTCTTTCAGCCAGTCAGAATATTTGAGCATAAACTAAAGTAGCATTATTGGTGTCAGTAATTATACTTTGTCAATTACTGGAAACGCAAACATTCTAAAGAAATGCATCAAAAGGGCCCTCAACACCCCATCCCCGTTATTGTAATATAAAAACATTATTCGCATTATCAACGTCCCTAAAGCGTGCCGAACAACGTGCCTAAATTATATATTTGACAAGCGCTTTCCATCCATTTTTCCCACATTCTTTATAAATTGGTATAGACGCGAACTATGACTGACATTCCAATACGATTCTGTCTGATTTCCATTTAACATCACTAAATGTTATATCTTACGATTTAACTTGTCACTTTATCTATTTTATTCTCCCGGGTTATGTTCACTAGCTGGTTTCCAGATATATCGTCTCGGAAAAAGATATCAGCGTGAAATCCGATAATATTTGAAAGCCAAATATAAGTTTATGCATTGCAAGAAACTCGTCACTACGCAACGAAATGACTTTTTAGCGAATGTGGAAAGACTTTCCACGCAAATATTGATCAATACACATGTGTTAGAACCTCCCTTAACGCGTGTTTACAATTTTCTAGTATAACTACTATGCATATCGGAAGTTCATACTCTATGTGAACCATAGAGCTGAAATGTGTGAGAAATCGCCGAGGTAACGTTCATTATGCTACGTTAACGTATATTCTTATTTTTCGATTTCGTGTTTTAACAGTTCTTTCAAATTCTCCACTCTCCAGGATGCCAGCATTGGCATATAAGTATCTTCCATGGCCGAGAGTGCAAGATAGGTTCATTCCGACCCAAGCGTAGGGTGGTTTGCGGAAACGAGGTTTACCGAGCATTTTATCTTTGCCCGTGGGCAAGATAAGAATTTCTAGCATGGTTAAATTATTGGATCTACTTATCTGAGGTGGGAGAAATATTTTTGTGGTTTTGATTATACATGAGGCAATTTAAAACATAGAGACCAGCCGAGCTGTCGAACATTTCACAATGAGCTAATTGAAAGGTACATAGACGAAAGCCAAACTATTAGATCAAAATTGAACACCTATCTGTTTCTACCATTGATAGTTTAGATGTGGACAAATTTACTTTTAACTGTTTTCAGTAGTTGTGAAACGCAATAGAATATTAAAAAAAAAGCGCTATATAAATACTATGTATTTGTATAAAATACACTGAACAATACACTGAATAAAACACCTGCAGCAACAAAACAATACAATAACACCATATTTGCAGCTGTACAAGACGTAATCGATATTGAGTTGATAGGCAGATCATGTATTATCTCAATTAAAACAATTTCCGGCGGATATTGAAAGAAAAAATTGGCTTTAATGCAAATTCTAAATAAATTGAATCATTTATTTTCAAAAACGTTTACAAGTAAATGTCTGTTTTATTCCCACGCATTTCATAAATGAATGGTAAAAGGGATGGAGTTTTAAGTCGACGTTAGTTTAAATGGCTGTAGATAAATTGTATCTAGTGGAAATATATGAGATACAAGTGCTTGCCTAGTTTAAAACGCATAACATAATCTGAATCGAAAATGAACTGTTTTATGTTTGTAATGGTTTACAATAAAAGCAGATAGTTACCAATGTACTTGTCACGTATTGTATGTTAGGACTTAACGTCGACGTCACTTCCGTTGTTTTGTATATATGATAGTTGAGTAAAAGGATCGAACCTGACACGACGTGTTATTTACTTACTCAGTCTTACAAAGACAGTACTGTTTATCATAAAAATGTAAAAGTGAGAACCAGTGTACTAAAGAAAATACTTAAAGTGATTATTTTAAATATGTTTTAGGTGTTATACAGCTGCATCCACTTTAACTAACACTGTGAATTATAACGCATTCTTATAATATTTTTTTTAACATTTCTTGAAGGATCAATCGACTTAAGCATTGCTTTTTGTTTTTCAGTTTATTAGCTATAGTTCCAGCAATGAACATTTTCCATTACGTTTACAGGATTGTGGTCAACATCTTCAGTATTTGACTAACAAATTGTACTTCACGATTGCAACATAAATGACTTCACTGGTTGATATATGGCATTAATGTGAATTCGTAATTAGAATTAAAATATCAAATACGTTTAGATAAATAATACAATACATGTTTGAGAGAGCCAAACAATTCAAACTCCTGAAAAAAATCCTACTCTGTACTTAGCGTACATTCTTAAGCCAAAACAATATCATTAAAAGGCTATCAACTAGATTTATCATCAATTAATGTTTTCAAGAGCTCACTTACACCAATATACATATAACTTGCACCTCTTTATTCCCACTATGGCATTTTGTTCAAATAATGTGTGCTCAAACTCAAAATACTGCTAGAATGTTATGCTATGCAAAATCTCATATCTCGGAAGTAAGTAAAAGTCGAAATATTTATCTCGCGTAATCCACGTCTTCCTCGACCATGCAGAAACGTTTTTCGAATGCAGGCATCGTCAGATCATATCATATATGCCTTTCCAGATGTATCAACGAGCTTCATACCCTAAATAAGTCCTATTATTTGCTTATGTTTCATTTTGCCTGAAGTTGTTGTTAATAATACAATAGAAACCTTACGGACAAGCTCACAATATACAACAGGACGATCATGTGAATAAAACATAATATTATATATCAAGGCGTGCCAGCAGATGTCACATCGCATATATGTTACTAGATAAGACTTGTTTAAAAGTTGCGGCTAACAATTAATTTCGAAATTTAGACGGCAATCCCATCATTTAAAAGGTAAAGCAATTCTGAAGAGGGTATGGTTTGTTTGTGGTAATGTATTTGTGTATGTGATGATAATATGTTTGTCTCTATAGTTCATTTTCGTTTGGTCACTTGCCTTGTGCCCATAAATAGGGTTTACTTTTTTAGTTTTCGACTACTGGGCATGTCCGTGAATACATCATTGTATTATTGTCTTTACTGTTTTTAGAACAATGAGAAAACTCTTTGTTAGTATTTTTCTATAGGCTAGTCACAAGTAATGTTCTGCTTTGTAACATTCCTAGTGTTGGACTTGAGTGTCAGCAACTATAATTATAGTCCGGACATTTATAAACAATGGAACTATACACGACTGTGCAATAACACATTTAAAACTTCGTGTAGTAGCAAAACATTCAGAAATGACCTTGTGTAAAGGTCCGCAGATCTGAACACTGAACGAAACACATACCATCATGAAACAATATATGCATTTATTATGTCTGATCTATCGGAGTGTCTGCCACGCCAGTCATGTTTTAAAAATGTGTTGCAGTGAGTTGTTTCACGATGTTCAGTCTCTCTGGGGACATTTGATTTTAACTATGATGTAATTCAAGGTCTTATAATATTGATATGCGACTACAGTTTTCTCTGTAATAATCAATTTAAAAGATAATAGAAAAAATATTACGAATGCTGCACAGAGTCGATCCATTAGCTACGCATGATTAAATGTAATTGTTGTTTTGAGAATCGTTGTGCAAACCGTATGCCATTTATCACGTACGTATTAAATGTAAATAACAAAGGCAAATAGTTGAATTTGAGTGGTTGGTCTGTGTAAGTATTAATAGAATGCTTCATGTTATTGTTTAAATGATATAAGGTTCTATGAATTATTATTGTATTCAATTCTGCTCCCCTTTGAGTATAAGTCTTACTCTTGGAGCAATTTTATTGAAACGTGTTTCGGATATGCTTTCAAGTTGGTCACTATAATTTTATACAGAAAACGTTGTCGCCATTATCGCGATTGGGTAATTGTGTATTCATTATAAACAGTATTGCTACTTGAAACTAGTTGTTTACTTGTCTTATGTAGTGTATCGTTTTACAGGTATTTTGTATGATCACTGGTATCTCTCGGTCCATTTGAACGGTGCTTTTCGTCATTTTTAATTTTGACGTGTGATGCTTGCATATGTATGCCGTTTTTAACGGTGTCTGTTGAGAATATTAATTGATGTTGTTTTTGTATTTCTATAGGGCTTTCACTTTTCGGATTTTATTACTTAACAGCAACACCGTATTAATTGTGAAAAACATGTTAAAATGCAAGCTTCGCCACAATCATATCCTATTTACCATTCAATTTTAGTCGACTTAAGAGTTAATGTAATTGAATAAAATGGCAAGAGTAAATAAATAGTGTTATACTAAGTAATATTTTGACAAAAACAAAATCAAAAGTATAACAATAATACCAAATAGTACCAAATTTAATAATTGCTATTCAATTATTCATGTTCATGACTTTTCAATAGAACAATTTATATTCGTTTAAATGATTTGTTTCTCTCAATTGGAATGATTTCAAATCGTTCGTTTTCTGTGACATTTATATTTGTTTTGTTACTAGATTAGGAACCTGGAACTATGTCTTTCCAAAGTAAATGTTAAGCAGTAACTTTGATTTAGATAGTTGGTTTACCTTGAAATGAGCTTCCACATGCCTGTTTATCCTTGGAAAACACATTGTTTTAGTTTCGTGAATACCAAAAAATACCATGTATACGCAACATATATAAGTTTTCGTTTTTCTGTGCCAATATAGTTTTTTCTTCATGTCTTAAAGTAATGACATCTCTAAATATGACAAAAAAATGTACCTTGTATAGCAAAGCAACTTCCGCCAATTTAAGCTTTTCATTTGCTTGACATAGGCATGTAGGAAGAACCAAATGCTTCCAAAAGTTCTAAGTAAATTCTTAATATGTCATCTCTGAAGAAAGATGTCATAACCCGAAATTCAAATAACTGATGCTGTATACCATGTGTTGTTTATACCTCAAAGTTCAATTATTAGATTGGTAAATTGGCATACTTTTAGTCCATTAACCAGTTATTACAAACAGTTATATAATGCAGACGACAAAGTCCATTAATTCATTTACCTGATTTGTAGTATAAATAAACACATTACTTTACAGCGTTTCGTACTATAGCTGGAAAGTATTGTCCGTATGAAATAGTCAGTTTGACCTTAGGTAAGTTTGTTGAAGTGACTAATAGGCGAATCAGTTTTGTTATGAGGCGAACAGCTTTTCGATAGAAAGGAGTAACGGTATAGACTGCGATTTTGGAAAAGAGAATTGATTCAGTTCTAGCATGTAAAGTAGTTGGAAACACCTCTATCGTTGATTGTCAATGTTATATATTTCAAATGAGTTCGTGTTATATTGATAGATTAACATGTGTATTATACGAAGTATATTTTTGGTATAGGAAATAACGTTATTTTATGATAATATTGGTAATGGTAATTTGAAAGAAAAAATGGGGACAGTTTTCCAGAGCATGTTAAAACTCTATTTTTTATTTATTTATTACTTATTTATTTTATTATTTTACCTTTCTTGGGGGGGGGGGGGGGGAGGTTTAATATCTAGATTATTTCCATGGTGTCTTTTATTTAATATTGCTCTAAAGATATAATCAGTAGCTATGTACATTACATTTTGGACCAAATGTACTTTGTCATATTTTTGTACGACAAGTATCATAAACTATTTATTGTAATATTCTGATACTTGACAGGTAGGCTTGCGAAATAAAATGTTCCTAGAATTTGTGCATGTTCTCAGCAATTCAGATATGTTTGTTCAGTTGTTGATGTAGTCAAGATATTTAGGGGAACTAAAGTATAAATTGAGTAATGGAAAGTGTGTAAGTTATCAACTCTTATCAGTTGAAAGGAGATTTTATGTTAAAAAACAACAAAAACAATCTGAGACTGAATTAGAAAATGCACGTAACATACAAAAACAAATTAAAAACAGGAATTTCGTGACCAATTAGACTAGCGTGTTACTATTTATTTAATTCTGAAATATCCTCACGATATTTTCATTTTAATGATTGCATTCATCGTGTTCTGACCATGTTATTGCTGGGAGAGAAGTAACGAGACAACTGTTAGAGCTAGCCATAATTATAGTTGACGTTGATGGCGCTGTTTGAAATCATGTCTAAAAAGAATCTTTAACGCGTCGGCTCATATTTAAAGAAGTTAAAAGCAAATTTAGTTAATGGTTATGTTTGTTGATTTGCGTGACAATATTATTGCATTTATAAAAGTAGTGCGTGTGATGCAAAATGTTTATCAATTGACGCATGCCCAACATACGTGCTAGAGAAACTACAATGTTTAAATAGTTGAATAAAGAACACTTTAATCCAGGGTAATAGAGAAGGTCGATTAAAGAGATCTACAAATAGATTCGGACGATCATGTACGGCCATTTTCAATAAATTTTGTTTCAAATTTTTGACTCCATTAGGCTTTATGAGACAGATCGTTGCATTACACGTGCCGTATCCTGATCAGCGAAAGTCATTTTTTTCTTTTTTACTGTAATAATATATGTTTAAAAACGCTGTTAAATAAACGTTCACGGAAATGAAAATTTTAAACACATGCTAAAAGTTTGATTAACAATTAAGTTTAAAGATAATACCTCCACGTCTTTATACCTTCCATGAGTTTGTTTTTCCCGTGAATGCAAGCTAATTGACATCTTTATTCAAAACAGAAATATTACAAAATCCAGCCCATTTTGCAGATCATGCGATTACTAAATGATACCGGATGCGTCAAATGTCTGTCGAACTGATAATCAAGTTTCAATTTCTTGAGGAAAAATTTAAATATCACGCTTTGATTTTTAAGTGCAATGCAATGATTTTAATGATACGTGAACTTCATTATGGAACATGGACATACTGTTGTTGAAAACTATTGAAAAAGGTCTGAATTATTTGGCACAATTTTTTACATATATATAGTACGTATGCACTGTGCTGTTTGTGGAGTATTGTGCTGTTCTTCTATGTTTCTTGTTTGTGATTTTGTGTTTTATGTCTTTGGCGTTTGACAAGTGCCACTAAACCGTGTTTATGTTTAAACTTTTTGCTACTGAGCTTGTTTCTGTAGCTTTTTGCATAAATATTGGATTGTTTGTTTTAAAATAAACAGTAGCAAAAGGAGTTGCCATCGTTTTAAAGTACATGTCCTAAGTACACTGACTGGTAAATAGCCCTGCAGATAAAGCAACCGAATTTCAATTAAAAACTGAAAGCTCACAGTTCTACATGAGGGCATCGTAACAAATATGCAACATATAATACATTTCTAATTCAGAACTTAGAAAAACGTGGTAGCTAACTTTCCATTAGCTAACTCTGTCTGAATCTAGTTTCATCAATGGTGGTCAGTTGGTTACTATGCATCTTCACATGAAGACCTGTTTTTATTATTTTACGAGAGGGTTAAATATCTCTTTGTCTAGAGTTCATAAACAGAATAAGGAAATTAACAAAGTTTTTGGATACATTTTAACATGTTTAAAACATGTTTCTGACGTCTTCCATCGTTCTTTTAGTACTCTATATTGGTTTTAGGACTTATAATAGTAACTGTCCAATAGTTGAAGAATGGAGGTTCCAATATTCAAATAATGGACAGTCATTTTTCAAATAATTGAAAGTTAGTAGAAATAATAATCAGATGTGTTTAGTATACTGTATAATCAAGACGTGTGTTGCCAATCTTGTTTTTCAAGTAAATGCTATCAATATTAATTATATCTTTTCTCTATTTTAAAGAAAAATAGTAAACACCATTTTAATTCATGTTTTACTTTTAAATTTAGCATGTATTGTAGATTTTACATCTATATAAGTACTTTTTATGCAATAAAAATGTGTCTGTATAAAAAGCGCTATCGTGTTCACGATATTAACACTGTGTGAGACAATATGAGACGATTTTATACATTTTATAAAATATTGTAAAAAGTGTTAACAAAATCCATTTTCAAGGTTATTACAACTCAACGTCCAATGAAAATGTGACTGAAGTTTGCGTAGCCGTTAGGAGAAAGGAGATTGTTTCATTTGTTGTAAGTCTGAATAAGTAGAAAATAAAAACGACGATTTTGCAAATAGGGAATAATGCAGATTGCTGACATATTTTGCACTTGTTAAATATGCATAGAAGTTTCCTTTAAAATATTATTATTTTAAATAATAGACATAACAATTACTTAAAAGTTATTTAATCTAAGCGCAACATTATTTTGGATTGCCCAAAAGATTCACTCGGATACGATTCTTTTCAATGGGTCAATGAATTGATTCAGTTCTAGCATGCACAGAAGTCGGAAAACACCTATATCCTTCATTGACAATATTAAATATTTCAAATGATTTTGTGTTATATTGATAGATTAACATGTTTATTATACTTTGTATGTTTTTTGGTATAGGAAATATAGTAATGATTATATGAGAGAAAAAATGGTACAGTTTTCCAGAGCATGTTTAAATTATATTTATTTTTATTACTATAAATATATTGTATCGTTCGGTACTGGTACCCAGCTAGTAGATTAGTCCAAGGGAGATAACCGGAAACCAGGACGTTGCAGAGGGGAGACAAATCCGAGGCATGAGGCCAGGAGCATGCTTGCTGTAGTTGAAGGAAGAAACAAAACAATATGGATTTGGATGAATCAGATTCCTTGTGGAAGAGACCTTTAGATGTTCAAAAGTGCTCTATCATACATATTGGAAACCAAGTATCGCGCTGGGAAATAGTCAAAATGCAGAATGCACTGAGAACTAATGAGGAGGTGGCAAAACTACTTCTTGACAGTTTCAATAGGGTAGCGGGAGAGAAAAATCCCACGTTCGGTTGGAAATCAAACAATACAGCCTCCATTATCTCAAGGCGTCCACAGCACATCCCAGATATTCAAGCTGAACTTGAACTTCATTGAAACCAGGTACACAGCTTGACTAAGTTTTATTCAAAAAAGTAAACCGAAAAGTAAAATTATTCTGCCTTAGAACTACCTTCTTCTTCAGAAGGAGAAGACGATGATTCTGGTAAGGAAATAGATTTAGGTGATGAAGAAAAGGGAATCGACGCTGATCGTAATGGATAATTTGATAAAAGACATATCAACAAAAAAACACTAACAATAAAAGCAAAGAGGACCAAGACTATAAGCCTGTTGATAATGATGAAGATGATGAAGATGATAAGGATGTTATAAGCAAAGAAGATCCTGACTTAAAAGCTGAGGATGAGAGGAAACTGAGGGAGGTAATGGTGTTGAATGTTAAAAACCCACGGACATTAAAACGAAAGAAAACCAAAGATAATGACTCTATCTTTAATCTTTCTGACATGTCTAAACTGGAAAAGTACAAAAAAAGAAACCCCTGAACAAGGAAATTCTTGGTAAGAAATCAGGACAAAATGTAAATGATACCAGTAAGAAAAACAAAAATAATGACTCTGACTTTGATCTTCCTGACATGCTTAAACTGGAAAAGTAAACCCCTAAAAAAAGAAAAAAGGAAACCCCTGAACAAGGAAATTCTTGGTAATAAAACAGGGCAAAATGTAAATAATACAAGAAAGAAGGGAAACAATGCAGTGATGAAGAAAAAAATGAAATTTGATAACCTTGAAAAAAGACATTTCAAAGTTAAAAGAAACCAACAAATCGATAACTGTTGATTTAGATAATCTTTGAAATGGTTGAATGCAATTTTACTGCACAAAAAGACAGGAATACCGATGTAATAGAGGTGTTTTATTCTTGCTTAATCTGCAAGGCATTGAAAACAGACAATAGAGCTGAAAATTATGTCGAAAATCATGTAAATAGTATTCTGAAAAGCACCACAATGGTGGCAGCGGTGTTTGAAAACAACCCGTTGCGATTATCGTCGCTCGCAAAGAGGTGTGACTCTGTGAGCTGTTCTGGCTGGGTTCACATTTCTGTTTTGGCTTGCTTTTAAATATGCAATGCAATAAAGCTTTATTTCAGTAATGCCTACAAGTATTGCTTTATAGAATTGCTGTAACAATATGATTCCAATTTGGCAAATTGTGGCATTTTTCTGAGTTTTAATAGCCGGAAAAAGTACATTTGATTATCAAATTGGCCGCCATTTTGATTCATCATTCTGATTTTTAACCTTTGATAGTGGCTGTGTTTTTCGCTATTTGTTTACAAAATGAGTGAAAATACTCATTTAAATAATGGTTAAACAAACTGGCTGGTTTTTAATGTCTCCGGCAGATTATACACTGAAATCTGTCCATAGTTGCAGTGACCATGGTGTCGCTGCTACTGTGACTCGGTTCCGTAATAATCTGCAACAAACATTTCCGAGTACTCTTACATAATATGGGATGGGGAGGGGAATTGGAGTGCAGTTAGTTCACTTATGCTGGCTGTTCTGGTTGGACAGAAATAATGTTTGTGTGCTCTCTGCTAGTGATTTTCAGCCAAAGCAGCTGATTATTACGTTTTGAAAGCCAATTCGTACTCCAATTGTGAGGGACGCTTTGGTAACACTGAGCTGACAGAAACTGAGTTATGACCTTTGGAAACCTTTTAGGCACTTGCCTGAAAAGTTTATGAATGCCGGCAATACAACTGGTACAAAGGTATCAACAATTTCACTCAACTGTGTATTGTTCTAGTACATAGAGGAGTGTACATGTATTTTCCGTGGGTCCGGCTGCACGTAGAGCAGCGGGTGCCATCCAGGTAACCATGCCCATCCTAATGTGGGAGGGGTAGGACTCTGGTATGTTGTAATTAATATTATAAATGCCTCATAGACCCTAGTGACAGATTTTGAGTGGTAACCAAAGTGGGGTACTACCTGAATTGGTTTGAGCTCAGTCGGGGGGTCTCTCCAGATGGTACATGTAGCTGCAGGCCAAGTTGAATTCCTAGTGAATGACTGCCGGCCATTTGAAATAGTCTGAAGGGGTTGACACATTTCCTGGAACCACAGGGGCAACGTGTGAGAGGGCCTGATCAGCCCTTAGTGAATATGATACAAAAGTACCATGCTGGCCGAGATCATGGATGGAGCACTTTCTCGGTTACTCTTAAATAGAAAGTGCAATGGTTGCCATGACAGGCTAGCTGAGTTGGAATGTGGTGGGGGTAGGATTGCGCAATGGTTCAGGAGAGCTATGAGCTTTCTTGGCTAGTGTAGACAATGTGTGATGTTAGTGCCAGACATAGCAGTCTGCAACTGATCGACGGGACTGGACTGTTTGGGAGGTCTTCGGGACCTGGAAACAGCCGTCTGCGAGGGCAAATGCTTGATTGCACTGTCTCCATTACTCTTTATATGTAGTGCAAAGGTCGCCACGGTGGGGTAGCAATGCTACCTGGTGAGTGTTAGTATTGCGCATAGGTTCAGGAAAGTTGGGGACCTTCCTGGCTAGTATGGATAACATGGTGCGGTTAAGAGCCCAGTGTATACAGTCTAACTGACAATGGTCAGGACTGTTCGGAGGTCTTCGGGACCTGGGTGTGGCCGGCCACTGAAATGCTTATAGAAATGTGGTTAATCGCCTGAAAAACAGTGTGAACCAATGTTCTCCAGGTATCACGGTTTTGTTAAGTGAACGGTTAGTTCTAGGCATGTCACTGTAAAACGGGTTAATGGAGTCCGGGAAACCCTGTATAAATGAAGTGTATGGTTGTTTGACAAATCAGTTATCCATAGCCATAGGTTTGTTATGCCCTAAAGATGAATTCTGACGCTCAGTAGAAACCAAACCAGAATAATGTATTCTGGTAGGGTAATATCAGCTTTAAGGTAGCACTACCTAAAGCCTTAAAGTAGTTCCAAGTTACATGTACGCCTTTGTGTAGAAAAAGTTGTCCTACCAGCAGACTGTGTTGCTGTATGGCAATGCAGTCACACATTGCTGCAATGGAAGATGGCTAACCATCTTCTTTCTATGCTAGCCCCAAAAGGTCTCTCATTTTGTGAGACGTTCTGTCTCACACATGGGGAGAGAGAGGAAGTGTTACCCTCGCTGCCGGTAGCTATTGATAGTCTCTGTCATCGGACAGGACATCCTTTGTGTTAACCAATATGGTAGGTATGTGGGCCCCATAAATGCCAAGACTGGGGCGGTGGAAAGCATGGATGCAGGATGTCCGGGAGGTCCTTTTCCAGCTTCCTAAGTTCATTACGGTCACTACGCAAAGCGTTGGTGAGGGCCCGTGACTAGCCTTGAGGGGATGTCCTCCAGATCTACAATATACAGTTGTAAAGTGGGATTTGGAGTGGTGGTTGCAGCATTGTGTCTTGGAGATATTTTCTTTTATGTGCTGTATGTCACAATACTCAGTAGAGTTTTGTATATTTTATCAAAAATAAGTCTCAATGTAATCTTGACAGTTTTCTTTCTGGCTGGACTGATTAGTACTGGTGTTTGTTAGTAACTTATGCACGGGTCTCTCTGTATTTAGAAAATTGCTCTTTGAGATTTCGTCTGAAGTCTCAAGGTAGTCTTGCCAGGTCTACTCAAGCTAACATGTATTTCAGGGGTTCTCTCTGGGGTCCAGCGGTGTGAGGCTTCCCACTGGTGCTGATGATCACTGATGCTCATAAGTAACTGAAACAAAGGTCTCGTTGTAGTTAGATAACTCTTTGAGGTATCATCCCAGGCCTCAAAATAGCCTTGTCAGTTATCTTTTTGGCTTGGCTTATGCGTAGTGGTGCTCATTAGAAACTAATACAGAGGTCTCTCGGTAATTATACCAGTACTCTTTGAGCTATTGACAGAAGTGTCAAAGTAGTCGTGACCATTTCTTGTCATGCCGACAAGAGGGTTTCTCTCTGGGGTCCAGCTGTCTAAGGCTTTAAAGTAGGTCAGAGCTTTGAAGTATCTGGGTCCAACTGGGGATCACACAAGTCTGCTAACATCACGTACTGTTGTTGAGAGTGTGGTATCGTTCGGTACTGGTACCGCTAGAGTTTGGTACAGCTAGTAGATTAGTCCAAGGGAGAAAACCGGGAACCAGACCCTGGGAAAGAGGGGAGACGAACGCGAGGCATAATGCCAGGAGCATGCTTGCTGTAGATGAAGGTTAAAAGACACTTTCTTGGACGAATATACGGGTTATGCAGATACCTTAAGGAGAGGTAATTGTCCCAAATAACCTATGCTAATTGGTATATTAAAGTAAGTTGAAAAGTACCACAATTATTTATATTTTATTATTTTATTTTTTTTGGCGTGGGGGCGAATTTTTTTTGTTTGTAAACATGTCTAATAAGAATCTTTAACTCGTCGGCTCATATTGAAAGAAGTTTAAAGCAAATTTAGTTAATGGTTATTTTTTGTTGATTTGCGTGACAATGTTATTGCATTTATAAAAGTAGTGCGTGTCATGCAAAATGTTTATCAATGGTGACGCAGGCCAAACGTGCATGCTAGAGAAACTACAATGTTTAAATAGTTGAATAAAGAACACCTTAATCCAGGGTAATAAAGAAGGTCGATTAAAAAGAATCTACAAATAGTTTCGGACTATCACGTACGGCCATTTTCAAGATAATTTATGTACAAATTATTGACTCCATCAGGCTTTATAAGACAAATCGTTACGCGTGCCGGATCTTGATAAACGAAAGTCATATAATTTTTATACGCTGTTAAATAAACGTTCATGGAAATGAAAAAATAAAACACATGCTGAAAATTTGATTAACAATTAGATTTATAAAGATATAACCTCTAACTTGACGTTTTCATACCTTTCGTATGTCTGTCTTTCCCGTAAATGCAGGCTAATTGACATCTTTATTAAAAAAAAGAAACATTAGAAAATCCAGCCTATTTTGCAGATCATGCGATTACCAAAATTATGCAGGATGCGTCAAATGTCTGCCGAACTGATAATCAAGTTTCCATTTCTGGGAGAAAAGTGTAAATATCACGCTTTGATTTTCAAGTGCAATGCAAAGATACGTGAACTTCATTAAGGAGCATGGACATATTGTTGATGAAAACTATTGACGAAGGTCTGAATTACTTTGGTTTTTGTTTTGTTTTTAAATAAATAGTAGCAAAGAGAGTCTCCATGTCCTAAGTACACTGATTGGTTAATTGCAGATAAAGCAACCGAATTTCAATTAAAAAATGAAAGCTCACAGTTCTACATAAGGGCATCGTAACAAATATGTAACATATTCTAATTCAGAACTTAGAAAAACGTGGTAACTAACTTTCCATTAGTTAACTCTGTCTAAAACTAGTTCACCGATGGGTGGTAAGTTGGTAACTACGCATCTTCACATCAAGACCTGTTTTTTTATTTTACGAGTGGGTTAAATCTCTATATCTAGATTTCTTAAACAGAATATGGAAATTAACAAGGTTTTAGATACATTTCAACATGTTTAAAAACATGTTTCTGACGTCTTCCATTTTTCTTTTTCGTACTCTATATTGGTTTTAGGACTTCTAACTGTCCAATATTCAAATAATGGACAGTCATTTTTCAAATAATGGAAAGTCAGTAGAAATAGTAATCTGATGTGTTTAGTATAATGTAGAATCAAGACGTGTGTTGCCAATCCTGTTTTTCCCGTTAATGCTATCATTATTAATTATATATTTTCTCTATTTTAAAGAAAAAAAGTAAACACCATTTTAATTCATGTTTTACTTTTAGATTTAGCATGTATTGATTTTACATCTATATAAGTACTTTTTATGCTATAAAAATGTGTCTGTATAAAAAGCGCTATCGTGCTCACGATATTTACACTGTGTGAGACAATATGTGACATTTTTTGAAAATGTGACTGAAGTTTGCGCTGCCGTTAGGAGAAAGGATATTGTTTTATTTGTTGTAAGTCTGAAAAAGTAGAAAATAAAAATCTTGCATTTAGAGAATAATGCACATTGCTTACACATTTTGCACTTGTTAAATATATTGTTTACTTGTTCTGCTGTAAGAAGGCACAAGGTAAGCGTTTAATTAACAAGAAGTGCCAGCGCTCTTCATAGAATTTGCAGGCGTGCCTTACTGCGTTCATGCAGCATGAACGCAAGAAAAAAGTGATAAATTCTTTAGTGGTGCTACGTACGATGAGACAAAATCAACTACCGGGACGAGCCGACCAGTCAAACATTTCACAATTAAGTTATTGAAAGGCACCTAGATTAAAGCAAAACAGACACCGAACAAGACACCCTCCGCCATAAAACAACAGTATTGCATTATGTTCACCCCTTTCGTCATTTCAGACACACCCGCCAGCTCTACACATTGATCCTAGCGAGTTGTTCTACAACGTTCAATCATGCTGCAGACGTTCGGCATTTTTAAAGACGAAAAGAAAGGCCACATGGAATTGATATGCAGATCAGGTTTTCTAAAAAAAAGGCAATTTACGATTGATGTTGTCAAGAAAGTTGGCTATAATGCAAATTTTAAATTAATGTTACGTCTTTTCTTCAAAAAGGTATTATGAATAGTGTTCCGCATTATTCCATTTTCAAATAATAAATCAGCGGTAAAAGGGATTGGATATTAAATAGATGTTAATCTGTGTAGCGTTTTAAATTGGATATTTTAAGGGGAATATGCAAGACACACGTAAGTGCTCTTCTTATTTCAATGTACATAACAACTTAATAACTAAACTGACTTGAACGCTGCTAAAAATATTTCCATACTCAATTCTAAAAAATAAACGTATTTAATATGGGGGCCATGCTTGATCATGGATTCACTAAAGGTGACTCAAGCTATATCGATTGAGGAAAAGTCTGAATAATTTCCATTCGCTCACAATGAAAAAGACAATAATAAATGTATTGTTTATTCAAAGTTTAGGTCAAAGTAACGTTGCGTATACGCGTTTGTTAGGTTCAGGGAAGACTACAATATCTATATACAGTCTAGTTACCCTTTTGGACCCGAAAGTAAACAATGCTGTGCATTGAACAAACGTTCAACGTTTTGGAACTGCAGTGTTTACAGTCGAAATAAATCCCATTTTCCCTTCAAATTGACATAAATAATTTAATTTCAGTGCAGAAACAAATTTACTGACCGCTGCTTACATGTACAGGTAATTGAGGGATTAGCGAATAAATTGTAACAATAACCAAAAACGTGACCTTCCGATATTAGGGGGTCTCTCAAGCAAGGTTTCAGCTGTCAACTACTTTTTCTGTTAACTATCTTTAGTCCCAGAGGTTATCAATATAGGATTCTTCTTTGTTGATCTTTTATTTCAAGGGTTTTTACTGCATCATTAACGTTTACTAAAACACTGGAACAAAAAATGTTATTATGGTTTTAACCGAATTATTGCGTTAGGTTGTTTGTAAGGTTGACTTTATTTGTTGATATTGATGTTTTAACAATTGCGTTCTTTTCACCACAAGATCGACTCCGCAACATCTTATTTTTCTCTTTACTTTAGATATTCATAATTTTATTTCGTGTTGTCATTTTAACGGAATTACTTCTGTCTTGCGTTTTGCCTTATTTTGTCGTTTAAGACATTAAATATACATACTGTAAAATGTTTCTTTTAAAAGTAGAAAAATGTGCATACAGTCAATAATGTTAATGAAAGTAGAATCAACTGAGCTTTCACGTCCAACTTGGTGAAAAACTGTGAGCTATGAAAAGTGAGTTCTATGCGAAGAAGGGGATATGCATCTCTGTGGTACCGATATTTCAGCTTCTGGTTCAAGCGATTTCTTTAATCCTTCTTTCATATGATGACGAAATTGAAGCTCAATGAACTGTTGAGGGTCTGACAGCTACCATAGACAGCATCTCCTTACGGTGTCCCCGATCATATTCAATCAATTAAGGTGTGACTATTCAGTACTGGTCCTGTCTAGCATAATTACATATTTAACAAGATCAGTTTTTCCGATGTCAGGGGATCCCTGGGAAAACATATCCTGCCATTTTCACAAAATATGTTTAATTGTATCTTATCATTCGTGAATGAGCCATACTATTCAACCACACGTTGACAACCAACTATTTTATTATGCCCCCGAAGGTGGGCATATTAAAACCGTCCGTCCGTCCGTCCGTCCGACTCTGTAACCTTCCCTTGTATGGACAGATTTTAAAATAACTTGCCACATATGTTCCACATACCAAGACGATGTGTGGCGTACAAGACTCGTATCCCTACCTCAAAGGTCAAGGTCACACTTAGTGTTTATTCACAATGGAGTGCTGCATATAAGGACATAGAGTATAGGTTGTCGTGTCCGGGCTGTAACTTTCCCTTGTATGGACAGATTTTAAAATAACTTGCCACATGTGTTCCACATACCAAGACGACGTGTCGCGTGCAAGACCCGTGTCCCTACCTCAAAGGTCAAGGTCACACTTAGTGTTTATTCACAATAGAGTGCTGCATATAAGGACATAGAGTATAGGTTGTCGTGTCCGGGCTGTAACTTTCTCTTGTATCGACAGATTTTTAAATAACTTGCCACATGTGTTCCACATACCAAGACGACGTGTCACGTGCAAGACCCGTGTCCCTACCTCAAAGGTCAAGGTCACACTTAGTGTTTATTTACAATGGAGTGCTGCATATAAGGACATAGAGTATAGGTTGTCGTGTCCGGGCTGTAACTTTCCCTTGTATGGACAGATTTTAAAATAACTTGCCAAATGTGTTCCACATGCAAAGACGACGTGTCGCGTGCAAAACCCGTGTCCCTACCTCAAAGGTCAAGGTCACACTTAGTGTTTATTCACAATGGAGTGCTGCATATAAGGACATAGAGTATAGGTTGTCGTACCGGGCTGTAACTTTCTCTTGTATGGACAGATTTTAAAATAACTTGCCTCATGTGTTCCACATACCAAGACGACGTGTCGCGTGCAAGACCCGTGTCCCTACCTCAAAGGTCAAGGTCACACTTAGTGTTTATTTACAATGGAGTGCTGCATATTAGGACATAGAGTATAGGTTGTCGTGTCTGGGCTGTAACTTTCCCTTGTATAGACATATTTTAAAATAACTTGCCACATGTGTTCCAAATACCAAGACAACGTGTCGCCTGCAAGACTCGTGTCCCTATCTCAAAGGTCAAGGTCACACTTAGTGTTTATTCACAATGAAGTGCTGCATATAAGGACATAGAGTATAGGTTGTCGTGTTCAGGCTGTAACTTTCTCTTGTATGGACAGATTTTAAAATAACTTGCCACATGTGTTCCACATTCGAAGACGACGTGTCACGTGCAAGACCCGTGTCCCTACCTCAAAGGTCAAGGTCACACTTAGTGTTTATTCACAATGGAGTGCTGCATATTAGGACATAGAGTATAGGTTGTCGTGTCTGGGCTGTAACTTTCCCTTGTATAGACATATTTTAAAATAACTTGCCACATGTGTTCCAAATACCAAGACGACGTGTCGCCTGCAAGACTCGTGTCCCTATCTCAAAGGTCAAGGTCACACTTAGTGTTTATTCACAATGAAGTGCTGCATATAAGGACATAGAGTATAGGTTGTCGTGTTCAGGCTGTAACTTTCTCTTGTATGGACAGATTTTAAAATAACTTGCCACATGTGTTCCACATTCGAAGACGACGTGTCACGTGCAAGACCCGTGTCCCTACCTCAAAGGTCAAGGTCACACTTAGTGTTTATTCACAATGGAGTGCTGCATATAAGGACATAGAGTATAGGTTGTCGTGTCAGAGCTGTTACTTTCCCTTGTATGGACAGATTTTAAAATCACTTGCCACATGTGTTCCACATACGAAGACGACGTGTCGTGTGCAAGACCCATGTCCCTACCTCTAAGGTAAAAAAAGATACACTAAGTGTTTATTCACAAGGGAATTCTAAATATAAGGACATAACAGTGTAGGTTGTCAAGTATGGGTGGTATTTTTTTATGTTCAGAGGCAATTTAAAATAACTTGCCATATGTATTTGACACGTCAAGGCAAGATCAACTTTTCATGTACTGACCTTGTTCGTATTTCAATATCACATTCGGGGGCATTCGTCACATATTGTGACAGCTCTTGTTTTAGGTAATTCCGTCTGTTTTGTGACACTAGTGGTAGTGACAGTTTCTTTTAAAAGAAAAGCTGGAATAGTTCAGGTGCGGAAAGCTGAGCGTTTATATTTCTTGAACTTGTACTCTTCAAAATGCCTATTAAAGTGCTGGGTTATACAGAAAGTGCATGCTAGTGCCAATTACAGCTGATACTGTAAAGTTGTAATCGGTGATGTAAAAACACTAACACTTGGACAGCAAAACTGCAATTGCTTACATCACCTTTAACGTCAGCCTCAATGTTACCCAGCTTATGTATGTAATTATAATAGTATTAACATGCATACGTCACAAATGCTTACAATATACGCATAGTTGCATCCTATATGTATTCGATTTCAAAATAGATCAACGTATCTTTTGACAATATGTTGTAATTGCGGGATACAATCTCATATTTCTAGTCAGTGTTATCTTTCAGATTATTTTTTTACCAAAAAATAATAATTGGACAGAGTGATCATGGAATGTATGATTGTAGAGCCAACTATAAGTTTGCGTTATCAGTATGTTAGCCATCGTTCCATTTATGCACAATTTCCATTGCTAGTACAGGATTGTGGTCAACAGAACGATTCTCAGACAGTTTACCATGTAACATTTAAGTGCAAAAATTAACGTCGCAGACTGACTGAAAGCTTTTCCCAAATATTCAGTTAATCATTCAATATTCCGTGTAATTTTCGTCTAAGACTTTGACCGGACTGGAAAATTTGTTTAAAGATTGCTTTAACAATGCTTTCACTGATTGTTTTGTGGTCTCGTCACTAGGGTGTTCATTGTATTATAAATACAATTTAAAATTTGTAAGGTTAGGTTCGAAGTATAACATAAATACGCTAAATTAATAATACAATGGAAACTACAAGCTCGGTAGATAAAACTGTATATTATTAGTATTCTACTCTTCTGTAAAACAAAAAAGCTGTGTTTATGGCTTCAAAATTGATACCTTTACATAAGTTGTACGTGTTATGTGTATTCGTAAATGTTTTATGCAATTAACTTAGTTGAATGGAGTTGAGTTGAGTTTAAAGCCATAAGGTTAATGTTTAACAGACCGTAAACGAGGCATACACCGTATAAAACAAGACATAGAGACAATAAAGGCATCAACTTATCTTCATTAATACATATGGAGTTATCGGTTTTGAATGGCTCACAAACAAGAGTTAACCTGTGGTTAAAAATGGTTTAACCCACAAGTGCCTCAATATTTATCAATAATTTTAAAATTACAAAATAGTGGGAGAATCAAATAGTCATTTTGTAATAAATTCGACAAGTGCTCTTGAATGTTAGTAGAATCCTCACTTCATTACTCTGGAATGATTATAAGTCAGGAATTATAAACTAGTTTTGTAGATGCATAGTACGCAATCTCGTTTTTCATAAGAAGAAGAACTGAACAAGATTAAAGACGAAATAAATAAATAGCAAATAACATGTCGGAGGTAAATGGGGGTGAAAGTGGGTAATCTAGCCTGCCAATAACAAATTTGTTTCTCACAAGACCCGTTTAAGTGGTCTATAACCTCGCATGAGCATGTCTCAAATACATGCGTTGTAAACTCCCGTCAGATATGCGTATCCGGATATTTCTTATAGCCAGAGTATGCCAGTATAAATTTTGAATATATCTGTAAAAAAAGAAATGGTTTAATGATATCGATATGTGTGTGACAGGCGTTGTTACAAAACGAGTTTCGTCCCAAATGAACAAAAGCATGACCATGTGTTTCTTTCTTTCTGACAACATTCTTAATAAAACATAGGAATCAATAGGGAAAGCCGAGTATATTACACAACGGGACGCTGCTGGGTGTTAAAAAATCAATTTTATGTTGAAGCGTGCCAGAAACGTCGCATCACATAAAGTTATCTAAACAAGACTTGTTTTTTATGGCTTATAGAACAGTTTTATAACACATATTTGCATTTTCTATTACATAACTAAGAAATAACAGATGCTTTCTATTATATCAAGTCTCGATGATGGCTTTCGCCTAATTTCATTGATATAAGTTTAGCACTCCCACTTCCGATTGTACATAAAAGGATTCTCAATAGTTGTTGATTTTCTGTTGACCTAGGATAAGTATGTTTTCTTCAAAATATCTTGGAGTGTAAATAAGTGTTATTATTGGTTAAAAACTACGGATTGGACAGTGTTGACCAATGGCTATATTGTCAAAACGAGAGACACATTTTTAAAGAGCACTTTTTTCCCCAAAACAAATAGGCTCTATTAAGTTTCCCGATCATTGTTTAGTTCTTTTCGCAAACTACAGTTATTAGCCTTATCAACAACAACGTTATACAAAACTTGTTTTATGTGTTAAAATTGTTTTTTTCGTGACATTTACTGGATTTAAACTAATGTTGTAACCCTTAAAACCGCCATTCAATGAAAAACCTTGAATAATTATATGAAGAGTTTCTTCATTTGACCTTTAAGTTTTTACACTGATAAAAAGACTACGAGACAAGGAAACTATATTTTATGCCTACACATTTACTTTATCAGATAGTTGTTTTGACGACAATATCATTCATAAGAGGATGTAGCATGTGCGCATCGGTTTGGTGTATTCATTCAGGCACATTTAATGTAAGAAATTGAAAAGCTTCAAATATCTCTTTAAATTCTATTAATCTCATTCCTATGACAGTCCGATAGCACCTCCTGCATCCATCTTCTTCCTTGATGTTCTTAAAAGAATGCACAAAACCACGCATTCTAGTTTATTGACACCTGCTTTCATGTCACAAGCACAGCACAGTACAGCACAGGGGTAAATGAATTATACACTTTGTGCACTTGACCGCTCTGCGGCAATCAGATACCCTCATTCTTGAAGGAGGTGATATATACAATATTGTCCTGGTATTATCAGTCAACTGATTGTTTGACTGATAATTTGCGACAGGTCAATTACTAGCAAAGTACTTTACTAAATACAACATATAATTAACAATATACTTAAGAATATTCAAGAAACACATGTTTTCCTAAAATAACACAACCCCTACTCCTTTTAGATTATAATATAACTATGTGTACACATATTCTTATATGCAACAGCTCACCGAGGTTTACATATATTTTAAAAGCAAACTGAATCAAAATTTCCAAACCACTTAACTGATTTGAATTATGATATGGCGTTTTACCAATAGCAATATTCACTTTAAAACTTGTTGTTTTGAAAAAAAAGTTAATTAAGATATATTTATGGACATTATATTTAAACGTATTCAAATATTACATTTGGTTGTCTTCCAATTAAATCAATTTTATATATCCGGAATCAAGCGTCATTATATGCAAAGGAAGATACTCATTCAAGCTTAACATTCTTGATGTTCAAAGTTTCGGAGACGAAGTTAAGGTTGAATGTTTGTTTTGTATTTGTTATGTATATTTCGATCTAAGTAATGTCCATGTAACATTTACAAAAGCTGTGATAAACAGAATTGGTTCCGATAGACAGATATAATTGCATCGTAATTCTTCTGTTGAACGTTAACAACGCACTAACCATCTAGTGAGTTCAGTTGTTGGGGAATGCCTCGTGAATTTACCAGAGTGATAAATGGCTTTAGATTTTTCCACCAATCCCTAAGACTAAGGTCACTTAATTTAAGTTTCGACGCAAATTAATCATTTTTTTCAATTTTATAATCCGGATCAGAGTTACAACTTCATTACGCAAGCCGCGAAACTAAGTCCAATATATCGGGTTGTTAGTCCGTTTGACCTTTCTATAAGCTCGTTTGCGTTGTCAATAATACAACACTTGGGTTATGTAGTCGCTGATAATCAGGGACCTTTATGTACCATATTTATTTGGTCTAAAAAGTGTCATATCAATTTTGAAAAGTTGCGCTAAAAAGTATGCAGTTAAACCTGAAAATACAAACACGATCCAAGACCTTTTATGTAAATTCGTTGCAACTATTCTGTGAATTATAGCTTAGAAAGAAACTAAGCATTTAGGCGTTTTTCGTTTTTTAGAGATACCTATTATCTGACGTCCCTCCGGACTTGCGGTTTATTGTTGATCATAGTCAGGACCTAAGAACTTGCAAAAGGCGTATGACAACTTTATTACAGACGCTTTGGCATGTTTTAAGTAACTGTCCAATTTGTTTATGATCGATAAATGAGTTTTTTGTGTAATTTTATTTCTGTTTACGGATGTTTGTGTTGCTGTTCCGTGTTTTCGGCTTTGGCATTGTGCCATTCAAGTTTTATTTTTGTTTAAAGTCCCATTATTTTTATTGATGTAAACCTATTTTTTGAAAGGTATATCACAGTGGATTCTCATCACCGTTTTGACTTTTGACATTTTTAAGCGCTATAATGATATAAATGCAATTACAAAATACAACAAAACCGAAAGTATGATCAAAGTATAATATTAATTTAGCGCGCACAGTGTTATTACGAAATTTGCATATCACGTGATTACACAACACTCTAACCACTTGACCACGATACTTTGCGATATTTTAACATCTTGAGAATACATTATTTAATAACTTTACGTGATAATGTTAATCAACCAATCACGCAACAACAAACAATGAAAATTGTTTTTCTTTAATTTTAACGTCTTACGTGGCACTGTGGCTTTAAGCTTACGACAAACTGACTTGTTTGTGTATTTTTTTTATATAATACTACCAAAAATGGACCTAAACAATTTTAAAAAAATAAAATTTTCCTGTAGTATTGAGACAGCCCTTTTTATTTTCAAATAACCTTTAATCAATTTCGTATAACTTATATAACCAAGGGACATAAATATTGAAATAGATTTATAGTTCCATATTTTAGTTATCTATTATGCTGGGTAAATATTTTGTGTAGTCTTATTTGTTTGTTTTTTATGCTTTAATGTGGAATATATGGAAAAAATATATTAGGAAACGCTACATTGGAAGTTAAAGCTTGCAAACATCTGGCATGTTTAAGCTCTTTGAACTACTAAAAAAGGATAATGTAATAGTATTAAACAATACTTCTTGCTATATAAATTGCAAAAAATAAAAATGAAAAATGACTTGATTGATAATTTATACAATTCGTTAGTTGTTTTTAATCTTTAATTTTATTTATATTTATATTTATAATGCATATTTAATATAGAGAATCTCAAATAAGTGTTTATCTTGTATCAAATTCATTTTAAAACGGTAGACTCTGTCGTGTTTTTATCGTTTAAAATAAAGACAACTTTGAGGATTTCGACAATGTAAATATTTGACTATACAATAAATGTCTTCAGTTGCAAACAACTGTACAAATGATATTTTATTGTTAACAATGCTGTCCATATTAAAAAATTAACAGCCCTTAATTCCTCGTACAATTGGTAATCTAAAAGTGAAAATATTTTAATATTTCATAGCGTGACTAAAAGATCTAAAATTTGATAATTTTCTTTTATACATGAACTGTATACAATTGGAAAGGTAAGTTTCCGGTGTTATCGCTGTAAAAACTGTTTATAGCATAAGGCTTTTGATGATTTCTTGTTATTCGACATTGTCTTTTGGATGATATTGCCATTTAACATATCGATTATAATTTCATACACAAATACATAGTACCGACTTCTTGAGCTGTCGATGCATATCCGAAACGATGCTGGAACAGGAGTCGCTTGACGCTCGGCACACACATGGTACGTCCGCTCTCGTCCAGGCGCCGTAACATCTCAAAGCACTGTCGTAGGTTCCGTTTACGTGGCATCTGGGCCAGATTATTCCTGAGTCGGCAAAAGCGTGGGATGCTGTTGACTGATAGTGAATGCCGTCAACACTCATCAATATAAAACGTTTGCAACATCCTGATTGAAGCTGAACATTATTTTACAAACTTTTATTTGAATTTCTCAATTTGGTGGATATTTGTTAACCCCCATAACTTTAACTAATAGGTCAAAATTGGCCTCACATTGTGTCCAACAACTTAAACGCGTCTTTTAGATTAAAATATCCAAATTGTTGCTGGTATATTTAAAGCTTATGTCGCCGGTGAAGATAAAATCACCTTAGTTTTAGACCATGATAATGCTAGTGTGAATTACGTGTCTGCTAAACTGAAAACTAGCCAGTAACTTCTGTAACATATTTTCCCCTTCATTAATACGTTTCATACGTGCTATCAGGGCGTCTATATAGGGATTAAAGATGAGTGTAGAACTTACACATCACTGTTTTGTACCAACTTCGTAATCGAAAAAGCTAGTTAAGCCTGTTATGGAGCCCATTTGAACGTCGCCACATGATCTTAAATGCAAATATATACATTAAAATACTGACAACATTTACCATTCGGAGTTTCTTTCTTTGCCGTCTCGACTTTGCCACAACTTATCGTGGACACAATTGTCGAATGCTTTTAAACAGTTAACATACTAAACGTAGACACGCCTGTCCGTTTACATAAGCATGTTTGAACAATTGGCTGTAGACTGAAAAACCGTCAGTTGTAGACATATAACTGCGAAATACGGATTGCCCTTCTTCTATTATACCGTTTTTTTCAGCCCAAAGTGGAAGTCTATTGCTTAGAATTTTTATAAATATTTTACTGAGGCTATTTCCTACCGAGCTGGCTCTAGAAATTTGAGTCAGTAGTTGAGCCTTTTTAAAAAAGGAGAAATAATGCCTTTACACCACATCGCTGGGACGTTTCTGGAACTGAGTATCGCGTTCAAAAATGGTAAATTATAGTGTATTCAAGCGTGCTCTAACATAGTTCCATGCATAAGTATGCAAAGTTTGTTTTGCGCAACTCCACGAAATGTGTATTCAACCACTGGACGAAGTCGATAAATACCGTTTAAATGCTGTTATGGGTTAGATATTTATGATAGAAATGTGTATGTGTTATAGACTCGGCATACAATGTCATTGAACTGTGGAAACTTGTATCATTATTAAACTCTAAAAGGTTCTAGTCATTAATTTGAAAAACTTAGGACTAACATCAAATGTAATATAATGACAGATGAATGGATGTCTGCTCATATTTTATTTAGGCGCTTTCGTTAGAAAGAAATGAAATTGAGAAAATATGATAATAATTACAACCCAAACAAATAAACAGAGTCTTCAAACGTTAAACGTTCTGTATGGCAGAACGTAAAAATAAACAATATGACTTGAATTGTTGAATAAATCAAAACTGTCAAAAAAAATGATATGTTGTTGTTGTTGTTTTTTTTATAAAAAATACGACTTGCCCATATCACGACCGTACTGTGTTACTCCAGGCTAGTCCTTCTAATATTTACTCAGAAACGTTTCAGATGCAATTTGATCAGTTCAGCAAAATCATCAAATTCTGCGGCCTAATTACCCCTTAACTACTAGCAATAGCATATATTTGATGTCAATATAACGGTTCGGTATTGTACGAATAGGAAGAACAAGACTCAATAAATGTAGAGATGTAATCTGGAAATATATAATTCATAATATACACGTAAGTAACAACATATAAAGATATAAAACACTGTTAAATAGCATGTTCAATATATCAATAATTGCTATTATAACTATCATAGGCTAGCAGCCAAATATTGTCTATAAACAATATTTCGAGACATATATACATATAATTGAATGTACAAGCAAAGCACAAGCAAAGCATACATTATAAACGACAAACAGATAAACAAACGAGATTGTGTCACATACAATGACATACACGATTATGGCAAATACCAACATTTGGACATATACAGAAACATGACAATGACACATGAAACTTACCAATATGTGGTACTGAAAACCCTCACATCTCACGCTTCCGGTGCTGGTTAAGTTATGTTCTAAAAGGTTAGTGAACAGAATATTTAGTATACAGAATATAAAAGTAGTGAACCTTTTGAAGGTTAGGTTAAGACAGGAGGTTTGTATACTGCTTTTCGGACAACACTTTATCCCGGACAAACATGATAAAAACAGAATAACTAAATGGCGTTTAACAAACGATTCCAGTGAATTCACTATGAGAATACAATCAATTGCAAGATTAAACCAAGAATGCATACCTGCAAAACCTTATGCAAAAGCGAACAACTCTGTAGAAACAGGTTTCTAACAACGCAGTGTTTTCGCTCCAAAACTTCGTGACTGACTGAATCAAACCATGCCTGAACCAATCACAATCGCTGTAACATATATGTCGACCAATGAAATTGTCTCCTCGAAAACATGCCAAGCCGATAAGGCTCAAGACCACAGTTATCTGCCCCCCGTTGACCAAGATCCGGATGTGAATACAGAAACAAAGAGTGCTTGTGTTCAAGTATCAATATTTTATTAAAATTGAATGAAAAAGAAGCAAAAAATGTTCTTTTTGCAGAGAACTTGACTGAAGTTGACACTCTATTGCAGAAATTGATAGTTTTCAATGTAAATATTGGAAAAATCATAGCTTGTGGAAGTCTGAAAATTAGTTGTTTGTAGCCGATTGACTCCCTGGCGGAAGGGTTATGTATTTGAACTCAATTTTGACAGTCGGGTCAATGGTTAACATGGTGTTTTCTTGTGATTATATTTTGTGTCTTGAATTGTTCTAGAGATGCCATGTCCTTGTTTTTCAATTGGGGTGTGTATAAAGTCAAAAGCCAGGTTAGTGTCTATATGAAACATATAGTAAAAATAACTGTGGTCTCACGCCTGATATAGAGGAAGCTTTTGGAGGGGTGGCCTATTTTAAATTGTTATAAATTCTTAATTTATACAGCTATCTGGTTGAAATTTGGCCAGTCGACAGTGCTTAGCCATAGAATATTGGTGTTTGAGTATAAAATGTGAAAATCTTATATTACATAATATAAATTAATAATATATAATTTTCTTATATATTTTTGACATTTTTAAAAAAAACTACTTTCACTTTCAATTTAATGTTTGGAAATAGTTCCAAATGATGGTAACTAATGAATGAAAGCCTCACTTTCAATTCCAAAGTATAAATGGAGGGATTTTTTTAACATAGGAAGCAGACCCAGGAGGAACTGTCTGTTGAAGACCCCCCCCCCCCACCAAGCTGCCCACCAGAGGCCAAGCTGTACTTGGTGTTTGCCAACATGCTGTAATTTGTAAGTACTTCAATATAATATATTAGAAAATGGTATCCAAACTGAAGTACAAAGTGAGACAGTTTGGTCATAAAAGCCCATTGAGACTGTTTGTTCCATTCCTAAATGAATTTCTTTCATGTTGTCAATCATTTCTGGTGTGGCTTTAATAATAATATTATTTTCTAATGAAACTGCTGACTTGTATCAGTCTTTGGTCTGTATTGTGCATCTATTCACACATTTTGTTTGCTCTTTTAAGCAAACATTACAATAATTGCAAATTCTATAAGCAATTAAACAAAACTTACTGCACATAGGATGCAGAATGATGTTTTATTTAGTGTGCATATGATTTTCAGCTTATGGACAAGAAAACATATACTTTAACAATCACAGCAACACAATGAGATCCCAATTTTAAAGAAATAATGCCACCTTTCATTAATTCATTAATTCATTCTATCAATCATTCATATATATTCATTAATTCATTCATTTATTCAATTTATTCATTGAAAAACTTGACATTTCTCAAGGCAAAATAAATAAAAAGTGAGCAGCTTTCATAAAGAATAGAGCCTTTTCCCTTAATGCATTAAAAAACACAACCTTAATACAGTATAAATGTTTTAAAAACCCTAATTTATTGCTTATTTTAATAGCGAGCCTGGTTGCTGTAGCCACAGAGGAATTTTCAAGGACAAGAACCAGTGCTGGTAAAACTGTGGTCTCTGTGGTTTTCCATACCGGCTCTCGGCAAGGATTTTCAAGAAAGGAATACCATCTCCAAGTAAGAAGAAATTCTAAGCATGTCTGGTTTGAATGCTTGCAAAATGTATCTGGGTACTCAATAAGATGAGGTTTACCTTTGAGTTGTTAAAAACTGATTGCAAAATGTCCAAAAGACTATATATTCTATTAAATTTGTCCTGAAAATCTTTGAATTCATGAACTTTTCTGCATATTTATCACATTTATGACTATATTAAAGGTTGTGTATGCCTCAAATGAGTGTTTACAGGCCTTTTTCAAACTTTAACAGTAGTGGCAGATAGTTTTGTTTGTGTAAAACATTGCTTTTGTGTCTTGCTTGCAGATCATGATGTGCCAATAAGCTCCAGTTAGCTGCGGCCTTTTCCCCAGGCGGTAGTCCTGCAATCTGAATCCAGGAGATGCAGCTCTGAATCCAATATTTCAGAAGAATGAAGATGTTAGTCAACTCTGTAGTGCTTGTTTGTGTGTAAATGATTCCAATGAGTGAGATTTATAGCAAATCAGGTGTAAATAAGCATCTTATAGACAATAGTGAAGTGCTGTACTCTGAATTTAATGCCAAATCTAGCCTTCAAAACAGATTCTTAAAGTAAATTTTTTTTAAAAATGGGCATAATAATGCTATCTCTGCATTTTCTACATCATGTAGCCACCTCATACATGAAAACACTAGCAGTTGTCATGAATCTTTAAGTTTTGGTGTGTTTTTTGCCATTTCCTTTGTTGCGCCATTTGTCCCGGAAGCCAACAATTTGGCATATAGTGTTGTTTAGACTGTCTATTAACACATTATCACTAAATTTCTTGTGTTAAACTGAACAGTTCTGTTACCTTTGTATATAAGTGGACCAGAAAAGCAAAATTTTGACAAGTTGAGGCATTTCAGTTGGGCTCTATGTCATTTTTTATATAAAACACTAAGCCGATGAAGTGGAAAAACCTTATTTTGCTTAGAAAAAATCTTAAAAGAGTAGGCAGGCCAGTTTTGTGGTGCTGTTCTATAGACACCATTAAAAGCTACAAGGAAAACTTTACTTGGTCAAATTATTCCAATGCATAAGGAAATAATGGCTCTTCAAAGGTTTGCGGCTTAACATTTGAGGGAAATGGCTGTTTCTGCTTTTTATGAAAATACCACAGGTGCTAATACTTGTCTCATTCATTTAGTGTTTGATATATCATTGCCAAACTTTCAGTATGTGTTGCATATAGCCTGAAGCTGAACTATAGGAGTTTTGAAGTCTGTTTCTGAAAAAATGTTGCTTAAATAGGCTCAAGACCACAGTTATCTGCCCCCCGTTGACCAAGATCCGGATGTGAATACAGAAACAAAGAGTGCTTGTGTTCAAGTATCAATATTTTATTAAAATTGAATGAAAAAGAAGCAAAAAATGTTCTTTTTGCAGAGAACTTGACTGAAGTTGACACTCTATTGCAGAAATTGATAGTTTTCAATGTAAATATTGGAAAAATCATAGCTTGTGGAAGTCTGAAAATTAGTTGTTTGTAGCCGATTGACTCCCTGGCGGAAGGGTTATGTATTTGAACTCAATTTTGACAGTCGGGTCAATGGTTAACATGGTGTTTTCTTGTGATTATATTTTGTGTCTTGAATTGTTCTAGAGATGCCATGTCCTTGTTTTTCAATTGGGGTGTGTATAAAGTCAAAAGCCAGGTTAGTGTCTATATGAAACATATAGTAAAAATAACTGTGGTCTCACGCCATAATCAAGAAACCAAGGTGTTCCGCATGAAATGAAGACAAAACGGCGATATACAATTATCGGTCCGGTCACATCAATGAAATAGAAAGGTTTTCTTTGAACACAAATAATGTTTTAGTAATGTAAACTTATTTTTTTGTATGTATATCAAAGAACTTATCTTTATCTTTTTTAAAAATCCAAAAGAAGCATCTATCCAAACTGCTAAACGCAATAAAACCGGAAAGTTTTAAGAATAATCTCAAATTAGCGCGCACAATATCATTACGAAATTTGCAAATCACATGAATTTCTGAATATCTAAAATTCTATGATGCTTTATATACTAATTATTTGCATTCTTTAACTCAGACATTATGGGGTTTAATATTTTACCCGGGCAGGAAACACTTATTTCGCCATTATTTTACACTTAGATATCGAAATTGCCGAAACAAATACAGTTGCAGTATACATATTGGGATTATGTGGGGTGCAAACCTACGCCGGTAATGTCAAGAAAAATATAACGCGACAAAATCATCACCTTCACCACTATACCAACAGAACTTTAATGATAATGCGAGATATATTGATATGTTTAGCACACATTGATAACATCACGCGACAATGTCAATCTACCAATTATGCAACAACAAAGCTGTTTGCGCTTATTTGATATTTGTAGTCTTCAACCACGATATTTGAGTAAATATCAGTACTTGCTGAAGGGTTCAATCGTTTGGCTTTGAGGTAAAGACGAAATATATCCGATCAAAATTTTGTATGCCATGCATACCAACTAATATATACTCAACTTTCTTGTCTTTTGTCTCCTATTTACCAATCGATATCGAAACCGACTCAATTACTTATTTTGAAAATGATTACCATTAGCTAAAATCATTTAGACAACCATGTAATGTAACGTAATTTCACCCTTTTTGTAATGACGTGATAATACATAATTTGATATTGTAAAAAATAATTGTTGCATTATGTAAGAAATAAAGATGGGTTATTATATGAGCTTTCAGCTCCTTGGTCTTACGATAGTGTTTGCATTATATGTTTTGTTTTAATGTATTTTAAAGATTATGCTTCAACTAATTAAACCAAAGTTAAGATCTTTGATCTTTCAGTGTACTTCTCAAGTCACTCATGTTTTGGTCAATGTTTATGCATTGGCGTTACTTCTTTCCAATTACTCAAGTAGCTAAGCTGTAGGTGTTCATCTATGTAGTTCTAATATAATTTTATTGAAAAAAAAAACGTGCAATTGCAACAACTTGCATTGTCACATATGCACTTAAGTTAATGTTTTGTTAGATAACAACTAATTGTAATGTCATATACATATAACGGTACATTTACATTAGATTCCTATTATATTGCCAGGAAAATACCCTCCCGAACCGTTTACATTTAATATGTCATTTTTGTTATATATTATTTGAGAAATAAAATACTAACGTACATAGTTGTGTTGTTATTTAAAGCTATATTAATAAACCATGTAACCTTAACAAAGGGAATTAGACCACAGGCTTAATCAATGGATGATTACTTCGAGAGACAATTTATTGCCAATAAATGTCGACTATAGTGTTCGTCTGCTTGACTAATCAAAAATATAAACCAAAATTAACGACGTTTCCGTAACAGACTATGTCACAAACACAATATTTTATTAACCGATAGGATGAAATCATCTAATAGCTATGTACGGAAGGAATGTATCATCACTATATTCCGTTTTCGAAAAGAGTTAAGTGACATATCCTGTCAAGAAAAATCTTTATTGTATCCAGCCTGTTTACCTTAAATCAATTTATCAGCACAAACCGAAAGTGGCATCTGTCAATCGACTATTTTTCTACGATACGAACAAAGCAGATTGAACATTAAAGCCTTTTTTGAAATCAAAGACGGAGGGTCGAAATACGATCTGTTTCCATTTGTATTATCAAAATATTTAAAGTGCCGATCCGATGGTCTTTTCATTCGTGAACATCAGACATCATTCGAGTATAGAACAAACCGCTTTAGCTCCGAGATAACGGCGTGTCTGAGAATTCAATCGTGATACGTCATCATTGTCCAGGAATTGCATATACCAACTATAATGATCCCAATCTGAAAACATTATGTCTATCTTAAAACTGCTTGTACCCGTAGTGAACATCGAATGTAAGCCAAATGACCATATTTCTCCTGCTGCTTTGTTGGATACTGGTTAAAATTGTAGCAGCTTTTATCGCTTTACTTTGTGATGTAAAATGCTCTTTCCTTATAACATAGGTTGCAAAAAAGGCATAAACACACAGAGTGTACAGGAATAGACTAAGTAAATTCCTGGCCATATCTCTTGAATTAATTAATTTGGCTATTAATGTTTATCTTTTAAAACCAGGCTTTTCGCCATTCACACTTATAAGTCACAACCAATAGTATGTGTGATGTCAATGACCCTATTTCTCACCATACACTTCGTTGACTTCTTGCTGAGTCAAATAAATTGTTACCTGACGCCCTGTTTCGGCTTGTCACACGGAAAAATCGCTGTCATCATGTCCATTTGGCCATTTCACTAATGCGTCATTGTGTCTGATTCTTTAGAGAATTTGTCTTCTTATAACGCATTTGTTTCAACGTTCCTTTGGTGCTAGTAAGTTATTGCGTAGTGGCATCATGAATGAACACACTATTATTCCATTTCATGGTGTTTTATATCGATGCCACATTATTAGTCTATATGCACGGATAAAACATAATTAGGACTGGCGAAATAAATTGTATTTACATTCCAAACACAAAAATCTGTGGCAGCTATACAAGCTGTGGATATAAATTTACATGACAAATCACAGCGTCCTGTTGTTAAAAAAAGGGATCTGTCTCTTATAACTTCCAAAGTTTGTTGGTATTCGTTAAACTCCTCGATTTGTTTATTCTTTGTGGACGATTTCCTGGGACATTTGTATCTGTTTAGTTTTATCTGTTACCACAGTGTACGCTTTTATACCAAATTTAACAACAAAACAATATATCTATATCAACATTTTAAATATCCATATTCCTTTGCATCAACTCGGTTCAGTCATTGAAGTTAACCATATACTGATATTATTGCCAGTTTTCCCTTATCTTATTTCACTGTTAGTGAATATCAAGTTGTTTTTACTCTTTGTGACATTTTTACTGCTCTTAAGCCTTTGGCTATTCGTTTAAAAAAAATAAACCTTCACTGCGCCAGTTTGGAAATGTTTGAAATGATGTTACGTAAATGGCGTCATGACGTAATTTTAAAAACACAATTTTCTAATTAATGCAAATTAATATCACATTGTTTTTTTTTTTAAAGAAATATTGAAAAGAAGCATATTATTTTTTTAATTTCCGTATAATATTACAAAAATATTGGTCCATATCATCATTCGGTAAAATATATTTCTATCTAACATTTGAATTTAACACTAATTTTTTTGTAGGTGTAATTTTTATTGTCATCTTTATGATACATGTTTACTCAAAGCTGTTAAGCTCAGTTTTACTGACAAGAAAGCGAACGTTTTGTTTTCACGGAAGAGAAAAAACAAACACTGCTTAAAAAATCAATTGGATTACAATGTTGTTTAAGGTTATGAAAACCGGAAAACAATCCTGATTTATTAATAACATATGATAAACCGGTACACGGTTATGTTTAAAAACTTTAAAAGCACTGCCTTAGTCACGTCTATTCTTTTCGTTCTGATTATGTGTACGCTATTCCTCAAATATAGCTCGATATGTCGATACCAAAGATTTGAAGTACACTTTGTTTCGATACTATAAACAAAATGCGTTTGTGTACGAAAGTACATTCATTTCAGTATGTGTTTAATTGTTTTAATATTTGATACACATATTCAGAAAGCACTTCCGAAAAAGTGTAACTCTAATGTTAAATAGGTAAGAATAATTCGTAATACATAAACACTCAAAATGACCAATAACGTAACTGTCGTGTTTGACATTGATCTGCATGTCAACAAATACCGTTTTTACGTACACGCTTGTATTTTGTAAAGAAACTTTCACCCTAAAACACTCTTTGGAGTATGGAGTTTGTGAAAAGGGACCATATTAAATCACAATGCATTAAATAGTCTGTTAGAATGTATTTTTACAGACGTGAACTCTCTTCATTTTCCTCTTTCCGCAATGGGTGTACTTAACATGATGCCTGAAGGATGTATCCGTGGTTTGTATTGTCAACGTTTGGTTTTATATTAACAATGGTATTGGCCATGCTCTTGTTCTTCTGGTGCGGTGAAATGTGTATAATTTGGGTAAATCCCTATGTCATCGTCACATTGCGTATGTTATAAACCTTTAAGCGCACTTTATGTCGTTGTAATCTAAATTTTAAAATTATAAACAACAACAATTTGTGTTTTCATCGTCTGCTTAATCTGAATTTGGTAGCTTGCAATTTAACATTATAATAATTAAAAGAGCAATTAAGTTTTAAACAATAAAACTGCTATGTATACGGTATCGTGTTACTGGTTGACTGTAATTTGCCTTTCGTGTACTTTGGTGAATGAATTAACAATTCTAGAAATAATGTATGCAGCTTCAATCAGGAAATTGTCTACGTCCACAACGAACAACCTCATTATACTTATTGAAGATATAATTGATATAATTGAACACTGTGACATTTGAGTGGCCAATTTTTAATCATATGTATACTTATGCCATTTGCGAAATTTCAAAATTGAATACACAATTTCTTTATAAGCAATCATTTGGTTTTCCAACATATTAAAAATAAGTCTTTATAATTTGTTTGAAATTAACTTTGCAGTATAAGCGCTCAAATAAAGGCGTTATGTAATTCGTTTAAGAATTTATTTTTAATGAAAATGCCTTTTAGGCCCGCTGTTTTCAATCTCGGTGCTCACTAAATCTCAGTGCTTAATAAAATGTTTCGATACGTGCGTCGAATTGATAAACGCCGAGGACTTGATATCTTTTGCAATTGATAAATCCAAGAAAATTGAATGTCAGCCAAGAAATCCTTTACACTTTTTTCAACAAGTTCAATTGAGGCATGCATTTGGTTTTATTGCAACAATACAACAACGCATACATCATAGGGTACGTCAAGTTAATTGGAAATTTGTGTAAGATCGTCTCTTTGAATGTATGAAATATGACACATATACCGTCTTTGATTTCTAACGACGATTATAAAATGTATTCAGTTTTTTCTTATAGAAAGTATAGCACAGGTTTTTACCGATTTTCGATTTTGTTATTAAGATAAATTTTACAATCTCATGTTATAAATCGTATACCAGCAAAAACAATAATCTGTGATGACACATTCAATTACGTTATTAAAGGGTTTAACCTAGAGATAGTTTATCCAAGACATATGGATATTGGAATGTCAGTCAGTATTTGCATTGATGGCCATTTATTAGAGCTTTTATGATAGACTGATATTGTTTTTATTGATTCATGATATTTTTATAGCTCTCAGAGTATAAACACTATGCAAATGAGACGAAAATACTGGAAATAAACTCGGTGATAATAATGATTATCGAAATAGCTATAACTAAACTTTCCTACTACTAATTAAAGCATGCATGTGTTTTCCATTTGTCCACCAAAACACTTCTAACCGTTCTTCTTTTATTCGTAAAACAAACATGTACATGAATAAATGTATGAATACAATATAAAACAAAAACAGACAAATGTTTCAAAGACATAATACAAAGTACAATAAATGATGCCAAGCATATGCGATGAAAGAGGGGGAAACAAAACAGGTTTAACTATTATTTAGATAATGATTCATGCAAATTAAATTGTTAATAATATAAAGAGACCCATAATGCAACGGTATGACACATTAATTTCTTTTTTTCTGCGAAGAACTGAACGTTTTAAACACGATTAACGAACATTTTTGCAGTTGGCTAACTAGGTAGGGGCTCATGAGACAAACATATCACAATTGACCAATCGAGTTGTAGATTAAATATATGTAGACATCACACCATACTTATTTATTGAACAAATATTAAATGAACTGAACAGACATTATGTTATTTATAAGTGTTTCTCCTGTCCGAAATATCGATTTAAGCAGTTATAAGGAATAATTGTACATGCATTACACTACGCATGTGTTTTTACTACGTTGCACAAATATTATTTACTGATTTCCTGTCATAGCAAGGTTTTCTTCACAAAATACATTTTTACGAATATCATCGCTTCGAGATGAAATGTTTAATGTTGGTGGACAAAGGTGGCAACACGATGCCAATCAGTGTCTGAGATCCGGTTTAAATAATTGAACATATATCCGTTAGCAACACAGGCAAGCAATGAACACTAGCTTTTGGTAATGCATACAGATTGAAATGATACAGCCCCTCGATTTACCTCTTGAGAAAAGGTTTCTACACGTACTGTTTGATTGTTTATTTGGCAATAAGCCGCTGGTATGAAAACTCCCCCACCCCACCCACACCCACACACACAACAGGCTTGCATCTTGGGTCAATTAAGACGGATATTTATATGTCATGTGTGAGGGGGATAAGTGATAGTAGTAAGTGATATATCTGTTGACAGTATATTTTATGTGATATCGGACGATATGCCATGAAATTTTCATGTAAAATAACACGTATATTTAACTTAAACCATTCACTAGCGATAGGAATAAATAAACAATGAAATGTTAGGGGATTCGATATGTGACTAAAGTCGATAAATGCTATCAAAATTGCTAGGGAATAGCACACAGGGTTATTCCAATGTTTCGTCAACTAAAGTATAAGTATAACGTATATATGCTATTTGAAAGTCAAAATACAGAGCACACCATACATAGCAAACTATGGGTGCGTTCCAGTCGCTGTTCGGAATGTAACGAACTGTCCGGTACAGAATGGAACGGCACAGAACAGTGTCCGGAACATGTCCTGACTGTACCCGGGGAATAGCTGGTGCAACGAGCACAGTGACGTCAGAATTATGGCGACTTTCGTCTTCAGATGTGGAGCGTGCGGCCTTTTCGTTGCCACATTGTCTGCCATGCAGACCCATCGATGTAATCGTACCTTGTGCTCAGAAACTGCACGTAAGAAGTTTACGTTTATAATAAAATAATCATGTACAGCTACGGTATTTGCTCAAAAACGAAGGAATTTGTTGGAATTTCAGGAACGTGAATTCGTGTCGAAAAAGTTCATACCAACAGGTTCGTTTTGGCTACGAATGTTTATCTAGGCCATTCTAGGGTCCATGTCTCTGAGTATAAAATTAAATATTGTTTTGAAATTGTCATTCTTTACACGCGTACTAACTGTCAAGTTGTGGAGCCAGTCAGTCTATGGCGTAGCAGCACGAAATAGTCCTGAAATAAAACACAAAAAACTTACAAATTAAACCAGTTACTGGCTTGGGTACATGTATTTAAGGTTTAAAGTTCTATTTTCTGTTTTTTCCATCTTTGAACTGATGTCTTATGATATTCATATTGTCCTTTCGGGCTGGACGAGCCCTCAAACTATAACAGGACCTGTGAACAATTTGAGGCCAGACTGGGACTAACCACTTCGCAGTCGAGCCACACAAGCCTATCGATTTTCCAATACGTACCTGTACATACCATGTTCAACCACATCTTTGTCATGTAGGGACGTTGTTTCTGGCTTCTAGCAAGGAGTTAGCAAATTGTGATTAGATACCCATGTAATGTGTAAGGTAACCAGTGCTTTTACTGCAGTGTAATTCAGTTTGTTTTATTTTTGCAGGGGAAACTGATGAAGCAGTACTGAAAACAGTGGGGAAGTAGAGATGAACAGCGAACAACCTGCCACCCAAGCTTCAGGTATATTGTATAATATTTGTATTACATGTTAATTAAATCTAATATTAATAAGAACTTGTTGATGTTATAATGCTGCTGCCATCCTAAAGAATTGATGCCCACCAATTATATCTGTAATGGTTCAAAGATCTAAATTAAGAAAAGAAAGAGTAAACATAGTTTAATGTCAACTGTGTTGTTTCATTAGTCTTGTAGCTGAAGCAGGTTATCTAAGGATAAGTTTCATTTTAGATAGATAAAACAGCAAACATTAGCGCTCTTGGAGCCTTTGATCAACTGTAAGCATCTCCTGTGCATGGCTGGTGAACTAATTTTAAAATTTTCCAGTTAATGTCAACATTCCACTTAAAATTCTAGATGTAAACTCATAACCAAATCAGTAAAACATCGCCTTTAATGTTGTCATCTGTTAAAGAAAAAAATGGTATTTTGCTGTAAGCAGATTCATGGGATAAACAAATACATTGCTTCATTTTAAAAATGTTGCATTCCATATTCTCCTATCATACATTGACAAATTTGTCTGAATTCTAATTTCGGTTGAAAGCACACAAGCGAGTTGGTCTAAAGCATCAACAAAATTACTCATCGCAGAAATGGTCCAATACAAAGAAAAATTAAATGCTGGTGCTATGAAAAAGAAAACTGTCATGAACATGATCTGTCAAAAACTTCATCAGAATAACTACCTGTTCACAGAAGACCAAGTCACTGGAAGATGGAAAACTCTTGTCCGAGCCTACAAAGCAGTTAAGGATGGACAAAACAAAAGTGGGTCGGGCAGAAAAACGTACGAGTACGAGCAAGAACTGGATGAATATTTCCAAGGTGATCTAATTGTGAAACCACTTGCCATTGTCACTAGTGGTTCATCCAGTACAGATAAGAGAGCAATGGAAGAAGAGTCAGATGAAATTGAAACAGTGGAATCACAGCCTAAACGTAAAAGGAATTCATATTTAGCTGAACTAGTTTCTGTTCTGAAAACATACATGGCAAGCCAGGATGAACAACAGAAGAAAGAAATGGAAAGACGTGAAAAGATGCACGAACAAAAAATGACCTTAATGTCTAAACTGATAGAAGCCATAACCCCCCAAAAAGACTAAGATATGAAAATAAATGCTGTATTTATGCCAAGTTAATACTAGTTGGTACATAGTGAGAATTTAACAAAAAAATTTAGGAGTTGATTTTACCATTATTTTTACAAAAAAACAACATCCATCAGTCATTCCATCCGCCAGTTTTAAAATTGTTAAGCATGATTATACAAAATTTTGCAATTGATCACAGTATCCATGCTGTATTTCACATAAAACCAATGGAGAAATGTTTTTCCATCCTTCAAATAGTTCAGCTAAATATGAATGATTTGTTCTTTTATTTTCAGAGAATCATGGATTTCTCGACTTGCCAGTTACAATTATTAAGAAAATATTTAGCTTCATACCACAAAAGGATTGGTGGAAAACTCTAAGATTTGTTTGTAAATCATTTGAAGAAGTTGTTTTTCATAATATTATCTGTGTTACTATTAAGGAAGGTGATTTCCCTTCACAGTCTTTTACTGAGCTTAAGAAGTTGCAAGAGCTTAAAGTCATTTTTGAATGTTGTAGTTTGACTGGGTCTGAATTTCTAGAAAACGTTGAGAAACTTTCTTCTTTGAAAACACTGCAACTGGTAGGCAATATGTTTACCTATACTGACATGATGCATTTGTGTTATGAACTACAGTTATATTACATGCTTGATAGTTGAATCTAGTATTCAGAGCATAACACCAGCTTGTCTGGAGTATGTTATAGAAAACATACCCTCACTGAAGTCAATATCACTACCATTAGTTTGTGGGTACGATAACCAGCTCAGTGAAGAAATTTGCTCCCAATGTATGTTTTGAACATCAGGTTCTAGATGCAGTTAAGCCAGTCTGCCTCAGTAAACCAAGAAGTGCTTATTTACAGAATTAGGTTTGTTGCTACTGCTAGCCCATTAGCTAGGGTCATCTGGGTCAAAATGTAGGTCATGGGGTCAAATCTTAGAAAAACTTTGTGTATATAATAAGAGGCTTTATTTTTCATTACATTTTCATATTTGGTCAGAATACTAGTTAAGTCTTGATGAAATCTAGTTTGAAATTGTCATCTAGGGTTCAAAAACTGAGTCACGGGGTCAGATCTTAGAAAAACATTGTGTATGCGATAGAGGCTGTATCTTTAATCTGAATTTCATTTGGTCAGATTGTTTGTCTTGATGAAATCTAGGTAAGGATAATATATGGGTTATCTGGGGTAAAAAGCTAGATCACGGGATTTGATCTTTGAAAAACCTTGTGCATATGAATCAGGATGTGCAATCTTTCTCAGGTGAGAGATATAGGACCATTTTGGTCCTCTTGTTTTAGTGAAACTAATGATTTGTTGTTCTGTCTGTTGTTAATTAATAATTGTCATGGAATGACAAAATAAAGATATATGATACACAAAACTTTTCTCATTTTTATTCATACAGTTTTATGATATTTAAACAAGCTGCCCCATAATTATATTCCTTTTCAAAGCCCCCTCAGCTTCTATGTCCTGAATTTGATAAGGATTTTGAATGTTAACATGATCCTGCAGCCCTTGCTCCAGAAAATCACCAACTTCGTCATGGCTTAGTAAGCATATGTTGTGTACAATGCAGCAGGCCATGATTATCTCAACAGCGGTCTCCACTTTATTTGTATCAAGGTATTTAAGACGCCTGAATCTGCCCTTCAGTAATGCAAATGCCCTTTCGATTACCACCCTGTTGCTAGACAAATACTGGTTGTATCGCTTTTGATTCTGTGTGAGGTGGCCATTGTCACGAAATGGTGTCAGAAGCCATCTACGAATCGGATACGCTGCATCAGCGATAACATGATAGACATTCCTGCACATATTTAAGCCATTTCTCCACAAATCAGAATTTCTAAGTATTCTAGCATCATGGCAACTTCCAGGATAACCTAGAAACACATGTGTGAATAACATGTTATAATTACACACTGCTTGAAGCTGCAGAGAGGCAAATCCTTTCCTATTGATATAAGACTTGGAATGAACAGTGGGTTTCTTTATTTCAATATGAGATCCATCTAGAGCTCCAACAATACCTGGAAATCCATTGCGCTGACTGAACAGATTAGCTTGTTGTTGCAGAGTCTGTTGATCTGGCCATGAAATAAATGTTTGCTTCAAGTTCTCATTTATAGCATTTACAACCCTGTCTCTACACCGAATTACTGTTGATGATGAAACTCTGAGCTTCCAAAATACCATAAAGTCATTAGAATTTGTTTCTCCACAGTTACATGCTCTTTGCCGCCTGGATGGTCATATGAGAAATTTGGGAGATCCTTTAAGTGGGAACAGAGACAAGTAAATGTTGGTTTTGACATTCTAAACATCCGCCTAAACGTTATATCCTCGTACAATGGAACGACTGACTCCACATATCCCATAATTATAGCCTTTTCATCTTTTGGTCTGAAATGACAAAAATAATTAATTAGTTTATAGTGATTCATGTAGCATGCTTGTCTTGTAAGGTAAAAATAATACAGCATAGTATAGCATGTTCATGGCAAAAATCAGTCGGTTATATTGTTTTAAATTGATCACGAGGCTTAATTGCTCTTAACTATGCTTTGGGTGGACCACAGACTTGTGTTCTCCTTTGGGGCCATTTCGTTGTTTATTATTGTTCATTAGTCACCGGTTATTGAAAAGGTGAACGAGAAACTTAATATTCCTGGTATATTCCTGGTATCTTAAGTATACTTTTATGTTTATAGGTTGACTTGATATATTTTGCTTCGGGGTACGAATTTACTTGGGTACGATTTCGCTCTTTTAAACGTAACTTCGGTAATATAATAATTTATCGTCAAGATTTCCTTACAGTGTTGCTGCAATCCCAAGTACACATGCTGTAACGGTTCTATCTGTATTATAGTTCGTCTCTTCTTCATCATCAAACAGCTCTAGGGCCGCTGCACAAAGAACTGCGGCCTTGCATTTTCCACTGACAGCCATTTTTTTTCTCTACCGAGGCATTCCATTCGGCTTGGCTTGGACAGCACAGTTAGTACAGTAACGGACAGCCGAATGGAATGCACCCTATGTGTAATGTTTGTGTGTCTATAATGGAAACCGCAGATGAAACGAATTACATATGAGTAATTGTATAGACCTAAAACTGTGACTTTCTTATTATTTGATTAGGAAGGCTAAGGTATATACATATATTTTACTACGACTTGGTTTTCCTTTCGCTGTGTGTATTGTTGAGTGTCTATTAGGCTTTAATCGTGCATTAATACAAGCTTATAGAACATGTTAGGACGGCTATATTTTATTTTCATGGACAGGTATTGACAAGTATGTGTAAAGTATTCTAAATTATTGTATTGTGAACATATAAGGCAACTGTTTTCATTTTTGCTCCTCAAATAGCCTTTTACATTGATTTTAATACTTGCATTCTGCGCTCCGAGTTTCAAACTCATGGTGAAGACAATAGTGAATTTTGACCCTTCAAATTCCAATATTGCTGGTATTATGACCTTAGAAAATTGTGTGGGTCCAAGAAACTTTGTGATTCGATAAGCTTACATTTATTCAATAACAAATGCGATAATCAAATGTTCTGTTCGGTCAGTATGTGTGTACGATTCGCGCGAGAAGTGCCCGATATGTTACAAAAGAGTGTAAATCATTCTTAACATCGCTTATTTGACATTGCTGCTAAACAGGCTGTAAACATGTATTATTACTTTTTTGCCGTTTGTTTTTTTGTTTTGATTTTGAGCGTGTTCGTAGTACTTAACACATGGTACCTCATCATCCATTTTGACCCCAGCATTGTCATTTATTACTTCAACGGCCTGTGTCTCTCTAAACGTGAACTCGTTCATAGTCATGCCAACCACTCTAGCATAATTAATATATGTGGTATATTTTCTATTTGCTTTAACATGTTTTCCGGATTGCAATAATTCAACATACTTTGGAACATTTGGTATTTTCGAGCAATTCTTAATAATACAGTGTTTATAATGTTATTATTCAAAGGTAATTCGAGAATATAATGAAATTCATCTTCGGATACAAATCACTCGAAACATTTTCTGTCTTTATAAGTTAAAGTTAAGGTCGATGCCATCCTCCTGCTTCAAAAATTAATGTATGAGACAATGATAGTTTATTTTCTAAAGTGTTTTCTAAATTTAAGTTTATAACAAATTGGCAAATAAGGGTGAAACATAAAATTGCTAAACTTTGTATAAAGTATTCATCGCGATGAATTATGTAGCTCTGTCATTCAGACTTGGAAAAATGTTTCTTTTATTCTGGTCTATTATAGATAAGATTTTAAAACCAACACCTCGATTAAACCAACGGAGCCCAAGAGATTGTAATAAAGTACACACACGTTTCGCCCATGACAAACAATTTGGTCTTGTTTCTAGATAACTTCACATGTGAGAGTAAGCACATTTTACATATTTATGCTCATATTTACTTCTACCCAATTGCTTTCTCCTGCACCATTAATGTAATACACTGACCGGTACACTGGCTTAAGGCTTTGGAAAATGATAATGTTTATCAATCTTGTAAAAGGAGTGTTTATTTACACTAAATTGTGATAATTTATAGAACGCGGCTAGATATACAAAATGTGTATTTGTGTAACTCAAAACCATCATAACAACATAAAATGAATATCCTTTAAAACAGGACTTATATACAGGAATATATTGAACGTTAAATTTTCAAAGCATCATGGTGCAAATGAAGCAACGTTGCTTTGCTGTTTGGTTAACTGTACGGAAATGTTCTTCCGGGTAAAATCTAAACCGGTTACTCGGAAATCTTCGCGTACCCTCCGGTCGAATTGATCGATACGAACGGAAACATATGATAAATATAATTTATAAGACTGCAAGGAATCAATGTTTTGATATTGTTTTTCATCATGTCACCTCTATGTGTGTTTAGTTTATATAGCAAAACAGATTGACATAGACTATCTCTGACAAATGTTTGAAGATTTTAAAATCATTGTTGTTAGCTCACTGTTTATATCCTCGGTAATATGAATTTCGACATGGTTTATAAATAACATAAATAGGTTATCATAAAATGTACAACATGGATGAAGAATCTCAGTTGGTTGAACATGATGTTATATTAGAAAATTGTCTAGATAGTATAAATATAAAACAGAAAACAGAAAACCAGAAGCACTGTCACCAAGCCTTACCAAAACCGCAATTGATCGAAAACTATATACAGATGCACACAGGCAAGTGCAGCTCAGGTTTATACAATTATTCGCTTGACCCCGACGCTTATTATCGTTTTGTTTAGTATAGGCAAATTGTATCTTGTAGACATAGTATCCTTGCAATAGCCTAATGTATGATGACAGGTGTAATTGTGAAATATGATACGTTTAACCAAGAGTGGGTTGAACCAAGACAGATGAATATTGGAAAGACAGACATTATGTCCGTCGATGGCAATAAATAATATCTTTCAAGACAGACAATTTTTAGTTATTTTCGAACTATGATAATGATTAGCTACCAATGTATTTAGTCTGTATAAAAATGATCATTAAACTATCCTATGACAACAGTTATAGTTAACTTCTTAAACTTTCTATCAAGTATTATGTCCACGTCAATTTACACATGTTAGATATAATCATTGGCTTGAAGAACGTTATACGAACTCACAGACGAATGTTCGCTCATATTTCCCGCTCACAACTAGACGATAAATTGAATTTTACGTCATTGAAGTGATTTGTTTCAGAGAAGACGAAACGATACAATTGACATAACAGATCCACAGTATCCATTTTACTTGAACCACATGACGCAGACATGCGTCTCTATTCAATACTATAATTGACATTCTTCATTCTATCTTGTTCAGGTGCACCAGTTTCGTGTGCTTCAAAATAAATTCAGTTCGAATGACAAATATACAATGAATACGACAATTACTAAGGTAAGTCGTCTCGTGCAAGATATCTGCTGATTACAAGTCAAATGTAATGTTCAAACGGAGTTCCTGCAAATTAAACCCAAAATTCTGGTTTTGCCAGTTGTATTCGCTTTCTTTATAATTTTCATTCTTCCACACCAATGTCTTTACTATAATGTATTATTTTGTTTCCGTAGGTAATCTTTATTTTTTGATGTATAAATATTTATATGAAAAACAGAAAACCTAATTTGTATATGTCTGGTTATAATCGTTATAATCGTTAAGCTAAATTGAAGAATAATATATTATTAGGACACTATGTGATAAATCGGAGTGGTGAGTGTACATTGACCTAATTGTCTCATTATTGCAATAGACGTTTGTACATTCACTATTATCTTGTAGCTGTATTTTGGTGTTTTCGAATGGAGGGGAAAAACTCGTTGGCAATGCATCGACAATGAAATGTTCTAACTGTTGCCGTGTTGCGTCTTATTTGCCCCCTTTTTACGTAAGCGAGGTCTAGGTAGTACGTGAACGTAGCGATATCACTTAATATGAAAAGGGTTTAATTCCAAAATACACTACGCAAGGGAAAGTCAGCGTGACAAATATTTTTGCTGACAAATAAAGCACCCACTCAAACGTGTTTTTATCTTGTGAAATGTAATTTTTCGTAATGTATTTATTTCTTGTTTTGTTGACTTCGAATGTGGTTTCTGTTAGATGGATGCTTGATTTGATATTTATAGTAGGTGATTTCATACATGTATTTTTATTCTAAGATTAAAAGATAATGTGTTTTCATTAAACCTTTTTGTGATATCCATACTTAAGTCCGAGAACATTGCGATAGAAGTTAATACTGTCTCACAAATTATGTAACTACATTATTGCCTTATTATCTAACCGTATGGTATTGAAGAAATAAACACACTAGTCATCAAGATTTCTTTCAATAAAGATCGAAAGGCTTAGATGTTTTTCAGGCATAACACCCTTTTTTGCGTAAATAAATGTAGCGTATAGTTCATTGTCGTAATTAAACGGGTTGTTTGTATTCTCATTTCTATGCTCAATTTTGTATTGTTATTAAAACCAGTGTAACAGTATCTTGTCACGAGCGTGTCCCAGCAAAAGCAATATCTATGACGTCCAATTACGTAATTCTAGCGTTGAATCTCAGATAGTGTCACCTAGACGATATATTGGACTGTCAGTCAGTACTTGCATTGATTGCAATTTATTAGAGTTAGACGGACTGATATTGTTTTTGTCCCGGAAGAAGACTTTTATTCATAGCTATCAGCCCTACGATATATATTTAACGATTTATGGATATAAAATACAGAGCTAAGGTAGCAGATGATGTGCTGAATAATCTCCATTATTAAATGCACTAGTCGTGAGTGCGAACACCCGATGCCTCAACATCATATACAAGTTTTTGTTGTTTATTTATTTTTAGTTTTCCGACTGGTTAAATCAATGATACAATCATTTTTTGGACTGATGAAAACATAGTTTTAAACCTTGAATTCGCTCCGGCAAGCCATAGTACCTTTTAAAGTGGTCCAAAATTCAGCAAAAATAGTATTCCCTCAAAACAAGCCTAGAATCAAAGTGTATAATACAAGTTTTTAAAGGATTTAAACAATATGGTTGATAATGAATACATCGATGAATTAATGCACGAAACAATTTAAATATTTACTGTATTCATACTGTAAAGATCGCACTGTTGATACGGCTCCCAATATCAAATCAGTGTTGTACATATATGATTATCGTACAATAAATAAAAGGTTTCATAAAGTGTGATATGCATTCTTCAATGAGTGCTCATTTAGCTACGAACAAGCAGCTGAATTTGTGTGTGTATGAAGGGTAGATGGAAGGGAAGGGGTGCGGTGCATTGCATATAAGGGAGATCAAAAGAAACACAAACTTCTCAAAGAAACACAAGCTTCTCAATCTCAGAGTATAAGTAGCCAAACCACACTATCCATATTTTTTGAACCAATATTGGGTTCTGGGGTTTCGGACACCTTTAAACAGTTAAGCATCAAATTAGAAAGACATCCCAAAGCTAACCGAAACTGAAATGTGCAAAAGCAGGTATTACATAGTAGTATGCTTCAGAACTACTGAAGAAAGAGGGTTTGTGCAGGTTTTCTTTGGGAACTACCCTTCCCCCGCCCCGAGCCAGTCTAATAAAACTTAGACCAATTATGGTTCGAATGGACGGACACATGCCATAAAATTGCGCGCTCGAACATACGCTCAAACTGATCCAAACGTGAAAGTCTAAACCCCGATGAGTTCGAGTAAGTACAACTGGATTAACAACCAAACGTGTTACTGCTATCCACCACAATACTCAATGAAGTCAGAGGCTTAATTTACAAAATTAAGTTTAAAAAACATTTCCCCAGTTTTAATATAAGAATACCAAATCGACCCACCATTTGATCACGTAGACGATTACAATGAGTTATAACTTTATATTAGTGCACTTAAATGCAAAATCAATTTACATAAGTTATAGACCACTGCATTGATAGAAGAAATCGTAAAGCATTGCCATTGCTGTGCTTTCATCTGATATTCTCCGTTGTAATATGTATTAAGTTGGCTGCGTTTATTTTATTTCGAACACGTTTTGAAACATATTTAGTGAGCCCCGTGATTGAGTGAGCACTGTAATTGAATTCAGCAGACCAAAAACGTGATATTCACTCAGACATTTGTGTACTATATGACGTCTCGTGACTAATCCTCTGTATGTCCTAGTTGAATATAAGTACAAGGCATATCTTTCGAATTACTAACATTTAGTTTAGGAAAATTATGATATTGCTTTATTGAACACAATCAATATTCACTGTAATGCAGAGGAGTTAAGTGTGTGTTTTTAAAGATGAATGTAACATTTAAAAGCGCTGGACTTCCAACGGAACATTTCGTTAATTGATTTGTCAGAATGGCAAGACAATAAGGTTTCATTGTCTGCGCCTATTCGACCAATGTGTGGTTTATAGTCTTTGGGATTTAAATTACACAAAAAGATCAATGTATTAATATATAAACAACACTCTGTAACATTAATTGCGAAACTGACTGTTAAGAAATAAAGGACCATGTGAATGGCCATGCAAACAATAGTACTAAGATAGCTGCCAAACTATACTGGTTTTATTTTAATATAACGGTCAAACTGGCCGAAAGTATTTTTTTGTAAAATATTTATATAACAAGCTACAGAAACAAGCTCAGTAGCCAAACGTTTAAACATAAACCCCGTTTAATGGCACAGGGTAAATGCCAATGATATTGAATACAAAAACAAACAATCACAAACAAAAAACTTGGAGCAACAGCACAAAACGTCACAAACAAAACAGTACTACATATTTACTATATAAATTTATTTCATTTATAAAGATAAGGCGGCAAAGCAATAAAACGTCATACCATTGAACAATAGTATGAACATTCTAGAAGCTTCTGGACCAAAATTCGTACAATGCTATGTGAGATATTGATGTCTAGTGTGCATTAACACAATATCCGAGACTTAGCAAGTAGCCAACTAATTAAATGGTGAAAAAGAGGTTCAGTCAATCCACACAGTATACTGTTGATAACGGGCAACGGCAGAAATGTTACAAGTAATTATGTATTTTAAAATTAACTCCTAAATAGGCAAAGTCATTAAGTCTCGAAATATGACCATGTATTCACTGAAACTTTTCTGGTACACTCCTAATATTGTATTCAATCTTTTTGCAACCGATGCTCTAAGAAAAGATACTTTCCGATCACATAATTCAGTGGTAAAAAATCCGGGAAATGCGAATAATAGTGTACGACAAATTCAACTGTCCAAAGCAGCAGCAGGAGAGATAAGACCATAGGGCTGAACAATCGGTGTTTATTACGCGCACAAGCGCACCTAACTAAGAGAAAAATATTTTGCGCCGACTGGGGACACCAATTTCAATTTCATCGTCGGTAGTTCAATTTACTGGACAACCGTTGACTTATCGCGATTGCATTTTCGGACGTACCATTATTCCCGAACTTTTACAATTTGTTCTACATGTATATTCGAGTGATGTGGAGTTCAGAAAAGGAATCAGTGTTGTTGTTTTTATTCGTCGTAGTTGCTTTTATGGAAGACATGCTAGATTGTCAGGTATCACGTCCAGTTTGTGATGATAAATTTACTTAAGTAATTAAACAGGCGGCTCACTATAAAGCATTTACTTGACATGATGTGTCACTGAACTCTTTCCGGAAAAGTATTTTTCTCGTAAATAGTTATGGATGAGTTTATCCTATCGGTGTACGGTATCTTTTGTCTGTCTGCAAGTCTGTTGTTAGAGAAGTCGTTAATTGTGGTTGATGATATAAACCAGTCAAGCAGAAGAACAATACAATCGACGTTAATTGGATGGGAAATGTTTCTCGGAATAATCAACCCTTGATTAAACCTCTGGTCTAATTGTGGTCGTTAAAGGGTCAACATTCGCTGCCTCGGCAGCGAGTAAATGGGGAGTGGCTTATTGTAAATGCCCTCAGCTATGTACCTGTCTGTTAAACTCAATGTTCTATCTTTAGCACACCCTGGAGAAATGTAAACAAACAGGGCTGATCGGAGCAGACGATGTATTTCCCCACACTACTATCTACTATATGTACTAAAGATGACCAAACAAAGTTTTCCAGATGTTTTCTTTGAAATGATTATTTTACTGTTCCTAGCTGGCATTTTGTAAGTTGGGACTAGATCTTTTTTCTGTATGGGACATCCCTCTCAAATGTTTAGAATCTAAATTCTCATTCTAGTCCAAAATAGCAAGGATTACTCTCAGTTTGGAATCCAAAACTTATTATATTGCCAACATACTATAATAATGCTTTCTTGAATGCATTCACAACCCTAGTACAAATTCACCTTATTGTAAACGAGTTAGCCCGGATACAGTTTAGTCTGCCATACCATAATTAAGATCGTGTTGACACCTTTAATTGATAATTAAATGTCACTGGCTGGAATCTGGTTTGTGTATTGATAACAGGAAAATAAATGCACATTTGAGTCAAACAGGAGGGAACTCAAACACAGAAATACATGAACATTTGCAAGTCATGGAACTAGGTTCTGCCGTCTGTTAAAATAATTACTTTGGGCAGAATAAGAAGACTCAAAATATGGAATAAAATAATCAGCACAAAGAGAGATATATAGTTTACATGACTGAAGACCAATAGGAGATATTCATTTTACATGGGATATATACAATTGTAATGATGACAAAGGCTTTGATGGAGAAGTGAAGGAGTAAATATCATTGAAGCAATGAAATTCATGAATTTAAAAAAAATAAATAAAAAAATATGAAAACAGTGTTCTATATTTAAACCTGGGAAAGATTCACCAGAATTACTAAAAACTTTAAGGAAAAGGTGTGAATAGCATAGAAAACAATCAGATTGAAAATGTAGCATATGAGGCTGATGATATCTATCAATAATTTCTGGATATGCTTAAAACATGTGGAATAAAAACCTATCAAGGTTTGTTCACTTTTGCTACTACAGTATTTGATAGTGAGGCAGGTCGTCTGCTTCAAGCAAGCCGCTAGGAATGTTAACACCAGCACGTGGTAATGATTACAACAGAGAGTTCATAACCCCCAGGACACCAATTAGCCACTCCACCGGCAAATTCAAATTTTGAATCTGACAGTTAGATTTTTTTCTCGAAATCATGTTTCTAGATATCTTTCAAAAACAAATTAAGGATTTTTCATTGGTGTAACCTTCATTCTACATGCCTGCAAAGTTTTAGGTCTAAACCCTTTGTATATATTGCTTAATAAAAAAAAGTGTCCCTGAAGTGAAACATGCATAAAATGATACAAAAGCTTGCCCCAGCGCAACCTGGAGGTTTATATAGTCCTGTTGCCCCTTTAAGGTAACATGGTAGACACATATTTTATTTTAACGCATGGGATAAAAAAGAAATATATATATAGTTTTATGTTGAAAATAATGGATAGAAGAAATGCCATTTTGAATGTAAGCGGTTTGGAAAAGTATTCCCCAGGTAGTTAAAGTACAAAAATCTCGGTATTTGCAATGTAATAGAGAAGACAGGGTGAAAAATACCCGCTGAAAGACAAAATTGTTTATTGCACTAGACGTTTATGCAATGAAACCTGATAGTTCTTCATTAAATCTCATGTGCATATATATACCACAATGACACCAAAGACTACAAGGAATGGTTCACACTACGTTTGTGTTTTTATAATTGAGTATGGTCAACGCCCCTGCATGTTAATAGGAACATTGACCTAAAAAGTATAGGGCAAAGCCCATAGATATAAATGTCGGTTCCTTTAGTTGAAGCATTATTTTGCCACGAAGAACAATAAAACTAAATATTTGATACAAATATCATGGTAAGGATTACAGAGATAGCCAAGAGTTAATAGTTTAACCTCTCTCCATTTCTTATATACTGCAACGCATAGTGCTTACAGTTTCAACAAAGTTGTATCAAATAAAATCATCGTTGCTTCAGTAATTCAGTTACTTTGCACTACCGTATTGATTGGTTATACGATGTAAAGGAGAAGACCATTGAAAATATGTGAATATGTATGATCGAACATATTAGGATTGGGGCTGTTCTTTACTCAAATTCAAAGAACATCCAAGTAGGTTAAATTAGGACAGTTAATTATCAGTTTTGAAATTTCTATATTGTTAACGCTCCCCAGCTTCGGCATGACCTCATAAAAACCTATGCTAGCAAACTTTTCAACAGCGCTTGTAAATGCTGGACAGATTAAACTGAATATAAGAACATTTCTTTTATGATTCACTAACAATTTAAGTCTTTATTTTGAATTCAGAGATACAATATAACGTTTTATTTAGATGTAGTATTGATAAAGATATAAAATGCAAGCAAATCAAATTGCCGAATTGCCTAAATTTTAATAGTTCGATTCAGAGAAAGGCCAACTGTAGATGTGCTCATCTTACCTATAGTGTTTTGACCTTGATGTATTTGTATTCAATTTACATTTGTGATATGATATTGGTACTTTAAAAGCTTCAATTTGAAATTATTTTGCATCATTAAATGTTTAGTCGACTCACGTCTCTAATGCACGTTCTTGCAGTAACATTAAATTTCTTTTGTTATGTGAATTCTACCTATGCCTGCGTTTTTATCTGACTAAAAGCGTTATCAAGGCAATATATATGATATTGTTATTGCCATAAGGTAGCATTTACTCCCAATTTACTAATTAAAACCCTTTGTTTCTATTTGTTTTAGATATTTGCCTAAATAAACAAATAGCATCAAAAATGCTACCAGTCTGCTCATACATATCGCCAGCATTTGGACTTACCCCATTACATCCCATGGACGGTGTTTTCGCCACAAGATACAATCAGGCTACAAGTATTTATTCACCTATTGACTGTGACTTAACAAATGAGATCTACAACGTAACATTACTGAGCGAAAGATTGACCGGCTTCGACTAAGGAAGAACGATCTAGTTCTTGGCACCTAATCTAGTTCATTTCTAACGTAGTGTCATAGTTTGGTTAATACTAATTTTCTTTTGACAATTTCGTTATATTTAATGGACTTCAAAAGAGGTAACATTTGTATGAGTTGTTCCATAACAGCATGTTGACGACATCTATCGGTTTCATCTTCGTTATCAAACCTTAATCTTCTAATGTTATGCTAAACACCGACTTACAGTTTATATATTCCCTGTTCTTGGTTCAAAGCATGTTTCGTTGGATATGTGAATTGATTTAAGTTCGGATTTGCACTAATTATACTATCCACAGATTGATTTATAACTTTTATGTACATTACCATTGACACATGTTCATTTAAATGGCCCTCTAATAGGCAACACAAGATGTATGCATCTAGTTACGAGGTTATGCCAATACGTCTAATTGCAGAAACATTTTATTAGTATTTAGACTTCTCTAAATGAGTGAATCGATGGGGTTGAATCGATTCGACTTGGATGCATATTACAGAAGTGATGCATTCCTCGTGTGTATTGAAGGAATAAAATACTGATATGTGTACACACGTTTCCCTCTGGCGTTTAGGATACTCTTTGGTAAATAGAGGGAGTATACATACAAACAGACTGAAATGTAAAAGAAAAATACGACATCGTGTTGACACCGATATATATTGGGTGAGTTATCTCGTATGAGGGATACGTACTCACACATATTCCATTAGCGCGGACTCATTAAAGGTGATGGTAAACGCATGAAAAACACAACATATTAAGATTTAAGCATTAGAAACAAGGGTGAGATAATATAACCATAATAAAATTGAGCACCATCATCATGCATTATTTTAACAAAAGTATTCATAGAAAATGATTTGCAATTGCGCCAATGGAATTGTAGATCACGTTTGACATTTGTGTTAGTGTTGTGCCGATGATCGATTATAAACGACAATTGATCGGAAAGGCCCACGTCGTCGACGATCGATAGTGAAATTTGAACAATCGATTAAAGAAACAAGGGAGTTAACCGCTACCGACTAATTTTCTTTTTCTGGTTAATGCTTGAGTTTATGTTAAAATGCTAAGGTGTTACTATGTTAAGTTATATATCCAAATTCTTATCAAGTCAGTATGTCACTTAAGTACACTATTACAAATTTTCTTTGTAATTTAACTGTTAAAGAATTGGTTCTCAATTTCTTATGTTTGTGGTTTAAAAGTATTTTTTAAAACATATTACCGTTTACTTATTACCATTAAAGAATTTTGTGTTCGCAGTTTTCTGAAAGGAAATTTTCTTGTAAAACATATAGAATATTCAACTGCTTGTTGTACTTGTTACTGACTAATTATTCAAAAGAAATTAAAAAGAGATCATTCTTTGCGTTTATTTTACACATGTATACAATACTAAATGCAGAGGCTGTGGTCTCATGTTCTGTTATAGAAACGTGTAAACACTAAAAGATAGTCACGTTCAGAATAAATAATGTTATTGATACAGTGAAATGTATTATCAATATTGTTAGGGAACATCGCTGCTTAAAACTTGTGTATGTACTGTATATGTCTGCCGTAATATGATGACTAAAGACAAATAAATAAGGACTAAATCGATTAATGATCGAGCATTGATCGGTTTCCTCAACCGATTATCTATAGTATTTTTCTTGTCCGATTACCAACACTAATTTTTGTCTGTATTTCACAACTCATTTTCATGCTCAATTTCGTGTTGTAATTACGTTAAGTCTAGCGGTATCTTGTCGTAAATGATATACTTACAAATGCCAAAGGCATGATGACAAGTCCAATTGCGTAGTAAATATGTTTTATCACTAAGAGAGGGTTTAACCAAGAAAGATGACATTTGAAGGTCAGTCATTATATCCGCCGAAGGCACTTAACTATACTTTTCAAAACAGTCGATTAAAAGTAACTATTGAAATATGATTTTAGTGCAAAGCGATTATTATATATAATTTATGTATCAAATAGAATAAAATTAATCATTATCATATCCTATGAAAACAGTAATTGTTCACTCTTTGGTATCAGCCATGCATTATAAACTTACTGAATACTGTTCGGTCATACTACCAACAGATCCTGATAATACATTTCCATAGACGACAGTGATGTATTTGTTCCTGTATAAGAGGAAACGAGGTTGGATAAATGTATAAGAAGTTTGAAATTTTTTGTTTCCATATAACGTGTTAGAAATATGAATGTCTTAAATCAAAGACCTTTTCACTCGCGGTTATACTGGAACCCACTTTATGTAACTACTACATGGCCTTGTACATTAACCATGTTTAATCCTTAAAGAACATCTCGTTAAAGTATTTTACTTACATTGCTGATAACATCGTTGTGAATAGTCATGTTTGCTTTTTGTCTTGGTCAGCTAACTCATTTGAGTGTGCATTCCTAGATCCGTGTATTCAATAGTATCTAGTTCACGCGCTTAAGTGGTTTTCCGCTGGAAGGTTTCACATTTTACGGCTACGTTTCAGATTCCCCTTGGGCTATAATGTGTTGTAATTAGCTTAGAAAATAGCCTGCTAAATATAAGATGTTACTAAACAGATGTAAAACACCAAAATACCTGTTTGGTATTTCGACTGTTGTGTATATTTTGAATCCTAAGTTATTTACGTGTTTGTTATCATCTTTTATTTCGAATAAGTATCTCAATGTTTGAATCGGACGTTTTCGAACTTTCTTATCGGAGTAGTTTTATCATATTCGAATTGTTTACAATGTTATTTAATTGCTATTATTACGATAGACTGTTGTATGCGCAAATGTTCTGGAAATGTTATATCAAACATAAATATAAAATGATCTATTACACTGATAACTGCATGTAGTGAAACATATGTCTCAAATTTCAAGTGCAGGTATAACGCTAAGTTTATAATTATTTGTTTTATTGTTAAGTTTTCTCAAGTTAATGCATACTTTGATAGAATTCACCTTTTGCGTTTTAACTTTATTTAGGATTGTTGGGAAAAGAGTAACAATTTACATTTTACTGACCGTTCCAAGGCCGTACCTAACAATCCTTGATAAACATACCTAGTTTTTAGCTCGACTATTCGAAGAATGAGGAGAGCTATACTACTCATCCAAGCGTCGGCGTCGGCGTCACCACTTGGTTAAGGTTTTGCGTGCAAGCACACATAGGTAAATATCTCAGCAACAAGTTGAGGTATTGCATTGGGACTTTATACAATGGTACTAAACCATCCAACATACTTAATTAACCATGTTAGATAACTCTAGTTTGCATTTAATGCAAATAATAGGCCTTTATTATTTGACTTATAAATTCTGGTTAAGGTTTTGCGTGCAAGCACAAATAGGTTAATATCTCAGCAACTACTTGAGGTATTGCATTGAGACTTGATACAATGTTACTCAACCATCCAACCTACCTTATTAACCAAGTTAGATAACTATAGTTTGCATTTAATGCAAAAAATAGGCCTTTATTTTTTTACTTAGAAATTCTGGGTAAGGTTTTGCGTGCAAACACACATAGGTTAATATCTCAGCAACTACTTGAGGTATTGCATTGAGTATCGATACAATGGTACTCAACCATCCAACCTATTTAATTAATCAAGTTAGATAACTCTAGTTTGCATTTTACGCAAAATAATTGCCCTTAATTATTAGACGTAGAAATTCTGGTTAAGGTTTTGCATGTAACCACTTTTAAGTCAACACCTCAGCGAATACATCATGTATTGCATTGAAACTTTACACACAGGCTCCCAACCATTTAACCTTCTTATTTAATCAAGTAGATAACTCTATCTTTCATATTATATAATTTTTGCCCCTTTATTATGCGACTTAAAAATTCTGGTTACGGTCTTGCATGTTAGCACACATAGGATAATATCTCAGCAACTACTTGATGTATTGCATTGAGACTTTATACAATGGTATTCAACCACCCAACCTAACTGTTTTTTTGCAGATAATGGCCCTTTATTATTACACTTCATAATTCTGGTTAAAATTTTGCATGTAACCACATTTATGTTAATATCTCTGCACATCATGTATTGCATTGGAATCTAATCTAACAGTGATCCATGCATGTTTCGCCAAAACTTTTCAATCCTTACACTGAAAAGCGGCGGAATAGTTGAGCGCGCTGTCTCTGTGACAGCTCTTGTTTTTTATATATATATATATATATATAGTATGTTTGCATTGTGCTGCTTGTGGAGTTTTGTGCTGTTTTTCTATGTTTCTTTTTTGTGATATTATGTTCTATGTCTTTGGCGTTTACCCAGTGCCATTAAACCGGGTTTATGTTTAAACCTTTTGCTACTGAGCTTGTTTCTGTAGCTTTTCGCTTAAATATTGGGAGCATGGTCTTCACAAGAACATAGGTAAGTTAATACGAAAACCGACAAACGAAGGGAAAACAGCACAGCACACTGCAGGTACAGGTCTACGGCTCCTTGGTGCGCTTTAGTGCGGCAATAAGTTAAACATAATCTTGACCTCAGGTCCTTTATACAATGAAAACATCATGTTATTGCCTTTTTACAATATTTGATCCGTGTTTTGTTTTGCCAATTAGAGATATCACAAAAAAACTCCTTTTCGTTATGTCATCATTTGCCCCTGAACGCGAGAACACTCTAAATAATTAAGACCAGACAGTCGGAAATCCGAGTTATTAACATTGTTAAGTATAACAACTAGAGCACAGCAAAATAATGAACGATGTGTGAGGAAGAATAAATGGCCAATGGAAACATTACATAGTAGTTACTTAATCTTGTAGACGTCTGCTTTTCTGCTCAAAAGATCTTCGACAATATTTAGGTATGTGTATTAACGTAAATATGCTGTTACCAAATATTCAATATGAAAAAATATGTAATGACATTGCAGGAAATTAATATGGAATGTCTGAACAAACGCTAACCATAACTGATTGGAAAAGTCTTATGGGTATGTCTTATTAGTTTCATAATTGTCATCTAGCTTGTTTGACGAAGAAACCTTCGATAAGTCTGTAAGAATATTCATAACAACATCACAGACAAACGGTGTGGTTTAAAAAACCTTACCCACTAAGAAAACATACATATATGTATATATTGACACTCAAATTGTTCTGAATTGTCTTATTTGTATGCACGAATAGTTGCATAAATGCCTTCCAGTACTTTAAATGAAGAACCCTTCCAAAGTGTGAATTTAAAAGTCTGTTATTCCTACAATATATAGGTATATGTGTAGGTTCACAATTAACATTACAGACAATTCGAATAATGAACACATTTACACAAACATGAATCATTTACAATTGGTTGCATAAAGTTATAGATGCAATTTATGTTAGGAATTTAAATTACTCCAAATGTATTCATACTAGCAGCAGATTTCCTTGATTGAAACGCTTACTGTGAAAAGCATCAGTACGTGCATGTCAATTATACGATTTTCTTTTCCCATTAGAATAATTACTTGTTGGACAGATAGAAAACATAGACGCTTCAACTAGTTGAGCGGGTTCCTTCATCAATCTCAGCATGGAATAGTCTCCCAGCTGAAGCACAAACCATTGACACTGTTTCTGGTTTTAAAGCGTACCTTAAGTCGGATAATTCCAAACCAAATACTCTGTTTTATTTTGCGAAACGTCGATTACAGGTCATTCACACTCGCTTACGGAACGAATGCAGTTCATTGAACCATTACCTTTCTGTTAAAAATATTGTGCCCTCATCCCCTTGTGTGTGTTGAGTTCAGGAAACAACGTATCATTATCTTCTGATCTGTCCCCTTTATACTGAACAAAGGAGACTTCTGCTCAACTCTGTGAAGGCTTTGACTAACGTAACGCTTCACAATTTAATATACGGTGACACTGATCTTACAGAAAAACAAACTAAGACACTGTTCGATGCAGTTCACCCCTTTATTCAAATGACAAAAAGAGTTGATAGCCAGTGACAGTTACTTCCTACTACCAAATATCAATCCCACGCAGGATTGTCTCATTTCTGTATACATGTGATATTTAGCACTTCCAATCAGGGCTCAGTGAAGAATAGGCACTGTAAGTAATTATTTTAAATCAACCACCCTACCATCTTTCCTCTCTCTTATCCTCTGTACCTTCTTATTCTGTTCTGAAACAGAATTAACGACTTTTGTATTCGAAAAGTGAAAACAATCTAAGCTTATTACAGCATTGTTAATCACACAAAATGTTCAACTTTTAGCTACTATCTTGTCTGTGTGCGTCGTCTGTAAAAATCATTAAATTTTAAATAATATTAAATGAAGCCAAATCACATTAAACACTACCACTTGATCTAATTCAATATTATTGTGTCATCTACAATGTAAGCTGTACAAATGTCAGTCATTAAATATGTACGTCTGCTAAGGTTTGGAGAAGAACTTTTTAAGATATATTTATCTTTCGTTTTAATCCTTTTCTAGATTGTATATGTGTTTTTTTCTGTTTTTCTTTATGTTATGTGTGTATACGCGGATGAATAACATATGTTTTAACTAACTGGTTGAGGTTAAAAAACAGTGTTTATTCACCTATAGTTTTGAAAGAAAATCGTGTCTCGGCAAACATAATATCTTTTCGTCTTAAATCTCTTATAAATTACCATCATCGCAAATACTAACTGACATTCCAATATCCATCAGTCTTGGTTTAACTATGTCTAGGTTTAACTCTTAAATTACACAGTTGAATTGATTATCATATCTATTTTGTTTGCTTGGATACGATTAACAACCAGATACTATTACACTGATCTTAATGGCAAAACATATTAAAGCATAACAACTTCATATCAATTCAAATTCAAATAAGCTGAGATACACGTTTATATAAAGTATCGGTATAACGGTTAAGGAAGCATTGTCTAAAATCAAAGATGGTTATTTTGTCACATTTCCTACATTCGACTAGACAATTGAACACAAATATTTAACTTGAAGTCTTTCGTTTTCGTATTGTTGCAAGCTAACCCATTACATGCTTAATTCGATATTGTCGAAGACAAACAAACACAGGGAAAACCAATTCGGGTAGAAGCAATTGATTTATAAGTTAAGTTTTATTTCATAAATATTAAGTTCTTATGTACTTCCTAGCAATGCATTATTTCATAGTATTGAAATATTATATTTTTAGAATTGACTATGTTGGTATCGACAAATCGTGAGAGTAAGACTAATGCAATACTTAATAATATTAAACAACATGTTACGGCCTAATCATACATCATTCATATTAGCATGCTCGTTTTTCGGTTTTCTTCATCATGTGGGTATCAGCATAGGCTATTTTGTCAAGCAAATTGCCGAGTTTCTTTCGTTAACACTTTCCCTGAAACGCATGATTTTTTAGATTTTAAAATAAGTACTGTGCTTCCATAACTTTGTGTTGTTTCATAGTTTGGCGAAATTTTAACATTCTTAAGATGTGAATGTGGCGACTGTAGGTTCTCATATTTTGTTACATCTGATCCTATTACACACTTGTACATTATATTAACCTTTCAAAGCTGGACATACGAATTCCTTAACTCTCTTGATCTTACAAAAGATCAATAAATGACTAACTAAACAAAAAATAAAGACAAGAAGGGCAAAACATAAAGGATATTTGTTGAATCGGTGTGAAATCTCTGATATTTATGCTTTGTCAGCATCGCAACAACAAAGAAGAGTGCTAGCTGTTGCCGTTTCGTATAATATTTACACCTTTTGATGAGGAAATATAAATAAAGAGCAGCACAATTATCAGTGAGTGCATCGGCATTATTGTCATCATATATTTTGTAGTTTTATATATTGGAACTTTTTAACAGTATATAAAGACGTATCTTTTTAATAGTGTAGCACAAGAATTGACCATTTGTATTCTCATTGCCTTGCTCACTTATGTATTGTTATGAAGGCCAGTGTTACAGTCATAATCACGAGCATGTCTCAGCAAAAACAATATCTAGGATGTCCAACTGCGTAATAAAAGCGTTGAATCTCAGATAGTGTAACATAGACGGATATATATTGGACTGTCAGTCCGTATTTGCATCGATTGCAATTCAATTTATTAGAGGTTTTAAAACGAACTGATATTGTTTTGCTCGGTAAATGACATTCATTCATAGCTATCAGTCTTACGATATACATGTATATTTGGCGATAAGTCGATGAAATGCAGACACAATTGTGTTATTGGAACTACCTTAAACTAAATTGTCCGGTTAACAATATAATTTTGAATAGCACCAGCGTTTCCGGGACGGCAGAGAGAGCCTTGAAGATGACGAGGGTATAGGATGGAAAAAGAAATACGACGTTGGTGACGTCGTTTTAAGTATTTGATATTTTATTTTTTTCTCATAAACGGAAAAGTTTATTTTTGGAATTTCGACATTAGAATTTGTTTTGTTTGAATATAAAATTATAGTATTATTATAAACAAAGTTATATTTTGATGTAAAACTTGTTAATTTTATTGCTATACACACGTGCATGACGTCATATCTATGAAGTCATCAATCGTATTGTGCCCGAAAGTCACGAAAACGCGTTACATCGACAGTTTTCCCTGAATAAAAGGGATGAGCAAACCATAAGCATTTACTTTTCTTAACAAATCTAAATTCCACTGCCTGTGCATTGACATATAATGTGCAAAGCATTCGGATTGTATAAATTTTTGGTTTAACCAGTATTTATTACAGAAAATATTGAACACAGTAAATAAGCATTTGAAAATACAGAACTGCATAGATACAATATATGGAGTGAAAGAAACGCATGAACAGTGAGAAAATTACAGAATTGAGAGTTAACCATAATTGGTTTTACTAAGTCTCTCTTCTGTTTTCATTGATAGAGGTATGGTGAGTACAAATAATTAAAAATATTCAGGAATTGTTTGATACACTACTGCTGGTACGAAGTAATAGAAATATCAAAAAATAACTGGCACAATATGAGTATTACGCCATGTTATGATGGTCAGATGCTATATTTATAAAAATATAATTTCTTACAAAATACACGGAGGTTAGGTTAGCGGGGGAAGGAGAGGGGGTGATAGTAATGATAGTTATGAGGAAAAGAGGTGGAGGAGAAAAAAAAGAGGGGGGGGGAGGGGCTAGTCACTCACAGTACTCAGAGATTGTGGGAATGTTCGTCATCGGTATGTGTTAGCGCTTAAATCGTTTTGTACTAGATATGTATGTCTGTACATGTTGAAAAATAGTCTTGTTAACAACTGATGTGGTATTTTTATCGCCAAATAGCAAAATTTGCAAAGTGACATTAAATTGAGGTCTGAGGCTAGTAAGCAATGCAATTCTCTGGTCGACAAATAGAGGACAAGTTAGAAAATAGTGATATGAATCTTCCATTTCTCCACAGACACATACAGGACTGTCAATGATATTTTTTGAAAACAGATGTTCATGTAAAGAATTACAGTGCATGCGAGGTCGTGCGTGTTGAATGGATATGTCTCTGGTTCCAAAATAAAATTGGTCTGAAACGACCGGGTTATTTTTATTAAGTGCATGCTTAAAAGAACAAAGCGATTGTATTTCTCTAGTTGAATCGGACAGAGAATTCCATAACGATATTGTTGAAGGAAGAAAGGATGAGGCGAATTGTTGAGAGTTACACTGAATATTGCGTTTGTTGCGAGCGTTTCTTAATCTGTGCAAGTGAGTGGTGCATTTTAAAAAGTAGACAAAGTTTGTGTTTTTCGCGTCTATACTTAAGGGATTCGAGATCAGTTTCCCTGTAGAGATTGTTTAGCGACACCAACTGTGTTGCACCTGATATTATTCTAGCTGCTTCAGTTTGGATTCGTTCTAGATCTTCAGTTTCAGTTTGAGTTATGTTGTCCCACACAATGTCAGCATATAAATTATTGTATTAATTTTTCAAAGGTTGTCTTCTTGGTGACTGTCATGATAACATTTCATCAAGGGGATGTAAATGATTATTAACTCTGATTTGCTTGATTGAAGGTTAAAATGTACTCCACTAACGCATGTTTGATTTTTTTTACTATAGCAACCAACGGTTAGGAATGGTCGTACAATGTAGCTGTCGTACATTTTCATGTTAATGTTTAAAGTCCAGCGAAAACGGCAACTTGTAAAACTGGTTTATTTTCAATCAGTAAGTGTTAAATCTAGTATTAACTTATGATTGTCTGTTTATTTTATAAAATAAGATCAAAGTGAATAATACATATTTCTTTTAAAAAATAAAAACAATACGTTAGATAATAAATAAATCGATAATGTACATTATTTACTTTAGTTTATGCACGAAAAAAAGTACAATTGATATTATAACTGTATATATACTATCACGTTCGTAATTGTTGATACAGCTCCCAATTCAAAATCAATTGTGTACATATGTGGTTGTCGTACATTTTAAAATGTTTAATAAAGTTTGATATGAATTATTAAGTGCCTTTAATTGAAATTTGAGTGGTGAAGGCCAAATATTACAACGATTCAAAAGTTCACGTTTATTTAGGTTTGAGGGACACTCTTTTGAGGGGGTAAATCACACATCCTTTGTGACTTGTTTTGTTTAATAAGGAGTTGACCGGAATTCACGAAAGAAGACTTTCCAAGATTTTTGGACCAAAAAGAATTGGCATTTCATTGAAAAAGTCTGTCAACATTAATGTAACTATGTTTTGTGTCAAAATACCCAAGACTACCTAATTAACAATGTCTTGAGAGTTCTTGATAATATATTTTCTAACAAGAAATATATTCAATAAAATAATGATAAAAGTGGATTTAATTCATTTCCTGGATTTAAAAATGCAACTATCTGTCTTGAAATAGCTCATATCATCACAAAGTCTCAGGACGTTGTTGATTGTGTAATACTGATTGTTTGGACACAAAAACATATCCATCTTTTATAAGGGGATTTCCGAAAATATGCAGATGCCTTTTGACTAAAAATCTAATAAAATATTCCTTTGTAAATTTTGCTCAGCTCCTTATAACAGCTACTCATGTCGCAACGGATATATGTATTATGCTTGCTAAATATTAAAACTCATAACGAATCATTTTTAAATACTGTTATGTTTTGGTCCTTCAAACAACTTGCACTGTAAAAGGCCTTTAAACTAGAACTCATTTAGGTACGATCAAGCAGGTTAATGTGTATGTGTTTTTGCAGCCACACCTTAAAGTTGTTCAACTATTGATTTTAGTATTTGGGAAAGATAAAGGAAATACAAACATCTCATATTCAGAGTGATTGGTTATTATAGATGCAATGTATTAGTTCTGAGGTTTCGGACACATGTAAACAGTTGAATATCTAACTAGACAGATACCCTAACATTGGCCCAAACAGAAATCTGCAAAAGTAGAATTTACTTAGTTAGGAAGTCAATATGCTTACTGTATTTCCCATAAGTTTGAATTTTTAAGGTAGAGCCCGTTCAGATGTTTATCACTTTAAGTTTGTGATTTGCACAAAATGCACACAACTTACGGAGCGATGCCATTGTTAGAAATATAAAACCAGGACTGGAGAATTTTTATGTTAGTATTATCGTAGCCATTTGCAAAATGATAGGCTTCATGCAGGTTGCATGCAGATAGTGCAGGCATCAGTTTTATACGTGAAATCGTTACAATAAAATGCCTGAGCAACATATTGTTATTACTGATATAAATGTGATTGATCACCATTAAAGTTGTTTTAACACTGATTCCGTTCAGCCCACAAAGTTCAGTATGCCAATTCGAAGTACAAGGTTTATCCACTCGCGATCTTTTATTTGTAAAAACCAGACTCAAAGTTAGTCCATGTCCGAAAAAACGCTCGTAATCAACTGTTCATTGATCAAACTATTTTATTGTCGAGAGGCGCTAGATTCTGTCGCAAACATGCTGCATTTACCAGACCGATATCAGTTCGCAATTGACAAAAAGAAAACATAAACTACGCAATGTCACGGCATTAAGTGATGCTGATATTTAAAACCTTTTACACCATTTAAGGCAAAAACAAAAGCCGCCCAGCACAAGCGTTTCTGAGAGACAATAAATTTATCAATTTGCATAAAGGAACTCTATTTAAGTGCATCCATTCCATGCATGTGTTTTGTTTCATTGTTAAAAAGACAAATGCGTGCTATATTCGAATTTGTTGATAAAGAAATCGTAAAAGATCGCCATTGATGTGTTGCCATCCACTGTTCTCCGTTGTTATATACATAATAAGTTGGTTGCGTTTATTTATTCCTATCACGTTTTCGACCAAAATAGTTTCTGGGCCAAAATAATCGTACAAACGAAAGCAACAGCGAATTGCAAGTTAACGCATGATTCGAAGCACGTTTTCTATGTGAGAAATTTGCACATTGTATGCATTAAAAAAATATCCTAGTTTTAAAAGTAGCCATCGAATTCAATAGTGAAAAAGAGTCAGTGCTTCAACACATAATACTGTTGATAAAACGCAACGCAGAAATGTTACAAGTAGTTATGTGTTTTAAAATTAACGCATAAATAGACAAAGCCATTAAGACTTAATGAATTACTTGTATTTTATTTAAACCGTGGATATAAAGGCAATATTTTGAAGAGCACTTGCCTTTTTGTTTTTGAAGATGAATACCTCACGGCCTGTAAACGCCAGCTCCACCACTTTGCGGTGGTGCAAAGAAAAAAAGCTGTCGACACTTCCGTGGTGGAGCTGTGCCCTATGTTTACATGAACAAACGTGAGTATGACTTATATTTTATTTGATAATTTCATTTAACGGACATATTTCGAAAATTGGAGAATGTGGTACCGTGTAAGAACACTTCTACTGTAGGCTGGTTACTATGTCGTTTCAATATTGTGCAAACTGTGGTGCCAGGAGCTTTTCTCCCGAATCAGACTTGTGCATATTTTGAGATCTGATTGCATAGCAAGTACATTTCGGTGCTTACACACCCCGTAAGAACATTCTCACGCATGCAAACATAACTGTTATGTAAAGTACCTATGCCGGAACACAACAAAATTAATAAGCACTTCTTAAAAAGGAAAAATGCACATATTTATAAAAGTGGTGGCGCTGTTGCTCACAAAATTCAGAGGTAAAAATGCAGGGGACTGGGAATAAAAGTGTACCACAAATTAAACGAGTGTCCAAGGCAGCAGCAGGAGAGATATAATTGTTGGGCTGGACAATCGATGTTTATTACGCGGACAAGCACATCTAACTAAGAGAAGCATACACTTCTACGATTGGGGACACTAATGTTAATTTTAACTCCATTTCCTGGAAACCCGTTGACTTATCGCGATTGCATTTTAGGGCGCACCATTATCCCGAAACTGTAACAGTTTGTTCTACATGTATATTCGAATGATATGTATAATGTACACAAATGGAATTACATCTTATCGGCACTTTAAATATTAGGAATAAACACATGGAATCAGTGGGTTTTTTTATTCTGCGTTGTTGCTTTTATGCAAGACATGCTGGATTATCAGGTATCACTTTCAGTTCATGCTGATTAATTGACTTAAGTAATTAAACAGGCGGTAAACAATAAAGCATTTCCTTGACAGGATATGTCACTGATGAACTCTTTCCGGAAACGGAAACTTTTTTCCGTAAATAGTTATGGATGGATTTATCCTATCGGTCAATGATATATTTTTTGTCTGCAAGGCTGTTGTGAGAGAGGTCGTTAATTGTGGTTTAAACCAGTCAAGAAGAAGGACAATACAATCGACGTTAATTGGATGAGAAATGTTTCTCGGCATAATCAACCATTTAATAAAATATCTGGTCTAATTGTGTGCGTTAAGATAACATGGTAGATAGACACATCCTTTATTTTAACGGTACGCATGGGATCAACAAAACAGCTATGTATATTTTTATGGTAAACATAACAAACTAGAACTGTAAGCCAAAGGCTAACGAATACCCCCCAACCCTTCCCTGTCTAGGTTGTTTGCCCTGGCCTTAGTTATGGTATCATTAGAAAGCACAAGGCAATAATACAGGTGCACAAAATCACATATACAAAGGATCACATCATGGTGATGGATAGCTGAAAGTTTGAGAAAAATATATTGAAAAATGACAAAGGAGTAGGCCACCAAAGCGAATATTGTAACAAATTTAAGGCCTGTATGCACCTAACTTCAGGACTTTTGATGGTCTTTTTAAGGACAAAATCAATTAAAGGTCTTTTTAAGGCCATGCAAACATTCTGATTAATACAGGTGCACCAAATCACATATTCAACAGTTCATATCATGGTCATTGACATCTGAAAGTTTGAAAAAGATTTATAGAAAAAATGAGAAAAAATGACCAAGGATTAGGCTAGACAAAGCTGTATAATTTTTGCCTATTTTAACTTATTCAGGGGCCATAATTGGAGACATGATCATGTGATTCCAACCACAATCACAGGGGCAAATGTTCTCACCATGGCTAAAAGTTTGAAAAAGATTCATTCAAAAATGACGAAGGAGTAGGACGAACAAAACTAATTTTACCCAATTTAACTCATTAAGGGGCCACAACTCCACTCAGGATCATGTGCCTCCCACCAAATTCATGGAGGCAAAGGTTTACATCATGGCCATTAATATTTGAAAGTTTGAAAAAGATTTGCTCAATAGCTTCAAAGAAGAATCCTGGACAAAGCTAATTTTGCCCAATTTAACTCATTAAGGGGCCACAACTCCACTCAGGATCATGCGACTCTGACCAAATCCACGGAGGCACAGGTTTACATCATGGTCATTAATATTTGAAAGTTTGAAAAAGATTTGTTCAATAACGACAAAGATGAATCCCGGACAAAAAAAAAACGGACGGACAGACGGACAGACGGACAGACAGACAGACAGACGGACAGACGGACAACCCGATTCCAGTATACCCCCCCCCCAAACTTTGTTTTGGGGGGTATAATAACAGAAATGCCATTTTGAATGTAAGCGGAAGAGTATTCCTTAGGTAGTTGAAGTGTAAATACCCCGCTATATAAAATGTACTAGGACAAACAGGTTGCAGAATACCCGCTGTAACACAAACATGTTTCTTGCACTAGACGTTTATACAATCAAACCTTAATGTTCATCCTTAAATACCATGTGCATATATCGCAATACCACAAGGACAATACAAATTAAAAGGAACGGTTCACATAACTTTTTTATTAGTGCAATTGAGTAAGGTCAATGCCATTGCATATTAATAGAATAGGAAACATTGTCGTAAAAATAGGTTAAAGTCCATTGATATAAATTTCCGTTCCATTAGTTTAAACATTAGTGTTGCCTCGAAGAACATTAAAACAAAACATATGATACATATATCATGGTCAGGATTTCAGAGATAGTCAACAATTAACCACTCTTCATTTCTAACATACTGCAACACATAGCGCTTACAGTTTAAACAAAGTTTTATCAAATAAAATCATCGTTGAAGTTGTGAAAATACGTAGCATTGCACCACTATAATGATTGGTTATATGATATAATGGAGAAGAAAGTTGAAGATATGTTAATATATATAAAAGAACATATGGTAGTATTAGGGTCGGGGCTTTTCTTTACTGAAATTCAAGGAACACCCTAATAGGTTTAATTGAGACAGTTAATTATCAGTTTTTTAATTTCGATGTTGTCAACGCTCCCCAGCTTCGGCTTAAACTTTATCATAATTATAAAAATTTCATTACAATTATCACTTTGGAAGTAGTTTACAAGCGGTTGAGCTTGACCTAAAATAAACCTATGCTAGCAAACATTTCACGAACGCTAGTTACTGCTTGGCATATTAAACTAAATATAAGAACCTTTTGTATTATTTACTGGCATTATAAGTATTTATTTTGAATTCAGTTTACATCGATGTACAAGATCACGGACGGGAACTCCGTTTAGTGCTGCACACTGAAAAATGATATAAAATCCAAGCAAAAACAACACTGCTGAATGGCTTAAATTTAAATAATTTGATTCAGAGAAAGCTATCTATAGCATTGGCATTTAATATCTCAATATCGATTTAACCTGGCCAACTGAAGATGATCGTAACCATAGTGCTCTGACTTTGATATATTCGTATTCAATTCACAGTTTTGTAATGGTATTGGTACTGTATTGTTTTAATTTAAAGCAGTTTTGCTTTCTTTAATGCTCGTTAAACATAATCAGTCGATTCACTCCTATTATGCACATTCTTGCACATACATAAAATACCATTTTGTTGTAAATGCTGCTTATGCGCATTGCCTACATTCTAATCTCACCCATAGCAATCTCAAGGCAATGTGTAAGATAAAGTAATTGCCATAAGGTGGCATTTAACCCTTAATTACTAATTCAAATATTGGCTTAAACAAACAAATAGCATATGAAACGTTTCCAGTCTGCTTATACACATCGCCTGCATTTTGACTTTCCCCATAGCATCCAACGGGCGGTATTTTTGCCACAAGGGGCAATTAGGCCTCGATTATCAATTTACCTATTGGCTGTTACTAAACAAATAAGATCTGAAACTTAACATTACTGAGCGAATAATAGATGGACTGGCTTCGGCTAAGGCTGTACGACCTTGATTTTGGCACCTCATCTAGTTCATTTCTGATGTAGGAAGATTATGTTAATTATTTGGTTAGTTTGGTTAGTACTAATTGTCTTTTGACAATTTCGTTATATAGAGGATAACAGAAATAGTATTAATTGTATCAGTTGTTCCATACCAGCATGTTGACGACATTAATCGGTTTCATCTTCATAATCGAATCTTAATCCCAGTTTGTGTTTCAAAACATGTTTCTTTTGACATGTGATATAAATTTTGTTCGAATTTGCACTAAGTATACTGTCCACAAATACATTTATAACTTCTATGACCCATACCATTGACACATTACATTTAAATATCCGTCTAATATGTCACAGAAGATGCATGCATCTAAATGTGAAGATTTGCCAATACATCTAATTGCAGAAACATTTTATTGGTATTAAGACTTCTGTAAATGAGTGAATCGATAAGGTGGAATCGATTCGATTTGGATGGATATCTAAAAAGAAATTCATTCCTCGTGTGTGTTGAAGGGATGACATACTGATATATGTACACACGTTTTCCTCTGACGTTTAGGATACTCTTTGGTAAATAGACCATGTATATATGCAAACAGACCGAAATGTAGACAGAAAATACGACATCGTGTTGTCTACGTTGTATATTGGGTGAGTTATTTCATATGGAGGATACTTACTCACACATATTCCCTGACAGCGGAATCCTTAAAGCTGCACTCTCACACAAGCTGCACGAGCCTTTTTGTGCGAAAAACCATGGAAACCAGTTAAATGAGACTGCTGACAAAAAATTAAATCGCAGATTTTTATATTTAAGTTCAAAAATTGATGTTTGATGCATTTTTCCTCAACCGTTAGTAAGTCATAAAACATTAATTTTCGAACGGAAATATAAAATTCTGCAATCTAATTTTTTTCAGCAATCTCATATCATTAATGTGCAGATATTTACGCAAAAATTTGTTCGTTCCAAGACAAAAAAAAAAGAAGTTGTAAAGATGAAAAATCTGTGACGAATGCAAGACACAACGTATGAATATTTTAGCATTAGAAAAATTGTGAGCTGATATAAACATAAAGCAGCACAGCTAAAATCAATATAAACATGAGCACCATCATCATGCCTTACTTTTAACAGAAGTATTAATCGAAGCCGATTTACATCTGCGCAAAGGCAATAGCAGATAGTTTTGACATTTTTGGCTGTATCTCACAACTCATTTTCATGCTCAATTTCGTTTTGTTATACGGTTCAATCAAGCAGTATCTTGTCATTAATAGTATCCTTGCAAATGCCAAATGTATGACTACAAGTCCAATTGCGAAGTTAAATATGTTTTTCACTTAGAGGGTGTTTAACCCAGAAATATGAATATTTAAAGGTCAGTCATTTTAAACGACGAGGGAAATATATTTTTGTTTTCAAGACAGTCCATTTAAACTTAATTTCGAATACAAAATTGCATAACTATCAATATATATAAATTGTATATCAAATAGAATAAAATTAATCATTATCACATCATATAGAAACATTTATAGTTCACTGTTTGGCATCAGCCATACAGTATGAACGTACAAAATACGGTTCGGTCATATTACCAACATATAGAGGTCTAATATCTTACCGATATAATTTGAACATTAGATGGATATCGTAAACGATAAAGGACCAATATCCTTACTGTTTGTGGAAATATTTTTTCTAAAACATATTCATTTCTATCATTGAGCTTAATTAACTTGATTTTACGTTTATTTGTTTGAAACTTTCAATCTGATTATCTCGAATATAATCAAATAAAGTAATTTATGAAACAAATATTAAAGCTCTATTTAAGTTGCTTTCATCAATATGTCCGTGTATGATAAGTAAAACGAAGTGTCCTTGAGCTGCAATTCCTTGCTCACATCTGTGCGTTTGGCACAGCGATTCAACCTCACCAGAGGAGAAAAGTGTGATAATGAACGTAATGGTGTTAAATAGAGAAAAATTGGAATCAAATATAACATGTGTAGAAATGGATCTACCTAAAAATGGTCGTAGTTTTGACGTCGTCTCGATGTCGGGTTTTGACTTCAAGCCACTTTTCAAAACAAACCAAAATCCCACATCAAACCGACTTCAAAGTCCGACGTCGAAGCAGCTTCAAATGTTTGCATGGCTTGCTGATTTGGTGTAATTTGCCATGTTTGCTATAGCGTTGAGATTTGGTGTAATTTGCCTTGTATGCTTAAGCGTTGAGATTTGGTGTAATTTGCCATGTATGCTTTAGCGTTGAGATTTGGTGTAATTTACCATGTATGCCTGAGCGTTGAGATTTGGTGTAATTTGCCATGTATGCTTGAGCGTTGAGATTTGGTGTAATTTGCCATGTATGCTATAGCGTTGAGATTTGGTGTAATTTGCCATGTATGCTATAGCGTTGAGATTTGGTGTAATTTGCCATGTATGCTATAGCGTTGAGATTTGGTGTAATTTGCCATGTATGCTATAGCGTTGAGATTTGGTGTAATTTGCCATGTATGCTTTAGCGTTGAGATTTGGTGTAATTTGCCATGTATGCTATAGCGTTGAGATTTGGTGTAATTTGCCATGTATGCTATAGCGTTGAGATTTGGTGTAATTTGCCATGTATGCTATAGCGTTGAGATTTGGTGTAATTTGCCATGTATGCTTTAGCGTTGAGATTTGGTGTAATTTGCCATGTATGCTATAGCGTTGAGATTTGGTGTAATTTGCCATGTATGCTATAGCGTTAAAATTTGGTGTAATTTGCCATGTATGCTATAGCGTTGAGATTTGGTGTAATTTGCCATGTATGCTATAGCGTTGAGATTTGGTGTAATTTGCCATGTATGCTATAGCGTTGAGATTTGGTGTAATTTGCCATGTATGCTATAGCGTTGAGATTTGGTGTAATTTGCCATGTATGCTTTAGCGTTGAGATTTGGTGTAATTTTCCATGTATGCTATAGCGTTGAGATTTGGTGTAATTTGCCATGTATGCTTTAGCGTTGAGATTTGGTGTAATTTGCCATGTATGCTATAGCGTTGAGATTTGGTGTAATTTGCCATGTATGCTATAGCGTTGAGATTTGGTGTAATTTGCCATGTATGCTATAGCGTTGAGATTTGGTGTAATTTGCCATGTATGCTATAGCGTTGAGATTTGGTGTAATTTGCCATGTATGTTATAGCGTTGAGATTTGGTGTAATTTGCCATGTATGCTATAGCGTTGACGTATGATCAAAATAAAGAATGCCATTAAATTTAGAGAAGACGAATATTTTAAAACACATTGCTACCAGATTACCAGTTACCTAGAAATATTTGACACCACATAATAAACCGTTTAAATATTTTGTTTTAAACAGTCACCTTTTATGACAATATTACACTTAAAGCTGCACTCTCACAGATATACCGTTTTTACAACTTTTTTTATTTTTTGTCTTGGAAAGAGCAAATTTTTGCGTAGATATCTGCAAACCTAAAATATATGAGATATAAGATTGCTGACAAAAAATCAGTTCGTAGATCATATTTCTGTTCGAAAATTAATGTTTTATGGCTTAAACCGTTACTAACGGTTTAAGAAAAATGCATACAACATCAATTTTTGAACTTTAATATAAAAATCAGCGATATATTTTTTTGTCAGCAGTCTTATTTAATTGGTTTCCATGGATTTTCGCAAAAATTGGCTTGCTTCCAGACAAAAAATAAAAAAGTTGTCAAAACGTTCAATCTGTGAGAGTGCAGCTTTAAATTATACGAAACATATATATAAGATATTTTCTTCTGACGGAAGCTGTCTTGCAATTTTATTGTCGTGTTGGTTGATACGATTGGTTTCTTTATTTACGCTTATTTTCTTTTTGTTTATTCAGTCTAGTCAAATGATAATTATCCTGCAGACAAAGTATCCTTGCAAAATCCTAATGTAGGATGACAAGTAAAATTGCGTAATAAGCAACGTTTAACCAAGAGAGGATTGAACCTAGACAGATAAATATTGGAATGTGAGTCACTTTGTCCGTCAATGGCAATATATAATACTTTTCAAGACAATAAATATACAGTTATTATCGAACTATGATATAGTTGCACAGATATCAATGTATTATATATGTATATCAAATTGAAAAAAAAACTTTCCATGATAACGGTTCTAGTTCCCTTTTCAAACGTTCTATTAAATATTTTTCCACGTCAGTTTGCACATATTAAACATAATTTATTGGCTTTATCCAGGTAATATGAACTCACTGAAGAATGTTCGCTCATATTTCCGTACACAACAGGACGATAATTGAATTTTACGACATTGAAGTGATTTGTTTCTGAGAAAGACGAAACGACATAACAGAATTACAGTATCCATTTTACTTGGACCACATAATGCAGACATCCAATACAATCATTGTTATTTTTTAGTCTATCTTGTTCAATTGTACCAGTTTCATTCTTTGAAGCCTTCAATATAAATCGACTGTATTTTCTGTTGTATCATATGGAGTAAGTGAAAAGTCAGTAGTTTTTATTAAAACCAGACATGTTCCTGAAACACGTTGCTGTGTTTCAAAATAAATTCATTACGATTTACGAATGAAAATAAATTTCGTAAACCAAAATATTTATACGATAATTTCTAATTAAATTTTAAGATAAGAAGTAAGTTGTTTGCTGCAAGACTTATCGAAATGTATCAAATCTAAGTACTTTGTAGCGCTTATCTGCAGATAACAAGTTCAAGATCGCATACATGCCTCCAAAATCAAAATGTATCCTTGATAAACATACCTAGTTATTTATAAATAGTATGTATGCACTGTGCTGTTCTTCCATGTGTCTTGTTTGTGATTTTATGTTCTATGTCTTTGGCGTTTACCCAGTGCCATTAAACCGGGTTAACGTTTCAACATTTTGCTTCTGAGTTTGTTTCTGTAGCTTTTCGCATAAATAATGTTATTTGAAGACAGTCATGATTTACGAATATTTTTGTAGTCAAACAATACATAAATAAGGATAAAGTAGAATGTTTTGGGGTGGTATTCATAACAACTATATTAAGTTGAATTATTAATAAGTGAGTTGCGTATAACAAATATGTCTTTAATAGATTTACAATCATTTAAAACTTCCTTTATATCACATGATGTCAATAGTTCGAATTTTGAAATTTGAATACAGATGGATTAACATAGCAAACTCGTTTTATATATCAGGTTTTACGTAACTGACGATAACATCGACAAATACCAAGGGTGATCGCGGAGCTCGTGTAAATTGCTCATAACATTTTTTTTTATTTTCAATTCAATACATCTAAAACTGTGGAACCCACAATATCAATTTATTTAGAGATAAAATACGAAGCGAAATATTAATCGGCCATCAATAGCAACAATAAACGGTATTCTTGGCAATGGAACAGGTCATATTCGGCGCACGCCAAAATGTGTATACTTTTTATCATTCTTTCACCACCATAAGTAATGCATTTTGTACACTATCTTTCCTTGATTACTAACAAAGACCTTTTTAGCTAAGAGCACATATGTGAAACACAGTATTTGTTAATTAAGATGTCATTTGCTTGACCTGGTTTCCGTCATTTAGTTCTCTCGCGTTGAGGGACAAATGATGACGCAACGAAATGTTTTTGTCGAATCTCTAATTGGCAAAAACATGAATTAAATACGGTAAAAAGGCAATAACATGATGCTTGTTATGATATAAAGCCCTAGCAGTCTAAACTTGTTTACCGCATTGCCGCACCAACGCGCAAACAAGAAACTACAGACATGCTCCAGCAGTTGTTCGTGCTGTTTAATGTAAGTTGTCGGATTTCGTATTTACTTTCCATGTTCTTGTAAATGCCACTTTACCAAGCCTAGCGTTAAACTGGGACATAGCTTTTCATTTAATGCTGTTTTAAGTGCGACGGATCATTTTATAATTAAGTTTGTTTTAACATATCCGGAACGTTTGCAAATACGATAGTCTAAATTAGTAAAAATAATTGGACATGATAGTTCTAAAGCTTCAGATAAAAATACTGAGATACTTATTCGAAATTAAAGACGTTAACAAACACGTAAAACAATTTAGGCTTTAAAATAAACACGCAAGTAGAGACTTACCGCAGCAGTAACATATAGTTTTCATAATAAATCGATAATACACAGTGCAATACCAGCATACATATATTTACACATATCCATTCAGGCAAACCAGTGTAAAGTGTTTACCATTTTCTTTGTATATTACACATGTTTTTTTAAAATTAAAGTCCCGTCTTAGATTTCTGACATTCATATCGCTAAAAGGTTTTATGGAAACAAAACTTCTTATAAATATATCCAACCTTCCAAGACAAATATGGGTTCATGATTTTGTCAATATCTTACAGAGGCATAAATTTAAAGTCTACCGAAAAAAAAAGTTATGGGATAATACATTTTACAAGATATATATACGTACGTTTAGTGCCTTATCAGTTCGTATGCGTTGGAACTAATTCATTGTATCGATACAATGTATCGCCCTTTATCGCGTTCAACCCGTCCGTTTTGTATAACTAGCTGCATGTCTTGTGTCAAAACTTTGCTCATCCATGCAAAAACACTCAAAGCCAGTTAACGGATTATTTTGAATTTACATAGTGCTGTTAGCATGAGACAATTAATTCAAGGCAACACTTCCCACTTGATCATATTGTGATCATACATGTTATTTTTCATTTTAGCTTATGGATAGTAAGCATACTTTTACAAATTACGTTTAATACAAAAACGTTATCTACAAAAACAAATAAAATAAGGAACTGTCGTATCCATGCAATACGAAACTAAAGAATATTCGTGATTTGTAATGAATTAAATTTTGAAACGCAGTAACGTGTTTCCGGATCATGTGTGGTCGGAATTCAAACTACTGACTTAATACTTACTGAATATTGTACAATGGGAAAAAAAAGTTGCATTTTTTATTGAAAATTTCAGATACAAGAAAAAGTTCAATAATTGTATTGGAAAGAAACGTATGTCTGCATTAAGAGGGCGAAGTGAAAGGGAAATATCTAGATATGTTATGTAAATGGTATCGTTTCCTCTTTCACATAAACTATTACATCAATTGAATTGATGGCCAGTCTGCCCGCTTTACTATTATTACTGTAACCGCCGATTGCAAATAATGAACACTCGACTGCGTACTAGTGGCAGTGGTCTAAACTATCACCTTTATTGTAAAAATATTATCAACTCTCCTCCTGTGGTGAAGTTGAAAGTAGTACTCACTATTTTATGCATTGTCCTTTATGTACCGACTTTTGACAAACTCTCTTTCGTAATATGTCAATTTCAAAGAAATTAATATTTGTTTCATTCTCTATGGCAGTCCAGCCCTTAAAAACGAGAACAACTTTCGTATATTTGATACTATTCATAAATTCATACAACACTCGAAACGTTTCTGATCATTACCTGCAATGTTTCCTAGATATGGTTTGTACCCACCTTCTATTCTTCCTAAATATATGTCCACCCTCTATTTATATATCCTTTATATAATAAAGTGTGCTCATTTTGTATAATATAACGTGTTTGAACTATCGAACCTATATCTAAACACACAATCCTTAGTTCTATTTCTGAGAGTTGATTTGTGCATCCGGGGTCGGTTACAATATATTGATAGTTATGCAGTTTTAAAAGACTGTCTTGAAAACAAAAACATATTTCCCTCGCCAGATAAAATGAATGACCTTAATATATGAATCTTTCTGGGTTAAACCCGCTCTAAATGAAAAACATATTTTACTTCGCAATAAAACTTGTCATCATACCATTAATGACAAAATACTGCTTGATTGAATGTTATAACAATACGAAATTGAGCATAAAAATGAGATGTGAGATACAGCCAAAATTGTCAAAAAAAGATCAGCTATTGCCTTTGCGCAGATGTAAATCAGTTTCGATTAATACTTCTGTTAAAAGTAATGCATTGTGATGGTGCTCATGTTTATATTGTTTTTAGCTGTGCTGCTTTATGGTTATATCATCTCACTATTTTTATAATGCTAAAATACGCATACGTTGTGTCATAATTAATTACCCTTCTTTAGATGGTGATGTTCCTATTTCACCATCATATGGTGTTTTTATTGCACAGTTGATACGATTTGCTAGAATATGTACAGATGTAAAAAAAAATAGCTCTCGCAGTAAACTTATGACGCAAAAACTTCTAAAACAGGGTTTCCGATATTTTAAATTAAGGAAAACTTTCTCAAAATTTGTTAATGGTCATTATAATCTCATATCAAAGTACAATAGTTGTCTTAAATCGCTCATTGCTGATAGTATTGCTCATCCCGATTTTTATTGTGATGTTTTAAAGAAAATTCGTAAAAATAGAATATTTCCAGCAGATAGTTGGGCAGATAGACTTAATGAATTACTTGGATTTTATTTAAACCGTGGGTATAAAGGCAATTTTTTGAAGAGCACTTGCCTTCTTGTTTTTGAAGATGAATACCTAAAACAAAATATTGTGTTGAATATAGCATCCTTTCATAACTAAACTTTCAGTGCTTTGATTTTTATGGTGATTTGGCTAATTCATGTTATCTTTAAAACCTTTTTTGGCGGACACGTGTTGACTGACTCTGAGTGTTTTGGCTGTGACTTACTTTTCTTCAAATATTTTACGTTTTTAAATCATTTGGAAGGAGAGAATAGCATATACCATTCGCTTTTATTTTTAATAATGTTTTTCTTTATTTGCTCCCAGTTTTAGTACAATGATGCCTTTATTATGAAACTCTATGATCACACAGTTTTAGACCTTTTGTTTTATAAGGCAGACTGTGTGTGATGTTTTTGGTTTCTAACGATGACTGCATCGTATCTTCGAAAAGTATTTGCATTAGGTGCTCTGAATTTTTTCCCTCTGTCTGCAGATAGAGTTGGGATCCCTAATCATTGAAGTACTTGGGGTTTACCTTTTCGTTTTTTATTATTATTTGTTTTAATGATAAGTTTCCCCAAGTTAATGCATACTTTGATAAGATTTACCTTTTGCGTTTTATCTTTTTAAGAATTGTAATCTCACAAATTTACCATTTATACAACATTTATTTTTTTATTTTTTGACTTGGTAAGAGCAAATATTTGGGTAAATATAATTATGCAAATTAATGATATAAGATTGCTGACAAAAAATAAGATCGCTGATTTTTATATTTCCGTTTGAAAATTGATGAAAAATGCATAAATCATCATTTTTTGAACTTAAATACAAAACTCTGCGATCTAATCTTTTCTCAGCACTCTCATTTAACTGGTTTCTATGGATTTTCGCAAAAATTGGCTCGTGCAGCGTTTGTGAGAGTACAGCTTTAAGGATTGAAATGTAAGGGAATATGTGTGAGTAAGTATCCCACATACGAAATAACTCACTAATTAACAACGGTGACAACACGATGTCGTATTTTCCGTCTTCATGTCGGTCAGTTTGCATGTATACATCGTCTATTTGCCAAAGAGTATCCTAAACGTCAGAGGAAAACGTGTGTACATATATGAGTATGTCATCCTTTCAACACACCCGAGGAATGAATCACTTTTTAGATATCCATCCGAATCGAATCGATTCCACCTTATCGATGCACTCATTTAGAGAAGTCTTAATACTAATAAAATGTTTCTGCAATTAGATGTATTGGCAAATCTTCACAATAAGATGCATGCATCTTCTGTGACATACTAGACGGATATTTAAATGAAATGTATGGTATGGTTCATAGAAGTTATAAATGTTTTTGTGGACCGTATACTTTGTGCAAATTCGAACAAAATTTTATATCACATGTCAAAAGAAACATGTATCGAAACACAAACAGGGAATATATAAACTGAAGGCGGTGCTAAGCATTATATCAGAATATTAAGATTCGATTATGAAGATAAAACCGATAAATGTCGTCAACATGCTGGTATGGAACAACTGATACAATTGTTACTATTTCTGTAATCCTCTATATAACGAAATTGTTAGAAGACAATAAGTACTAACCAAACTAACCAAATAATTAAAATAATTCTCCTTCATCAAAAATGAACTAGATGAGGTGCCAAGATCAAGGCCGTACTGCCTTAGCCGAAGCCAGTCCATCTATTATTCGCTCAGTAATGTTAAGTATCAGATCTTATTTGTTTAGTAACAGCCAATATGTGAATTAATAATCGAGGCCTAATTGTACCTTGTGGCAAAAATACCGCCCGTTGGATGCTATGGGGTAAGTCAAAATGCAGGCGATGTGTATAAGCAGACTGGAAACGTTTCAGATGCTATTTGTTTGTTAAAGCCAATATTTGAATTAGTAATTAAGGGTTAAATGCCACCTTGCCAGATGTAATTCCATTTGTGTACATTATACATATCATTCGAATATACATGTAGAACAAACTGTTACAGTTTCGAGATAATAGTGCGCCCTAAAATGCAATCGCGATAAGTCAACGGGTTTCCAGTAAATGGAGGTGAAATTAACATTAGTGTCCCCAATCGTATAAGTATATGCTTCTCTTAGTTGGATGTGATTGTCCGCGTAATAAACATCGATTGTCCAGCCCAACAATTATATCTCTCCTGCTGCTGCCTTGGACACTCGTTTAATTTGTCGTACACTTTTATTCCCATTCCCCTGCATTTTTACTGCTGAATTTTGTGATTGGAAAGTCTCTTAACTTAGAGCATCGGATGCAAAAAGACTGAATAAAAAATGAAAATGGACAGGACAAGATTTACTGAATACATTGTCATATCTCAAGACTAAATGGCTTTGTTTATGAATGCGTTAATTTTAAAACCCATAACTACTTGTATCATTTCTGCCGCTGCGTTTTATCAACAGAATTATTTGTTGAAGCACTGACCCTCTTTTCACTATTCTATTCGATGGCTACTTGTGAAACTAGGATATTTGTTTAAGGCATACAAGGTACAAATTTCTCACATAGCAAACGTGCTTCGGAGCATGCGTTTACTTGCAATTCGCTGTTGCTTTCGTTTGTACGATTATTTTGGCAACTTAAAGAATATACAACCCTTTGTTCAATGGCATGTTTTATTTCTTTGCCGCCATATCTTAAATAATGTAAGCTATTACAAAACCTGTCATTCGGGCAAAAACAGTTACATTTAAATCAAACCAGTATAATTTGGCAGCCATATAGTCTTAGTAATTCTGTTTGCATGGCAATTAACAGAGTCCTTGTAAACAGTAATCACATAGACTAGAAACCTCACATTGGTCAAATAGGAGCAGACACTTAAACGTTATTATCTGGTCATTTTGAACCATCAATTAAAATTATGATCAGTTGAAAGTCTAGCGCTTATGTTACATTCGATTGTCATCCTTAGAAACACTCGGTTAACTCTACTTCACTACAGTGAATATTGGTTGTGTGTTTAATCAAGAAATATCATAATTTGCCTTGGAAAAGTGTTTTTGGTCATTCAAAATATATGCCTTGTACATATATTTAACGAAGACATACAGAAGAATAGTTACGAGACGTCATTTAATACACAAAATTTATGTATGAGTGAATATGAGTTTTTGGTCTGCTGAATTCAATTGCGGTGCTCACTCAATCACGGGGCTCACTAAAAATGATCGAAAACGTGATAGGAATAAATTAACGCACCCAACTTATTATGTTTATAACAACGGAGAACAGTGGATGGCAACACATTAATGGCGATCGTTTACGATTTCTTTATCAACAACTTCGAATATAGCACGCATTTTTTTTTTTTACAATGATACAAATCACATGCATGGAATGGATGCACCTAAATAGAGTTCCTTTATGCAAACTGTTTAATTTATTGTTTCTCAGAAACGCTTATGCCGGGCGGCTTTTGAATTTACCTTAAATGGTCTAAAAGGTTTTAAATATCAGCATCACTTAATGCCGTGACATTGCGTAGTTTATGTTTTCCTTTTGTCAAATGCAAACTGATATCAGTCTGGTAAATGCCACATGTTTGCGACAGAATCTAGCGCCTCTTGACAATAAAATAGTTTGATCAATGAACAGTTGGTTACGAGGGTTTTTTCGGACTGGAATCACTTTGAGTCTGTTTTTTACAAATAAAAGATCGCGAGTGGATAAACCTCGTACTTCGAATTGGCATACTGAACTTTGTGGGGTGAACGGAATCATTATTAACACAACCGTCATGTTGATCAATCACATTTATATCAGTAATAACAATATGTTGCTCAGGCATTTTATTGTTACGATTGCATGTATAAAACTGATGCTTGCACTATCTGCATGCAACCTGTATGAAGCCTATCATTGTGCAAATGGCTACGATAATATTAACAAAACAATCCTCAAGTCCTGGTTTTATATTCCGAACAATGGCATCGATCCGTAGGTTGTGTGCGTTTTGTGTAAATAACAAACTAAAAGTGATAAAACATCTAAACGGGCTTTACCTTAAATTTAAACTTATGGGAAATACAGTTAGCATATTGACTTCCTAACTAAGTAAATTCTACTTTTGCAGATTTCTGTTTGGGCCAATGTTAGGGTATCTTTCTATCTAGATATTCCACTGTTTACATGTGTCCGAAACCTCAGAACCAATATATTGCATCTATAATAACCAATCACTCTGAATATGAGGAGTTTGTATTTCCTTTATCTTTCCCAAATACTAAAATTAATAGTTGAACAACTTTAAGGTGTGGCTGCAAAAACACATACACATTAACCTGCTTGATCTTACCTAAATGAGTACTAGTTTAAAGGCCTTTTACAGTGCAAGTTGTTTGAAGGACCAAAACATAAAAGTATTTAAAAATGTTTCGTTATGAGTTTCAATATTTAGCAAGCATTATACATATATCCGTTGCGACATGAGTAGCTGTTAAAAGGAGCTGAGCAAAATTTACAAAGGAATATTTTATCAGATTTTTAGTCAAAAGGCATTTGCATATTTTCGGAAATCTCCTTATAAAAGATGGATATGTTTTTGTGTCAAAAAAAATCAGTATTACACAATCAACAACGTCCTGAGGCTTTGTGATGATTTGAGCTATTTCAAGACAGAAATTTGCATTTTTAAATCAAGGTAATTAATCAAATCCACTTTTATCATTATTTTATTGAATATATTTCTTGTTTGCAAATATATCATCAAGAACTCTCAAGACATTGTTAATTAGGTAGTCTGGGGTATTTTGACACAAAACATAGTTATATTAATGTTGACAGACTTTTTCAATAAAATGCAAATTCTTTTTGGTCCAAAAATCTTGGAAAGTCTTCTTTCGTGAATTTCGGTCAACTCCTTATTAAATAAAACATGTCACAAAGGATGTGTGATTTACTCCCTCAAAAGAGTGTCCCTCAAACCTAAATAAACGTTTTAATATTTGGCCTTCACCACTCAAATTTCAACTAAAGGCCCTTGATAATTCATATCAAACTTTATTAAACATTTGATAAAATGTACGACAACCACATATGTACTCAATTGATTTTGAATAGGGAGCTGTATCAACAATTACAAACGTTATAGTATATATACAGTAATAATATCAATTGTAATTGTTTCGTGCATAAACTAAAGTAAATAATGTCCATTATCGATTTATTTATTATCTAACGTATTGTTTTTGTCATAGTTACATTAATGTTGACAGACTTTTTCAATGAAATGCCAATTCTTTTTGGTCCAAAAATCTTGGAAAGTCTTCTTTCGTGAATTCCGGTCAACTCCTTATTAAACAAAACAAGTCACAAAGGATGTGTGATTTACCCCCTCAAAAGAGTGTCCCTCAAACCTAAATAAACGTGAACTTTTGAATCGTTGTAATATTTGGCCTTCACCACTCAAATTTCAATTAAAGGCACTTAATAATTCATATCAAACTTTATTAAACATTTTAAAATGTACGACAACCACATATGTACACAATTGATTTTGAATTGGGAGCTGTATCAACAATTACGAACGTGATAGTATATATACAGTTATAATATCAATTGTACTTTTTTTCGTGCATAAACTAAAGTAAATAATGTACATTATCGATTTATTTATTATCTAACGTATTGTTTTTATTTTTTAAAAGAAATATGTATTATTCACTTTGATCTTATATTATTAAATAAACAGACAATCATAGGTTATTACTAGATTTAACACTTACTGATTGAAAATAAACCAGTTTTACAAGTTGCATATATACATGTTTTCGCTGGACTTTAAACATTAACAGGAAAATGTACGACAGCTACATTGTACGACCATTCCTAACCGTTGGTTGCTATAGTCAAAAGAATCCAACATGCGTTAATGCAGTACATTTTAACCTTCAATCAAGCAAATCAGAGTTAATAATCAATTACACCCCCTTGATGAAATGTTATCATGACAGTCACCAAGAAGACAACCTTTGAAAAATTGATACAATCCGTATGCAGTTAGCTTTACACATTGTATGTCAATGCAAAGGCAATGGAATTCAGGTTTGCAATGAAAAGTAAAAGCCTATGGTTGTTGGGATAAGAGTGAGGTTTGTGCACATAAACTTGTTTAAACCCCCAGTAATTTTACATTTTACTGACCGTTCCAAGGCGGTACTTAACAATTCCTAATAAACATACCAATTATATATATATAACTATATATATATATATATATAGTATTTATGCACTGTGCTGTTTGTAGAGTTGTGTGCTGTTTCTTGTTTGTGAATTTGTGTTCTATGTCTTTGGCGTTGCCCGTTGCCACTAAACCGGGTTTATGTTTAAACTTTTGGTACTGATCATGTTTCTGTAGCTTTTTGCATAAATATACGTATATATTGCTCATCCCTTTTATTCAGGGAAAACTGTCGATGTAACCCGTTTTCGTGACCTTTGGGCACATTACGATTGATGACTTCATAAATATGACGTCATGGTATTGCAATAAAATGAACAAGTTTTACATTGAAACATAATTTTGTTTATAATCGTATTATAATTATATACATTTAAACATAACAAATTCTAATGTCGAAATTACAAAAATATAATATTTATTTTCCCGTTTATGAAAAAAAAATATCAAACACTTAAAACGACGTCACCAGCGTCGTATTCCTTTTTCATCCTATACCCACGTCATCTTCAAGGCTCTCTCTGCTGTCCCGGAAACGCTGGTGCTATTCAAAATTATATTGTTAACCGGACAATTTAGTTCAAGGTAGTTCCATTAACATAATTATGCCTGTATTTCATCGACTTATCGCCAAATATATATCGTAAGACTGATAGCTATTAATGAAAATCATTTACCGAGAAAAACAATATCAGTTCGTCTTAAAAGCTCTAATTAGTTGAATTGCAATCGATGCAAATACGGACTGACAGTCCAATATATATCCGTCTATGTTACACTATTTGAGATTCAACACTTTAATTACGCAGTTGGACATCCTATATATTGTTTTTGCTGAGACATGCTCGTGATTATGACTGTTACACTGGCCTTCATAACAATACATAAGTGAGCAAGGCAATGAGAATACAAATGGTTAATTCCTGTGCGACACTATTAAAAAGGTACGTCTTTATACACTGTTAAAAAGTTCCAATATATGAAACTACGAAATATATGATGACAATAATGCCGATGCACTCACTGATAATTGTGCTGCTCTTTATTTATATTTCCTCATCAAAAGGTGTAAATATTATACAAAACGGCAACAGCTAGCACTCTTCTTTGTTGTTGCGATGCTGACAAAGCACAAATTCCAGAGATTTCACACCGAGATTCAACAAATATCCTAAATGTTTTGCCCTTCTTGTCTTTATTTTTTGTTTAATTAGTCATTTATTGATCTTTTGTAACATCAAGAGAGTTAAGGAATTCGTATGTCCAGCTTTGAAAGGTTAATATAATGTACAAGTGTGTAATAGGATCAGATGTAACAAAATATAAGAACCTACAGTCGCCACATACACATCTTAAGAATGTTAAAATTTCGGCAAACTATGAAACAACACAAAGTTATGGAAGCACAGTAATTATTTTAAAATCTAGAAAAGCATGCGTTTAAGGGAAAGTGTAAACGAAAGAAATTCGGCAATTTGCTTGACAAAATAGCCTATGCTGATGCACACATGATGAAGAAAACCGGAAAACGAGCATGTTAATATGAATGATGTATGATTAGACCGTAAAGGTTGTTTAATATTAGTAATTATTAATCAACTATTACGTATTTGACGAGATACAGAGACAATTGCGGTATCAATACCAGACAATTGAAGACAATATATACCAGAATTCGCTCAATATCGACCAAACTCGGACAATATCAACAAAACTCGCCTAATATGAGTTTCCTCCGTTTTTATTGGCTACAAAACTCGCCTTATATAGGATTTGAGAAATGGGCCATTTTCATTGGCTGTCAAAACTCGCCTAATATGAAAAATATGCTGGAAATTACTTTTTAAAGGTAGCCATTTTGTTTTCCGTTTCCCGTCTGTTTTAAAAAAAATTGTGCTTCGTATAACTTATTTTGGAATACTTGAACCTATTGAATGATTAACCACTTTGTACGGTTTGATATAACAGTTGTATTTAACCCGTTGGTGGATTTTACGACTATTATTATTTTGTACGCCGACAAAATGGACGACGAAGGTAAAACATTTGACGTTTTTGCAAACGATTTACAAAATAAGACAAAAAGACTTCCTTACAATGTACAGTGCTTTATTCATAAGTATGTGCAATGTCACTGTAAGGATACATGTCAAAATCAGCAAAGTCAAGTCTAAAAAAGCAGACACCATGAATGAATAAGGGATAAATACGGCTTCAATGTGAACTAAAAGTAAGTTATAAGAATGTTTTAACCCAAACGGTAATAGTTAATTAATAAAATACTTATTAATTCGGTGATTTCATATTGGCCCAGTTATTTGTCCTCGGTTAGCTGTATTTGTCCTCACCCTTTCGGGCTTAGGCAAATACAGCTAACCTCGGACAAATAACTAGGCCAATATGAAATCACCTAATTAATAACATTATAGTATTGCATTACTCTCTCTCTCACGATTTGTCGATACCAACATAGCCAATTCTAAAAACATAATGTTTCAATACTATGATATAATGCATTGCTACGAAGTACATACAAACTTAATATTTATGAAATAAAACTTAACTATAAATCAATTGCTTCTACCCGAATTGGTTTTCCCTGTGTTTGTTTGTCTTCGACAATATCGAATTAAGCATGTAATGGGTTAGCTTGCAACAATACGAAAACGAAAGACTTCAAGTTAAATATTTGTGTTCAATCGTCTAGTCGAATGTAGGAAATGTGACAAAATAACCATATTTGATTTTAGACAATGCTTTATTTACCGGTTATACCGATATTTTATATAAACGTGTATCTCAGCTTATTTCAATTTGAATTGATATGTAGTTGTTATGCTTAAATATGTTTTGCCATTAAGATCAGTGTAATAGTATCTGGTTGTCAATCGTATCCAAGCGATGATGGTAATTTATAAGAGATTTAAGACGAATAGATATTATGTTTGCCGAGACACGATTTTCTTTCAAAACTATAGGTGAATAAATACTGTTTATTTAACCTCATCTAGTTAGTTTAAACATATGTTATTCATCAGCGTATACACACATAACATAAAGACAAACAGAAAAACACATGTACAATATAGAAAAGGATTTAAAAAAAAGATAAACATATCTTAAAAAGTTCTTCTCCAAACCTTAGCAGACGTACATATTTAATGACGGACATTTGTACAGCTTACATTGTAGATGACACAATAATATTGATATTATTGAATTAGATCAAGTGGTATTGTTTAATGTGATTTGGCTTCATTTAATATTATTAAATATTTAAAGAGGTTTTACAGACGACGTACACAGACAAGTTAAACATTTTGTGTGATTAACAATGCTGTAATAAGCTTAGTTTGTTTTCACTTTTCGAATACAAAAGTCGTTAATTCTGTTTCAGAACATAATAAGAAGGTACAGAGGATAAGAGAGAGGAAAGATGGTAGGGTGGTTGTTTAAATTAATTACTTCCAGTGCCTATTCTTCACTGAGCCCTGATTGGAAGTGCTTAATATCACGTGTATACAGAAAGGAGACAATCCTTGGTGAGATTGATATTTGGAAGTAGGAAGTAACTGTCACTGGCTATCAAATCTTTTTGTCATTTGAATAAAGGGGTGAACTGCATCGAACAGTGTCTTTTTTTTCTCTGTAAGATCAGTGTCACTGTTTATTAATTTGTGAAGCGTTACCTTAGTCAAAGCCTCCACAGAGTTGAGCAGAAGTCTCCTTTGTTCAGTATAAAGGGGACAGATAAGAAGAAAATGATACGTTGTTTCCTGTACTCAACAAGCACAAGGGGACGAGGGCACAATATTTTTAACAGAAAGGTAATGGTTCAATGAACTGCATTCGTTCCGTAAGCGAGTGTGAATGACCTGTAATCGACGTTTCGCAAAATAAAACAGAGTATTTGGTTTGGAATTATCCGACTTAAGGTACGCTTTAAAACCAGAAACAGTGTCAATGTTTTGTACTTCAGCTTGGAGACTATTCCATGCTGAGATTGATGAAGGAACCCTCTCAACTAGTTGAAGCGTCTATGTTTTCTATCTGTCCAACAAGTAATTATTGTAATGGGAAAATAAAATCGTATAATTGACATGCACGTACTGATGCTTTTCACAGTAAGCGTTTCAATCAAGGAAATCTGCTGCTATTATGAATACATTTGGAGTAATTTGAATTCCTAACCTAAATTGCATCTATAACTTAATGCAACCAATTGTAAATGATTCATGTTTGTGTAAATGTGTTCATTATTCGAATTGTCTGTAATGTTAATTGTGAACCTACACATATACCTATATATTGTAGGAATAACAGACTTTTAAATCCACACTTTGAAAGGATTCTTCATTTAAAGTACTGGAAAGCATTTATGCAACTATTCATGCATACAAATAAGACAATTCAGAACAATTTGAGTGTCAATAATATACACATATGTATATCTTCTTAAAGGGTAAGGCTTTTAAATCCACACCGTTTGTCTGTGATGTTGTTATGAATGTTCTTACAACCTTATCGAAGGTTTCTTCGTCAAACAAGCTTGATGACAATTATGAAACTAATAAGACATACCCATAAGACTTTTCCAATCAGTTATGGTTAGCGTTTGTTCAGACGTTCCATATTAATTTCCTGCAATGTCATTACATATTATTTCATATTGAATATTTGGTAAAAGCATATTTACGTTAATACACATACCTAAATATTGTCGTATTTTTTTGAGCAGAAAAGCAGACGTCTACAAGATTAAGTAATTATCATGTTATTTTTCCCTTGGACATTTATTCTTCCCCCAAAATTGTTTATTATATCGCTGTGCTCTAGTTGCTATACTTAACAATGTAAATAACCAGGATTTCCGACTGTCTGGTCTTGATTATTTAGAGTGTTCTCGCGTTGAGGGGCAAATTATGGCACAACGAATAGCAGTTTCTTTGTCGAATCTTTAATTGGCAAAACAAGGATCAAATACGGTAAAAAGGCAATAACATGATGTCTTTATGATAAAGCCTCTGAAGTCAAGATTTGCTTTAATTTATTGCCGCACCAAAGCGCACCAAGGAACCATAGACTTGTACCTGCAGTGCGCCGTGCTGGTTTCCCTTCGATTGTCGGTTTTAGTATGAACTTACCGATGTTCTTGTGAAGACCACGTGCCTAAGTCTAGCGTTATACCTATATATGAAAATTGAGACATATGTTTCATTACATGATGTTTTAAGTGTTATGGATAATTTTATATTTATGTTTGATATAACATATCCACAACATTTGCGCATGCAACAATCTATCGTAATAATAACAATTGAATAACATTGAAAACAATTCGAACATGATAATACTACTTCGATAAGAAATTTCGAAAACTTCCGATTAAAACACTGAGATAGGTTTTCAAAATTAAAGACGATAACAAACACGTAAAGCAATTTAGGCTTCAACATATACACGCAGGTCAAAAACAAATGCAGCATTAACGTTATAATTGTCGTAATAACCTGGTAATAAATCATTAATGTACAGTTCAATATAAACACATATATATTTATATATATCCACAGTGCTCACCATTTTCTTTGATCTTACACATGTATTTAAAAGCTTCATTTTGTTTAATTAAGACTTAAGACCAGTGAGATAGTTGACATGAAATTTCGGTCATTATTTCCGTCGATAAACTTTTTCAAGGCAGGCTGGTACACGTTATAATTAAATTATACAACCTATATAAGGATGCAATGAACACTCCATGGATAGTGAACAGTTTTGAATTATTGAAAATCAATTACAGTGTGCATATCTCAAAATATTAAAAATAAAAATAAGATTCCCAGACTTAGGTTTATTCTAAATATAATGTGTACTATTTCTAATACTTTTTGGGGGAAATATAAACAGAATGCAATGCAACTATAATTTCATCGATAGCAGCCCTGTGATAATCTTTTTCGTTCTTTTATGTATTGAAACTTTTAAACATATAGTATTTTGGTGTTTTATATCAGTTTAGTAACATTTAATATTAAGCAGGCAATTTTCTCAGCTAATTACAACTCATTACATGTTGACTTGTAAAGTGCCGATCGTGCGTTTGATATCTCCTTCGGATATTGTCTATCTAAACCAAACCTGCTGTTCTTCAGTAGTTAGGCTCTTCTCATGATGATTTCGGTTTCCTCATAGTCTCTAAACCGTGCTAGAAGGGATCGTTTCATATCACCAACTTCCCGATTTCTGTTCGCTGACGTCCTGCCCAGTCTGGGTACTCTATCTATACATATTTTTTCATAATCAATGTCCAATTCATTCTCCAAGAAACCAAGTAATAGGTTTTTATCGCCGTACTGATATGACAGTTTTCCTGTAATGCCGTAGAAAATCAGATTGTTTCTCATGTTTCTGGCTTCACTGTCGATAGACCTATATCTGAGGGCTTTTGTTAATGACATTTGCTTATCGCACATCTGCCCAAGGTATTCAAAACGTGATTCGAGCTCACTGCAATGTTTATAAACAACATTCTGTACATCCTTTCTGCATGCATGCTGCTCACCCTCTACATCGGTTATTTTTTCAAAGTTCCTATTCAATTGTTCAAATATGCTATTTAATTTTTCATCAGTAGACAAATGTGTAAAGCTATCAATGCTGCTATAACTACTTGCTTTTTTCTTTTCCTTGTCACCTGGGTGAATTTCCCGCCATTCCCGCCATTGTCCAAAAACCATAAAACGATTTCTCACTGGTATTTTCTCACTTAAATCCATTTCTTCTTAATCATCACCACTCGCACAATAACAATCCTCACCACCACTAGCCATGTTTTGGAAAAAAAAGTCATAGAAATCACTTTTATTAGTAATGTTTTTAAAAAATATTTTGTCTCCGCTTTGTTTACACGTCTTGATCCCTTGACCACTCAACCATATGTGATCATATGTGATATAAATGCATGCTGGCTGTGAATTGTGAGAGGATATAACATTTGTACTGTGAAATGTGTGACTGAATTTGATTTCATTATTCATAGTGATGGCATCTCAAAGTGATAAAGCACTCCCTAAAGCGGAAGATGAAGAGACTAAACATGATGAGGCCTATGGAGGCGGACTCACTCATAAAGAACTTCAGATGGTTCAGTTCCTTCGGAGTATGAAACTAACGGCAGACATAACTGATCCTCATAAATCGACGAAATTGATGGAGGCTATAGGTGGCTGTAAAGACGAACCAGTTCCAGTTGAGAAGGCGAAAACTACCATCCACTTCCTATCAGAAGTTCAGCATCTTTTATGGTGAAGATGGAAAAGTAGAGGCTACATGGGACAGTTTTAAGTACGAAATAGAATGTGTGTTAAATGCCAGAAGTTACACTGATGATCAGATCATGTTTGGTGTTCGACGTTCAGCAAAAGGAGCAGCTGCTGACAAGATAAGGAGATTAGGCCAAGAAATAACAGTAATGAAGGTTTTAGAGAAATTGGATTGCTCCTATGAAATCGTAGATACTAGAGAGTGTATTATGAAGAGATTTTATACGTGCGAATAAAGCTGCCGAGTCAGTAGAAGGATATGCGTCCAGACTAGAGGATTTATTTGACAAGGCAGTTGAACTTGGTGGATTCAGAACATCTGATATACAAGTACTAAAAGAGATGTTGCATTCTGGACTCAGGAAAGATCGTAAACACATGTCAACATATCAGTGTAATAAGATTAAAGGATATGATCAATTTAAAAGAGAATTGAGGATTATTGAAGCTGATATGAAAAGTTCTATCCCGGAGAGAAAACCTTGCAGACCTGTGGTGAAAGAAGAAGACAGTGAGACGGTCAAGCTATTAAGACAGCTAACAGAAAGAATGGACCGATTCAAAAAGGGACAGCTTCAGCAACAACAGGGACAACAACAACCTCAACAGACACAACAGCAACCAAATCATCAAGACTATGTACCAAGAGAGAGCTACAGGGGAAGATGGTGTGAGGACAAGGTCGAGGAATGAGAGGGCGTGGCCACAGAGAGATGGACCCCGGATTTGCAAGTTATCGAACTTGTTTCATCTGCAATAGGAAAGGCCACATGCAGCGCGATTGCCCAACCATCCTAGCGCAGTTTGTTTGTTCTGTATGCAAATACAAGGGACACTTGCAGAAGGACTGCCCAAACTTATAAGTGCCCGAGTTTGGGGATCGAACCCGAGCACGTTGTCGTCTGATCCCAAGCTTATTGGAAATATAAATGAAGTAAATATCACCATAGCTAACCAACCAACAACTGCATATTGATAATATGGGCTTATGTGAGTACAACAAGATGCCATTTGGTTTAACGAATAGCCCAGCTACCTACCAGATAATAATGCAGGAGATATCAGGAGATCTCAACATACGCATTTGTCTAATTTACTTGGACGAGGTGATAATCTTTAGACTCCTAGTTAATTATCGGCTTGGCATGTTTTCGAGGAGACAATTTCATTGGTCGACATATATGTAACAGCGATTGTGATTGGTTCAAGCATGGTTGGATTCAGTCAGTCACGAAGTTTGAAGCGAAACACTGCGTTGATAGAAACCTGTTTTTACAGAGTGGTTCACTTTTGCACAAGGTTCTGCAGGTATGCATTCTTGGTTAATCATACAATTGATTGTATTCACGGAGTGATCTCACTGGAATCGTTTTTAAAACGCTATTTCGTTATTCTGTTTTTATCATGTTTGTCCGGGATAAAGTGTTGTCCGAAAAGCAGTATACAAACCTTTTATATTAACCCTTGAATTGGTTCATTAATTTTATATTCTGTACACTAAACATTCTTTTCAATTACCTTTTGGAACGTAACTTAACTAGCACCGGGAGCGTGAGATGTCAAGGGTTGTTTTCAGTACCACATATTGGTAAGTTTCATGTGTCATTGTCATGTTTGTCATTGTCATGTTTCTGTTTACGTTCAAATGTTGGTTTTTGCCATAATCGTGTATGCCATTGTATGTGATACAATCTCGTTTGGTTATCTGTTTGTCATTATGTATGTTTTGCTTGTGCTTTGCTTGTGCATTCAATTCTATGTATATATGTCGTGAAATATTGTTAATGGATAATATTTGGCCGCTAGCCTGTGATAGTTATAATAGCGATTATATATATATATTGAACATGCTATTTAACAGTGTTTTATATCTTTATATGTTGTTACTAACGTGTAAATTATGAATTATATATTTCCAGATTACATCTCTACATTTATTGAGTGTTGTTCTTCGTGTTCCCGTACAATACTGTACGTTATATCTTGACAAAACTTAAGGACGAAACCAATGTCCAATGAAAAACAATATTATCTGAAATAATACACGGACATACTCATACAAATAACTGATTTGTTATTGCATAACATCAATGAATAAACATATTACACTGTACACAGTAAATTTATATATATATATATATATATACACAGTAAGAATGGCCGCCACACTTGTTAGACTTTAGGATATAATGACATTTTGTTTCGCCCCCGCTACCTGTTCTGTGAACATGAACATATAATTTACATATATGGCGGCAAAGATTCTTGACGCTTTTAGACAAAAATCCACCAAAACGAAAAAACAGTTAACCGCTAGAAGACAGAAGCTCTTAAGCATCAGACAGTAGGACACTTTCTAGGAATAGCTTATGCGGACTGAAAAGAGAACAGTTTACCTCTGGTATTTGTTGTAGTTGAGGTGTCTTAGACTCAGAAAGTAGCCAACAAATTGAGCGGAGTGACAACCTCTACTTTGTAAATGAAATTTCTGGAAATTACAAACTCTTGACCTTTTATTACGAACATTGCCCTATAATTTAAGGGGCTTGACTAAGATATGATATCGGTATACTATTATTGAAATTAGTCACATTGTCACGCAAATTTCAGCCCCCACGGTTTTATTTTTGCTGACAGAACTATGGGCATTTCACTCCTCGGAGAATCCGCGGGTTAAAATTATCCAAGTTGTATGTTATATGAGCACAAAACATCTGATTATATGTAGAACAGTTAAATATTTCGACACCAGAAGTGAAATAACGTTAAATAACTTAAATTATGATATGAAATACTACAGAAACTAGACCAGAAGCCAAACGTTTAAACATAAAACCCGTTTAATGGAACAGAGTAAACGAAAATGAAATATCATGTATAAAGAAAGCTGGACTGCCTCACTTGTTTGACTTTATAGTGGATATGCAACTCATTCCACAAGTCTGACAAAATCGTTAAAAGCCTACCTTTATAATGGTATGACTGCAACGAAATAAAACATCATAATATGATTCTATGACATAAACTTGAATAAAACGAAAAGAACAGCGAATCATAATTAGACATGTACCCTGAAGCATTAAATCGCAGGGACACATATAAGAGATATGGCAAAGTGCGTATGATGACAACCGAATTGCAAGGAAAGACGCCAAATGCGGGAATCTTGTATGTGTGTATATTAGAATTTTAAACAAAAAGTCATAAACATAAAATCAGAAACACAGCACCACTGAACACAAATTAATCAACAACATACAACATTTATAATTAATAAACCTAGTGGTGTTTACCAAGGTTTGTTGGGTACAGCGTATGATCAGTAATATCACATATAATACTGTAGGTAAAAGGCGAGGACAAAGATGTGACTATTTAACATGGATGTTGCAATGCCTAGTTTAACAGATGCATATACATTGGCAATATTTATTGTATGTTACATCGTAATAATATTCACCGATTGAGCAACGAAAGCTATAATCTACAAGTGGTGAGCATTTTTCGTGTTTAAGGGTTAAAATATATTGCGATATAATATTGAAACAAAAACAAAAAGAACAACCCTTTTATGTTTATGCCTTAAATGATATTTAAAACAACATTTTCAGAAGAAACGCGACAAGTTGTATACGAATGACAACGTTGAAAATGTATCCAAGCTCAACTTTTGACGTTTGATTTGGAAATCGAATTAAGAAGGCCTACATTTTCGAAACGATGAAAAATATCAAAATGCTAGTTCAATGCTTGAGTGAAATATTTATTATATTTAATATATTTTTATATATCTCTATAAACCTACGAAAGGCATTATAAAATTAAGATGTATTTTGCATATTATAAAAATATAAACGGCAAAACTAGAATCAATACAATCAGGAGTAATATCAACATGCCTTGCTTGTTATTTATCGAAATAATTTGCAAATGCGGACAGAAAAGTGCAGCTTAGGTCTTAACAATTCTTCTCTGTATCTCCGAAAATATATTTCACGCTTAATTACGCTTAATCTCGTTCTGTTGTTAAGTCAAATCAAGCGGTATCTTGTCGTTAATGTTATCCTCGCAAAAGCCAAATGTATGATGACAAGTCCAATTTCGTAATAAAATACGTTTTCCAAAGAGAGGGTTTAACCAAGACAGATGATTATTGGAATGTCATTATATCAGTCGATGGCAATACATTATACTTTTCAAGACAAACAATTTAAGGTTATTATCGAAATATGGTTTAATTGCATACTTTTCACTATTTAATACCTGTATCAAATGGATTGAAAATAAGCATTGACAAACTTTGGATAACTGGTATAGCTCAACTCTCTAAAACAATCAATCAGATATTATGTTCACGAACAATGAGCACATACAGCGTATGCTTGATATGCTTTATCCAAGCAGTATGAACTCACAACAGAAGGTTCGGTGTTATTTCCCACAAACACCCATATGATAAAATATAATTGACGAAATTGAAGTAATTTATTTCTAAGAAAGAGAAAATGATACCATTGACGTAAGATATCTACATAACCATTTAACTTGGCCCTATTGATGCAGCCATGCGTTTCACGTTATATGATGTACATTCAGTATTAAGTCAGCATTTTGATTTAATGTCACGCACGCTCAACGAACACATTACTGCATTTCTGCATTTCTCTTGGTAAATATGGTAAACCCATTGTTTGAGAAACCGAAGCATATTGAAATTATTCTTAACGCCTCAATTACTGTGGAAGAAATAAAAAGAAAATGTTGAATAATTGTATATTGAAAAGGCTTGTGGCGTAGATTTAATTCCAAACAAACGCATTAAATTTGTTTGTAAATGTGTGTTTGTCCCTGAATCATGGCCAATGGCAATAACTCAACCAATATTTAAAAAGGTAGCCAAAAAGGCGTAGAAAATTAAAGGCCGAGTTTTTAGGTAAGTTATTCTCCGTTGTTTTAAACAAACAACTATTTAGAGCTATAGAGAAGGAATTATTGTGTGCGTTTATTGACTTCAAGCTGCATTTAACTCGGTCTGGCGGTCTAGTATATGGTTAAAACATATTTCCTTTAAAACCGGATGCAAATTGTGAAAGGTAATACAAAATGCGTATGGTGGTCGTTACAATGTAAATACTGGAGGAAAATTATGTAACTATTAAGGAATACACATTTAAATATGAGAACAGCATTTGCTCCAAATACTCATACTAGCTTTCTGCAATGTTAAATGAATATTTCCTACGGACTATCTGCTAAAAACGTTTATTCAAATAACTACATGTGATATCGGAACTCATTGGAACAATATAATTAACGTCCATGAAAGTCCGTAAGTACTAAGTAAATAATTCCATTTGACAGTTATTCTTTGTGGCAATGTTAATAATAGCGCTGTGTACTTGTTGCTATACTTTTCTTTTCTAATTGTCTGGTCTTCAATCTAAATAGAAAGGTTTCCAGCTTAGATCACAGAATCAAGTCGAACACAGAATTTCTCGTTATTGCAGAAAATAATTCGCGCGGAGGGTCGGAAAAAAGCCAATGTTGAATGAAAGGATGTTTGTCACAATGACACAAAGACAGTCAGATGGTCTTTCGAATCTCCAATTGCCCAATACACGTGTTAAACATTAAAAGCTATGCTGAAAATACAGCTAAAGTGCGAAAAAATGATGTCGTGAAGACACAATCCCTTTCAAAACTAAACTAAATACCGTTTAGTCCCAATGAAGCACATACACGGAACCGTAGAAATGTACCCATAGTTTGTCGTGTGCAGTTTCGTTTTCACTGTCGGTTTTCGTATCAACTGCTTCTGTGAAAATTACCTTTTCAATGATATCATTATCGCTTCAATTGAAATTTGAAAGATCCGTTTCAATGTCACGCTATTTTAAGTATAACGAATCATTAAATAAATAAGTTTAAGCTTAATGCGGAACAACTGCAGCACTGACGTCGACGTATCTTTGGTAAGTTATCATATTACTAACGAGCTAAAGCGTTTGCGAAAACTTCCATACGAGCAATAAACCGGCTACAAATAACACACTGATATTTATTTAAATAAATAAAAACCATCCAATATAATGTGACCTTTTCGATGTGTCTCAGACACTGATATGCTCGCTTAGATGTTTTTGTTATTAAAGCAGTGACTGCATAGTTTATTGCCAATTGTTTTTAAGCAATTTGTTTATGAGAGAAAGCAAACTACACCATTTGCATAACATCTATTTTAGTGCAGCTACTCAAGGCATGCGTATTTGCAGCATTACAATAAAACCAAATGCATTCTGTATCCCAGCTTGTTGAAATACAATCGTTAAGGATTGCCATTGATGTGCTAACATTCGATTTCCTCTTTGTATAAATTGCAATAGATATTAAGTCGGCTGCTGCCTTAACTAATTCCACGCACGTTTGAGAACATTTTAGTGAGGAGCCCCGATTGAAAACAGCGGATCGAAAAAAAGAACATTCATTCAAAATCATTTACTTCTTCAATAAATAATAAGAGTCCTTTATAGGAGGCCGACTTACTAAAACTAGTTTTGAACGCGTTAAATCATTAAGTGTTTTATATGTCGCCTCATGGCATATTTTCTTTGTGTCTTACTCAAAATTATGTACAACAGTAACTGTTAATTTAACCATCAAACATATACAAGGAATGCTATTGCTATATGGAACACACAACATTTGTACACTGAAATGCATCGGAATACGTTGACAGTTGAAATGATGTCAATAGAGTGTAACGCTTATAAGCACCAAACATCCAATTGCATATTTATTCGATTTGTGCTTTAGAACAACCAGACAATATGGTTTCATTGCCTGCGCATATTCGACCAATGTGTGACATGACATTGAACATGTAAATAGTAATGTGGAAGGCGTAAAACCTTCTTGTAACAGAAAGGTAATTCAAAGGCATGTCGGCATAACAAGATACAGAAGAATGTGTTTTGCTTAATCCAAAAGATAACGGAACATTATTTCAAAACAACGGGGGTGAACCCTTCCTTCTGACTATGTCATTCGAGGCTTTTAAGATCGTACCGAAAACAACTGACGATTTAAAAACATCTAAGCATTGCTGTTTGTCAACATTTTGACAGTTTTCGACGTAAAGAATCTTTAAACTGATCTCACTGTTGTGTATTGATTAAGAAGCAAATATGAGAATGATCTTGTTAATGGAATTGCATTATTATTCTAGACGTGGCGAATGATAAATTCTAAGAAGTTAACACATGCAACTGAACTGTCTAGATATTATTGATACAACTGTACTCATTTGACATAACAAAAAATAACCGTGTAATGATCACTTTGTGTTCTATGTCAAACAAATTTTCAGCAAGGTTTGTGAGTAAAAGCTTAAACAAATCGATATTTCATTCACCAGAAATGTAACTGTGAAATATGCAGTCCATAATACCAATGCGTTTATTTGAAAATGCGCACTAGGTTAATCAAATGTGAAATATCAACATAATGCAATGCAATGCGACCATAACCTTACGAACAGAGCACATGTTTATTTGTTTAAGGCTATTAAAGCTTTTACCAACAGATTTATGTTCTCTTACTTTAAAGCGTGTACAAGTTAGTGGTCAATCTCAGATGAAGAAGTCCAAATACTTCGAAAGATTGTATCATCGGACGAACTTCATGTAATTTGTAACTTTTATTAGTTTCACTGTTTTATATATGTAGCCACTATGTTCTCTATCTCAAATATGAACGTCCACAGGATCACATACCTTTAAAGAAAGAAATAGTTTGTACTATATTGCATTATTTTTACTGATTTGGAAAAAAACTTAAATTCCAAGATATTATGAACATTTTTTAGTGGGGTTCGCCGCTCCTTTAACAAACGGCGGGTATGTAACTGCCATTAAAAGTTTGGCCAAATGGAATTCGCTTCCCTTATAGTGGTATTCCAGTGATCAGCAACTCAGTTACTGTTGTGTGTTAATGAAATTAGCTTTTCTAACAATATTTTATTAGTGACCTAAAACCCCATACCGTAGTGTGCTCCTGACATTTCCATCCCTTACTTTGTTTTGTTAGTGGCCTTCAAATCCGATACTGTGATAAGTTAATGTAATTTGATTTCCTTACTTTATTGTGCTTGTTGGCTTTCAATCAGATAATGTGATGTCTAAATGATGTTTTCATCTGTTGTTGTGTTTTATAATGGCCTTCAAATCCATTACTGTAATATGCGGTTGATAATTTCTTCCGTTACTATATATTGTTAGTTGCCTTAAGTTCCGATTCTGTGATGTACTAATGGTATCTGATGCCCTTAGTTTATTGTGTAAGTGGCCTTAGCATTCATTTATGTAGTGTGCTATTGATATTTCCTTCTCTTACCGTGTTTTGTTCATGGCCTTCGAACCCGATAGCATGATGTGTTTATGTGATTTGATTTCCTTACTTTATTTTGTGTGTGGGCTTAACATCCGATACGTTGACCTCTTAGTGATAGTTGCATCCGTTATTTGTTTTTGTTCGTTGCCTTCAAATTCAAAGGTACTGTGTTGTTTATATAACCAAATCTTATTATGTTTTCAAATTGGCATAACTGTAATCTGCTGTAAATACTTCTCTCCCTTACTGTACTTTGAAATTGGCCATCAAATCCATAAGTGTAATGTTCTGTTGATATTTTTCTCCCTTACTTTTTTGTTATTGGCCTTCAAATCTGATATTGTGATGTGTTACTGGTATTTGATTTCTTTAGTGTATTATGTAAGTTACCTTCAAATTCATTAATGTAGTGTCCTATTGGTATTATCTCCTCTTATTGTGTTTTGTTATTGGCCTTAATATCCGATACTGTGATGTGTTCATTGTATTTGATTTCCTTCAATGTGTAAATGACCTATAAATTAGTAAATGTGCTATGTAAATGGCATTCCCTTTCCTTACCGTAGTGTATTAGTGTCCTACAAATCCATTCCTTTGGTCTATTTTTGGTATTTGCTTCCCTTAGAAGTGGCTGGCCCCTCCTTTCATTGCGACCTTATTTTCAAATGTATTATTTTTATCTGTAGTATCACATTTGTAATAACGCTATTTTTCAGACACATGTATAAAAACATACATGTTTAGTGATGAACCATTAAATTCTTACTAAATAATGCATTTATCGAAAATATTAATAACTGATATCAAGATTGAAACCGTGTTTTAAGCTTAAAAAGGCAATTTGTTTGATAGGTGATCTACTGTGATCTATAACTTGTACCATAAGGTACTTATAGCGTGTTTTCTGCATCTTTCGGTCAAATTAAAGTCGTTATCCTTTATAAGAACCATTGTTTTCGACATTTATTCATCCTTTCTGGTATATTGAAACGTTTGTATTAAATGTGGTATATCCTATTTGGGAGTAAGAGTGCATCTTCACTCATATACAAATTGTCTTATAATTCGTGTTATACTTATGAATGAGAAAATCTAAAACCATTTGTATCCGATGTTGCAGCAGTAGGAATACCATTGTAGAAATAAAGATTTCGGAAATGATCTTTATTGGCCGAGTTTGGGCTGAAAAAGGCACTACTATAGATATAAACTTCTGACATCTCGTATTTAGATCAAATATTTATTTCAAAAATAAAGATTACACCTGTTAGACATCTCTGGAATCTTATTCTTACGATGTGTACTTCCACTAAACCGGGTTTATGTTTAAACTTTTTGCTACTGAGCATGTTTCTGTAGCTTTTTGCATATATATTCTGTACTCGTTTACCCTGTGCCATTAAACGGGGTTTATGTTTAAACGTTTGGCTACTGAACTTGTTTCTGTAGTATCACATAAGCTTGTGTTCACAGATTCAATAACAGCCCAAATACATGAACGTACATTCATGCGTTAGATACATATCTTATAATGGTGCCATGTGCATTGTGTTTTTTTATAAAGCACTCAGTGTTTTTGCTTAATTAATTTTCCTGGAAGTTTATCGAATAATGGATTTCCGTTTTAAGTGCAGTTCTGCCAACGCATTCAGTTGTGAATGGATCTCTTGAAAAAGCAATTATTTAAACCGCTAGCGGTCATTGATGAAATATGCATTATAGATGAACATTGCATGCTTCAATACGGCTTTAAGGTTATGCAATGTAGCAATTAATTAATTAATAAACCATTAGTTGATATTAAACATGGACTCGACACTAAATTCAATCCGAGGTCAGTTGTCATTTGCTATGATATTTGTCAAGAATATTTACCAAGAAATTTATCTCTTGAATGGGTCTACCTAGTCCGTTTATATGACATTTTTAGTGTTTTGTATGAAAATAAACAGGACATTGTACACAGTTAAACCAAACGCTAGTTCAAGCAATATATACCCTTAGCTAATTTCAATAAGTCCATAATTTACAATAAATGTATATTATATACTGGGTATTTTAGTGCAGATTATATATCAATTTCTATCCCTTGTCACTTTCGTATAAGGGCGCTGAATTCTACGTTGAAAGATAAGATTTCCATACACCTCTCTCCCATCCGAAGCATATCTCGTAAAACGCCTTGCCATGGAAGCTGTTTTATTTTACTCTGTGATAGTTTTCTAATGCCAATCGATCTTAATTACACCAACACATGTCAGTTTAAAGACTTTTCATTGCCTCAGATGAATTGTAAAACAATAGACTCAATGGTCATAATAATAGCGACGTAAACTACGACAGTGCTATATTACCCTTTAAAAAGGTAAACTTTTGCCTGCAGTAAAAGGACTTAAAAAGTAATATTGTGTTTAAAGTTACGAATGAAAAATGATCGTGCATTAAATGATAAATGTCCAATATGGCCTTGCATATATCCTTGTGTCTCTTGTTATAAAGGTTGATACCTTTGTTCGTGTTTTGTTCCAAAATGGCGGTACTTTACGACTAACAAACATTAATTATACCAATCCCTATTGTTAATATTACACACGGTGGCTTTGATCTGTTAGTAATGCATGAATATGTGAAACGAACAGTTAATTAAGGGGCAAAGTAACCAAGGAGTATCTTTTAAAGAAGTTAACCGGCCGCGGTAAACGAAGGGATGACCAGTATCAGATCTGTTCAACTGTATGACGTAAAATAGAGATTGTCTTCGATTAAGTTGTTGTTGTGTGAATCCCGAGTCAGCACACCCTTTTGAAAGCAAATATTATGACCATGTACAGTACAACAGAGTATTGCAATGTTTGACCTATACACGTTTTATTTTTCAATACTGAAATTCCTAAATGGGTAACAAAACGCTACGTGCTGAATAATAAGAATTGTTGAAGGATGTCATAAAAATGATTACAAACAGGAACTCAATTCTTGAAAACATTCGTTTAGACTATCATGATCGACATTGAAGGTGGTAAGCTAGTTTGCCTGTGGGTTTCAACTTAACGCTCTAATAAAATTTATAAATTTTACTAAAATATCATTTTACAATTATTTTTAACAAACCAATATTATACAATGAAACATAAAATGTCTTTTCATATACCCTCATTTTACAAGTAAGACTTTCCATCTTCATCTTTCCTTTTCCCTTTTATTTTATCTTACTATACATAAACATTTATTTTAATACGTATATTTCTTCGTTGGAAAGATGTTCACCAAATTCCATCTATCACCGCCACTGAATAAAATGAGCCTTGATTTAAACGGCGGAATGCCAGATGTGACGTGTGTCTGTCAATACATTTGTCATTTAGAATATACTTTTCGCTTTCAGACAGTTGATTTGATGCGTTTAAATGAAAATTTAGAAGGAAATACCTACTTCAATTAATTTTGTGTTTCACCAATGACAGTTGAGTTAAAAACCTAAGTGATGGGAGAAATACCGAAAGATACGATGTTTAGACTTATACAACAATGCTTTCAGCAACCTTGTCATTGCTTTTTAAAAGCGTTTAATTGGATAACCTTTCAGACGAAAACATATTCTCAACAAAACATAGTCCTAGGTTTACAGAGACTTTGCCGAAAGATGTTTGATTACGACTCGTGAAATAAATGCTTTCAACAACCCTGTCACTGCCATAAATATAACCTTAACTGCCGTACTTCTATCAGAACGTTTTAAGTGTGTAAAGCCATTAAACGTTAATTCATTGACAACTGACGTATGGTGTTACCTCCCCTCCCTCCCAACGATTGGTCATCAGTATTTGCTGATTGTTAGGACAAAAAGTGAAATATGTAAAAATACTTATAATGAATGTATCGATACAACTGTGTATGTTGTGTTGTTTGTTTTGCCTGGCTATGCGTTTGAATGTATATCAAAACACGATTTTTTAGTATGTGGCTGGCGACTTGGCCTGTTCTAGTTTTTAATATTACATGTACAATATAAATCTTCGATTAGTTACTAGTTAGGACATGACCTTTGATCGTGCGGAAAATGCCACGTGGTAATGACTGTAGAATGAACGGGTATGCAAGTGTTTATGTGTCCCTTCTAAAGCAAAGACTGTTTTATGTTTTGTAGACAACATCGACACCATGAACACAAAAGCATTCAAGTCAGCATGATCTATTGTCTGCGGGATTTATACGAACACTCGATTCGACCAAGAAAAAAACATACAATAAGACTTGTTCATTGGCATAATCATTATCAATAGCGCTGAAATTTAATGCATTAAAAAATGAGATCTTGAGCTATATGTTGTCCAAGGTTTAATTGAGTCAATTCATTGTTAGTAGAAATATGTGCAGCACTAACATTACATCAAGCCGCGACATTAAATCAGTATTCCATTTAAGGAGATTTAAAATTATCCGCATTTGATGAATCTAAAACAAATAAGTACTGTTAATAAAGATAAAATACTGTTTAACAAAATAACGTTAGCAATGATGTTTGAGTAGTTGCGCTTATGAGATAAATCTTCCGGTTTCCAATTACAATTTACCCGAGTTGTCCGCTCCAAACGATGTATAGTGACACTGGTAAATAATAAATGTTCCAGGCAAGACATGTTTCTTGCAAAGCCTGAGTAACAAAACATACCCATAGCATGGAGGAAATTCGAAAAGGTTTTCGAAAGGCATGTCTGATGTCACCACGGTGGAGACAAGTGTAAATAACTTGGTTTAAGAGCATATTTTCAATGACCTGCTTAGAGCACGACGGTGAATATAAAAGCTTTAACCCTTAAGCGAAACGATGAAACTATAACAGTGGAGAACGGATGCCAACAGAGAATTAAAGTTGCGACAGCCAGACCGAGAAAAATCTCATTCTCTTTTGCCGTTAATGATTTCTAAGCGGTGTTTCTCTCCATCTCTTTGTTTCTTTTGTACCGTTTTCTCGATGTTTTTACAACTATTTCTTATCAACAGATTTCAGCAACGTTCATTCGGATTGACCTTTTTGACGTTATCAATGATATGTTTGTAGTTATTTTAGATGTTTTTGCATATTTCTTAAGAATTTGAGAAATAAGGGAACTCTTGTGATTTTTAACATCTTTTTTGATATATTCAACGTCAGTATTTACCTTTTCGAGATCAAGAACTCCAATTTCGATTCACGGACTATCATTAATAATATATTTGATCAAGATATATCGCGTTAAAACATATCCGAAATAGGTAAAGGCCTTTTCCAACTAATCAACGGTTGCATACACATACAAGCGGATAACGAGTATCCAAAGGCTTTAATTTAGGCTGCTCGATTGGCCGTTTGCGGATGGGAGTAGGTGAAGGCGAATGTGATTGGAACAATACAGATCAACGCTTATCAGATGTTTGATTGGATAACGGAAGAATGGTGTTTCCATTTATTCAGATTGAATACACTATAGCGAACTTCATAATCACAACCCGTACCATAAACTTAAATGACTATGAATTAGACTGTCACGTTGTCTTTTTGCCAAAAGAGCATTGAGGACACGTTTTTCCGCATGAAATATTTTGTCATTGCCTTCAATTATGTTTAAGGTTATATATGCGTTGTTGTCTTGTTTTTGATACATTGTTATTCCCTCGTTGCGTGCTTAATATGCCCTAGCATTTGATCTCTATGGATGGTATTTGTTGAATCTGACGTATATACTTATTTTGCGGCAAGCAAATAAATACAGCCACTAGGCATTAACTTACTAAAACCAAGGCAACAGTGAAACAAATGCGTTACAAGATATCAAATGCTCTGAATAATCAGATGCAATGACACATGAGAGAAATGGCCTGATGTGCATGATGACAGCAACTTTGCTGTGTGACAAGCCAAAAGTTGGCGTCAGTTAACAATTCTTAGATTCAGCAAGAAGCCAACGAATTGAACGATGACATATTACTGGTAGTAAAAGGTAACGACAGAGATGTGACATAGAAGTGTGAATGCTGAAATGCCTGGTTTAAAAAAAAATATACATCAAAGCCAAAATGAATTAATTTAAGAGATATGGCCATGACTTCACTTAATCTAGCCCACTACACTCTGTACGCTAATGCAGTCTATTTGCAACCAATGCTATCAGTATCCAACACAGCGGCAGGAGAGATATGGTCATTTGGGCTTAACAATCAATGTTAACTACGGGTACAAACACTTGTTAGAGAAACATATTGTGTTCCGATTGGGATCATTATAGTCGAAAAGTTAGAAAATGGTCATTGGGCTTAACGATCAATGTTAACTACGGGTACAAACACTTGTTAGAGAAACATATTGTGTTCCGAATGGGATCATTATAGGCGAAAAGTTAGAAAATGAATTTTCTGGACAAGTGAATCGCGATTGAATTCTCAGACTCACCGGTATCTTGAAGCTATAGATATTAGTTCAATACTCAAATGATGTATTATTTTAACAAATGAAACGGACATCGGATCGGCACTTTAAATATTTGGATAATACAATGGAATCAATTCGGATTCCGACCTTTCCGTGTGTTTTTAAAACACGGTTTCACGTTCATACTGCTTTGTTGATTTCTTGTTAAAATGCCCGATTGTCAGATACCACTTTCGGTTCGTGCTGATAAATTGATTTAAGGTAAACAGGATGTATACAGTAAAGGATTTCCTTGACAAGATATGTCACTTTACTCTTTCCCAAAGCGGAAGCGGAGTGTCGAAATATTCCTTCCGTACAAAGCTAGTAAAGATGAATTCGCCTTATCTGTTAATGATATTGTTTGTTTGTCTCAGAGTGTGTTGTTAGGAAACGTCATTAAGTTTGTTTATGTTACTGATAAGTCAAGCAGACGAACACTATAGTCGACACGTATTGGCTATAAATTGTCTCTGGATGAAATCATCCAGAGATAAAGCCTTTGGTATAATTCCGTTTGCTAAAGTTACATGATTGAATAATATAGCTTTAAATAAAACGATACCCAATGTATTAAACAACACGGCTATGTTGGAATGTAATGATTCTTATTTCTGAAATAATATATAACACAAATGACACATTGAATGTAAACGGTTGGGAGAATGTTACCCTTGCAGTATATTAGGAATCTAAATGTAAATGTACCGATATATGTATATGCTATAGAATACAGGTTGACCCGCACACTTGAATATAATATAACAACACATTTATTTAAGTGCTTAAATATTAAGTGCATATCTGGCAATGCAGGTTATTGCAAGTGCAAGATTTTCAAAGAAATTATTTTAGAACTACATAGATGAGCACACACAGCTTGGAGTTTTTGGTAAATGAGAATGGGCAGCGCTCTTTCATGTTAAAAGAAAGCATTGACCTAAAATGAGTGACCTGAAAAGTACACTTATAGTCTATAGAGAATAACTTTGGGTATTTTGGTTGAAGCTTTAGTATTATCTTAGAAATACGTTGAAACAAATCATATAAATACAAATCTCAACGTAATATCAAAGAGTTAAAAACTCGTATTATTTCCTCGTTTCTTTTCTTACATATTGCAACATTTATGTTTAACAATATCAAATCATGTTTTCAATAACATATATTATTGCAGAAAGTGTAAAAAAACACATTATATTACAAAACTTTCGTAAAGATTTTAGCTTATGGTAGTCGTTTTCGAAATAGGTAATTGACTCGGATTCGATGTCATTTGGTAAATAGAAGAGAAATTACAAGGTAGTTGAGTATATGTTAGTGGGTATGAATGGCATTCAAAATTATGATTGTATATATATCCAGGAGTTCGTCTTTACTTAAAATAAAGGGACTCCCGAGTAGATTGAATTGTGAAGTGAATAGTTATTGTTATTTCGATATAGTCAACGCTACCAAACACTGGCTTAGGCCGCACCAAATTGATATTTCGTTCCGCGGATTTACCGCAACTATTTTTGAAAAATGCGACTGCACCAAAATTTTAACCGCTAACCTGATTCTTTATGGTGAATTTCATTTTAATGACTGAAAATTAATCAACATCACAATTTTCCTACGCTAGTTGAAGTGTTTTTTGTAAACGGAAGTTACCGTTGTGTGGCCTTTTTTTTAATATTGAACGGTTAGCATTGGTTTCAATAAATTCAATCAAATGGCTGCTTCCGGTATAAACACTGTGGAGTTTTGGTAATTAAATCTTATTTTTGCCAATAAATATGTTGTGGCCATGCTCAAAATCACTGTTCACTATCCCATGCACTAATGAATAAGTAATTGAATCATTAATTATGCAATATGAAATAAGTATACTGGTATCTAGAATATTGCGTAATCAGTGATTCCTTTTTGATGCAAACTGGAATCATGAAAAATGCTTTAATATAATATTATTTGATTCAAGCCATGATACACGTGACCAGAATTTGCCATTATGACGTTGATGCTGAAGAAGACAGCTAAACTTGAATCTAACATAGTCATTGTCAAATTTGATTCAAAGTTTTTTAAGACCAAATTCTGACAAAACAACAGTTTCTAAAACATATCTTGTCAGAAATAGCGATACAAACACTGGTCCGGATAGATCAAAAATCTGTCACCATAACTTTTGTTTGGTATTATTTGTCTTCTGAATAACTAGTATGTAAGTCGAAGATTTTTCTATTGCGCAGTAGAGGTTCAGTTTAAGTTTGAATTCAAATTGGTTAAAGAGCAATTATATCGAACAATATTTCATATATCTATTGAAAACATTTATTTTTCGCTCTTCGCTCGCTTAAGGTTTATTGAAAAGTGACAAAATTGTAGATTTCTTTTCGCTCGCTCCAATTTCGTTTTGCAAAAATCCGAGGAACAAAATATTATTTTGGTGTGGCCTTAAACTGTATCATTTTCTCAAAATAATCACTATCAACACTATTTAAAGTTGTTGATAAAAGCGTGCGTTGAACTGTATTAGGACGGATAACCTTGTGCTATAGACTGATTAAACAGCCAAAACACCGGAAACTAAGCTTTCCCTTTCCAAACAGTTCCAGTATATTAAAATATTATCACAGTTTAAATGTTCATGTCAAGCATTAAATATTGAAAAAAGTCGACATTTGAATTGTAAAAGATTCTTTACATTGTGTATATTTTGCCATAAGAGAAACGTATATGTTGTTGAAAATAAGATTTGTTTTCTTTTAGACTACCCATTTTACGAGGAATAATGGACTGTTCATTTTCTTCACATGGAAAAAACTATTAACAATGAAAAGAAATTGTTACAGTTGTTCATAGATGAACGAACGCATTGCTTATTTACATTGTTTATGCCCTTGAGATTGTCATTCAAATTCGGAGCAAACCTTACGTAAGTGTATATATTTATTACATCATATTAGTTATTGTGCATGAATTTCATACAATATAAATCAGTCTTTGAACATTATGTATTTTCATTTTGGGACGTTGACCTTATGTTTTACAAATGTAACATCATTGTATTGTATTGTTAATAAATACATGCGAAAACACCAAACTATTAAATAAATTGACGGAAAAACGACCTTGCGCCCTAACCTTCGCACACAGATTGCATAATAGCGGAGTCCTTAAAGGTGATAGTAAACGCACGCAAAACAGGATAAATATAAAACATTTGTCAAGAGATTAAAAAACAAAAGAAAAAACCACTTAATATAGCTTGGAGCATTATCATCATGCCTTAATTATAACGAAAATGTTTAGCGACTATAACAAATGTGCAGCTTAGCTTTAGGTCTATACAATTGTTCATTACCCACGCTAATATGCTTTTTTTATTAAGTCTATTCAAATGTTTTTTGTAGACAAAGTATCCTTGACAATATCTAATGTATGATGGCAAGTAAAATTGCTTGATAAGATACGTTTATTCAAGAGAGGGTTGAACCGAGACAGATGAATATTGAACTATCATATAATTGTATAGCTATTAATGTATTATATCTGTATATCAATTTTCTATCTTATACAATAATTGTCATGTTTGACTTAATCTTGTTAAAGTGTACCAGTTCCATTTTGTGAAGCTTTCAATAAAAATCGACTGTATTTTTTATTTTATTAAATGCAGTAAGTAAAAATTCTTTTATTAATACAATGTATCAGGTATGCTCCGGAAACAAGTGTTCTGTGTTTCAAAAGAAAATCATGAAAATTTACGAGTATACTTTTAACTTTCGTTTACCAAAAATACGTTACTTACTATATTTCAAATTAAGAACTACGTCGTTTGATGCATGTATTTCGTAACACCTATCTGGTGATAACATTTAAGGCTCTGAATTTAATGAAAATATATATTTATCATATGAAGCGTCAAAACGGAGTTGCTGCACTTAACACCTGACTTGACAATTCCTGTAATACCAGTTGTAATCACCTTTTTTAAAAATTGCCTTTTTTATCACACAAATTCTTTAAATTTAGTTTAGTACTCGTTTCTGTAGGTGAAAAAGGTATAAAGCTTAATTTGTAAATGTATGTTCACTAATGTTTAGCTAACTTGAGGTATAGCACGTTAACGACCTTAATTACGACACAATGTGATAAATCGGAGTGATAAGTGTTACCTTGACCTTTTTGTCCCCTTATTCCAAACAAGTTCGTCAATTCAATAGTTTCTGGTAAATGCATTTTTGTGTTTTTATGTAGAGGAGCAAATACATAAAACGCATGTAGTTTAGACTTTGTGCTTTGTCAGCAGCGCGACAACACAGAAGAGTGCTAGCTATTGCCGTTTCGTATAATATTTGCTCCCTTTGATGAGGAAATATAAATAAAGAGCAGCACAATTATCAGTTCATGTATCGGCATTATTATCATCATGTATTTCGTAGTTTCATATATAAAAAAAATAGTAACAGTTTATAAAGACGTACTTTTTAATAGTGTTGCATGGGAATTAACCATTTGTATTCTCATTGCCATGCTCACTTGTGTATTTTTATTGAGGCCAGTGTTACAGTAAGAATTACGAGTATGTCCCAGCAAAAGCAATATCTAGGATGTCCAACTGCGTAATTAAAGCGTTCAATCTCAGAGAGTGTAATATAGACGGATATATGTTGAACTGTCAGTCAGTATTTGTATCGATGGCAATTTATAAGAGCTTTAAAGACGGACTGATATTGTTTTGCCCGGAAGATGACGTTCCTTCATTTTTTATTTTTTTATTCAATATTTACAAATATTATACAACACAGCACATTGCAAATACATAAATACATATCATTGAGACATTTATATAGTGTACTTAATATTTGTATTACATAATATTTGTTTTTTTAAATATTGATGTATGAGTGGTATCATATGCAAGAACATATTGTACAAAATTGTCTATAAAGCTGACTGCCGGAGCAGGTAGCATTTATTTAATCTTTTAATACTTAAGTGTTTAAAGAAAAGATAGAAGATAAAAAGGGAAAAGGGAAGAACGGATAGAGAGGATAGAAAGGATAGAAAGGAGGTATTTATGCATTTAAGTAGTTATTCAGCAGATGCCATTTGTTTTCATGGAAGTTTATTTTGTTGTTCAAAAGAGCTGTTTTGCGCTCTATATTTTCTCTAAGTCTTACATAGTTCAAAAAGGATGTAAAGGTTGGTATAGTGTTTCTGTTTTTCATGCTAAATATGAAAAACTTCATTAGCAGTATCAAAAAGTTATTATTGTTTTATGTTGTAATTGTTTAAAGATGCCAAAACGTATGGTTTTTAAGTTTAAACTGATCGAGATTGGATTATGATCAAATATTCTTTTTAATTTGGATCACAGATTTAGTGTAATTTTACATTCCCAGAATATATATATGTTCCTGTGTTTCGATGTATTCCCCGCAAAAATCACATAAACTTGAATTTGAGATTCCACACTTGTATAAGAATTTGTTAGTAGGTATAATTCTGTTTATTAATTTGTATTGAAAACTTCTAGGGGTAACATCATTGGTGCATCTGTAGTAAGATGTGTAGATTGATTTCCATAAAGTGTTATCTATATGTTCATCTGGTATGACCCGTTTCCATTTTTCATCTATTTGATTGTATGTTTCTTTATAAAGTTGGATTGAGTATAGCAATCTGTTAGGTTTTACTTTGCTTGTTTCGAGTTTGTGTTTAAGCGTGTCTTGAGAGACATTTATTGGCATGGCAGATCTCATTTGATCTTTCATTGACTGTGGTAAACAGGCTATTAGTTGATAATATTTTAGGTAATCTTTGTTTTTTATATTGTATAAATATTTAATATCTTCGAATTTGTAAAAGTCCTTCGAACGATATTCAAATATGTGTTGAATAAATTGTATGCCTTTATTATACCAATCTCCGTAATAAAAGGTGCTACCGTTGTTATTAATGTGTTTGTTGTTCCATATTATGATTTTATTTGTCGGCATATTTGGGTATAACTGGTTTATTTCTATCCAGGAATGAATGATGTCAAACAAGAACTTGTTTCCACAACAAATTTTGTTAATCAGGATATCGTTTAAATTCCACCGTATTTGTCAATGAGATTTGAATAAAATGTTTTATATTGGCTTTTGTTAGAGCTGTCTAATATTCTCTTTACCCAAGAAGCTTTAATTGATTTTACAAGTTTATATATGTCAGGGACTTTTAGACCTCCATGTTCGTAATTTTGTATTAGTAAATTTCGTTTTATTTTATCAGGTTTGTTATCCATATAAAATTAAATAAATCTTTGTTTATATCGTCAAGAATATGTTTTTGCGGGTTTAGTAGAACAGTTAATGGATATATAATGTTTGGCAGTGCAAATGTTTTAATACCTGTTACCTTGCCAAGAAGAGTGAGTTTTCTGTGATGCCAACTTTTGAGACAGTTTCTGAAGTTGAGTAATTTAGGGAGAAAATTGAGGTATAGGAAGCTATTTTCATTATTTCTGAAATTTATACCGAATGTTTTTGCTTGATTCGATGTCCAAATGAATTTCTTTTCTGGCAAGTATGTTAAATTCGAGTCTTGCCATTTTCCTGCTCTTAATATGATTACCATTTTAGTGTTAAGTTTTAAACCAGATATCTGTCCAAACAAAAAAAGAAATTCGGTGCCATCATTTATATAAGTCGCGTCATCGGCAAACAGTGATTGTTTTATCTCAATATTGTATATATTTAGGCCTACAATGTCCGTTTTGTTCTGTAAAGCGTTGGAGAGTATATCGATACAAATAATAAATAGATAAGAAGAGAGAGGACAACCTTGACGTACTCCTCTTTCAATTTTCAATTCATCAGAGAAATATCCATTGTTGATGATTATACTACTTATATCATTATAAAATAGTTTAACCCATTTAATCAACTCGTCACCAAATTTAAAACGACGTAAACAATTTAACATGAACGAATGGTCTAAGCTATCAAAAGCCTTCTCAAAGTCAGCAAATATTAAAATTCCTGGTGTGTTGGTTTTGTTTAAGTAAGATATACATTCGTTTATCAGTCTAACATTTTCTCCTATATATCTAGATTTTATAAAACCAGTTTGGAAGGGGCTTATTATTGGTGGAAGTTTACATTTTATTCTGTTTGCTATGGCTTTTGTGGCTATTTCGTAATCTACATTCAATAAGCTGATCGATCTCCACTTAGATAAAAATTCTTTACCAGGTTTTGGAATGAGAGAAATAATACCTTGTTTTTTGAGTAGAGATAAATGACCTGTTGTAAATGACGTATTAATTGAGTTTGTGTAGTGATGTTTTAAGTTGTTCCAGAATGTTTTATAAAACTCAACTGAAAATCCGTCTGATCCTGGACATTTGTTGTTTTTCATTTCGTTAAGTGATTTAAAACATTCGTGTTCTGTTAAAAGGCCTTCACAGTATAACATTTGTTCGTTGTTTAATTTGGTTGTTGAGTAGTCTTATAAAGATAAATCATGTCAAATTAGGGAACTTTTCTTGTATGGATTAGAATAGAATTTATATTGTTCATTAACTATTTCCTTTTGACATGTTATAACTTTATTGTTAATTTTAAGTTTATGCATTGTTTTTATTTCTGCTCTTCTCTTTTCGAGGTTTGAAAAGTATGCTGTATTTTTTTCATCGTTTTCTATATGAACAGCTTTTGATCTAAGAATTGAACCATTGACACGTTTTGATATAATTTCGTTAAGCTCAGTTTTTAAGTACGATATTTTTTCTTTATTCCCTCTACATTTATATTTTGTAATTCCAGTTTGAATTCGAGTTTTGCGATGCTTTCAATTATTTCTCTTTCTTTTGCATTTGTAGTTTTTTTTTCAATTTTGATGAATATGTTATCGTAGCGTTTCTAATATTTCCTTTTAATATGTCCCATAAAGTAACTGGGTTTGCGTCTTCATTTGTATTTTAAGTATCTGTTATTGTATTTTCAATTATTTCTTTATAGTCACGCATGAACAGTAAGCTATTGTTAAATTTAAAATATCCTGGTCCACGTTTGTTTTCAATTGTACAAAGTCGTAAACTAACAAATGCATGATCAGTTCTGAAACTGGTGCGTATACGACAATCAGAAACAATATTTTGAATGGAATCCGATATCAAAAAATAATCTAATCGACAATGTATACTTGGTTTTGAGTTTGAGTGCCATGTAAATTGTTTTTTGTCGGGGTGTTTTATACGCCATATATCAATTAAATTATAAGTTTCGTTCATACTTTTAATAAAAGTCCGACATCGATTATGTCTATTTTGGTTGCCGTTCTTCTTATCTAATCTAGCATCAATAGTGGTGTTAAAATCGCCACCTATAATTATGCGTTTGTCAGAGCTATTGTGTATAAATTGCAGACTTTAAAAAACTTTTATATCGTCTTTATTAGGTCCGTATATATTAATAATAGTATACTGTTTAGAGTTGATTGAGAGTTCAATTGCCAATATTCTTCCTGTATTAGTTTGATAGGTTTTAATTTCACCAAAAGTATAGTTTGGATGTATAAGAATTCCAATGCCTTCACTGTTTGTCGATACACCACTAAAAAGCAATGACCTTTCCATTCTTTTTCCCATTGATCTTTGTATTTATCATGAAAATGAACTTCTTGTAAAAGACAGATTGTCGAATTTTGTTCTTTTAACCATTGAAATACTTGCATCCTTTTTTCTTTATTACCTAGTCCACTGACATTAATTGTACATATATTGGTATCCATATTGAGTTGAGTAATGATGGTTTATGCATAAATACCTCCATGATGATTGTAGAGTAAATAACGTTTTTACTTAAAGATAAATAATTGACTGATCTGGATTGTATGTGTAACTGGAAGATTTCTATACTAAGCGGAGTTAATCTATATCGGAATATCTTTTTTTAATCGGAAAAAGGACTATATACATATTTATAGTTTCGATTTATGTAATGTTTTACGTCATTCACGTAGAAAACGCTTTTGTTTTTCGATTAATTATCAAAAAGTAACATACTTTTTAGGTAGGGTAATTAAAGCTAGATTATTGCCGACATGCTTATTTAACAAGTTAGTGCAATTATATTTCATTTGACACAATAACATCATTATACACAATGATTTGTCGAATCGAATCGAATTTATAATAAGTGTGATTTTACATCTATGATATGGATATAAAATACTTTGTAATTCCAAAAAGTAACATATACAATGTATGCAAGAGAGGGTTAAACAGAGGCGAGTAGTGATAGTATATCTCACAATGCTAACACAATTGTGTGTTTTCATCATGAAAGAAAATGAATTGGTACATTATTACTAAAATATCACGATAGAGACATCTTAGAATATTGAACGATAGATGAGAATACAGTGGTACATCTTTTTCATTGCCTTTTAAGCGAAAGCGAAACGAAAAGACACGGAATATGTACATCTGATGATAAAATGAGAAGCATGTGAAAATAGAGGAACTATTGACATTGTCCTTTCAACAAAAGCTAAAAAAGAAAAGACAATGAATGTTCACATAGAAATAAATTAACAAAATAATAGATATACCTAGTACCTGATGAGTGCGAATAAGGCTTTACCTCTCTAATGCAGTGTGTATAATTAGGAATACAACCTAATTAATATTCAATTATGAATATCGTTTAATAGAGATAATAGCTACATATAACAAATAAACAAAATTCTTTGAAACGTATCGTTTTAGCAATGCCGTTACTTATGCTGTATTGAATTCATTAGGATTATATTTAATTATATCTGAAATGAAAAATAAAATTGTTTGATGTTTTAAATAGCGTTTTTATGATATTTTAAAAAATATCAATTTTCCGAATGCAGCTTATCGTCATATATTATGTATTTTGTACAAGAAACGACAAGGGAGGTAATTTTACTATTTAAAATAATAAATGATTTTTTATAAGCATTATATAATCTAAAGTGTTAAACTGTAACAACATTAATTAGTTTTAGTTTACACAATTTTACTACTAATTTTATTTCTTATATATATATATATATATATATATATATATATATATATATATATATATATATATATATATATATATATATATATATATATCAAAAGTGAATGAAAGTGTCACTAAATTCAATAGGGATTGTGTAATAATGTGTTACATAATCTGGTTATATAATCCGATGATCACAGTTTCTATACTTCACGCCAGAAAGTTACGTATGTGGCCAAGGTAGATCAAGCCAACTGTCGTACAATGTAGCTGTCGTACATCCTTCTGTTTATGTTTAAATCCATCGAAAATATGTATATGAAACTCGTAAAACTGGTAAATAGTAACTTCATATATACTATAACGGTCGTCATTGTTGATACAGCTTCCTATTTAAAATCAATTGTGTACATATGTGGTTGTCGTTCATTTTATAAAATATTTAATAAAGTTTAATATGAATTATCAAGCGCCTTTCAAATTGAAATGTGGACGGTGAAGGTCAAATATCAAAATGATTCAAACGTTCACGTTTACATAGGTTTGAGGGACACTCTTTTAAAGGAGTAAATCAAACATCCTTTGTGACATGTTTTGTGTAATAAGGAGTTGACCGAATTTTACGAAAGAAAACTTTCTCGGATTGTGGAACAAAAAGAATTTTATCGAAGGAGTATGTCAACAATATAACTTTGTTTTGTGTCGAAATTCCCCAGAGTACCTAATTAACAATGTCTTGTTGAGAGTTCTTGATGATATATTTTCAAACAAGAAATATATTCAATAAAATAATAGTGGATTTAATTATTTTCCTTGCAAGTATCTGGCTTAAAATAGCACATATCATCACAAAGCCTCAAGACGTTGTTGATTGTGTTATACCGACCTTTTTGACGCAAAAAACATATTCATTTTTATAAGGGGAATTCTGGAAATATGCAAATGCTTTTTGACTAAAAATCTGATAAAATATTCCTTTGTAACTTTTGCTTAACTCAACTCAATATCAGCTACTCATGTCGCAACGGAGATATGTATAATGATTGCTAATTATTGAGACTCATAACTAAACATTTTTAACCCTTTTATACTTTGGTCCTTCAGACATCTTTTGCACTGTGGAAGGCCCTAAACTAGTAATTTTTTTGGTACAAACAAGCAGGTAAATATGTATGTGATTTTGCAGCCACACTTTAAAGTTGTACAACTATTAATTTTAGAATTTGGGAAAGAAAAACGAAATACAAACTGTACATATTTAGAGTGATTGGTTATCATAAATGAAATATATTGGTTCTGAGGTTTTAGACACATGGTTTGGAAGTCATTATGCTTACAGCATTTTCCCTAAGTTTGAACGTTTTAGGTAGAACCCGTTCAGATGTTTTATCACTTGGAGTTCGTGATTTTCACAAAACGCACACAACGTCCGGAGCAATGCCATTGTTAGGGATATAAAACCAGGACTTGAGGATTTTTTGTTTATATTATCGTAGCCATTTGCAAAATGATAGGCTTCATGCAGGTTCCATGCAGATAGTGCAGGCATCAGTTTTCCGTGTGCAATAAAATGCCTGAGCAACATATTGTTATTTCTGACTTAAATGTTATTGATCACCATGAATGTTGTGTTAATAATGATTCCGTTCAGCCCACAAAGTTCAGTATGTCAATTCGAAGTACGAGGTTTATCCACGATGTTTTATTTGCGATAAACCAGACTCAAAGTTAGTCCATGACCGAAAAAACGCTCGTAATCAACAGTTCATTGATCAAACTATTTTATTTTTGAGCGGCGCTAGATTCTGTCTCAAACATGTTGCAATTACCAGACTGATATCAGTTCACAATTTTCGAAACGAAAGCATAAACTTCGCAATGTCACGGTATTAAGCAACGCTGATATTTCAAACCTTTTAAAACATTTATGGCAGCAAAAACAAAAGTCGCTCAGCACAGGCGTGTCATAAAGAAAATAAATTAAACAATTTGCATAACGGAACTCTATTTAAGTGCACCAATTTTATGCTTGTGTTTTATATCGTTGTAAAAAAAACAAATGCTTGCTATATTAATATACATTAAGTTGGCTGCGTTAACTTATTCCAAGCACGTCTTGGAACATTTTTATGAGCCCCGTGGTTGAGTGAGCACCGCGATTAAATTCTGCAGACCGAAAACGTGATATTCACTCAGACATGTGTGTCTTATATGACGACTCGTGACTAATCTTTTGTATGTCTAAAACATCGATGTACCAGGCATATATTTCGAATGAGCAAAAACACATATTCAAGGAAAATTATGATAATGCTTTATTGAACATAACCAAGATTCACTGTCATTAAGTGGAGTTAAGCGAGCGTTTTCAAAGATGACATTAGAATGTAGCATAAATGAACGCTAGACCAATTGAACATTTCTTTAATGAATGGTTCAGAATGACCAGACAATAAGGTTTAAATGTCTGCGCCTATTTGACCAATTTGAGGTTTTTAGTATTGGGGTTTAAGTTACAAAAGTAGAGTAGTTTATTAACATACGAACAACATTTTGTAACATAAATGGTGAAAATGACTGTTTACATCAATAAAAGACCCTGTGAAAGGCTATGCAAACAAAAATACTGAGATAATAGGGCTGCCAAACTATACTGGTTTGATTTAGATATAACTGGTTTTTGTCCGAAAGATAAGTCTTGTAAAAGCGAACACTGGGCAAACATTCGTACAAACGCAAGAAGCAGCGAAACGCAAGTAGAGGCATGCTCTAAATCAAGTTTGTTATGTGAAGCCTTGTATGCTTTGAAGCAGTATCATAGACTCAGCAAGAATCCAACTAATTAAATGGGGAAAAAGGGGTTCAGTGATACCACACATAACACTTTGAAGCAAAAGACATATGATGATTGGGCTGAACAATCGATGTTTACAACGCAGACAAGCACATCTAACTAAGAGAGAAATATTATGCTGCGATTTGGAACACTCATGTCAATTTCATTGTTGGTTGTTCCATTTACTTAGCACCTGTTGACTTATCGCGATTGCATTTTCGGACGCACCATTCCTTCGGAACTGTTACAATTTGTTCTAAATGTATATTCGAGTGATATGAATGATGTACACACATAGAAAGTACATCTGATCAGCACTTCAAATATTTGGAATACACAAATAGGATTAGTGTCTTTTTTATTCTGCGTTGTTGCTATAATGTAAAACATGCCAGATTATCAGGTATCACGTTCAGTTCGTTCTGATTAAATGACTTAAGCAATTAAACAGGCGGCACACAATAAAGCATTTTCTTGACAGAATATGTCACTGAACACTTTCCGGAAACGGATATTCCTTTCCGGAAGTAGTTATGGATGAATTTACCCTATCGGTTTATGGTGTCTTTTGTCTGTCTGCAAGTCTGTTGTTAGAGAGGTCGTTATTTGTGGTTTATGATATAAACCAGTCAAACAGAAGAGCAATACAATCGACGTTAATTGGATGGGAAATGTTTCTCGGAATAATCAACCCTTGATTAAACCTCTGGTCTAAGTGTGTTCGTCAAGGTAACATGGTCGACAGGCACATACTTTATTTTAACGGTACGCATGTGATCAACAAAACTGTTATTATATAATATTTTTATGTTCAGAATAATGAACAATAGAAATGCAATTTTGAATGTTAGTAGTTTGGAAGAGTATTCCTTAGGTAGTTGAAGTGTAAATATCCCGGAATATGCAATGTACTAACTAGGGAAACTAGTTAAATATTTCCCGCTGTGTATTGCACTAGACGCAGAAAAAGCATCTACCATGGCCGCTCGTGTAAGATAGGTTCATCCCAACCCTCGCTCAACCTTATGCAACAAACATTCCGTTAATTCATCATAAAAAAACATTTCATAAACATTTATATATGATATAAAATGACTTTAAACAAAAACAATTATCAGACATCATTAACATTTATTGCAGAAGGATTGCTTATTTTGCTTAAAATGATATCCGATTTTCATAATATACGTATAAAAGAACCGCAAAGTTTGAATTCAACGTAACAACTAACCCTCACCAAGCGGGCTACAGCCAACCTATTAAACTAAATATAAGAACCTTTTTATGATTTACTGACACTATAAGTATTTATTTTGAATTCAATTAATTTTTTATCTTTATTTATTCCCAGTTTTAGAACAATGATACTCTATCATATGATGAAACTCTATGATCACACAGTTTTAAACCGTTTATTTTATAAAGCAGACTGTGTGTGATGCTTATAGTTTCAAACAATGACTGCATCATATCTTTGAAAAGTGTTTGCATTAGGTGCATTGTATTGTATTCCTCCGTATGTAGAAAGAGTTGCATACTTTGATAAGATTTACCTTTTGCGTTTTATCTTTATTATCTTTATTATCTTTATTAAGGATTGTTGGGATAAGAGTGAAGTTTGTGCACATAAACTGGTTTAAACCCCCAGTAAATTTACATTTTACTGACCGTTCCAAGGCGGTACCTAACAATTCTTGATAAACATACCTATTTATATATATATATATATATATATATATATATATATATATATATATATCTACTACAGATATTAAGGTGACCATATATATATTAATCTAGGCATTATGGGGACCGCTGGATTAAGGCGACAAAAATTGGTCTCCTTAATATTTTCAGTCCAGATTTGATGTATCAAATGTCAATAAAAATGTCCATTGACAGTAAGTTGATAAGCTTGAATGTTTATTTACGAGATCATTTCATTGTTTTAAATCTTATTATCTTTTAATATCAAAAAAAATATTCTTAAACTTTTGTGTGTGTATATTTGTGTATCCATAAAAATAGCTATTAAGGCGACCAGGGAAAAAATCATAATTTTGGTCAAAAATAGCTATATACTCAGCATTTTTTATTTGTTTTACTTTATTTAAAGCCTATTGTATATTATCCCGAAGTTTCATTCCATAAAAAACAGAAATAAGGAAATTCGATATTTCGTGTACCACCAGCATCCAAATTTTCAAGTATACAGAAATTTAACTTTCCGGAATATAACGGAAATTTTCCGGGTATCTCCGTGGTACCATCTCCGTGCAATTATGCAGTATAGATAGATAGATAGATAGATTTATTCGTGCATATATATGTCATTGTAACAAACCAAATATCTCATAAAGTTATATCACAGACTGATTAACAAAGTATTAGTGATGATATCTATACTAAAGCACAACATCATTAGAATGCTTTGGATACATACGTGCGTTAACAAAGATTTAATTCAATGTGACAAATATATAACACAGGATAACCCATTAAAGTTATTCAACTTATTTCCAATGGGGTCCTTATGACAAATATAATTATTTGCCAAGATCTCAGTTGTAAGCTGTTTAAATTAGGTTTACTTATACAAAAATAACATGCATGTACTCTTGACCAGTTAAAGAATGATTAAATGTTTGATATCGAACTTTTACAGTTATAATGCAACCGACTGTTAAAACCATATGACACTTTAGCAAAATCTTTGGACTGATATGCAAGATTAAATGAATAACAATTAATAAAAAAGGAAATCTTCCATTTCTGCACATTTCATACCAACAATGAGATGTGATTTCACTTCTTTTTTAAAAGTATTCTTATTTTTCAATTCTTTTAACTTTATTGGAAGACTGTTCCAGTCCTGGATTGCTTGATAAAAGAAAGTATTTAATATAAAACTGTCAGCCTGTGGCACTTTAAAATTTCCAGCACTATGTCTACTGTTGTAAGAATGTGTGGATGAGACTAAAGTAAAATGTTCATGTAAGTATGATGGGCATTTGCTATTAAAGATTTTATGTACATGGTTTAGTCGTAGTTGCTTTATCCTATTTTCTATATTAAGCCATCCAATATCACTGAAAGCCGAGACTTTCAGGGAAGTTCTACAATCATAGCCATAAATTAATCTGACAACTTTGTTCTGAGTGACCTGTAATCTGTTCTTGAATTGTTTACATATACCACTGTACCAAGATGTCGATGCATAGTCAAAATGGCATTGTATTAAGGAGTTACATAACAATCTTCTTAGATTCATATCTAAAAAACGATTTTGTCTATATAAAATTTTTAGCCTAGAATTAACTTTACTGACAATATTGTTAACAATAGATGCAGCACTGAGATCATTGTCCAGTATATTTCCAAGATATTTAACAGATTGTTTAGGATTTATGATATGGCCATTGCAGTTTACATTAAAGCTATCAACTTTTGTTAGTTTTCTTTTAGACCCAAATAAAATACATGGCGTTCATCTCTTACGGAAAGAGAATGGTAACTTGGTAAGTGTTTAAAATACATATTCAACGTTTTTTTCGTTTATTTTTATGACTTTTGTACAGTAGTATAAATCGTCTACCCTTTGGATGGAAAGCAAATGATCTATCAGGATTTTGTTCATCCGAAACTAAATCACTAGTATCAACATCCGGTGTAATTTTTGCTTGTATTTTGGAGAAACTCGATTGATTTCTAGCAAACTTGGTTTACCACTACATCGTCGCTTATTATTATTTGGTATGTTTCAATCTAAAAAGGGATTTGCTCCCTTAACATCTCAGATTTTAATAAATAAAAGACGAAATGATACAAATGCCTTACATTTTGTTTGTCAATGTCATGTCATTAGTCATTCTCATCACCTTTGAATAGCAGAACAGAACGAACACTATCACCAATTCGTATTGTGGCTTTTTGCATGTGTCTTAAATTCTCATATTTGATAATAAATGCAACAATAAAATATTTCCCTTATTCTGCCACAGTTATGCACCAGTCAATTGTAACCATGGCCCCCAGGCAGGTCTTGTTTATACCGGGGATAGCAGGGGAAATAGGCCATGTTTTTACGTTCCAGGTGGACCGGCAGTGCTGAGTGAATGCGGTGTTATTTTTTTTGCGCTGAAAATGGGGAATGGGCCTAACCTAGGATGTCCCCAGGGGCATTTGACTGGGATCTGGTCATTTCGTAACCTTACCATTTCGTAACTGCTGAATCTTGGTTATTTCGTAACCATTTTGTTAGTCAATTCGTAACCGTCAAGAAATCAATTGCTCATATGGTAACCACCATTTAACAAGGTGATAAATAGTACACATAGCACCTCGTTAAGTGTATTGTTCGAACCTGGATGTATATGGCACAGCAACCAAGACACCAATTGGGAGACATTACTTAAATTCTCACTAGTAACAAGCCAATAATTTATGTTACTCAATAGTTATTAGATATATATATATATCATGCTAAATTAGAAATGATTTGTTATACTACCAAAATATGTTAATTATTTTCTTACATTTTGCTTACTTATAAACAATAATTTAAGACTGATCGCGATGTATTTTTGAGTAAAATTACGTTTACATAAATGATCATTCTTGACCTATTTCATTGACTATATTTGTTTGAATTGTTTAAAACGAACAAAATTGTGTTCTGTTCTTTTCTCAATTGATCCATATTCAGCATACTTTATATCCGAAACCAACAAAAAACAGCCTAAAATTGTTAGTTATGGTACAGTGGAAACTCACTAAACTGGATCTCCACAAAACCGGAATGCTCGGGATACTGGAATTTTATCAGAGTCCCGGTTTCCCCTTCTATTATCAATGTAAAAAAATCCCTACAAAACCGGAACCCCGGAATTCCGGATACTGTACAAAAAATCGAGAAAATTTGTTAGTTGTCAACGTAATTTTACCTTACAAAACCGGACGTTTTGTTCAAACATGTCAAAATAATTATGTGTATTAGGAATTCGCGAATCACGTGTCACTTTGCTTTGACAGCCGGTACGTCTTTAAATATTACACCTGTGATGTTATGTTAACATGATAATCGATAATGATGATTGCGCTGTGGATTGACTGTTGCGCGATAATCAAACGATAATCAAACTTGTAAAAAGAAAATTGATTAAAACATTTATTTGTTTGTTGCAGAAAATAAAGAACTAGAAACGTTTTTTTAGTGATCATTTTGAAGGGTTGTTTTATCTAAAGACTTCTATGATTGAATCAAATTAGAGCGGTGCTTTAATTAAACTATCAAACATACTAAACAAGCATTAAATTACGAGAGATTCATCTCTTCCAAAGGATGTCGTACCTTTCCAGGTGGGTGTGCATTGATTGATTGATTGTGAGTTTGTGTAAATGAATAACTGTGAAACCATAACCAAATGTTGGGTTGTAAAGGTGTGGATGTGCATGCTTCACATATTCTCCGTCCTTTTGGCATACTGGACCGTCATCAGACACTCTGCCATGAATGTTAGAGAGTTTAAAGCTATTTCTTATTTTCCTGTGTAACTATATTGATGTTAGATTAAATTTACGCCGCCGTGTTACTGAGTAACAATTTGAAATTGGGCCAAAATCATCAAGCTAGAGCTTTGCATAATCTTTTTCAAACTTCTGTGAGATTTCTGCCCTTGACAATATTTGCTCGCAGCCCCCCTTAAAGTTGCACTTCATTCAATATTTGAAAGCTTACGGAAACACTTTTTTGTTAATTTGAGATCTTAATGTGGCTACTTCTAAGTAAATAGATGCTCAAAGTAAATAGATGCTCTGGGTGTTCACTGGGTGACAAAGGCTACCCAGTATTAGTTGTTTCTTTTTTCTGAAAAGATGTTTCTAGTGAATTGCCCAGTTGCAGTGGTTTTGACGCCACAGAACCAGCATAGCTCCATGACAGATATATATGTTTTCGTCATTGATGTCAGTACTGCTGTATTGGAGGCCTCACAATTTCTGTGTGGAAATGTCATCTGATACACTCATAACGGCGTATTTCTAGCATAGCTTTCACAAGTGCATGGCCATTCTCTGTCATTTTCAGATACACTGTGTTTTGTGTGGATAAGAAATGCAGAGTGGTACCACCAATCACCTAAGCCACCATTCCCCTAACAGACAATAGGCTCATGGGGACAGTTCCTGCAATTTACAGAAAAGCTCTCAATTGTAGCCCTACGAACTTCAGGTAAGCAATAAATCTGGACTTCAAGATATCTCTGTTCTCAATGTAAGTTTATACTTCATTTGAACAAAACATAGGGCCGAATTCAGAACAATCACTCTCACTCACACTCAATGAGTTAATCCTCTGTAATCACATAACGGTCGAAATATTTTCGAGTGAAAGGTATATCCGAATTCACAGGTGTGAGTGAGACTCAAGTGTTTTGCGTGAGTGGGACATTTGTGAGTGCTCGGCTAGGCCACTTGAACCGCCCTCGAGGATTGGTTGTGAATAGGAATTGAATGAGTGTATGTGAAAAAAGTACATGGCAAGTAGAAAAGATGAAATATATCAAATATTTGGAACAAATAAGGGACATGCTCGTTCCCAGACAATATTTAAGAGACCGGGATAATCCATTGAAGTACATGTTCATTCAATAACGTGGCCATCTATAAACAAAACAAATTCAAAAGGATGCGCCTATCATATATTTGTTTTGTTTCGCAATGATCTTGAACCCCCAGCAATGTTGATGTTTGCAATTCATCAATGGCTGCAAAGACAGGCAGCTAAAGGTACGTGAAGTTAGCATCCTAGCGGCATGAAGTTAGCGGCGTGAGGTTGGCGGACTAGCGGCCTAAATTTGTTAACTATTTCAAGGTTCAATGGTTTAAATGGAAAATAAGATAAATCAATGTTTTTAGTCGTACATTAGCGGCCTTAAATTGTTTTCTACTTCAGAGCATTTTTATATGAGTTTTCTTCTAAAACAATGCTAAAATAATTGTTTTCCTATGCAAAATACATCACGCTTGAGCGGTCTTGGGGCGTGAACTTGGCGGCCTGGTGGTCTAGCCCCTAAAAATCCCCAAGACTCAATCCAGCAGCCCATGAAAAGGGGGAAATGCTGATATTCGCTAAAGGATGTCGATTTATGAAAAGGACATTTAATTTATCATTGTTTTAGAAAAGAACGCATATAAAATGCTTTGGAATAGGAAACAATTTTAGGCCGCTAGTCACATGAGGCGGCTAGGCTGCCAGGCCGCTAACTTGACGCCGCTAGGCCATTTCATAGCGTGGTAAGGGAATTGATATGTATTTTCCAGCCTACTTTCAGCTGGATTATTATTACTATTATTATTATTATTATTATTATTATTATCATTTTCATCATCAGCAGCAGCAGCACCACCACCAGCAGCAGCACCACCAACACCACCATATCATCATCAACATCATCATTATTATTATTATTATTATTATTATTATTGTCATCTTCATCCATTTTCCCCTACATTTCTTGAGTTGTTTTTCACTCCGAGGTGTTATTTCCCCATAAGAAGTAGATTCATTCGCTAATTCTATCCATCTGCTATTTTTTCAACTTCCATTTTTTCAACTTCCATATATTATTTTCAAACGCCCAAGACCTCTTTATGTAGAATACATAAGCAAGATTATATATGAATACATATTTGAATTACGTGATACAATGGAAAACGGCTATATATTTAAAACAGCAACAACAACGACAACAAAAAACATGCATTTAAACGTATTTTGCAACAGTTATTTACAACACAAAACGTTTATTTTTATTAACCAATTGTTTTAAAATGTAAATTTCAGTTTCAGAATAACACTTATTATCATTTGTTTGTTACCATAACTAACAATAAGGTACTCAAATCTCAAATAAACATATGTTTACAATGTATAATGTAAACATCACCATAGTCAAACAGATAATCCGATATGATCATGTTAACATACGTGTATAATTATATACTGTATTGCTCGCTTGATGAAGTGGAGTGTTAGCGAGGCGTGTGAATACAAACAGATCACTTGAGTGTCACTCCCCATATTCCACTCAAGTGATCATTTGAGTGTCCCTTACGGGAATGTGGTTGGAGTGTGAGTGAGAGTGGATGTTCTGAATTCGGCCCTTACAATTTCAGCATCAAAATCCAGGTTTAGATCCCAGACCAAACTTTGTCTCCTTCATTAAACTTAATTTCAGATGTTCTATAAGCCACATACATGTTCACTACTTATGACGGATAAGAACTTTTGCAAATTGATTATAAATGCGTTTTCCCAGATTTACACCCTCCTCTTGCAGATACTGCTGATGGTGAAGCTTGGGTGCACCGGGCCGGTTTTCCAGCCTTGTGGAATCAACATCTCCAGCTGAACTGGGGCCGGGAATTATATAAGACTCCTTAGCAGCATGGTGAGCTTTTGCTTAGTTATTTCCAGGCTCATATACCCGGCCAGACTTCTGCGTTTAAGCTTTCCTTTCGTCATTTTTTTAAATAACGTATCTCAAGTCTTTCAATGAAATCACAACTGTGACACCTTTGGAGACTAGATTTAAATTAAAGAACCATTATGTGTAGAAAGCCTTTTGGGTGATTTAAAATCAAATTAGTAAACAGGATTCTCATGGTTCATGGTTTATAATTGGCCTTGTGGACCTTTCATTCTTTACTTTGGTAACAGCCGCTTAAGTATGTAAGAACGGGGTGGGGGGGGGGGGGGTACAGATGTGATAGTAAACAGTGTTTAATAAGGTATATTTGTTTTTATTTTATCACCATTTTGAAGGTACTGATTTTGTTAAATCAGGGATAAGTAACAAGTTTAACACAAACACTGTAACATGTTCTTTATTTCAAATAAATCTATAAATTATCTCTGGAGAATTTAGTCTGATCTCCATTTCTCAGAAAATGTAGCTGTCTAAGTGCCTATTCCATCAATGAGTGTCACTGTCTTTAAATTGCTGTTGCGGTACAGTTTAAATAGCAAAAGTTTTATGGCCCTGCTTGTTTGCAACTCCTCATTCATTTTTGTACAGCGAGAAAAGTAAGGGAATTCTAGAGAGTTACTAGAATTATGGATTGTTTTTCTTGAGTTACACAGTACATAAGGAGGAATAAGTGTGTACACAACTCCTCATTTTATTCCTGTTTATTATTTACATATGTAACATAGATGTGTACAAGACTTAGAAACATGACATAAAAGAGCTCACTTTGATAAATTTTCTCAAAAAAAGATATCTTTACTGTTAAAATAAGAACTTTTACTGCATAGTAAGTAATGTCTTCTGCTCATCTTCATGACATCATTACATGGAATGGAAACTTCCCAAGATACATTTCCACATGGCGCAGCTCATTTATATATATTGCTAATGGATTGTTTAGAAAGGGACAGTTTTAATTGGACAAAATGTTTTAATCGCCATTTTACAGAGTGCCAGCCAGTCATTGCTGTTCTTTGCATTGCTGAGGAGGACAGTCATGCCAACATAACAGTTTGTTCAATAACAGGTAAAAAACTGGTCTCACTTTACATTTTCAACCACTGCCAGATAATATAATCTTATATAATGATAACTCCTTCTTCACAACTGGTGTTAAATATATAATGATTAAACAAACAATAAAATGGAAATTATGCTCTTTAAACTCAGAACCATTATTGACTGTCAGATGCTACTGGTAAATGAACAGGTCTTGATGTCCTTTTCTTGAGATAATAACTATTTGCATATTAGCCCGGTACTACTATTGTACATTCAATAGAAAATCGTCTTGTTTGTATCGTTAAATGGCTTTATAATGTTCCCCACTTCCTGATTCTTGAAAATTACGTGAACAAATGACAATCCTACTACCATTTAAAGTTTGATTAAATTTCGGACAAATGTGTTTGTTTTAATTTGCCTTCTGCTTAAAGTAAGGGTATATATACTGGGCAAGAAGTGCTGAATTTCATTGTGAATGACAGTGATTATCCGTAGTTTGAATTTGGTTCGGACATGTTTGACGGGAATTCAAAGACATTTTTTTGTCATCATTTTCGCATACATTGGTTCATTCCAAGATAAAAAATATAACCTTTTTCAAAATGTTCAATCTGTGAGAGTGCAGCTTTAATAGACCTGTAAAGACTTGTCGATGTGAAACTAAACTCTCAATCAAACTTTGGTAAAATATCAAATGCGGGGCTCCGTGTGCGGCATAGACTGTGTTAATTTTTATTTAATATGATGAAGAGCTAGTTAAATTATCTTTGTTAAAAGTCTTCATTTGAAGCAAAATATGTTTCAATACCCTGTATGAATTTTCTTCACTGGATATTGATTCATAAAAAACATTGCTCCAGGGTGCGGAGCTATTTTTTTGCTATATGTCGAAATGGAAAAATCTTCTCCTCAGAAGTCAACTTTGTTCCCCAATGTGCAAGGCACAATCGGTGAAAATAATTTCAATAAAAGTCACTGATTATTATTATTGTTATTATTATTAATAAACTTTTACTATTTCAGGAGACAAACAGAAACATAGAGGTGCTATACATTCTGATGGAAAAACAAAAGCATCTCCCATCATTTTGGCGTGGCTCAGATCAAGAGGAGAATTTTAAGAAAGGTAATAACTGAGCAACTAAGAACATGCAAGTTGCACTGGTTAGAGTGTAAGACCCATCTCCCTTCATAAGAATTGATAATCATCACTGTATTAAATCAAGAAATTGAAACGTAAGTGTCTTGTCTTTTGCAGTGTTTTTGAAATATAATATAATATAATTTTTTAAAAACTAAATTATTATTTAATATGATTGTGAATGTGTGATGTTTTCTTCTGATCATTCACTCTCAAAAACCAGATACTAAAAACATATTTGTAGATTTTTTTGTTTTACTTGTAAATATAGTTTTAAGGTTGTATTTTAGGCAAAGCCTTTTATTCTGCTCAATACAAACTTAAATATTGTAAGAGTTATGGCCCTTTGTAATTTTTAAACAAATACATTTTTTTATGTTTTTGTAAGCCCATTATTAAGGGACTTTTAATATTTTCACCAGCTGCATTATAAAGTCAGACCAAAAGTATTCAGAAAGTGTCCAAACAATAACTAAGTTAGAATCCTTTCTCAATTCAAGTGAGCGATATAGGGCCATCTCTGTGTTTGTCTGACTAACAAACAATAATCAATCTTTGAGTTAAATTGACAAATATTGTTGTAGAATGTTTTGTGAAGACATACAATTGGATTACTTTTGTGTCAATAGGATTTAGGTTTCTGCACATAAAAATTATTTAGAATTGCATTTGGGTCAGGCGGTTCACGTTCGATATTACTTGCAGTATAAGTGGAAGCAGTGACTTAAAATTAATTACCAAACAGTTTCTGCTCAATTGCTATGAGTTAACATAGGCGTTATGAAACTTGGAATACTAGTTCTTGGTGGCATAAATGAAAGACCTTGTTTTGTCACATTGTCTTGTAATCAAGCACTAACTTCCTCTAAATTCTCTTCAGGTGATGGTTGGGCACACACAAGAAGACATAGATCACAGGTGTCTAGCCATATGAGTAGATAGGAGTGTCACACTCTGCCATACTTACTTCATCAGACGAGCAGAAAGCTTCTCAAGATCCCGCACTGCACACTAAGACATAGTCTTTGACTACAACAAGGTGATGAAAGTACAGAGAGATCCAATTGAAATCAATTCTGTGCTACTGTCATTTCTTCATTCTGGAAGTCGATGGACATGATTTATCATGGCATCAAGTGTGCAGTTTGCCGACTACCAGCAATCTTGTTCACCAGCTGTGCAACTTGAGCTGGTAGCTTTATTGCTTGAAGCCACAGCATAAGAGTGGGAAGGTGCAGGTTCATCAAAAAGTCTCAAAAGTTGAAACTAGGAAAAGAAGTTTATCAAGAGTGTGAATCTATTTTGAAAACAATCGTTACAATGATTTGGTTTCCTTTGAAACTTGATACATACTATGAATTGAGATGCTTAAATAAAAAACCGCTATTCAATTATCAGGAAACTGCCTTTTTCATACTAAAGGGTAAATGATGTCGCCATTTCCTGTATGTATTTAAATAAGATATGTCTCCACAATTAATATTTTTAGGGAATTTTTCTCAACCTAATGAATGAGATTAAATTGTACAGTGTTATATGAGCTTAATATGTGTTTTCTCATTCTTTAAAATTGGTGAAAAATTGTCAGAAGATAATTAGACCAGTATCCATTACTGCAATCATACAATCAAATATACAGGGACAAGCCCACTGGGCATATAATATAATTAAACCCTGTTTAGGGGCATGAGGCAAACAGAGTTACTTTCAAACGTTAAAGCTGCACTCTCACACTTTGGATGTTTTGACAACCTTTTTCATTTTATGTCTTGGATTGGAACCATCCAATTTTTGTGAAAAATTAAATCCCAGATTTTTCTATTTAAGTTAAAACATTGATGTTTTAATGCACTTTTCTTAAACCGTTAGTAACATTAATTTTCGAACTGAAATATGAAATCTGCGATCTGATCTTTTGTCAGCAATCTTTTATCATTGGTTTGCAGATAATTACGCCAAAACTTGCTCATTCCAAGACAAAAAAAGTTGTGGAAACGGTATATCTGTGAGAGTGCAGCTCTAAATGTTTAATTGCTTGATTACTACTGTATTAGAAATTACAGGGATTGGGGCATATTTTTAGTGTTTTTATTGCTTGGTTTTGATTCATACAGTCATACTTTATTCTTCAGGGCACAACTTACAAATAGACAAAACTGGAAAATGGTCATATCAAAAGGTCAAAGATAATGCAAGTTGAACAATCATATTGTTCATGGCTTGTATTTTTGGTATATTTTGTTGCATATGCTATAGAAAAGTTGAAAGTTAAAAATAAATTCATAGTTGAAATGATGGCTTTGAATGGTATTGTCAGATGAGAAACGGCACTATTAAGCAATAGGTATAATGGTACTTTATTTATTTTAATCAATTTTAGATATTATGAAAATTATTATCTCATTTAGTACATGAGACCTTTTAAACAGTTATTGACAATATAACAATGTGTATATGAAGCTTTAGATCAACACTTAAAGCTGCACTCTTACAGATTGTCAGTTTAGACACAAACTTGTCTCAAAATCGGCTGATTTGGTTATCATTCCTTTAATTCAGTCATATTAGATAATTCACGATAGAACCAATCAAAAATGTTTGGTAAAACTGCCGAAAAGTTCATTTACATTAAATTGTTTGTAATGCTTTTAGTCATTGTTCGTAATGCTTTTAGTCATAAAACATCATTTTTTTTAACATAAATATGATGAACTGCAATATGATCTTTTTTCAGCAGTCTTATATCACTTCAAATTGGGTCTAGACATTTCTGCAAAAAATACTCCATTTATAGACAAACAATAAAAGAGTACCAGTAGTCAAAACGATCAATCGGTGAGATTGCAGCTTTAAATACACCTTTTAAGACCGCTGTAAAATTCCAATGGTTTGCCTAAATCTTTAAAGCTAGCATACTGTTTAATTGACAACCATACTTATTGTTTAAAAGTGTCATGATATCTTTGTACAATGTTTTTATATAATTCATTAAAGAAGTCAAAACAAATTTGTTTATCTTGTAATTTGTTATCTATTATTTAAATGACTCAGACAAAAATGGGAACGTCAGTGCTAGTTCTTTTACTATTAACATCCCATGAAGTTTCTATTGGTGTAGCAGCAAGGAGGTGTTACATTAAGGATGCATCATTTAAACCAAATTATACATTCATATGCACATCATACAGGCGTGTAGCCGCCTATCGTGAATACGCGGCTGAATCCACATGATTCTGACAAAAAAATCAACCAAAGTTGCAGTATGCGAACTTGACTATATGAATCTAAAATAGGTTATTTTCCAGTACTAAATAATGCACAGCGGAACGCCCAGAATGCACTAGATTGCACCATGGTTTTCAAAATTTTCTGAGGGGGCACGCCCCTGAACCCCCCAGCACATTTATGAATTCACATGAATAGAGGGGTAGCTACGCCCCTGACATAATTGAAACCACAGTGTGGCTAAACAACACTATATGTTTATCATACGCAGTGATCTCCCATGGAAATGCAATCGTCAAAGAATCTGAAGGGGCTGTTTATATGGACTAGATTTGAAATGCACCAAGTGTTTAAAAAGTTGGTTTCAGTCACGAAGAGAATCAACCATACCCCACACTTGTTGGAGTAAGATGAAATGTCCACTTTCCGCGAGAAAGAAAGTACATTGAAAATGTTCATTTGATTCAATTGACTTTATCTTTTTATAAATATGTTGCAATACATAAAATACGTTATTTGTTATAATTGTTTACCCATGTTGAATTTTATTTGGCAAATTTATAAGAGATTTAAATATTAAGAAACTCAGCCGCTAAAGAGGATATGATTATGACATACTTTTTTTAAATCTTTCGAACATGAGTTTTTGAGTGAATATAAGCGAATGTTTCGAAAATGCATCTTTTACTTGGATTTTATAGATTGTTATTACGAAATAAAGTATGGCGAATCAAACGAAGTGTTAAAGCCAAGCTATTGATGGCTGAAACCCTTCAATAAATGTTGATATGTGCTAAAATATAGTCTTTGAAGTCCAAAATTTTGAAATGCGTTACTAACCCGATTCAACAAAAGGCTGTTGCACAATCAGTTGATTGACATAATCACGTGATAAATCAATAATTTCCATTAAGGTTAAAATATTCAACACCTTAGTATGAGTCCCTGTGGGCGAGTGGATAAGCGATCCGTTTTTTATTCTATGTGTTATCTGCACCCCCATGTGCTTGCTCCCAACTTGAACAAGATTAATTTTTAATACTTTACTGTAAAATGCAATTTAAGTATAAAAGAAAATCAACCTGGTTACTATTATTTCTGCAATTTCAGTACCAAGGAGTAAAATAAATATACATGTAAGTGTTTTCAGATGCATTACGAGCAAAAATATGTTTGGTGCCAAAACATGAGAGAGTCTCTTTAAACGGAAAAGTTTTGGCAGTCAGATGGTGATAAATATAATGTATAGCATCATCGCTCTGGAGTACGAGAACGTTGTATACAGAGTATGTTTTTACTGAACATGCGTCTGTTTATTTTGATGCCATAAAAGGTTTAAACTGTTTAAAGGAACTATAACATTATGAAACAACAAATCTGATTACAGATATCAGTGGCAGATCCAGGAATTGACTTAAGAAGGGGTACGTGAAACTCATGGGCTTAATCTTTCCACATCCGCCCCTCCCTCAGAACAGAAATTGAATGGCTTAAAATGTTGGACCGGGGTGGGGGTTAGACTCCCCTAATTTATAGTCCGAAATAGTGCATTTTTATCTTAATATTGTATTTTTTCCCGATATTGATTGAGAACGTATTATAAACGGACGATTCAAAGGGGTGGGGGACGGCGCGCGCGCTGGGACCGATCCCCCCCCACCCCCCCCCCCCAACCCCCCCCCCTGAATCTGCAATTGATTACATGCATTAAAACCGTCTCCGTAGCCTATTGGTTAAGGCGTTCTATACCCTTCATTCAATTGACTTAACACTTCACACAATTGTTCAGGACCATCAGCCAATGAGGTTACATAACTCCATAATACAAGTTATGGCCCCTGATTGACTTCGGTTAAAGTTTTAGGCAAGTATAATTTAAGGGGAAGTTGGAATTTAATAAATAAAACTTCCATGGATCACAATGAACCCAATGGACAATGTTCTTTTATCATGAGCTAACTGTTCAAGCGTTAACAGACACATTCCTGTGCAGACGAAACTTTTATTGTTTTACAAGCACAGAACTTGTATTTAGCATTTACAGTTTCTATATAATTCAACTGAAAGTTCTATTTAACCATAATATATCAAATATTAAGTCACCATTCACTAGCGGATTGAGAAGGGGGCGCAATCGTCTTTAAAATCGTCCAAGTTTACTTTTTGTGTCAATATATGAGAAGAAAATAAATACGCACATAATGCATCATTTCCGACTACAAATTGTTAAAAATTTCTTGATTGAGTAACCCTCAATCCTCCTGCAAACGCCCCTTAGTAACGCCCCCTTCTAACGACAATTCCTGGATGCGCCCCTGGTCATTATTTTTTTGTTTATCAAACGGTACACATACCAAGTGACTGAAGATGAATTTCATTTAATGAATGAGATGGTCTGTAAAAGATTTCCGATGAATATCCTATGAAATTTGCAGTCCTCCCGTTTCGACCGGTCATTGTTTGTGGATTTATTACACACAATTATATAAAAATACTATTACAAAGTTGTCTCTTAAGGTTACGGGAGCCTTCACTGTCAAAAGTAAGATATATATAATTTGTCCCCCTAATGCCATAAAATATGGATGGTCCCCTTAATGCCTCAAAAATAATATAATATATACACTGGTCTCCATAAACCCTTCGACATATATACCTGTCCCCTTAAAACCTGCAACATACTTACAAATTATTAAGGAGACCGCAAATTACGTATATTTTTTGTTAATTAATTTAAGAAGCCTAAATCTTGTACACATAATAAATGATCATTTCAATACTAAATTATCAACAAAAAAGCAAAAAAAAGTATAAAACAAAAAATATACAAATTGTCTCCTTAATGCCGTAAAATACATACGGTCTCCTTAATGCCCTAAGTAGATATATATATATATATATATATATATATATATATATATATATATATATATATATATATATATATATATATATATATATATATATATATATATATATATATATATATATATATATATATATATATATATATACTGTGCTGTTCTTCTATGTTTCTTGTTTGTGATTTTGTGTTCTATGTCTATGGCGTTTGCCCAGTGCCACTAAACCGGGTTTATGTTTAAACTTTTGCTACTGAGCTTGTTTCTGTAGATTTTTGCATAAATATAGAGATGTTTAAGCAGATATGCGTTTTTGATATCTTATGTAAATATGATATATGTTGAAAATAAATGAGAAAAAAAGTATTTTTAAACTAGCAGCAGGCAGATTGCCTTCATATTGAAACGCTTACGGTGAAAAGCATCAGTATATAGATGTCACGTATACGGTCTTCTTTTCGCATTAGAATGATAACTTGTTGGACAAATAGAAAAACAAAGACGCTACAATTAGTTGAGGTTAAATAAATACACATTATTTCAATGCAATCAATACTACTTTACAGTCTGGTCGAACGAGGAAAATAGCTCGTAATAAGATGATAAAGGAGATATATTCCATGTTATGCTTGCGCGTGTTTTGAAAAAAATATTTATTTGAACTTTTGGTATTACTTAATGATACTGTTTTCCTATCATATTATTGGCAGGAGAGTTAAGTGATAGCTATTTCGATAAACTTTACCCTTTATATCCATTATTATTGTGTCATATATACAATGTTTATACACTTATAGCTATGAAAGAAAATCAAACTTTTGGTATTACTTAATGATACTGTTTTCCTATAATATTATTGGCAGGAGAGTTAAGTGATAGCTATTTCGATAAACCTTACCCTTTATATCCATTATTATTGTCTCATATATACAGTGTTTTTATACTTATAGCTATGAAAGAAAAATATGTCTCGTAAAAAATAATTTCTATCCGTCTTAAAGCTCTTATAAATTGTCATCAACGCAACATCTGACTAACATTCCAATATTAATATTTCTTTATTTAACTATGTCTAGGTTTACCCTTTTAATTACTCAATTTAATTGATTATCATATCTATTGCTTTTGCTTGGATACGATTGACGACAATATACCAGAACACTGATCTTAATGACCAAACATATTTAAGCATTACAACTTCAATTGAAATAACCTGAAATACACGTTTAAATAAAAAATAAAAAATATCGGTATAATCTGATAATAACGCATTGTTTAAAATCAAAGACGATTGTTTTGTCACATTTCCTACATTCATCTACACGATTAAACACAAAAATTTAACTTGAAGTTTTGCATGTTTGCATCGTTGCAATAAAACGCATTACATGCCGTATTCGATATTGACAAACAGACGCAGGGAGATACCATTTGTGTATAATCATTTGATTTATAAGTAATGTTTTATTTCATAAATATTAAGTTTAGAAATGCATTCACACAATACGGAAACATTACGTTTTTAACATTTTTTGGGGGAATCGACAAACCGTGCTTTTGTTATTAGAAGATTGAGCATATCAATGATTATGACAAATAATAAGTGAGAGTAATGCAATCCTTAATAATATTAAAATAACAACTTGATACAGTTTAATCATATATCATTCATAATAGCATGATCGTTTTCAAAATTTCAGGACCTTGAATAAATAGTTGTTCACCACTAGATTTCAACAAACATTATTTTCTGGTAAAACAACACGTTTGTTCGTACTTCACAAAGAAATTTAATTCCGAAAAACCCTGATTTGCAATGCGTTTGCAGTTGAATAAAACCTTGGGACATATTGATTGGTGATAAATGTTCATATTGTTATTGTTTTGTTTATTGTGAAATGTTGTAGGAGTTTATTGAAGATAATTGAATCATTTGTCTTGCCAAGTCATTAAACGTACACTTCGCAACCTCTGCATCATGTGTGCATCAGCACAGTCTATTTTGTCAATCCTTGGGTGAAAAGCTCAGTAGCCAAAAGTTTAAACATAAATCCCGTTTAATGGCACAGGGTAAACGCCAAAGACACTAACACAAAAAATCACAAACTAAAAACATGGAAGAACAGCACAAAACTCTAATTTCTGAAAAAAATATTAAATTCACTGGCGGTTACTTGCGTGTGAAGCATAGCGTCACGATAACATTTTTGTTACGTCATTTTAAAGTTGACAGTACATTTATTCCATTGAACAAAACGGGAATCAAACGCTAAAAGAGCAGTAAACTAACATAATGGATAATGTCACTTCTATGAACATAACAAAAGTGAAACTAACTTGATATTTCACTGAAAATAAAAGAAAATACTCGCAACAATATTAAAATGTTGACATAGATTAACTGTTTGAGAGTACAATTATAAACATATATCATGGCAACACATACAATTGAACAGTGACATATTTAGAACACAAAACCAAATGAATACACATTGTACGATATTCCTCACGTCAAAATATTGATAGAAAATTGTTGCAATGTAGACACGGATAAACTTGCTGACACACAACGTTTGTTAGCAATACGCAAACTAACTGATTATACCATATATACAATACTAATACCAACGTTACACACAATGAGGAACCAAAACGGCATATCTAAAACATGGCAGTACATAAGAAAGAAATCCTATATTATACAATGACAAATCTTAAGGACGAAGCCAATGTCTAATGAAAAACAATATAATCAGAAAAAATACACTGACATACTCATACACATAACTGATTTGTTCATGCAAAAATCAATGATTAAACATATTACAAAGTAACAAAAAATAGGACTCAGTAAATATATAGAAAAGTGTGCACTCTAATATCATCAGCAACAAAAGATACGTATGGCGAATGTTTCAGAATGACAAAATGGTACTTTTTTAGTGCAAACGCATATTCGCATGATTTTGAGGTTATAGCAATGAATATTAGCATAAGAAATGGAAATGTCGAGCTGTTTATCGAAAAACCTAACAAAACCTTGCAAGAATAAAAGGAGACAGGTCACTGTGCACTAAAATCCACATATGAACGAAATTTACATATATACACAGTAAGAATGGCCGCCACATTTGTTTGACTTTGGGATGTAATGACATTTTGTTTCGCCCCAGCTTCCTGTTTTGTGAAAGTGAACATGTATCTCACTTATATCGCGACAAATACATAAAAAGCATACAACTTAGCATAAACATGTATATTCTTGATGCTTTTAGGCAATACGTCATCAAAACGAAAAAAACAACAGTTAACCGCTAGAAGACAGCTTTTTGGCATCAGACAGTAGGACACGTTATAGGAATTGCTTATGCGGACTGAAAATAAAACAGTTTTCCTCTGGTAGTTGTTGTAGTTTGGATGTCTTAGACTCAGAAAGTAGCCAACAAATTGAGCGGAGTGACAACCTCTACTTTGTAAATGAAAATTCTGGAATTTGCAAACTCAAGTGACCTTTAATTACGAATATTGCCCTATAATTTAAGGGGCTTGACTTAGATATGATATCGGTATACTATTATTGAATTAGTCACATTGTCACGCAAATTTCACGCGGTTTTATTTTTGCTGAAGGAACTATGGGCATTTCACTCCTCTGTAATATTTACATAGAGTTTTTAAAAAACTCGGAGAAGCTCGCGGGTTTAATTTATCCAAGATGTATGTTATATGAGCATAAAACATCTGTTTATATGAAGAAGAGTTGAATGCATCGACACCAGACGCGAAATAACGTAAAATAACTTAAATTATGATATGAAATACTACAGAAACTGACCAGTAGCCAAACGTTTAAACATAAAACCCTTTAATAGAACAGGGTCTAAATTAGACAAGTACCCTGAAGCATTTAATTGCAGGGACACATATAAGAGATATGTTAAAGTGCGTATGATGACAGCAGAATTGCAAGGAAAGACGCAAAAAGCGGGAATCTTGTATGTGTGTATATTATAATTTTAAACATAAAGCAATAAACATAAAGCCAGAAACACAGCTCCACAAAGGTAAATTAATAAACAACATACAACATTTATAATTAATAAATGTAGTGGTGTTTACCAAGGTTTGTTGGGTACCGCGTATGATCAGTAATATCTTATATAAAACTGTAGGTAAAAGGCAAGGACAGAGATGTGACTATTTATCATAGATGTTGCTATGCCTAGTTTAACAGATGCATACACATTGGCAATATTTATTGTATGTAACATCGTAATAATATCCACCGATATAGCAACGAAAGCTATAATCTACAAGTGGTGAGCATTTTTCGTGTTTACGAGTTAAAATAAATTGCGATGTTATACTGAAACAAAAACAAACAAAACACTCCTTTTATGTTTATGCCTTAAATAATATAAAATAACATTTTTTCAGAAGAAACGCGACAAGTTGTGGTATACGAATGACCTAGTTGAACATGTGTCCAAGCCCAACGTTTGACGTTTCATTTGGAATTCGAATTGAGAGGGCCTACATTTTAAAAACGATGAAAAATATCAAAATATTATTTCAATGCTTGAGTGAAATATGATTTTCACTTCATTGATATATCTCTGTAAACCTACGAAAGGCATTATAAAATTAAGATGTATTTTGCATATGATAGAAACATAACAAATCTAGAATCAATACAATCAGGAGTACTGTCAACATGTCTTGCTTGTTATTTATCGAACTAATTTGCAAACGCGGACAGACAAGTGCAGCTTAGGTCTTAACAATTCTTCTCTGTATCTCAGAAAATATTTTTCATGCTTAATTACGCTTAATCTCCTGCTGTTGTTAAGTCAAATCAAGCGGTATCTTGTCGTTAATGGTATCCTCGCAAAAGCCAAATGTATGATGACAAGTCCAATTTCGTAATAACATACGTTTTCCAAAGACAGGGTTTAACCAAGACAGATGATTATTGGAATGTCGGTCGTTCTATCCGTCGATGGCAATATATTATACTTTTCAAGACAGATTATTTAAGGTTGTTATCGAAATATGGTTTAATTGCACCTGTATCAACTGGATTGAAAATGATCATTGACAAACTTTTGATAGCATGTATAGTTCAACTCTAAAACAATCAATCAGATATAATGTTCACGAAAAAATAGCACATATGACATATGCTTGATATGCTCCATCCACGCAGTACGAACTCACAACAGAATGATCGGTCATATTTTCCACATATATCAAAATGATAAAATATAATTGACGAAATTGAAGTAATTTATTTCTCAGAAGGAGAAAATAATACCATTGACATAACATATATACATTTCCATTTGATGCAGCCATGCGTTTTACGTAGTATAATGTACATTCCGTATTAAGTCAGCAGTTTTATTTAATGTCATTCACGCTTAACAAACACGTTACTGCATTTCTGCATTTCTCTTGGTAAATACGGTAAACCCGTTGTTTTAGACACCGAAGCCTATTGATATTATTCTTAACGCCTCAATAACTATAGAAGAAATACAAAAAAGGGTTGAATATTTGAAAAATGGAAAGACTGGTGGCGTAGATTAAATTCTGAACGAACACTACTTTAAATTTGTTTGAAAATGTATGCGTTTATCCCTGAATTATGGTCAAAGGGAATAACTTAGTTTAAACATATTTTATTCATCAACGTATACACACATATTATAAAGACAAACAGAAAACACATGTACAATCTAGAAAAGGATTAGAACGAAAGATAAATATATCTTAAAAAGTTCTTCTCCAAACTTTTGCAGAAGTACATATTTAATGACGGACATTTGTACAGCTTACAATGTAGATGACACAATGATATTGATATTGTTGGATTAGATCAGATGGTAGTGTTTAATGTGATTTGGCTTCATTTAATTTTATTAAATATTTAAAGATATTTTACATACGATGTAAACAGACAAGATAGTAGTTAAAAGTTAAACATTTTGTGTGATTAACAAAGCTATAATAAGCTTAGTTTATTTTCACTTTTCAAATACAAAAGTCGTAAATGTTGTTTGAGAGCAGCACAATTATTCCAGATGACATCCGCATACTCCAAGATTGGCCTTATGAAAGAAAAATAAATAATCTCCAGAGACCTCCTATCCAGTTGATAGCGTAGACGTTTAATGATGTTTACACTAGACCAAGCTATTTCTTTAGTATAGTTAATGTGAGTAATCCAATTTCCCTCATTTGAAAGAAAAAATACCAAGGTGATTGTGAGATTCAACAAACGGGATTTCAGTGTCAAACATGTACACAGACGGATGAATGGGTTGGTTACGTTTTCGAGAAATGACCATTGATTCAGATTTGTTGGGATTGAACTTTACAAGCCACTTATCAGCCCAAATAGATAGTTTGTTTATATCTGTCTGTAGTTTTAAAGCTGCAGTCCGGAGGGTGTCCACTATAACAAATAGACTTATATCATCAGCAAATAGGTTGACATCTATCTCGTTTACTATGTCATTTATGTATATAAGAAATAAAAGAGGACCCGAAATTGAGCCCTGGGGAACTCCAGCTTCAATTGATTTTAATGCCGAAGTGGCTCCCGGAATAACCACACACTGACGCCTATTCTCTAAGTAGTTGGAAAACCAAGACAGTAAGTGACCACAAATGCCTGCCTTCTCGAGTTTATATAGTAGACCACGATGCCAAACTTTGTCAAATGCTTTACTTATATAGAAAAAGACCACTCGTATTTCAAGACCATTGTCGAGAGCTTGACAAAAACTATAATATAGGTAGGTAAGCTGATTCACAGTATAATCACCTGGTAGAAAGCCGGATTGGGATTGAGTAAAAAAACTGGTATCACGAAGAAAGTTGAATACATGTTTAAATATAATTCTTTCAAAGACTTTCTCCATAGTGTTCAAAAGAGAGATTGGGCGATAATTTGATGGGTTGGAAGGATCCCCCTTTTTAAAGACAGCACAGACATTTGAATATTTCCAATTAGACGGAACAACACAAGAAGTTAAAAAAGCATTGAACAATTCACACAAAGGCTGGCTAAGTTCTGAAGAAGCTTCAAGCAAAATACGATTATCAATGCCTTCAGGTCCAGATGCTTTACCAACCGAGAGACTACTTATAGCATCTTTGACTTCGGAAGGTACGATAACAATCGAATCAAGTTTAGCATCAACATTAGTTAAGTCAAGTTCAGGTAATACTTGAGTTGAATCGTTAACGAAGGTCTAAAGAACAAAGAAATCATTAAGGATTTCGGCCTTGCCTAGGTCGTCTGCAACGCACTGACCATCTAATGGGTTGAGTAGTGGAGGATTTGTAGTGCCTCGTGATTTAACCGGAGTGATAAATGACTTAAGTGTTTTCCACCAGTCCTTAGAACTGAGTTCACTGGATTTAAGTTTCAAAGCAAGGGAATCAAAGTATTTCAATTTTGAACTCCGAATTAGAGCGACAACTTTGTTACGCAATTTTCGAAACTTAGTCCAATGTATTGGATTGTTAGTGCGTTTGACCTTTCTATAAGCTCTTTTACGCTGTCGAATTTTTTTTTAATGTCGTTATTCATCCAAGCAAATTTAAGAGGATTGATAGTTATAACCTTGTTGGGAATACAGCTGTTGGAAATATCAACAATTGATTTAGTAAAATCAGAGGTGAACAAATCAATATTTGTATTTCTAACTAGTGACCAATCAGTATCCAAAAGCTTCTGACAAAGTTGCGTGTAGTTCCCATTGTCGTATTTCCATATTCTACACCGAGTAACCTTCTTGACCGGTTTATTATGCCCCCGAAGGTGGGCATATTAAAATCGCACCGTCCGTCCGTCTGTCCGTCCGTCCGTCCGTCCGTCCGGCTCTGTAACTTTCCCTTGTATGGACAGGTTTTAAAATAACTTGCCAAATGTGTTCCACATACCAAGACGACGTGTCACGTGCAAGACCTGTGTCCCTACCTCAAAGGTCAAGGTCACACTTAGTGTTTATTTACAATGGAGTGCTGCTTATAAGGACATAGAGTATAGGTTGTCGTGTCCGGGCTGTAACTTTCCCTTGTATGGACAGATTTTAAAATAACTTGCCACATGTGTTCCACATACCAAGACAACGTGTCGTGTGCAAGACCCGTGTCCCTACCTCAAAAATCAAGGACACACTAAGTGTTTATTCACAATGGAGTGCTGCATATAAGGACATAGAGTATAGGTTGTCGTGTCCGGGCTGTAACTTTCTCTTGTATGGACAGATTTTAAAATAACTTGCCACATGTGTTCCACATACCAAGACGACGTGTCGCATGCAAGACCCGTGTCCCAACCTCAAAGGTCAAGGTCTTCACAATGGAGTGCCGCATATAAGGACATAGAGTATAGGTTGTCGTGTCCGGGCTGTAACTTTCCCTTGTATTGACAGATTTTAAAATGACTTGCCAAATGTGTTTCACATACCAAGACGACGTGTCGCGTGCAAGACCCGTGTCCCTACCTCAAATGTCAAGGTTACACTTAGTGTTCATTCACAATGGAGTGCTGCATATAAGGACATAGAGTATAGGTTGTCGTGTCCGAGCTGTAACTTTCCCTTGTATGGATCGATTTTAAAATAACTTGCCAAATGTGTTCCACATACCAAGACGACGTGTCGCGTGCAAGACCTGTGTCCCTACCTCAAAGGTCAAGGTCACACTTAGTGTTTATTCACAATGGAGTGCTGCATATAAGGACATATAGTATAGGTTGTCGTGTTCGGGCTGTAACTTTCTCTTGTATGGAAAGATTTTAAAATAACTTGCCAAATGTGTTCCACATACCAAGACGACGCGTCGCGTGCAAGACCTGTGTACCTATCTTAAAGGTCAAGGTCACACTTAGTGTTTATTTACAATGGAGTGCTGCTTATAAGGACATAGGGTATAGGTTGTCGTGTCCGGGCTGTTACTTTCCCTTGTATGGACAGATTTTGAAATAACTTGCAACATGTGTTCCACATACCAAGACGACATGTCGTGTGCAAGACCCGTGTCCCTACCTCAAAAATCAAGGACACACTAAGTGTTTATTCACAATGGAGTGCTGCGTATAAGGACATAGAGTATAGGTTGTCGTGTCCGGGCTGTAACTTTCTCTTGTATGAACAAATTTTAAAATAACTTGCCACATGTGTTCCACATACCAAGACGACGTGTCGCATGCAAGACCCGTGTCCCAACCTCAAAGGTCAAGGTCTTCACAATGGAGTGCCGCATATAAGGACACAGAGTATAGGTTGTCGTGTCCGGGCTGTAACTTTCCCTTGTATTGACAGATTTTAAAATGACTTGCCAAATGTGTTTCACATACCAAGACGACGTGTCGCGTGCAAGACTCGTGTCCCTACCTCAAAGGTCAAGGTCACACTTAGTGTTCATTCACAATGGAGTGCTGCATATAAGGACATAGGGTATAGGTTGTCGTGTCCGAGCTGTAACTTTCCCTTGTATGGACCGATTTTAAGATAACTTGCCAAATGTGTTCCACATACCAAGACGACGTGTCGCGTGCAAGACCTGTGTACCTACCTCAAAGGTCAAGGTCACACTTAGTGTTTATTTACAATGGAGTGCTGCATATAAGGACATAGAGTATAGGTTGTCGTGTCCGGGCTGTATCTTTCTCTTGTATGGACAGATTTTAAAATAACTTGCCACATGTGTTCCACATACCAAGACGACGTGTCGCGTGTAAGACCCGTGTCCCTACCTCAAAAGTCAAGGTCACACTTAGTGTTTATTTACAATGGAGTGCTGCATATAAGGACATAGAGTATAGGTTGTCGTGTCCGAGCTGTAACTTTCCCTTGTATGGACAGATTTTAAAATAACTTGCCAAATGTGTTCCACATACCAAGACGACGTGTCGTGTGCAAGAACCTTGTCCCTACCTCAAAGGTCAAGGTCACACTTAGTGTTCATTCACAATGGAGTGCTACATATAAGGACATAGAGTATAGGTTGTCGTGTCCGAGCTGTAACTTTCCCTTGTATGGACCGATTTTAAAATAACTTGCCAAATGTGTTCCACATACCAAGACGACGTGTCGCGTGCAAGACCTGTGTCCCTACCTCAAAGGTCAAGGTCACACTTAGTGTTTATTCACAATGGAGTGCTGCATATAAGGACATATAGTATAGGTTGTCGTGTTCGGGCTGTAACTTTCTCTTGTATGGACAGATTTTATAATAACTTGCTAAATGTGTTCCACATACCAAGACGACGTGTCGCGTGCAAGACCTGTGTACCTACCTCAAAGGTCAAGGTCACACTTAGTATTTATTTACAATGGAGTGCTGCATATAAGGACATAGAGTATAAGTTGTCGTGTCCGGGCTGTAACTTACCCTTGTATGGACATATTTTAAAATAACTTGCCACATGTGTTCCACTACCAAGACGACGTGTCGCGTGCAAGACCCGTGTCCCTACCTCAAAGGTCAAGGTCACACTTGGTGTTTATTCACAATGGAGTGCTGCATATAAGGACATAGAGTATAGGTTGTGAGGTTGTCGTGTCCGGGCTGTAATTTTCTCTTGTATGGACAGATTTTAAAATAACTTGCCGCATGTGTTCCACGTACCAAGACGACGTGTCGCGTGCAAGACCTGTGTCCCTACCGCAAAAGTCAAGTTCACACTTAGTGTTTATTTACAATGGAGTGCTGCATATAAGGACATAAAGAGTAGGTTGTCGTGTCCGGGCTGTAACTTTCCCTTGTATGGACAGATTTTAAAATAACTTGCCACATGTGTTCCACATACCAAGACGACGTGTCGCGTGCAAAACCCGTGTCCCTACCTCAAAAGTCAAGGTCACACTTAGTGTTTATTCACAATGGAGTGTTGTATATAAGGACATAGAGTATAAGTTGTCGTGTCCGGGCTGTAACTTTCTCTTGTATGGACAGATTTTAAAATAACTTGCCACATGTGTTCCACATACCAAGACGACGTGTCGCGTGCAAAACCCGTGTCCCTACCTCAAAAGTCAAGGTCACACTTAGTGTTTATTCACAATGGAGTGTTGCATATAAGGACATAGAGTATAAGTTGTCGTGTCCGGGCTGTAACTTTCTCTTGTATGGGCAGATTTTAAAATCACTTACTACATGTGTTCCACATACCAAGACGACGTGTCGTGTGCAAGACCCATGTCCCTACCTCTAAGGTGAAAGATACACTAAGTGTTAATTCACAAGGAAATTCTGAATATAAGGACATAACAGTGTAGGTTGTCAAGTATGGGTGGTATTTTTTATGTTCAGAGGCATTTTAAAATAACTTGCCATATGTATTTGACACGTAAAGGCAAGATCAACTTTTCATGTACTGACCTTGTTCATAGGTCAATGTCACTTTCGGGGGCATTCTTCACATACTGTGACAGCTCTTGTTGTATCTAAAAATTCCAAAAATAAGGCAATGAAAACGAACGTTTTGATCTAGAAATGGCTCTCCAACTCCGCTATGGACTAAGGAGTTTGAGTTGGAAATAGATAAGAGATCGATAATTGAGGAAGAATTTTCTGTAAAGTGCGTTTGATCTGAAATGCTTTGTTCAATGGCAAACTGTTGTGATAAAAAGTTGATTTTGCGCCCCGAACTATCGACAAGAGTGTTCAGATTGAAATCACCTGTAATGATAATATCCTCAATACCACTTTCTCTTGCCAAACCTATAAAATGTTCAATAAGGCTATAGTAGTTATTATCAGAGTTAGGAGGACGATAGAACACACCGATTAGTACGCGTTTAGATGTGCGTATCTTTATTTCTAACCAGAGACACTCTAGTGCCATTAAATCAAAATCATCCCTTTTTTTTTAATTGATACCGTCTTTGATATAAGCGGCAACGCCACCATATGAATCTCCTTGCCGATCACGCCTAACTGGTCTTGAGAAGCCAGGGATTAGAATTTGGTCATCTGTGATTGTATCAGCTAACCAAGTTTCAGAAAAGGTAAGGATATCGAAAGAACTTAGTTCAGTTGACAATAAATCTAGTTTCGGTAGAAGACTTTGAACATTGTAGTGCATAATAGAAAGGTAGTTGGGACAACACAGAAAAGAAAGATTAGTGGACAGATCGCTATATGAACTACCAGGGGAAGTGTCGAGTCTTGAACCGGGACCTGGATTAGGGTGAATATCGCCTGATAGTGAAGGAAAAATATTTAACCAAGTTAAAACTACCATGGAAAACACAAAGCACAAGCAATGTTTTGTGAAGCTTGCATTTGTACTAAACGCTTCACTTGCCGTGTGACTTAATGTGAAATTGCTCTTCGATCGTATACGTTGATCAAATTTAACTTGGAATCTTTGACGTGCAAGAATACCTAAGTAAGATGTAGCTGTGAGATTTAACCTTAAAGAGTAAACCTTACTTGCGTCGCTTGCTAGGCTCAGAAGGAAAAAAAGATCCACAGTAAGATGGAAACGGCTGTTGTTCCTATATTTAGCATTTTGGAAAACGCCGAATTTTGTTTGCCTATTCATGTAATTGAACTTATAAAAATGATAAATGCTAGTGTTTTCGGCAACACAATGTTACAAACAAGGTACGACCGTGAAGTATCCAGAACCACACCACCACTACACTGAAAGTGAAAGAAAGAGAGAGTGCAAAGAAAGCAATAAGCATATATATGAGTAATCATATGATAGTGTGTATGGAGGACATTATATATCTGAATTTGTACCAGTTTTCTATGTTCATAGATCTATAAGAGGAGTTTTAACAAAATATAAAGAGAGCGTAAAGTCTGAAGTACACGTAAACAGACGAAAATACATATTGTAAATAAAGAAAAATAATAATGCCTAAGAATAACAATGATATTCCATAGAAAACATTAAATGTGTGTTTCATGTTAATAACAAGAATCTACAGACAATAGTGTATTGCAAATTAGTATTGCTCTATAGCATGCATATAAACAAAAAGCATATGTTATTACCTTGTTGACTGCATTTCAAAACTTATTTTAAACCTTTTACAAATTGTGTATATATATTTTTAGCGAAAAAAATAAAAATATACAGTAAATATTAACAAATCAAATGACTTCGTTATCAATTAATTTTATAAGTTTAGGAAGACAAAAGAAATGAAGTTGTTCAAGATGACTACGAAAAGTAAGTACATTAGTCTATACAGATAATCATCTTCATGCAACAATACACCAGCATGTAATGTATGATATTAACAGCAAACACATTCTTATAAGTATATAATCTTTCTCTTTCATTGAACTTTGAACATTTTTTAACCTAGCATAAATTGTTAAATCATTTAAAATATATTACAAAAAACAATTTGTATCGTATTTTATTAATCATTTCTGTTTAAGAAGCCGAAAAGATATAAATTCAATTATGTAAGTAAATTTGAAAGGCTTCAATAGGTTATGATTTTGAAGGCAATATATTAGTTTAAGTAAAGTTTATGTTTTCTATTTCATTATATTCCATGCCAAACATAAATAATTTATTATTTACCTTAAGGATAATAAAATAAAATGAACACATGTGTAGGTGTGCTACAGACGGGATACTTTAATCAAAGATACACTCACATGCAAAGCAAATGGTTCCAAAAAAAAACTTCCTGTAAATTATTACTACTGGCTTCACAGTTCTTATACATATTTCATAATGAAAAACACGCTGCTAAAAGCAGTCGTAAAGTGTCCGGAACCACTGCTGCACCCACTCTCAGACTCAACAATACTCGCATTGCCATGGTAACAGAAAAATACCAATCTGAAAATATAAATATATTTTAAACAAGGTTCAAAATAATGTTTAACATATATTATTATATGTATCTGAATACATTCATAGATAATGAAAATTTTACAATTTTGCAATGTTTTCTCTATCCCGTCTGAGCGTCGAATAACCAATTCAGTTCAGTAAATGCACAAGGAAAACTCCCGATTTACGCACGAGTAACCAGACCTATACCTAATAGTACTTTAATAATCCTATACCGCAATAATAATAAATACATTTATGTTTTCTATTTCATTATATTCTATGCCAATCATAAATAATTTATTATTTACCTTAAGGATAATAAAATAAAATGAACACATGTGTAGGTGTGCTACATACGGGATACTTTAATCGAAAGAAAAAGAACGGGGAATCTTTACTATATGTTTTTTTAAAACAAAACAAAACAAATTATACATTTGCTCCAGTTAAACTAAAGATCTACAGATCATCGCAAGTGACTAAGAAAAAGAATTCTTTTTACATAAACATGCGAATACTTCGTATAACATTATTCGTTTTACAAAATACCATTCTCGTCATATTTGTAAACAAACCATCCTTAACATGATTTCAAAATAAATGAAATAATTTCAATACTTGTCAAATACAAAGAAAAAATGAATAATCTAAATTCCTAGATTTTTCGATACACTCATTTTGACTTGTACCAAATCTCTAACATATCTGTCCTTAGCACTGTCGGACTTCCAACGTCCATGCTTTTTAAGCAATCTCTCTGATACACCATTTGCAAGCGCTGCTGTGGCCCCACCCGAACGAAACGAATGTAAACATATTGTTTACTATCAATACCGACAGCTTTTAGATGAGTTATCAAAATTTACCTGGCTCTATTGTAAGAAATAGGTTTTTCCGGGCAAAGAATATGCTTATTCAATTTACGAGAATATCTGATATTACAAAAAATGTAATCACATGATTTATCATTAATTTCAGCTTCAAACAGAAATTTCTCAAGGAAAGAAACTGGACAAGAACATTTTCCTGTTCTAGAAATGATCACCTTTTCGCCAGCTTTGCACTGATCTGTTTTACTAGAAGAAATAAAAATTTCTGCACAATCAGAAAAATCTTAAGATCAGACCTTTTAATATGTGAAAGCTCACTAAATCTCAAAAAACCTGCAAAACTTACTAAACACATGCAAATGAGTCTTAAATCCAAGATATTGGTTGTATTTCCGAAATGAGCAATAAGTTTAATCAAATCTTCTTTAGAAATTTCAGATTTTTGCTGAATCGGCCTGCCAGAATCTCGCAACAGACCATTTTTGGTAAAACTTACTAGATTTATATTACAAGGGTCAGAAAACCCTGAAACTTTATGAGCCCACGAAATACTATAAGTATTGGCGTTCACTTTTGACGCTGACGGTGAAGAATCTTTCATGGATGAAAGAAAGAGTGCAACATGATAATCGGAAGCGGTTTAAATTCATATTTTTGCACCACTGGCAAAACGATTTAAAATAACAATTGTATTGTTTGTAAGTGTTATCTGATTTTGACAGTTTCACCAGCGTTTGTAAATTATCATGATGTTTTTTGTGATCATAGGGCAAACATTCTTTGTGAAAATTCCTCCAATGTCCAACCTTGAATGCATCTGTCAAATGTATAATATAATAACATGATAACACCTTTTTGTGTATAATTATTAACTTTTCCTTTCACATACACATATACCATTCAAAACATATTTCTTATAATCTTCGTGTACAGTACACGACTTCATTTGTACCAGGTACAAATGGGCACTCCGGCTCGACAGGCCGAGTAAACGAAATTAATGCCGATAACGTATTGGAAACAACCCGCACACACTCATATCATGTATTTTCACAATTATCTTTTTTATACTTTTCATCGTCCTTTATGCCAAAATAGATATTAAGATCATGATCTTTATAAACGGTGCTTTTTTAAACATCAAGGTATATACACAGAAAATGCTGTTTTACAATTAGCAAATACAAATTTAAAATATTTTTCGCTTCCTTCATGAGCATTAAACGCTTACAATATTAAGCATAACCAGTGTAAACAACTCCAACTCAATGCTGAGTCATGTATAGTCATTACTATCTTTGATATACTTTTCCTCGAAAAGTTATACATTTTCTCTCCATAAATCATAATCGTGTACATCACACAAGCTAAACAAAACACAACTAAGCACAATTTACTTCCTACTTCTGCAGTCTAGTATACATTAAAATACTGGCCATTAAAGACAAATAGCTAGAACTTTTCTAGAGAAACGTCTAGAACTAAATACGCTATCACTCCTGCTATCAAATATTGAATGCCATTTATCAAACTCCAAAACCTCCAATACAAAATCTCTCTTCTGGCAATTTGCTTCAAACAAAGTTGGCCAAAATGCTGCGCTAGGCCATTAAGGAACAACTAAAGTTCCATGTGCAAAACAAGCAATTAAATGAAATACAGCTCTATTTACTAGATAAATAGGCCGGACTAACCAATTATTTTCACTGGACCAATTCTGTGTGAATGCATCGACTGCCTCAGTTTCAAAATCATGAAACTTAGAATTGAATCTATGTATTTTCCTATTACTATAATTAGCAAATCTGTCCACTGTAAACGGTCCCCATATCCTATTCATATACCCGAAAAACTGAGGTGTAACCTCCCATTCATCAGTATTCCTATATTTACTGATATCATCAGCAATCTGGTTCAAATCCCTAGGGACCCATTGAATATCGAGATCAATCTTGTTTTGTAAACAAAGTCTAAACACATTCAGAGCTAATTCCTGTAACTCTAAAATGGGGCTGCCAACCTTGATAACATGAACACAAACTTGAGAATCTGAGAACCATTTCACCTTATGATTTGCTAAAGAATGTCCATACGCTCTCAGTGCCAAAAATACAGCCTTCATTTCTCGGAAAGTTGAACTTTTATCCTTGTCATCTTCTGACCACATGTCGTGAAATACAAAACCTGACATATTGACAATATGCGCTCCACATGCGAAACTACTAGCATCAGAATACACTTATAGCGTATCTACAGCAGTGCATTTACCCAATTTTCTGTAATTTAAATTGTCTACATGTTCGAGCCAGAACCTAATCTCAGAAGTACACGGACAGTCTATATCTAAACTGAATGGGAAATCCCAACTAGTCCTTGAACAAATTTGAATGTACATAAATCTAGTCATAAGCCGTGCAATATTGCCAATAACCGGCATCATAGAAATTACTTTCCCGGTGCACTTCGCTAAACTCCTAGCAGAAACAATAGGAAGAGAATTTAAAAATTCCAAAAGCAACATTTTAAAATCTTCAATTCTACGTGCTGGAATGCTAATAGAGTAGTCAATGCTATTCCACAACAAGCCAATCCACTCTATATTTTGAACCGGTAATCTTTTATAATAAGCTCTGCCTGATTGAGGCTATCTTTCACAAATATTGCATCGCGTGTAGCTAAATCACAACTCTTGTTGGTCCCCCACCCATCATCAAGAAACATAACAATTTTGATACCGTTGAATCTCCAGAACTTAACCATTTCACGCAATGCCTTACTGAAAATAAAAGGAGCGCTCGACAAACCGAAAGCAACCACAGAGTAGCAGTAGTATTTTCCTTCTAAACTGAAACCCAGAAATGTTTTATGTTCTGGGAATATATCGATATGATAATAACCTTTAGACAGATCAAATTTGTAACAATACGAGTCTTTTTCAAAATATTCGACTCCTACTTTCCAATCATCAAATGTCATCTTTTCCTTCTAAATATATTTATTTACTATTCTGAGATCTAAAATAAGTCATTTCTTACCCGATTTGTTTACAGAAACACTTAAAGGACTGACTACATGAGGTGGAAAATCTGATTGGTCTATAAAACCGTTTTTCAGCATGTCATCAATATATTCTTTAACAAATTCAATATTTGAAAGAGCTGACTGATTATTTTTTGAAAACGATGTTTCCGGATTGAAATGAAAGGAATTTTATAGCCGTTTTCAATAACATCTATTATATCAGGGTTTGTACCAATAGTCTTCCAATAGTGTACATTGTTTTTAAGGCTGCAACCAAAGATGTTTGGATGGGAGAATCAGATTCAAACTCAAAACAATGATCTTGATTACAAATATTGAATAAATACTCATCATTTAGTGGCAGAGTTTGCTCCTGTGGGCTTGACATCACGGTTGGCTGACTGGTTAAATCTGGATAGCCACTCGCACTCACGCCGGAAGTGACCACGCTTTCCACATGCGAAGCAGATGACTTTATCTGGCGTTCTAGAATAAGGTTGCTGGGGTTGATACTGGTCCAGATAGGGACTGTAGGTCCGAAAAAGATCCCGCATGCCCGTAGCTATGGGCCGTGAGGGGAAGATGGGCCCCACACCGGAAGAACGTCCCGGGTATCCAAAGGTTGCCGCTGGTGCTGGCCTCCGCTCCATACGATCAGGGAAAAAAGAAAGAGAATCAGCATTTGTAGGATTAACCTTTTTAAGTTTTCTGACAGCCTTGGCTTCAGCCATTTTGATTTTACGCTCGTTATCGCTATCAGAGCCCAATTCTGGGGTTTCATATTCTTTGACTGTGGCCCAGCCCCCAGGGGAATTGTCCGCCAAACGAATAAGTTTGTTTCTATGTTTAATTTTCCTTAGCGCTTCTTAAGCTTTTTCTTTATTTGAATCAAGGCTGTCAGAATCCACGATAAAGTGTAACAAGTTTGAAATGTCAGTATTGAACTGAAATTGAATTTTGCAGGAGGTATTCTTGAAACAAGGAATGTTATCTTTTTCCTTTTGTTTGCAACTTGTACTCGTTAGCTCTTGTTTTAATGTTGAAAGTTTCGTGTCAAAATAAGATCTGAATAAATCAAAAGCTCCAAACAAATCTCCTTCTCTATCCCCCGAGGGCCCAGGCCTACCTTTATCTCCGCTGTAACTTGCTCCAGGGTCTCTATCATTCAAGGTCTCCGAGTCCCTGCCACGAGATGTGCAAACGGCTCCTTGCCACGTTGTACTTCCGGTCTCCTGCTACGGTCTTCCGGCTGGAGAGACTGGCCCAAGGAAATAGACGAAAGCTGCCTATGGCTAAACTCAAGCTGATCTTGGTCATTTATTCCCGCAGAGTCAAATGACATCTTCCCGAAGTGAATACCAAAGATTAAGAAAAAACTCGAGATTTGACAATTTTGCAATGTTTTCTCTATCCCATCTGAGCGTCGAATAACCAATTCAGTTCAGTAAATGCACAAGGAAAACTCCTGATTTACGCACAAGTAACCAGACCTATACCTAATAGTACTTTAATAATCCTATACCGCAATAATAATAAATACATATATATATAATATTTGTAACAGTGACCGATTAAGGTATTAACTAGTCATGATACAAAAGCTCTTATACAAACAGGTGAGAGAAATAAATCTAATTGAATCGAGAGTCACTAAGCCGTATGGATGTGCAGACAGTATACTTCAGGTAAAAAGTTAAGTACCCACTGGTGCAGGCGACCTCGCAATATCTGCATAAGATTTAAACTGGTTTAAGTCGTCGATACAATCAATCCGTTTGACGGCGGAGGAGTCACCGTGCTTAGCCCTGACAAGAATTGAACCATCTGAAGACCAGGGGCCTTCGACACGACCAGACTTTGCCAACCCACGAGCATGGAATAGCAGATTTGCACGAGTTTTTGTCAAGTCTTCATTGAAGAAGACTTTATTATGGCCACACTCCTTTAGTTTTGATTTCAATTTGTACGCCTTCTGCTTTGCTCGATAGGTAGCAAACTTAACTGAAATGGAACGGGGCTAGTGTTGGTAACAAATCTGCCGGTTCTATGAGAGCGATCAATTTCCTCAAGTGTGACCTGAGCGCCAATGTCATTACAAATCGTCATAACAATATTGTCAGTGTCTTCGCCTCTCTCCTCCGACACTCCAGAGAATCGCAAATTGTTGCGTCTGCTGTATTGCTCGCTGGTATCAGCTTTGTTTTCCAACTTATAAATGCGGGCTTTTAGTTCCACATTTTCGGCAGTCAGTTGAGATATTTGTGCTGATAAGCCTGATGTTACTCCAGCGACAATAGATTTAACCATAGGCTCAATATTTAAACCAATTGAATCCTGTACAACTTTAGTAATCATTGAAGTGATAGCAGGATCAAGTTGTGCCTCGGCCATGTCGTCAATCGTATAATTATATAAATCTCCTGATTCACTTGTTCCACTACCAATACGATTTTTCTTAAGTTCTAAATAATCTTCGGGTGATGATAATACTGAAAAATCTCTTTTAGTTGATTTAACAGTGCTGATCGGCGTAGAAGCAGACAAACTCATTGTAATAACGATAAAAAAGTTTTCATATTGTGTATTGTATAGTTTACATGTCAACGCTTTTAAAGATCCGCAGTATACTCAAGTATTCGAGCGAGGGCAGTGTTAAGCGTCATATATAATGACCTGTCAATAGAAGTCAATATACAGTTTAACTATACATGTGGATAAACCAACCTTACACAGTTTTAGTGTTTCTATTCAACAACTTCTTGTCCATTATCAAAAGTAGGCTAACACATTGTTAAAACACACACTTGTACAAATCACCGATACACTCAAGTCCTCCAGAAATCTAGGGAAACATCAACAAATCATGTTTTTTCCTTAGCGATTTAAACACTGTCCGCCATTGGACATAACCGGGAATAACTTAACCAATAATTTAAAAGGTAGCCGTAAAGGTTTTAAGATAAGTTATTCACCGGTGTTTAAACAAGCAACTATTTAGAGCTACAGAGAAGGAATTAGTGTGTTGCGTTAATTGGCCCTTAAGCTAGATTTCAGTCGGCTTGACGGTCTAGTATATGGTCAAAACCATGTCATTGAAAACCGGATGTAAATTTTTCTAAAGGTAATAAGAAATGTGTATAATGTTTATAAAGCTTGTCATTTGGTATATAGTGAGTCTTTTTTTAACTATTTCTACAAAATACAGAAGTCAGACAAGGATATTATTTTTCTCAGATGTAATTTTCCCTCCTTACCGATCTTCACGTATTCTTTAACACTAAAGAGCTAAATGTCAACGAAATCGGTGATGATCAGTTATTAAAAATATCTATGATTTTGTAGTCTGATGACATCGCCATTGTCTGTGAAACTGCAAATAATAAACAACGGCATATACCGACTACTCTCTTACTGTCTATATTTTTGAAATTTTCTTTCTGTAGCTTATCATATAAATATGTACACGGCATTTAAAAGTTAATGTTTTGAGGGAACATCAATTGTAATAATCTCATCTGGTAGAATGACGAATTACTCTTTCCATTTTGATAGGAAGGACATAAAAACCGTGAAAAGAACAAGTATCTTGGAACATATTTATGTCAATGAGGATAATTTCTTTCTGTCAAAAAACAAACAAAACAAATCAAGCTGCAAAAGCAATGTATTGCCTAATGAAAAGGCTAAATCATTATAGCTCCAAACTAAAATGCAAATTGACTTGTTTTATAAGCTAACATAGAGTTTCCCGTTTTTGCAGACAAAATTCAGCGTGGAGGGGCTGAAAAAATATTATTGAATGAACGTATGTTTGACACAACGACTGCCGGTTGGTCTTTCAAATCTGTAATTGGCGAATACACGGATCGAACATGTAAAACTATGAAAGAAATACAGCGACAGAGCGAATACATGCTGTCGTGAAGATACAATGCTATTAAAGTCTAAATCTAATACCATTTAGTCACAATAAAGCACAGATACGGAACCATACACATGTACTCGCAGTTTGTCGTTTCGTGTACACGGTCGGTTTTCGTATCAACTGCTTCTGTAAAAATCACCTTTTCAAGATTACCATTTTCGCTTCAATTTGAAAGATCCGTTTCAATGTCGTGTTGTTTTAAGTATGACGAATCAATAATTAACTAAGTTTAAGCTTAATGCGGAACAACTGCAACAGTGACGTCGACGTATCTTTGGTAAGTCATCATATTACTAACGAGCTAAAGCGTTTACAAAAAGTTCCATACGAGCAAATAAACCGGCTACGAATAACAATATAATGTAACCTTTTCTGTGTGTCTTAGACACTGATTTCCTCGCTTAGATGTTTTTGTTATTAAAGCAGTAAATGCATAGTTTATTGCCAATTGTTTTTAAGTAATTTGTTTCTTAGAGAAAGCAAACTACACCATTGACATAACATCTATTTTAGTGCACCTACTCAAGGCATGCGTATTTGCATCATTGCAATAAAACCAAATGCATTCTGTATCCCAGCTTGTTGAAATACAATCGTAAAGGATTGCCATTGATGTGCTGACATTCGATTTCCTCCGTTGTATAAATTGCAATAGATATTAAGTCGGCTGCTGCTTAAATTAATTCCACACACGTTTCAGAACATTTCAGTGAGGCCCGAGATTGAAAACAGCGGATCAAAAAATGGAACATTCATTCAGACGCATGAACTTCTTCAATATATAGTATGAGGCCTTTATAGGAGGCTCACGTACTAAAACTATTTTCGAACACGTTGAATTATTGTGTGTATTATATATGTCGCCTCGTGGCAGATTCTCTATGTGTCTTATGTGCAACAATAACTTATAATTGAATTAGCAAATTTATACAAGGGATGTTAATTGCTATATTGAACACACAATAATTGTTCACTGAAATGCGGAATACGATGACAGTTTTCAAGAATGACAATCGAGTGAAATGCTTAAAAGCACCAGACATCCAATTGCCTATTTATTCGATTTGTGCTTTAGAATAACCAGACAATATGGTTTCATTGCCTGCGTATATTCAACCAATGTGTGACATGATATTGAACATTTAAATAGTAAATGTGGAAGGCGCAAAACCTTCTTACAGATATGTAATACAAAGGCATGTCGAGTTCACATTAAATGACAAAGTCATTAGTATGGCCATAATTTTTTTTAAATCTATATAGGTATTCAGTCTATTTGCGGCCGATGGTCTAGGTAAGGAACCTTTAATATCAGTTAGTTCAGCGGTTCAAGTTGCACGAAAATGGACTCAGGATAGGATGCATAAATCGAGTGTTTAACACAGCAGTAGGAAAGATATGTCGTTTGCCTTGACCGCCAATTGTAATGACCCGTACATGTCTGATTTTCACATTATTATACAAATGGATAGAAAACAGACAATGATCCCAAAAAGTTCCTACCGGAGATATTCACGGATAAACCACCCTATTGGTTAACAATGTATTGTTTTGTTTGAGAGTTCGTTGTTTGAAGCGTTGCTAAACTGTGTTCATCAAATACAACAGTCAAGCTGAATAAAACAAACACTTGGCATTTATTGGCATGCAAATGTGGATCGCAAGTATCGTGTTTTATAAATGTTGTTAAGGTAGTATGAACGATTTACACATCGACACCAATTAATTAACAAATCAGCCATGGATGTTTTATATTTAAACGAAATCATATATCAAAATAATAGAGTTTTCAATGTGATCGGTTTGGAAGAGTACTGTGAGATAATAAATTGACCATCTTGAAAGGCTTGTATTATGCACTTTAGACAACAGGTTGGCGAATACTCGCCGAAACAAAATGTTAAATTGCCCTTTAATTCATATGTTCCGTCATGCAAACAAAATATAAACGTTTTTTTTTTTAAGTAACTCTGTCAATTATTGGAATTGATACCATATACCAGTTTTATAAATAAGTAAATATACGCATTACTTTTGACATTTGTAGAGCTTTTCATCAAATGTCGCGTGTACTCAAAAAAACCGACGAAATATACCATCGGCAAATCATGAAAGGAACAGCTGACAATTCGGTAATAACCAGAATAATTTCCTTGTCATTCAATATTCGTACATTTGCATTTGTTAACATTGCTCTGTGTTTATTACTTATATTTACATACATCCGGTCTCCATTGTTAATAGGGGTGTTTTAGCTGATTTGATAAATACCATGTTTAAACAAGTATCATTCGGTGCACAAGCTTTCGGATCTATACGGCCTCAACATAACTTATTTTTTGCACATAATTACACATTAAATAGCTTTTTCTAAAGCCAGGTCACGTACCTGATGTGTGTCTCCAAAGTTAAATTGACGGATCGAACACGCATACACACGATTCATATGATAATTGTTGTTTGTGTTCTGTGGCAATGCATGTGTTATATACTGCTGTATATTTTTGTCGAGTATTTGCAGACACATGTACTCTCACGTGGAGTCGCGATTCAATGACACCAATATATTCAGATCCTTTTTCGACTTTCTAGTGAATGTATCGAAACCGTACAACCCGAATCATTAAAAGGCGAAGAAACGATCTCTTGTATGTGGATACACAGCCGCAGTAGTCTAGACTTCTATCGAACACATTTATCTGTCAAAAGAAATATATCGAAATGTGTTTTGCTAAACCCGAAAAATAACGGAACATTATTTCAAAACAACGTTGGTGAACCCTTCTGGCTATGTTATTCGAGGCATTTATGATCGAACCGAAAAATAAATTTTAGCATTGCTTTTTGTTCAGATGTGGACAGTTTTCGACGAAAAAATATTTACACTGATCTCACTGTTGTGTTTTGAGAAAGAAGCAAATGTGAAAATGATCTTGATTATGGCATTGCATTATTATTCAAGACGTGGCGAATGAAAACTTTTAAGAGCTGTACTCATTTGACATAACAAAAATAGCCGTGTAATGATCACTTCAATGTCAAACGAATTTTAAACAAGGTTTGGGGGTAAAAGCTTAATTAAACCGATATTTCATTCACCAGAAATGTAACTGAAATCTCTAGAACATGCAGTCTATAATACGAATGTGATTTATTTGAAAATGCGCAAATGTAAAATATCAACATAAAAATGCAATGACTTTTAAAATAATATTACTTTGCGTTATATTCCTATTTCTGCATTCAAATTGTCGGCCATAACCTTTGGAAAAGAGCACTATTTTCGTTTGTTTAAAGCTATAAAAACTTTCACCAACAACTTTCTGTTCTGTGACTTTAAAACGTGTACAATTTAGTGGTCAATCACATATTAAGAAGTCCAAATATTTTGGAATATTGTATCACCAAACGAATTACATGTAATTTGTAACTTTTATATGTTCACTGTTTTAAATATGTAGCCAATTATGTTCTTCATCTCAAATATGAACGTCCTCAGGATCACATACATTTTAAGAAAGAAATACTAGTCTGTACCATATTGCAATATTTTCACTAATTGAGAACGAAATCTCTATCCCACGATATTATAAACATTTTAGTGGATTTCGCCGCTCCTTTTACAAACGGCGGGTACGTAACTGCCATTAAGTGGTCTTTAAACCCCATACTGTAGTGTGCTATTGATATTTCCATCCCTTACATTGTTTTGTTACTGGCCGTTATATTCGAAACTGTGATGGGTTAATGTAATTTAATTTTTCTACTTTATAGGGCATGTTGGCTCTAAATCAAATACTTTGTTGTCTTAATGATAGTTGCATCCGTTATTGTGTTTTATAATGGCCTTCAATATTTATGCAAAAAGCAACGGAAACAAGCTCTGCAGCAAAAAGTTTAAACATAAACCATAAACCAGGTTTAATGGCACTGGGTGAACGCCAAAGACATAGAACATAAAAAACTAAAAATCACAAACAAGAAACATGGAAGAGCAGTACAAAACTCCACAATCAGCATAGTGCATTCATACTATATATAATTAACTGGGTATATTTACTGTAATGTGCTGTTGATAATTCCATTCGTTACTATATTTTGTTAGTGGTCTTCAGTTCCGATTCTGTGATGTGTTTATAGTATCTGATTCCTTTAGTGTATGGTGTCAGTGGCCTTAAGATTTATTTATGTAGTGTGCTATTGATATAATCTTCTCTTACCGTGTTTTGTTAGTGGTCTTCAAATCCGATACTGTGATGTGCTAATGGTATTTGAGCTCCTGTCTTTATTTTGTTTGTGGGCTTTACATTCGATACTTTGAAGTCTTTAAAAAGTGATAGTTGCATCCCTTAATTGGTTTCTGTTAGTTGCCTTCATATTCATTAATGTAATGTTGGGTTGGTTTAACCTTATCTTGTTGTGCATTGATATTGGCCTTCAAATCCATTACTGTAATATGCTGTTGATATTTCTCTTCCTTACTGTATTTTGTTATTGGCCTTCAAGTCTGACATTGTGATGTGTTAATGGTATTTGATTCCATAAGACTTAGTGTATTGAGTGGCCTTCAAATTCATTAATGTAGTGTTCTGTTGATATAAACTCCTCTTACTGTGTTTTGTTATTGGCCTTTAAATCCAATACTATAATGTGTTAATGGTATTTGATTTCTTTAATTAAATGTGTAAATGACCTTTAAATCAGTTAATGTGCTGTGTTGATGGCATTTCCTTCTCTTACCGTACTATATAAGTGGCTTACAAATTCATTCCTTTTGTCAATTTTTGGTATTTGCTTCCCTTCAAATTGGCTTGCCCCTTCTTTCCTTGCGACCTTATTGGCAAATGTATTATTTTTATCTGTAGCTTCACATTTGTAATAATGATATTTTTCAGACCACAAACGGTATATCGCAATGATGCAAATTTTCCATTTTTCCACTGAGAATAAAAAGAGATGTTTATGCATAATATGAACAAAATAACACTGCAATATGAATACTGATACTTCTTAAATGTTAATATTTATTTGCGCGGGTAAATGCTTTTTTTATTTCGGGGTCATAGGGGAGATTGACAGCTAGTTTTCATTCCGATTAACTTTACATAAATAACATAGGGAATATTTAAACATGCACTCTTACTCCAAGATAAGATTTACCACAATTAAAATATTGTTTTAATATTCCAAAAGGGATGAATAAATTTCGAACACAACGGTTCTTATAAAGGAAACCGAGTTTAAATTGAAAGAAATAAGCATAAAACACCGTATATCCACCTTATGGGAATATAGTAGACCACAGTCAATCTTTTACAATTCACCAATCATTTAATATTTTTGCGCTTGCTGCTATTAAATACACGGTTAAAATTTTGTTATCACGAATCATTTTTTTTTCATAAATGCATTATTTAGTAAGTATTTAAAGGTATATCAGTAAATATTGATGTTTGTTATACATGTGTATGTATTAAATTTGAATAAGAGTGTCACTTTACCGCATAATAAAGGTTAAAAAGGAAATCTTTGAGGTTGTTATTTTGAAATATATGTTGTCTTTTTCTATTTTGTCTCAACGCTCAGAATTTACTATAAAATTGCCATCTGTAAGTTCGGAATTTTATTTATTGTGTAATTGCAACAATTTTTCTTAGGACACGAATGACGAATTCATATATTACATACAAATCATAAGAATGAGCAAACTGAAAAGGAATATATTTAGTTTTTAAATTGACACTTTTATTCAAAATCAGTACATACACATGTATAAAAAACATTATTTTTTGAGTGTTGAACCTTAAACTACTTATTAAATAATTCATTTATGGAAAATATCTATTACTGATATCAAGATTTAAACCGGGAATTTAATAGCTTAAAGAGTATTAAATGATTAGTGAGCTAAAGGCTTTACGGTGGTCTACTCTCGTCTTATAAGGTAGAACTATGTGTTTTCTGCACCTTCCTTAAAAATTTACCTCGGTATATCTCATAAAACCAATGTTTTCGACCTTTATTTATCCTTTTTGGTATATTAAAACAATTGTAGTAATTATTTTAAATATATTTTGGGAGTAGTAGTGCGTCTTTCCTTTATCAAAATATATTCATTTTTTTTCATCAAAGAGCGTTTTAATGATATAACATTTTGAATTAAAGTGAAACGTGCGCCCTGATTTCGATAGTAAGTAGGCAATTATCTAAAACTTCAGACGTTAAACCACCTGTACCTTATTTGATAATTCATAACAACCTATTAATTTCAAAGTAATGCTGCCATATTATATTGTCAAGAATATAATTATTTCAAGTAGCAAACAATAACAATGTCTGGATAGGGCATAGAGAAAAATACGATAAGAATAAGACGTCTTCAACTATGTTAAGAAAATGCGAATTGTTAATATAACTTGTTATACGGTAATTACTATATTGTACTGGAAATCAAATGTTCGAACAATCTGGTCAGCTTTATCGTTCTAAGATTTAATTAAGATCAATAAAATTCCATCCCTACACAGATTTTTGTTACCCTTATGTTTGTATTGTTTGCAATATAAAAATACTCATAAATCACGCACGTTTTAAAATAACAAACACGAAATGGTAATGTAAGGATAAATATTGATATTTTGGAAATTTATGCCATCTTAAATGTCAAACTGACAATTCCAATTGAACTACTTATTTCAATTAATAATGTATTGACACCTACGATATTGTCTGCATATTATTTTTCTGTAATTTTTTAGTGATACATTTCATGCATTATACACATCAATTTGATATTTACACTAAGTGATTTACTGACTAACGCTGTTGAAAGAAAACACGACTCGGAAAACATAGAAACATGCCATGTGTTTAGTTAATGGCCTTCCACAATGAAAAGAATGGATGGGGAAGGCTTAATATTAAATTGTTGGAAACTTAATGTTTTGAGAAAACAACATTTTCAGGAGTAGAACATTCATCCTGCATAACATGTTTGGGGGCAAGAAAGAATTGAGTAAATTTATCAAAAGAAGATTTTGATAAAAAGCGCATTTACCTTTATTCGAAAATGTATATCTATCGATAATGTAAACTTATGTTTGTATCAAAATGACCCAGACTAACCATTCAATAATATATTTAGGAAAGAAAGATATTCAAGAATATAGTGCCAAAAAATGATTTAAACCATTTCCCGGTATCAAAAACGAAAACACCTTTCTTAAAATACCTGCAATCACCACAGAGCCACACAACATTGTTGATCGGGTAGTCAAAACTATTTGACAAAAAAACAGAGTGATTTTGTAAAAATACATTTCCATAAAAAGGTTAATGCTTTTTGAATGAAAATCTGATAAAATATTTTCCATGAAAGTTGTTCAACTCCTTATTACTCAAACGTACAATGTATGTATCATGTTTGCGAAATATTTAATCTCCAAAAATGGACTTTTGAACAATAATGTTTTAGTCTTACAAACTAACTTATGCACTGCGAATGCCCTTTAGGCAGTTGCTTCATTTTTATCGTAGTCCACATACAGCAAAAGGGGGAAACATTTTAAAAAATAGAGTTCTACAGCTAATGTTAGCCATATCTGAACACAAGGCTGAGGTGGTATTCAGTATGTGACCTAAGCCAATTTTATGGTCATATATCATATATCATATATTGACTGTTTCACAATGCAGATACTTCCCCTAGAACACGATATACAATTAGCTTCACAGTTCTTAGCGCGGATTCAGATTTAAATTTAAAACAACCCCTGGTTCGGAAATTTAAATATAATGATATTCAATATAGTTTAATGAAATTGTATATTTGCATCATTCAAAAACTGAATCAATGCAATAATTCGTACTTTATATGAAATATAGGCATGCAACTTGGGGCCTGTAAGTAGTTGTGGAAATGAATAATTATTTCATGGTTTAGGCGTAAACGGCTTTTCCAGCGATTCACCACAAACGAAACTTTCTATATTATAGTAATATACGATGTTGTCCTTTCTCTAAGACAGTTTTCACCACTAATAAGCACTGTTTAAAATTAAGTATAATTCTTGTTTTTGTTGTCAATGTGAAAATTGAAAAACAATTGTATCCGATGTTAAATGCAGCAGAAAGAATACCACAGTAAAGAAGAAGACTTCGGAAATGTTTTTTTTTGGCCGAGTTCGGGGTGAAAGAAGCACTACTATGAATGTAAACTTCTGATAACTCGTATTTAGTTCTCGATCAAATATATATATATATTTCAAAGATAAAGATTTAATCTGGAGAAAACATGCCTTTGTCAAACATCTCTGGAATCTTATCCAAACGATGTTTACTTGTGGACTCGTTTACCCTGTGCCATTAAATATTAAGAATTGCGTTCCACGATTAAATAACAACCCAAATACATGTACGTTTAGTCATGGGTAAATTACATACCTGTGTTATACTGGTTCCATGTTCATTTTGCAAGTGTTTTTGCTAAATGAACTTGATTTTTGAGTTGTACTAAAGTTACATTAAAACATCTTATTAATTTTCCTTGAAGTTTTACAAATAGTGGATTTCCGTTTGAAGTGCAGTTCTGCAAACGCATTCAGTTGTGACTTGAGCTCTTGAAAAGTAATTATTTGAACCGCTAGCGGTCATTGATGAAATATGCATTATAGATGAACATTACATGCTTCAAAAAACATAAATTTCAATACAGCTTTTAGGCTATACAATGTAGCATAAAGACTATAATTAATAACCATTAGGTGATATTAAACATGGACTCGAAACTAAATTTAATCTGAGGACAGTTGTCATTTTATATTACATTTGTCAAGAACCAAGACATTGGTCATTTGAATGGGTCGACCTCGTCTGTTCCTTTGACCTTTTGAGTGAATTGTCAAGTTCAAGTATTCTTGAAGTATTAAAATAAACAGGATATTGTACCTTATTGAACCAAACGTTAGCTCAAGCAATATATACCCTTAGTTCATTTCAATACGTCTATTATTTACAGTAAATATATGATATGATATACTGGATATTCACGTACATATTAGGTATTAATATCCATCCCTTATCAATTTCATATAAGGGTGCTGAATTCTACGTTGAAACATAAGATTGCCATACACCTCTCTCCCATTAGAAGCATATCGCATGAAACGCCTAGCTTTGGAAGCTGTTTTATTACTCTGTGAGAGTCTTCTAATGCCAATCGATCTTAATAACATCAACACATATCAGTTAAAAGTGCTTTTGTTGCCTGAAATGAATTGTAAAACATGTGATTCAATGATATTTTTAAAGAACTTACATATTATAGCGACGCCAACTACAACGATTCCGTATATAAATATCACATGGTCGCATCAAGGTTACATTGGAACCACAGTGACCCCTGTTATGAAAGTTGTATGAAAAGGAGCATGACTTAATACAACGTGCATCAATACATCATATATCTGTCGATGAAGCAATGATCAAATGTCACGGTCACCATTCAAGAATCGTTGGTGCTCCGTGTGTCATGGGGTATCTCAGGAATTGCCAGGCATACTTAAGTCGAAAGATAAGTATGGTTGACTCAAACAGTTGTAGAGAACTGAAGAGAAAACATCACAGGATGATCATGTTGTATTTGCCGACAAGTTTAAAATATCAGTTCCTCTGGCGTTTGGAAAAAATAATCTATACAGTCGTGTCACGCATTAAACACCGGAAGAACATATCAATTGGTCAATCGCAAAATCAGTCCACGAAAAGAGATGGCAAAGTTAGGATGCTCAGCAGAGGGGAACACATGGTATGAAATATTTCGGACCGGAAGCTTATGTCCACTGCATGGGAATAATCAAAACATGTGTGCAACCCGATGACATGTTTCAATCCTATACTATAATAAATAGCCGACAGAACAAGGTTTGACCGAAGAAGTTAATACAAAAGGAAAGTGGGAAAAAAACATGCATCAAAGTTATATTTTAATTCAAAAAGGGCATGGGTGTTGTAGACAGTCAACATTTACAGTGCACCAACACAAAGTGCTTATTTGTGGACCTAATGTGTGTGGTTTGCCGTGGACATCCGGCTTGTGATTTATCATGTATAAAGCGTCAACCCTCCGGCTACCTATAAGCTGTTTGAGAGAATGGTTATACTTTTTTACAGTATATTACAAATATGCTGTAGAATGTTAAATAGTAACCATAATCAGGTTTAATAACATATTGATCGTTGCATGTACCACCAAAATGAAACATGAACAACATCTTTTAAAATCAATCAGCTGTTTAATGTTTTATCGGTTTTTTTTAGGTTGCAGAACAACTTATCGGCGGGAATAGCACACGTATAAGGAAATCCAAACAAACAAGTGACATTTTTTAACCTGACCTCTTTGGCGATGTGCAGTGCAGAGTCATCTTGCACAAGTATAATTCTAATGTTTATAAAATAAAACTCAAATGAAATGTTATTTTATTTAAGGGAATGTTTTATTTCGTATCGTGGCATTACCTCTAGCAAAGGCCGAATGGAGGTCAAGTCCAACAAGACTATGGCTCCAGAAACACAGAGGAACGGAAAACAACAACTCATGTATGTAAAACATTTTCAATAATATATGTTTTTTTTATATAATTGCATTTTGAAATGACCCTTAAATCGAAACAATGAACGGCCTCTGAAGTTCATGAAAATGCATACATTAAATTATTTCTACTGTTTAATGGCACATCTTGAATTTCAGAGTCTAGTACAAGAAAGCGCCGTTTAGATGATTGTTTCGATCATGTATTAAAATAAATATTCAATATAGTATTGATGAAATAATCATAACAAAATGTTGTTCAGGTGTTAACCTTTTGTTCCTGAAGGGACGAATAATGTTTGTTTTAATGTTTTTTACAGAATTAAACATTTCATGCTTAAAATGAAGACATATTTTTCGAAATTACACATATACAATGCAATTGTCGCTAACAATGTGTCTTTATAACAAATATTCATCAATATGTGATTTCTTTTTACAGACCGATGCTATTGCATTGCACCAGAAACTCCACTAGACTCTGTTGCCGTTTCGTAAATTGCATGCTGTGATTATACTGGTGTTGTTTCCCGTGACAAATCTTGCGATATTTTTAGCAATATAATAGTTACAGTCAAATATTTTGTTTTATGTTTTGGTCTATGTTTTCCTATTATATAATTATGTACATGTGTTCTTTGTTGATAGGAGAAAAAATATTATCATTATTGATTTTCGTCATGTTTGATTTTATCCCTATGTTTTCCTCAAGTTCCTATGATGTAAATAAATGATCCATATATGTTAGAACCTTGATATATAAATGAATTATGAATCGTATTTGGATTTTAGTCCTATAAGTATACATGTATATAGGAAATGAATGAACATGTGTGTAAAATATCATGATAGAGAATTGTTATTTTAATTTCTTTCTGATTTATTTGATAAAAAACATATTGCTTTTTAATCGCTCTGTGCATGTTTAAATACTAAAATAAACAAAAATATGCATAATATAATGAAAACTACAGGGACAAGCCCATTAGTCGAACAGTAAAAAATAGGCCCTGTTAAGGGGTACACGTCAAGGACCCAAATAACAATGAACTAGAGACACAAACATTGTTACACCACTTCTTAAATCATAAGTTTCACTTTTTGTTTTATTACTGAATTTTACATAGAATGACACTTGCCTGGAAAACTGTGATAATGTGATGTCTGCATTAAAATTAAGCACGGCTAAAATAGCGTATTTATACATACATAGTTTAGTTACACATGGCATTCCAGAGAGTGTTTATGTGGATTTTTTTTCAATTTACTCCAATTCAAGCACACACATGCATGATATGATTGAAATAATAAAAAAACATTTCGCAACGTTGCCTTACATACATCTTTTTTAAGCATTGTACTTTTAAAATATTTTGGAAAACCTTTTTCTACTAAGTACTGTAGTACAAAATTGATGTTTTAGAAATATCAAATACAAGCCGTAGCGTATTCATGAGGAAAACAACAGACATAAATATCGAGTTATTACAAAAGTTAAAACTGCCATAGTGTATCTATGCATGCACACGTGGTATAATTCAAAGATTGATCATAACATTAAACGTCTCCGGCAATTTTGAAATACATATACCTGAAATGTTTGTGATAGAACTATCAGAGTGTATTAATGCATAATATTATCCTTTATGTACTTAACAAATTGTTCAAAGAAGTAATTCCTATCTACAAAACTCGCCTATAGTAGTTTTATAAACATTAAAAAAGTAGCCAATACCGAAGATGAAAATTACCACAACCTATATATCACAGGATTACCATTGCGCTGTTTTGCATGTGCGTTTACATACTGATGATTGTCTTCAATCAAATTACTACAACACACGTCTACGGTTTTTCCTACATTTGTTCAAAATTCATCATATCCGTAGTGTATTAATGAGAGTTTTGTATTTTTCCGAAGTCAACCAGAGCGTAGTTATGCCGATATGTCATATTTATTAAGAAGTGAATATTTTAATTGCCGTTACATAATAAAACAAATAAAATGCATTTATTGTATTAATGTGTCTATTAAAGGGTTTAAGTAAAAGGAAAAATGTACATTTTCACTAGAACATTACCTTATTAGGGATAATGTATATGTCACTAATTCGTGAAATGCAAACTTGATTTATAAGGGTGTTATGTTATATAACTTTATATACTATATAATGTTTGTAATTAATTTCTTTAATTGTGTTATAAATTTGTACTGTTTCAAAATTGATAAACATTTTGCCTAATTGCTAACGAATTTTAATCGGGAGATTTAAGTCTCTGCTTTTAGCAAAACATGTACAAGATTATAAAAATAAGCGGTATTCCCACGCTGTACGATAGCGGTAATCAGAAGCCGAATATTTGAGTACGGTTTACACTGCTGTGGTAGTTCGCCGGTGAATAATAGAGGTAATGGGGACACCCGAATTTAGGGGCTGCATTAGGCGGCTATGGTAGCGGAAAGGATATTACTATTTAATCAGATAAAAAATACATGTAGTAAGTAGGATTTAAAGTGTAATGTTGTGTTTAAAGATACGAATTAAAAAAGATCGTGCACTGAATGATGAATGTTCCATATCGCCTTGCATACATGCTTGTGAACGAAAATTAAATGTCTCTTGTTATAAAGGTTGATACCTTTGTTCGTGTTTTGTTCCAAAATGGCGGTACTTTACTACTAACAAACATTAATTACACCAATTCATACTGTTAATATTACACACGGTGGCTTTGATCTGTTAATAATGCATGAATGTGTGAAACGAACAGAATTAGGAGACAAATTAATCAAGGAGTATATTTTAAAAAAGTTAACCGGCCGCGGTAAACCAAGGGATGACCAGTATCGGAACTGTTCAACTATATGACGTGAAATAGAGATTGTCTTCGATTAAGTTGTTGTTGTGTGATCCCGAGTCAGCACACCCGTCTGAAAGCAAATATTATGACCATGTACAGTACTACAGAGTATTGCAATGTTTGACCTATACACGTTTTATTTTTCAATACTGAAATGTTTTCTCTCCTAAATGGGTAACAAAACGCTACGTGCTGAATAATAAGAACTGTTGAAGAATGTCGTAAATTTGATTACAAACAGGAACTCAATTCTTGAAAACATTCGTTTAGACTATAAGGATCGACATTGAATGTAGTAAGCCAGTTTGCCTGTGGCTTTCACTACGGAAAATGGTTGAATATACGGGAATGTACTGAAACCCGTACACCCAACGTGTACGGTAAGTGTACGGAATGTTGAATATACGAGTGTTTTTGGACCCGTATATTCATAAAACTCGCATATCTTGAGTATACGGGATTCGATGTACGAGCGTGTACTAAACCGTACATCAGTGTTATAATAAAAAATATATTCTGTAATCAATTTAAGTCTTTGGGTGTTTAATTTGTGGCATACATGATATGAACGACATTTATTCCATTGACTTAAAAAATCACAGTTACGTAGAAAAACAGGATGGTGTCAGTAAAAATCACCTTTGTAGAAAATTGAATGCTTTGATGGGTTTCGACAGCTTTTGATAAAATTAAAAAGGTTCTGAATGATAACAAATACATACTAGTAAATTGGACAATACTGAGTTGATTGACTAACGACTAGTACTTCAACTATTTTGACGGATGTACGGAACCGTACATCTCCATATCTTGAGTGTACGGGCATGTACGGTCTCCGTACATGTTGAAAATACGGTAAATTATGTTCTTCCGTATAATCATCGTGTACGGGATTATACCATTCCCGTACACGATGAATATACGGGCGTGTACAATTCCCGTATATTATGGATGTACGGAAATATATTAGTTCCCGTACACACTGAGCGTACGGAAAAGTACAATTCCTGTACACTATAGATATACAAAAAGGTATTGTTTCCCGTACACCCATGCTTTAAAATAGTTTTAAATTTTGTTATCAAGTAAGGTTAATTGTTCTTTCATTTGACAGAACATATGATACATGTATGAACAACATTTATACCATTGACTTGCAGAGAAACAGAAATATGTAAGTAAGAGTCACGTTTTGTAGAAATTGTCGATGCCTTTTTGGTTTCAACAGCCTTAAATGATTAAATTAAAGCGACATCTTTATGATACAGAAGAATAAGATTTGACAATGCTGAGTGGTGTTACATTTGACAGCTATATGATACTATCAACAATTATTACATATACCATTGACTTATTCGTTTTTCCGTGTTTCAGAGTAACAGGAGTCGCCTTTTGTAGAAATATTAACGCTTTTATGTGTTTTAACAGCCGTTGAATAAATTACAATGACATATATATGATACAAAATAATTGAATTCGACAATGCTGGGTGGATAAATTCACGGCTAGGGCCCGGGAATGTTTAGTTTCCCGTACGTGATGAATATACTGGCGTGTACAAAACCCGTATATTATGGATGTTTGGAAATATACAAGTAACATTACCCGTACAAAACGGAAACACGGACATGTTGTGTTTCCCGTACATGCTTAGTGTTTAGTTTCCCCGTATATGCTGAATATACCAATTGAGAATTATGGGTTATGAGAGGAGGGTTCACTCTTAAATGTTAGGACTTACAGTGAAACTGCGTTCCCTCGAACCAGCGGTCGTTCGAGAACCGGGGTTCCCTTGAGGTCGGAGCTTGGTCCCGAACTTTTTCCTTCTATTTTCATATAAAATATACCCACGCTGCATCGAAACCTAATTATGTCGAGCAGTCGAGCAATATCCTCGGTCCCAAGTACACAAATCGTGCACATAACCTTATGGCTCCCTTGAGGTCATAATTTCACACTTTTGCTAGGTGTTAAAATTTTCGCAAGTTGTAAAAATTGCAATGACAGTTGAAACGCAATTTGATAAGGTGTGAAAAACCGTTTATTACTGTTAACGCATGACCGATATTAGTTGATATGGGCATTTGAGATGATAATTATGAGAAGTTAATGACGAGAAGTTAATTGTGAGAAATGTAAATGAGTAATAAAAATATGAATAAACACTACCATGTCGATCCAACATCGGAATCTATGAAAAAAAAATTATTTATTAATTGATTGATATTTCTTTTAAAATTGATATTGAGTATACATATAGCATACGAAAGCCTTTGAACATATAAGCGATTTCCACAACGCAACAAATAATCGGTGTCTTAGTAAACAGACGACTTCAAACTTAAAATACACTGAAAGATATTTCATAACAGACTGGAGAATTGAAAATCTGGTCGTTCGAAACATCGGTTCCCTCGTATATATAAACACATAAGGCTATATCACTTCTAGTAAACCGTAGGAATTAACTAATACATTTTTCAGATAAGTCCACAGACGACTGTTTCAATTTATGGGTGAGCGAAAAAATTGGGTGCATAACTAATATATATTGTTTTTAGATCAAAAATAATTGTTTCAAATCACAAAAGATCTACTGAACGGTCCAACTGAGATATCTTTACCTACAAACATAAAAACTCATAAATTAAATAAAAAGAGTTTAGTGACTTTTTTGTTAAGAAAATAGAAACCATCAGAGATGAGATAAAATCAAAATTAGTTCTTAACCCAGTCGAATCAGAAACAGAACAATTGAGTGTTGAAAATAGTCTGACTAACTTTGAAACAGCATCAGCAGAAGAAGTTAAGAAAATAATCAATAAATCTTCCGATAAATCATGTGAACTGGATCCGATACCAACATGGCTATTCAAATCATGCCTCGATGAACTTTTACCATTTCTTTCGAACATTATCAACATTTCGCACAGGAAACGTTCCATCAGAGTTTAAAGGATCTTATGTTCGACCTCTTTTGAAAAAAACAAACACTGGATCAAAACATTTAAAAAAATTATAGACCTGTTTCAAATCTATCATTTGTATCAAAGACACTAGAAAAAGTAGTGAGTTCTCGCATTGATGAACACTTGACAGAAAATCAACTTCAAGAAAAACATCATCAGCCTATCGTAAATTCCATTCGACAAAAACTGCACTTATCAAAGTCCAAAATGATGTTCTTAAATCCCTTGACCATGGTAATGCAACCATCTTAGTAATGCTAGATCAATCGGCAGCTTTTGACACAATCGATCACAAAACTTTGTTACAAAGACTTGAAAATGTGTTCGGAATCGCTAAAAAAACACTGGAATGGATAACATCATACCTTCAAGATAGAAAACAGACAGTATACATTGATGGGGTGCTGTCAAACCCGGTCACACTGAATTTTAGTGTTCCACAGGGGTCAGTATTAGGACCGAAATTTTATACCATGTACACTAAACCCCTTGGTGCCATTTGCAAAGAGCATGGGCTGCAATACCATCTCTACGCCGATGACTCACAGCTATATTTATCTTTCAAACCATTAGATGGCATTTCTAAGGAAGAAACATTACAACGCATTTAATCGTGCCTTCGAGACATACTATCATGGATGAATCTAAACATGCTCAAACTTAACACTGATAAAACAGAAGTCATCATGTTCTCATCTCCTCATAACTCCAAACACATTGAAGATCTATCTCTAACCGTCGGTGACTCGAAAGTTAAACAGTCTGTTAATGTAAAAAGTTTAGGTGCCATCTTTGATTCAAACATGAACATGGAAGATCACGTTAATTCAGTATGCAGATCATGTTATTTACATCTTAGACAAATAGGCAGAATTCAGAAATATCTGACAATTGATGCATCTAAACAACTTGTGACTTCATTGCTTATATCGCGCCTAAATTACTGCAATGCACTTCTGTATGGAGTTTCTCAAACATTAGTCAACAAACTGCAGATCGTTCAAAATACAGCTGCCCGCATCATCACCAGAACCTTGCGGTACGATCATATCACACCTGTACTTAAAGAACTACATTGGCTTCCAGTGCAATACAGAATTCAGTTTAAAATTTTAACGCATACATACAAAGCTTTACACGGAAATTCACCAGAATATTTGAAAGAAATGCTATGTGTTTACAAACCACGAAGAAATCTGCTATCTCAAAACAAAGCACTTACTTTAGTGATACCAAAAAGTAAAACTGTAATCTACGGCGACCGACGTTTTGAATATGCAGCTCCGAAACTGTGGAACGACCTACCATCCGGTGTGAGAGATTCAAGTTCATTGTGTTTTTTCAAACGTGCACTTAAAACACACTATTTCAAACAGGCGTATGAGTAGCATTTTTACCAGGAATGATCTGTGACAGTGATTCACAAAGACTGTGTGACCATTATGTGATTATAAAACTAATTTTACAACCTGTTTTATTTCTACAATGATTTTTAGTACAGTTACATATCCTATGTAAACTGTTTTAGACTATTGATACAATATATAAATGCAATTTAGATGTCAGGCATAAATTATATTAATATCATTTTTAAATATTTTCAAAGTTTCGCTAGACTATTTTTTTATCGTATGATATTGATATTTATTGTTTTTAATTCAGACGACCAGTTAAATACCACATTTCATTTTATTGTGTTTCATATTTTTTAGTATATTGTACATTTATTGTTCAAATGCTGTCTAGTATTTTAATGATATTGCTTGTAGTTAACTATCAGATTATAATTATCGTTGTAAAACGCCTTTGAACGTGTATATGAAAAAGACGCTATATAAGTTTGGTAAATAATAATAATAATAATAATAATAATAATTTATATTGAAAGGTGGCACCTAATATATTAAAGAAGTGTCATCACTGTCTTTTTCTCGGGTACTTTTATGGCCTTTTCAATTAGTGCATGTCGCGCGGAGATCATTGTTTTCATAACCACATGGCCAGTGGGTCATAAATCTACGAAACACGAATTATTGAAATCATTAATTAATTTCATCGACAAGCTGCGGAAAATATTATTATCATATTATGCATGAATTGAATATTGTTAAATAAACAAATGAATAAAATTAGTAAATAAATATCCAGCAGGTTTATCTCACTTATAATTATATTCAAACGATTTTATATTATCTGTGACATCTGCTTTGATAAATGCTGATAAAATCAGATCATATCTAAGATAAGGCATCAAAAAAGACCAATTACTTATTAAACACAACAAAAATATTCATTAATTTCAAGTTTTCTAATTGCATTTTATTAAAATTGCATTAAGTTATAATTTTGAAGAAACCAGATTTGTTTTGATCTTAATTTTATTGAAAATGGCTCTAATTGTTAGCTTACATTCTTCATAGTTTGATTCCTATTATGAACTTCCTTTTCATTAAAAGCAGTTTACCCTAATCCCCCATTGGTATGAGGGAGTATGAGGGAGTTGAAATAAAGATGCTCTTTAAAGATTGACAATTTTAACATTTTTGGTCTCATCTGATGAATTTGGCATCAATGCTTTCATTTCAGTCATATAAGATACCTCACAGTATAACAGATCTCAACTGTTTTGAAAACTGCTTAAATATTTAGTTTTTTTTTAAAAACGTTAGTATTATTGTAACGCTTTTAGCCATAAAACATCAATTTTCAAACCTAAATATGCACAATTGTGATCTGATCATTTGTCAGCAGTCTTATATCATTGAATTCCAGATTATTACACAAAATTACTCATTCCAAGACGTCAAAACGGTCAATCTGTGAGAGTGCAGTTTTAATACTCATTTATTATTATGTATGTAAAAGAAATGCAGAGGAAGTCAAAATCAATGTAATTGTGTTAATGTCAGTGTTTTTGGCTCTCGTTATTTGTTTAATCTTTTTCTCAATTATAAAGAAATCATTTGTGATAATTATTTAGAAAAAAAACCGTATTATTCTACTGAAGTGCAGATAATCGGAAGTCATGGCGGATAACAAAGGGCGACTGATAAGCCACGCCTGTTTTGGACGCTGATTGGTCAGTCGGGTATTGGCCGGCTAGTTTGACTGACAGCCCGCGTTATGTCAATTAGTGACATAATCATTTGCTTTGAAAAACCACATGGCCAGTGGGTCATAAAACTATACGAAATACAACTAAAACACACAAATTCTAAATCTTATTAATTAATTCGACAGACTGCGGGAAATTTAATAACCGAATAAAATATAAATAGAAATAATGAAAAATGAATACATATGAAAAATAAATGCATATATAAATAGCCAGCTTCCTTATCTCACTAATTATTGTATTTAAACAATTGTGACAACTGACTTGAAGAATGCTGATAAAATCCTGTCTGATGTCATATATAAAATAATAGGCGTCTGTTTTTAAAGAAATTAGACTGAATACTTATTAAAATCAAGAACAATAATTATTAATATCAAGTTTGCATAATTATCATTGATAGCGGTTGACTCTAACCCATCCATTGGTATGAGGGAGTTGCAATAAAGATACCCTATCTTCAAAGTTGCACTCTCTTAAGATTCAAGATTCAACTTATTTATTAAGTAACTTGAACACAAAGTGCTCCTCACTACATGATAGATATAATACATTCAATTAAACATATATACAACGATAACATGATAGGTTTAAAATCTCAGACATGAGAAAAGAACTGATAATTAATATTTTAACATTATATACTTTTACATTACACTAACATTTCACTTACACAGTGAGGATGGACTAACAACTAATTAGTAAATATTTATATAATAATTTTCATTATGAAAGCTAGATTTTTAAAGATATATTATGGTATGCAAAAAAAGCAAAAATGTATACCTTAATAAAGATCATGAAACAATATTTACAATGTTATGACGACGTTCAAATGCTTTAGAAACAAATTTGCACAAATTAAGCTGTTCGGAATATTTGTATCTTGCATAAGATCAATAGATTTCATCATACTAGGCCTAACGATATATTTTCTTCTCAAATACGTAAATCATCATATACGTCACAAACACAAACAAAATGAAACTCATCTTCAATGTCACCATTATTACATATGGTGTAATAACGTTCATGATGATCAATTCTGTTATTTCCATAACGTCCAGTTTCAATACGTAACTGGTGAGACGAGAGTCTCAATTAAGTTAGAGGAATTCGATACTTTGAAGAAAATTTATCCAGATACAAAGAGCGTTCGAAAGAAGTTTTAAAATGTTTGTAAGTACACAAGACTGGGCTGTTATGTATAGAATTATACCAACATTGTTTAAATTGATCAATAAGGCGTTCTTTAAAAACTAAATAGAACGTATTCACATCGACACAGCTAGGGTTTATCCAAACATTTGAAAAACCAGTTGTGTTAAGCAACAGTTTTACATTACTAGCCCTATTAGTTTTCCCTTTCGCACAATCTGTTAAAAGATTATTATACAATGTACTAACGATACTATTATCGCTATTTAGTGTTTTACACCAAAATTTTATAATTCGTGTATGTCTTGTTATATACAATGGATATCTTCCTAGTTCACCATAATTTGACACTGTCGATGTGGACTGTTTAAAATGTAATAATAGTTTACAAAACTTCAGATGAACCCTTTCAATTTCCTTATTTTTTCCAAATCCCCAAATTTCACAACCGTAATTAAGAACTGATGAGACAAATGCATCAAACAGTTGGCATACTGTACTTGGTTTTAAAGGCTTATTTTTAACATTTGAAAGAAGGACATTAAGAGCCTTTAAACCATTACCAGCAAGTGTCGATTGATTCAATATAAAACTTCCTGTATAATTAAACACCGTTCCAAGATAATTGAAATTATCAACAACTTCTAAGTTACAGCCATTGTACATCCATTTTTCAACAATTTTAACAGGGCCTCGTTTCCTAAACACAACTATTTTACTTTTATCTGGATTAACGTCTAATCCCCAACATTTACAATATGAATTCAACAAATTTAAGTTTTTTTGCAAATCTTCCGGGGATTATCCCATTATAACCATATCATCTGCAAATAACATAAGTATGAAAGATATTTCTTCTAACGTAATACCGGAGTCAATACTATCAAATAACTCCAGATCTTCTAAAAATAAAGAAAACAATATCGGAGACATGACTTCAACTTGCTTTAAGCCTATAGAACATTCAAAGTAATCAGAAAATGAGCTACACTTTCTTACACGTGCTCTTACCTTTCAATCAAGAGCGTATAATCAATAGCCAATCGTAACATGCAGAAAGCGCGAGAATCAATATCATCTCTGTCATTACATGAGCCAAATAGCAACAAGGAAGAATACCCAACAATAATGAGGTAAGACTATGAGCTAGCATATTATAGGATATAATTGTTATTTATTTTTTTATGGGACACCGATTATTAGATAGTAATTATGTCTGTGAACCGTGCATAGGTATTTATAATTCGAACGTGAACCATTGAACAACCGGATAAACTTTAATTCTGATGAAATATGGGTTTGGTATTTTAATAAAGGTACAGCATTGTGAGCTTAAAATATCTTTTAATTAGAATAAATGCACATCAGAATGAAGATGGCAATCTAAAAGGTTTGACATTTTGACATTAGACAATTTTTGGCTCGCTGGTACTATTTTGAGGGGAAACAAATTAATAAAAATGTATGCCTTTATGAATTAATACAAGCTATGTATTGAATTTACTTTGATTAAATATAAGTTGGCAGACAATTTTTCATAGAAATGTCATGTACAACACAGATTTATGTTTATGTATTATCATCACATCTGGGAATGGACTGGTTGATTTTTTTAGAGCTGAACTCTCTTAGATTGACCGTTTTGACATAAACTATTTTGTCTCAGATTTAGCTAACTTTTGTATAAATTCCTTCAATTCAAGCACAAAGATCACAGTCAATTGCTAAAAAACTGCCAATGATTAGAGTTTCTAATGCTTTGGGAGTGCATTTTTAACAAGTCTCGACTTAGACATATATAGGTTTTGTCACAATTTCTAATGGTTTTTAGACTATCTGCGCATGCGCGCAGGTAGTCTTAAGACCACAAACTCCAAAGACCTACTTCTGTTCATGTCGTTTTAACCCATTCTTTGTCTCAATGCGCTCTATGTTTAGCAGAATGACGTCGAAACCATACAAATGGATTGGTCGTGTTGCAGTCCGAGTATGAGTTTTTGCTTGTTCGGCTATTTCCGCGCTGTAATTATGTATCCCGGCGTTTTATTTTTAGCAGAATATAACTATTTTTAGATCGTTATATTTATCAGATTAATGAGGGTCAAGATAATGGAGGCTCTGGTAGGAAGATATCATAAAGTATTGATATTCACTTTTGTTAAGCCCATGATGTTTTAGAAATTATTACTGACTGCAAGTGTTCCATCGCCTGCAGGATTTGTTATATAAACCTGACGTGACCCTGAAACAGGCTTGTTTGTAATGGTGATTTTTTATTTGACTTTTATGAGATAAGAAACAAATATAATTATTGTCTTAGTGTAAAAATAGTTGTATCTCAGGTTTCGCATTGCTTATGCTTCAAATACTATACATTGTAATTTACCTGCTACACAATAACAAGATACTTTTCATTCTATGATTTTAGGCGTTTATATTTCATAACAGCACTAGTACTGTTTCTACATAGGTACTTACATTAAACATAAATAACATTAAATTTATCAATAAACTTTAAAAGGCACGATCACATTCTCATTCATAAAATCAGACTAGTTCCGATAATCTAAAAATAGATTCAACTTCATTAACTGACCTATATTCTAAACATAGTTTCTACATACATTAACTGACCACATGTTTGTCCTCACCGCGGGACAACGACCATCTGATAAGCTCTGCATTTTAAAAGGTATTATTGCTAAAGTTGCTCGTAAAAATAAAAACATCTTCCTTAAAGAATTAAAACGTGTAAGTTCATAAAATTTGTCTAACGTATGCTATCTAATCAAGGCACCGAAAAACCTTTAGACGCGATTGAAAAGAGCATTTAATGTAACTTCAAATACATGGGGATACGTCGACTGAATTGATATTAAGCTGTGCATTATGAATGGAATCATTGCTGAAGTTGTTTGTTAAAAAAATGATTTTGCCTAAACAAAACGTGTATGTTTATAAAAGGAAATGATATATATGATGAATTGTATTTTCCTATCGTATGATATTTAATCAAAGCAACGAAAAACCTTTAGAAACGATTGAAATGGGGCATGCATTGTAACACTAAATACATGGGGATGGGGGATTACGACGATTGAAGTAACATTTACAAAAACAAAAAGACGCCCTAAAATAGATAAAGATATGTTTGTTTCCTCGCCCAGTGTGGGCACAAGCGGTCTTGGCCCTTGGCATATTTTTCACCTTAATCTATGTGCCCTTCACCCATTCCCACAGTTCAAATCAAATTTGCAACTCTCACATATTTGCCCGCAGATGGTCTTTCAGCGCTTCGCGCTTTGATTCTATCACGGGGTTTACTAACTTCATGGTGATGAATTAGCCGTATTGCTGTATTATATCAAATCTGCATTTCAAATGTCTGTACGCCATAAGCTTGTTGTGTCTGTATAATTTCTTTTTTCAGTGACCTGATGTCCGTGCGCAATTTGACCAATTGCCTGAAGCCAAGAAATCGCGGAATGGAACTCATATTAGTTGTGTAACGTTTTCTAAATGTTTGTTTTAACAGCCTGTATAAATTGTTGTTTGACAAGACAGTGTAATTTTAATCATACAACATTTTGTTTGAGCAAATGCCACAATGAAATGATTATGTTAAGGCAGATCTAGAATGACATTAAACATTTATTACTCAAACATGATATTTTAAAATCATATGAATTTATATCAATAGTAGTTTTTCCTATGTCTATAAGTAATGTTTTATAAAAAACAGCATGTATTTGTTATTTCTTATCATTCGTGTCTAACACGGTCAAACCCTTTCTTTGTCCATCCCGTATAAGGTCCTTACATTCATCCGTGTACGGGGTCCGTATTCCAATCCCGTACATATTGCGTGTACGGGTCCGTATATTCATCCCGTACACGTTGCGTGTACGGGGTCCGTATATCCATCCCGTACACGTTGCGTGTATTGGCTCCGTATATTCATCCCGTACACGTTCCGTGTACGGGTCCGTATATCCATCCCGTACACGTTGCGTGTACGGAGTCCTATATCCATCCCGTACACGTTGCGTGTACGGAGTCCGTATATTCATCCCGTACAAGTTGCGTGTACGGGGTCCGTATATCCATCCCGTACAAGTTGCGTGTACGAAGTCCTATATCCATCCCGTACACGTTGCGTGTACGAAGTACTATATCCATCCCGTACAAGTTGCGTGTACGAAGTCCTATATCCATCCCGTACACGTTGCGTGTACGGGGTCCGTATATCCATCCCGTACAAGTTGCGTGTACGAAGTCCTATATCCATCCCGTACACGTTGCGTGTACGGGGTCCGTATATTTATCCCGTACATGTTCCGTGTACGGGTCCGTATATCCATCCCGTACACGTTGCGTGTACGGAGTCCTATATCCATCCCGTACACGTTGCGTGTACGGGGTCCGTATATTCATCCCGTACACGTTGTGTGTACGGGGTCCGTATATCCATCCCGTTCACGTTGCGAGTACGGACTCCGTATATTCATCCCGTACACGTTGCGTGTACGGGGTCCGTATATTCATCCCGTACACGTTGAATGTACGGGATCCGTATATCCATCCCGTACACGTTGCATGTACGGGGTCCGTATATCCATCCCGAACATGCGGGTGTACGGGCTCCGTACATCCATACATATATTTTTGGCAAAAAAATGCTATGCTAAAAATATGTATTTCTTCAAAAACACGTGAAAGGAATAAAAATATGTTTTTAATATACAATGATAACTCCGTATTTCCACGGGTATTGGGATGGATATACGGAAGTCCGTACACGTGGTGTTACGTATATGTATTCGTGTACGGGTCCCGTACACGTTGGATGTACGGGTCCGAACACACCCGTATATACAAGATGTACGGGACCGTTCTTTCCCGTATATTCAACAATTTTCCGCAGTGTTTCAACTTAACGCTCTATTGAAATATATAAATTTTACTAAAATATCATTTACAATTATTTTTAACAAACCAATATTATACAATGAAACATAAAATGACTTTTCATATACCCTCATTTTACAAGTAAGACTTTCCTTTTTTATCTTTCCTTTTCCCTCTTTTTATCTTACTATACATTAATATTTATTTTATTATGTATATTTCTTCGTTGGAAAGATGTTCACCATATTCCATCTATCACCGCCACTATATTAAATGAGTCTTGATTTAAACGGCGGAATGCCCGATGTGATGTGTGTCTATTAATACATAATGTAGAATATACTTTTCGCTTTCAGCTAGTTTATGTCATGTGTTTAAATGAATAATCATTAAGAAGGAAATATTTATTTCAATTAAACTTGGTTTTTCACCAATGACAGTTGAGTAACAGACCTAAGCGATGTGAGAAATACCAAAAGGTACGAGGTTTAGACTTATACAACATTGCTTTCAGCAACTGTATCATTGCATTTTAAACGCGTTCAATTCGATAACATTTCAGATGAAAATATATTCTCAACAAAACATGGCCCTTTTCCTTTGCCAGTACTTAAACTGAAATACAATCCTAGGCTGACAGAGATATTGCAGAAAGATGCTTGATTACGACTCGCGAAAAATGTGCTTTCAACAACCGTGTCACTGCCATAAACATAATCTTAACTCCCGTACTTCTATCAGAACATTTTAAGTGTGTTCATAAAACAATGTAATTAAATGTAAGGACAAGCCAAGTTGCCGTAGAAAATGTAATGATCTGATCTCATGGCGAGTTTTTTTTTAAAGCACAAGAAAATCAGATGAATAATAAAAAGAAACTTTACAATTCAATAATCATAAAATTAAACGTTCATTTATTGACAACTGACGTATGGTGTAAGTTCCCCCCCCCCCCCATGATTGGTCATCAATATTTGCTGATTGTAAAACAAAAAAGTGAATTATGTAAAAATACTTATAATGAATTTATCGATACAACTTTGTATGTTGTGTAGTTTATTCCGTATTGGTCTGCCTGGCTATGCGTTTGAATGTATATCAATACACGATTGTGTAGTATGTGGTGGGAGACAATATAAATCTTCGATCAATAACTTGTGGAAACATTACCGGAAATTGCCACGTGCTAATTACTGTAGAATGAACGGGTATGCAGGTCCTTTGTGCCATGTGTCTCTTTTAAAGCAAAGACTATTTTATTTCTAGTAGACAACATCGACACCATGAACACAAAAGCATTCAAGTCAGCATAATCTATTGTCTGCGGGATATATAGCAAACGAACACTCGACTCGACCAAGAAAACAACATACGATAAGACATATTCATTGGTATTATCATTATTCATAGCGCTGAAATTCAATACATTCAAAAACTGAGATCTTGCGCTATATGTTGTCCTGGTTTAATTGATTTAATACCTTGTAAGTAGTAATAAGTGCAACAGTGTCAGTCCATCAAGCAGCGATTAAAAACAAGTATTCCATTTTAAGGAATTTCAAAGTTAGCTGCATTTGATGAATCTTAAACAAATAAGTACAGTTAATAAAGATATAAGTATTTTATTAACAAATTAAGGTTAGCCATGATGTTCTAGTAGTTTTGTTTATGAGATAAATCTTCCGGTTTCCAATTAACATTTGTCCCAATTGTCCGCTCCAAACGATGTTTCGTGACACTGATAAATAATGAATGTTCACCTAACCCATAGAACAAATCTGATCGTCCGCGTAAAATATAAACTGGATAATCATGGATTCTTGGAAGTATGTTTATATATCCTTTAAATGCGGAAAGGTTTTTGTCGGGATATGAATTTTTGAAATCACTATCATATAGACCATTGGATTATCTTTTTCTGAGTAACAAAACATACCAAGTCATATCATTGCGGATATTCGACATAAAAAAGTTTGCCAAAGGCATGTCTGATGTTATGGTACAGACAAGTGTAAATTATTATGTTAAGAGTATAGTTTAAATGGCATGCCCAGTGTACGACGGCGAATATGAAAGCTTTAATACGTAAACAACACCATGAAATAATAACAGGAATATGCGGAAACCAACTGAGTTTAAAGACTGATACAGCCAGACCGAGCACAATCCCTTTCTCTTTAATATGTCGTTCATGATCTCCAAGGAACGTGAATCCACTTCATCCTTTTGTTCGTTTTTACCGATTTTTGATGTTTATTTTTAAATGCTTTACAGTTTATTCGTATCAACAACTGTTTGCTTGAATAATTTCAGATGAACCTTTTTGATGTCTTACTGAAAAGTAACGTTATCTCTAGTATCTTTGCATTGTTTGTAGCATATATTGTTCTGTTCATTGTCAGTGTATTCTTTATCGAAATGAGCAGCTCAAATGTTGATTTACGGACTTTCATTTAAACTTGACTATCAATTTTCCCAGGATATATTGCATTGAAACAAAAGACAGGTCTCAGAGGCTACTAATTCTCTTTCTTTTTGAAGTTGCGTCTAGTTGATCATTGATGTGATATTTTTAGCAAAATGTCGTAAGCTGTACGTTTAAATAGCACAATCACTGTCTATTCTTGTTTTAAGAAGTAGGCAAACACTATATTTACTCATGGTATATAAAATAAACCCATCGCCGAATTCAACAAATATAACATATATAAGATCGGCTTACACGCGTGCCCTCGGGTCGGATTTTTCTATCCTTACCGGAAACACATGGTGGCTACTTATAATCCATATCATTGACATAAAATAACAATTTAACTTGTCTCACATTTTGAAAGCGTTATTAAATCAATTCAGTCAAACAAAGTGTCTATTTTTCTATCATGTCAAAGGCATACGTTGTAAAGGATTGCCATTGGTGCATAAGGATTCCATTTTCAACGTTGTAAAATTTGCAATATATATTTAATAGCCCAATTTTATTTAACGCAAGCATGTGCAAATTACTTCAGAATACTAGTAATACACTTCTTAAGCGAAAATTATTAAGCTTTCTCCACAATATCTATGATTATTATATGAATAGCAATATAAAATCATATAGACACCATAAAGAATATGCAGCTTCAATGCAATCATTATTAATCGCGAAACAGTTGTAAATATATAAACAATGTGGTAACAATGTTTCTCAGATGAGACGATTCTTACCATGCATCTAGACAATATATGACGCAGTATACGCATGAAGTATTAGATTTTTAAAACATCGCCGTTCAGAAGTAATTATATGACTGAACTTTACATCGACCTTGATTCAAGTATATCTGACGCCGTGCGAGTGTGTGTTATATTTGTCGTTACGAAGAAACGCTAATGAGAATACTTAATTTATAATTCTTTATTTTCCCACTATATAATGATAAATCCGGAACATTTCAGAGTGGATTGAAAGCTATTTAATTGTAGTATTAGTTTGCGCATACTGTAAACATTCAAACATAGTTCTATTGGTATCAGTTAAAATTAACATGACCTGATATTTTTTACAAAATCTTAAACAAAGCATATAGTTTGGCAACAATACTATCTAAATGAGGAACGAATCAAGTGTTGCTTACTATAACTATTATTTCTGATGAGTAAAAATAGAATACACCGGAACGCACATTTAGCCATATAATTATTGCATTATCGTGGGTCATCCATGATCAAGTTTAGAACCAATTAGTATTCTGTTTCGTCAGAGAATGTCCTAATCTCGCGCGCGTATGTATGGTATGAGCCCGTAATAACGAAACGATATGTTAAAAGTTTCTAAAAAATTAGTACTGTAGAAGCACTTATTTTTGCTATTAGAGGCCCCAGTTCATCATTTGTTTGACCGAACACCTACCAGACCATTTTTATTTTCACCATAAAACCTTTAACATTTTCCGTCGATGCTGATAAAAAAATATCACTGCATAATATGAACTAAATAACACTGCAATGTGATGACGGACACTTTCTTAATAGTTAAATCTATGTGCGTGAGTTAATGAGTTTTTATTTCGGGGGCATGTGGGATATTAAGGCAAATAAACACTTCAATTTGGTAACCAGATCGCAAATGTGTGTTATTTACAGCTAATATTAGCCATATCTGATGTTTTCACAATACAGGTCTGTTATCTATAACACTGTTATCTATAACACGGAATTCGATCAGCTGCACTGTTCTTCGAGCAGATTCAGACCAATATTGAATACAACTCAAGGTCTGGACATTTAAGTTAATTAATATGTAATTAAGATGAATAAAAATTGCATACTTGCATCTTCCAAACGCTGAATTAATGCGATAAAGCGTACTATGTGTATATATATATATACTATATAAGCATGTATAAACAAAGGGCCTGTACATATTTGCGGAAATTATTAATTCTTCCTCGGGTTAGGTCATATCCTGGTTATTCCAGCAATTTACCTCTAACGAATCTTTCTATACTAATATTATTTTGTTATAATGTCTGCAAGATTATTCTCACCACCATTTCAAAATTAAAGATTTCGTTTGGAAAGATATAGAAATGTTTTGGTCAAATAACGATATGTAAATGCATTCACCGAATCCCTTACAACACATATACTAACCTTCATGGTTTACTTACATACCCGTGATGTAATGGTTACATGTTCATTGTGTTTTCTTTCATTCATAAATCACTCAAATTATTTTAACGAAATGGATCCGTGCTAAAGTCACTTTAAAACAATAATTTGGTTTTCCTGATTTTTTTTTACGAATAATGGATCTGTTTTAAGTGCAGTTCCGCTAAGAGTTCAGTAAATACTTTTTTGTTCAGTTCATGAATCGTAATTGTTTAAAAACTATAGTGAATAACCCATACGGTAAACAATATAGTTAATAACCCATACGGTAAACACTATAGTGAATAACCCATACGGTAAACAATATAGTTAATAAACCATACGGTAAACACTATAGTGAATAACCCGTACGGTAAACACTATAGTGAATAACCCAAACGGTAAACACTATAGTGAATAAACCATACGGTAAACATTATAGTTAATAAACCATACGGTAAACACTATAGTTAATAACCCAAACGGTAAACACTATAGTGAATAAACCATACGGTAAACACTATAGTTAATAACCCAAACGGTTAACATTATAGTGAATAAACCATACGGTTAACATTATAGTGAATAAACCATACGGTAAACACTATAGTGAATAACCCATACGGTAAACACTATAGTTAATTACCCAAACGGTAAACACTATAGTGAATAAACCATACGGTAAACACTATAGTGAATAACCCATACGGTAAACACCATAGTGAATAATCCATACGGTAAACACTATAGTGAATAACCAATACGGTAAAACACTATAGTGAAAAACCCATACGGTAAACACTATAGTGAATAACCCATACGGTAAACACTATAGTGAATAACCCATACGGTGGTATCAAACATGAAATCAGCAAAATCAAATTCAATACGAGGACAGTTTTGATATTGCTGTGATATTTGCCAATAATATAAAACAATAAATATAATTCTTAAATGGAGTTTGCGACAAATGCATGATTGTATTTCTTTAGAAAATCTTCTAAATAATCCATTTCTATGACTGACAGTATGAGTGTTTTGTCATGTTGAGTATTCTTAATGTATAAAGGTAAACAGGACATTGTACGCAGTGAAACAATACCGGGCAATATATGATATTATCTCATTTCAATAAGTCCTTTATTTATGTTATACTAGGTATTTATATGCAGATAGGGTATCAATTTCCATTCCTCATCACTTTCGTATAAGGGTGATGAACTCTACAATAAAGCATAAGTATCCCATACCCCATTCTCCCTTCGGGATCGTTAATGATGAAACGCCTTGTCATTGAAGCTGTTTTTATTACTCCCGTGAGGGTCATACAATGTTAATCGATCTTTATGACACCAATACGTGTCACGTTAGAGTGAGTTCGTTTCCTCCAATGAATTGTAATACATTTGACTGAATGATCTCATTTTAAGATCATATCATTATGACGTGATCTGCAACGATGCTTTAAATTACCACTTTGATAGATAAAAATTGCCCGTAGTAAGTAAGACTAAAAAGGTAACATATACACTAAATGAAGACCGTGCACTAAATATTGAATAAAAAAACATCACCTTGCATACATCTTATTGAAGGCAAATTAAATAGTTGTTATGTTTGCTATCTGTTTCCTTTTCTGTTCCTCAAAATGGCGTTACTGAACAACTTACTAACATTACTTACAGCAATGTTCACTGAAAAGATTTGACACGGTGGCTATGATCAGTTAGAAATGCAAAATTGTATTAGACTAACAGAATTAAGGGACAAATATACCACGGAGGATCTTAAAAAAGGTAACCGGTCGCGTAAAACCACGAGATGGCATGTGTCGGAATGGTTTAAATGTTTGACGTGAAACAGAGACTGTTTTTGGGTTATTTGTTGTGTGTTATTACTGAATCAGTGACTTGTGAAATCAAAAGCAAAACCATGTACAGTATTGCAATGTTTGACTTCGACATACACGTTTTATTTTTCAATACCGAAATGTTTCCTCTCTTAAAAACGTATCGAAACACAACGTGCTGAATAACTAGAATCGTTGTAGGGCGTCATTAAATATATGACAAACAAGAACTGAAATCTTGAGAACAATCGTTTAGACTATAATCATCGACCTTGAAGGTAGAAAGCTAATTTGCCTGTGGCTTTCAACTAAACGACTTTGTGAAATATATCAGCTTTACTAAAAACATTTTTTTAACAAACTAGTATTACACAATGAAACATAAAATACCTCTTCATATTATCCTCATTTCACTACTAAGATTTTCCTTCTTTATCTTCAGCAATTTATCAGCAGTATTCTTATTTTTCTATTTCGTAAGGCGACTGGGCACGACCCGAAATGACGTTCTTTTTAATTGAGTCCACAAACAAAGCAGGGCAGTATTAAATAAAAAAAAATCAAGTCATTACTACTTTTAGCGTTTGTTCGTTGTGTTTACCCTTAAAAGATAATATGACTTACCTTTCTGAAAGAATCGTTCGCGGGTAAAATAGGGCTATTTGTACTGCGTTTTGATCCGGGAGGGTGTATTCGACTCTCGTGGATTTTTGCAGATTCTGATGTCACGAGGGGCAAGCCGAGTGAAATCAAAATCTAATAAAATCCACGAGAGTCGAATACGACATTCCGGATATACAGTAGTACTAATAACCCTTTTATTATATACATTACTGGTTAAATCACTTAAAAGCCACATGTTTTCATAAAAAATGTCGACCTTTTTGGTTTTATGACGTTATTTTAACATTGCGCAGCGATACTTATTATGACGTGACGTCAATCGGAGATTCTCGTTATTTTATTTGACTAATTTTGCAATGACCGATGTCATATCTAGTTAAAGTGAAGAATACAAATCTTAATTTTATCCTGTTTTTTATGGTTTTCACAGGAAGTTAAGGGGTTTTCAAAGGGACTTGCGGCCGATAAAAACCCACATGACAACACGCTTCAAGTTGCTATTTTCTTGTTGTTGCTATTGTTTTATTGATATAAACTTTTAGATGGTATAAAGTTTATGGTTAAATACTCAAAAGCTGATTAAACTTGCTGGTTTTTATAAAACGTGAAACGTTAGATAGTCATAATAATGTAACTAAAACGTACATTAAACATCCCTTTATAAGCGTATGTATAACATAACGTACGGCGCAGGAATGATATAACCCCATGCAGTAATTTCCAACTAGTGTTATAAGTATGCAAATTAGGTAACCGCATCATAAAAAAATATATTCATACGCGCTGGCAAAATATGTAGACACACATTAGAAACAAATTTCGTTGTTGTTTTAAAGTGAAACTTTTGAAAATCGGTTGATAATTAAGACAGGATTTATGCTTTTTTATTGTAAATTAAATGATTTTATGTCGGGCTATTTTTTTCCCTGGGCTGATTTATACTTATAACACACAACTTTGATTCTTCGCACTTTGACAAGAGAAGTGTATTAAGAAACTTTTACCTAGATTTCGACCGTAAATGAGTTATATTATTAATAGAATCTGAAATTCGTGTTCATTTTGTGTCCAGAGCCTCGTTTTTATCGTTTTAAAATGAACTCGTTTTATAAATTCAATACAAAATAAACCCCTGATATATACTACTTTTAGCAGAATTTTATTTCATTGAACATATAATGCCACTTTGACAAACCTGAAATTTGAAATCATGGTATTCTCATAATCTTACTGTTCATTCAAAATGATTCTAATAAGCCTTTTTAGTCGTTGGAAAGATGTCCTCCTCTTTCCATCTATCAATGCCACTAAATTAAATGAGTATTGATTGGAACGGCAGAATGCCCGCTTTGACGTCGGTCTGTTAATGCATATGTCATTTAGAACATACTGTTCGCTTTCATACTGTTTATGTGATACGTTTAAATGGATCACCTTGTAGAAGGAAATAAATACTCAATAAAACTTTGTTTTTCACCATTGAAAATCGTGAGTTAAAGACCTAAGACGATGGGGTAAATAACAAAAGGTACGAGGTTTAGACTAATACAACATTTCTTTCAGCAACCATGTCACTGCATTTTTAACGCGTTCAGTTGGATAACCTTTCAGAAGGAAATATATTCTTAATAAAACATGGTCCTTAACCTTTGGCAGTCTTTTAACTGAAATAAAATGCTTAGATGACAGGGATATTGCTAAAAGATGTCTGATAACGACTAGTGAAAAAAAGCTTTCAACAACCTTAAGTGTGTTCATAATACAATGCAAATAAATGTAAGGACAAGCCCAGTAGCTATAAGAAATGTATTGATCTGATTTAATGGCCAGTTTTTTTTAAAGCAAACAAAAATCGGATAAATAATAAGATTCCCTTACAAGGCAATAATCATAATAAAAAACGTTAATTCATTTACAGCTGACGTATCAATATGTGCTATGTTTTGTGTTTGAATACTAAAAAAAATGTTATAACACTACCTTGATTGGTCATCAATGTTAGCTGTTTGTAAGGACAAAAATGTATCAACAATTGAGTGTGCGAGAGTTGTGTTGCTACTTCCGTGTTTGATTGCCTTGCATTTTGTGTCCGTATGCATATCAATGAACAATTTGGAAGCATGTCGTTGGCGACTGGGCGAGGTGTAGTATTCTTCTAGCTAAGTACATGTACGATATGAATCTTCGATCAGTTACTAGTCGAGACGTGACTTTTGATCGAAAAATGCCACGTGGAAATTACTGTAGAGTTTAAGGGTATGCAAGTGTTTGTGTTCCCCTTCTAAAGCAAAGAATATTTAATTACTAGTAGACGACATCGACACCATGAACACAAGCACATTTGAGTCAGCACGAGACATTGTCTGCGGGATATACAGTAAAAGGATTCGACCTAGGAATAGCCATTAAATGAGACCTATATATTGGCATGATCATTATTCATAGCGCTGAAGTTCAATACATTCAAAAATTGAGATCCTGAGCGGTATGTTGTCCAGGTTTAATTGAGTCAATACCTTGTAAGCAGTAATTAGTGCAACACTGACAGCACCTTAATCAGCGACTTAAAATTAGTATATTTTTTGCATACTAGAACAAATTGTTAAATAAAGTTATTTAAAACATACAAATATTTGAACGCAACTGCTGATAGCGGTATTGAATTTAGAGTAATTGACGGTTTTGATTGTATTTTTTTTTCATTTGCGGCAAAAACGGTTAATTGTAGACCATACCTATGTTGACGAATTCCTTCTTAAACTGTCCATCGAATCACGACCTAAGTATTTAACAGAAATATTTTGGATCACACTTTTATTGACAGTGTAGTAATTTCGTTTGACGAGATAAGATACTGCTGTGATTTGGTTGCATACATTGAGTACACTTACGTACCCCAACAAATAACGGTAATAATATAGAGTTACTCGAAGGTCGCCTATACCGTAATTTCTGACCGAAGTCAGTCAGGCCGGACTCATGGCTGTGATAAGCGATAATCTGGCAGGGAGTATCGTTGGGACGAAAAGTGCACACACTCATAACCTGCTTTTAGTTTAAGTTCTCTCCTTGCTGCTTTTCTGGTATCTCCTCTGTTTTAATTCTGAAATAAATAGCAATTGAATTAACATAGGTCGGAGAAAAGTAATATTGACTTACAATATTAAAATTTACATTTTACTGACCGTTCCAACAGTACGGTACCTAAACAGAGCGGTACCTAGCAATCCCTGATAAACACCCCTAGTGTTTTATTGAATAGTGAGTATGTATGTACAGAGCTGTTTGTGGAGTTTTGTTCCATGTTTCTGGTTTGTGATTGTTTTTGTGTCCTATGTCTTTGGCGTTTAAATGGGGTTAATGTTTCCTCAAGTTAATGCATACGGTAATAAGATTTGAAATTTACTTCTTGACTATATTCGAGATTGTTGGGATACGAGTGAGGTTGGGCAAACAAACTCTAAAAAAGCCAGTAAATATTCATTTTATTGACCGTTCCAAGGCGGAACCTAAATATCCTTGATAAACAAACCTAGTTTTTTGTATATAGTATGTATGCACTGTGTTTGAATACTAAAAAAATGTTATTACACTCGCTTGATTGTAAGGACAAGAATATATCACTACTTTTACTCAATTTTCTAATACAACTGTGCGTTTTGTGTTAATACGTCCGTGTTTGATTGCCTTGCATTTTGTGTTCGTATGTTTATCAATGAACAATTTGGAATCAGTTGGTTGGCGACTGGGCCATTTCTAGAAGTCTTCTAGTTAATTACGTGTACAATATAAATCTTCGATCAGTTGCTAGTGGGGACATGACCTTTGATCTGGCGGAAAATGCCACGTGGAAATTGCTGTGATGGTAACGGGTATGCAAGTGTTTGTGCCTCTCGTCACAGGCAAATACTTTTTTTTATTATTAGTAGGCGACATCGACACCATGACCACAAAAGCATGATATGTTTTATGCGGGATATACAGTTAACGAACATTCTATTCGACCTAGACATAGCCGAACACTAAGACATATTCATTGGCATAGCCGTTATTTATATCACAAAATTATAATACATTAAGAAAATGGGATCCTGAGCGGTATGTTGTCCAGGTTTAAATGAGCAAATTAAATGTAAGAAGTAATATGTGCAACACTGACAGCAGCTCAAGCATTGACTTCAAATAACCATTCCATAGTAAGGAATTTCTTGGTTGTAGGCATTTGATGAACCTTAAACAAATATTTGCACTTAATAAAGATAAAGTATTTTAGCAACAAATTAAGGTTAGCCATGATGTTTTAGCAGTTTTGTTTATGAGATAAATATTCCGGTTTCCAAATACAATTTACCGACTTGTCCGCTCCAAACGATGTATAGTGACACTGATAAATAATGAATGTTCCAGGCATGACACGTTTCTTCCAAAGGCCGTTTACATGAAATTCCCAAGCCATAGAAAACATCCGATCGCCTGCGCAAAATATAAACGAGATAATCATTGATTCTTGGAGGTATGTTCATATATCCTTTAAATGCGGACAAGTTTTGTCGGGATATAAAATATCTAAATCACTATCATACTGACCATTGAAATAAATTTCTTTGTGTAATAAAATATACTAAGTCTTGAAGGATATTGAACAAAAACGCTCGTAAAAGGCATTTCTGATGTAACGGTTCAGACAAGTTTTAATTATTTGATTAAGAGTGTAGTTTCAATGACAAAGCCCAAGCGGGTGAATATTTTTTTTTATAAGCAAACAAAGCGATGACATGATTATAGTGACAAAAGGAAACCAACAGGGAAAAGAGATCACCAGACCGAGAACAATCTCCTTTTGTTGTATTGTTCATGGTTTCTAAATGATGTTACTCTCCATTTGTTTGTTCCTTTGTACTGTTTACTCAATGCGTGTTTTTAATGTTTTCACAGCTTATTCTTATCAACACATGCCTGCTGATTCGAATAGACCTTTTTGACAACTACCTGAATATTGACGTTATCTCTTATAGGTTTGCAGTTTTTTTTATCACTTTTTGCACTTTTCTTTATGATTTGGGAAAATTCGAGAACCACTTTGACGACAATTAAATATAGACAAAAACGTATTAACATCACACACACAAATACAATCACTAAAAATAACTATAACTACATACTCAATTACAAACACCACCAACAAACCATACCCTCATCAAAATACCTTCATCGTTAAACGATAGGATTACTGTCATGAAACTGTCATTGAAACAAGAGTTCACTGAAACTCGCATGTACTTGAGGCCAGTCAATTTCGAAACGTTTTCTATGACCGTTCTAAAGCTGTACTCTTATATTCATAAATACAAAAAAAAAATTTGTTTGATATATGTATATGTTTTTTCGACACCTTGTTTTGTGCTTGTGTGATTTCAGCAGCGTGTTCGGCTTTGCGTCCACACACAAGAACAAACACACAGAGATTTTTTATAATGTATTCGCTGATCGTGCCAAGACTGTCATCACAACATTTACTAATGACGATTTTTAAAGTATTATTATGCTTGTTGTCTCGATTAGCGTTTGTTGGCGTTTGCTTTTAGAAACCTTGAATAATATATTAGTTGAATTTTAAACAGTTTAGTATGCCCCAGTAGTCTTCATGGTTAAAACGATATTTCAATTGAAACTTTAGGGACATACCCTGCAGCGTAACATTTAGTGTGTCTATGCTTATGGTTTATTTAAATAATTTACATCCATAATTAACAAACATCTTTAAAATTATATAAAGAAGAACCCGGCTGCAAAGTTAAAAACCCGCACAGGAATCCTGATTAAATCTTCAAAGTTAAGCTTGATTTTTCCTAATCAGGGAACATTACTCTTGAAAATATCCTGTCACTTAGGCCGAAGCTAGTGACCAGTGACAATATCGCAAAAAGTATAACTGGTAATGCAGCTTTCCTATCAAACAAAAATGTTTGTTTTTGCGTTTTATGTTTCATTTGCACGACCTTGTTTAACTCTTTCCATTTGTTGACCTTATATAACGTGAGCCGTTATTGATAGTTCTTGTAAAGTTTTCTACTGTCAGACATGGAATACATTTCGTATAAAATCTGAAGGAATAGATTGATTCACTGATACAGCGTAATTTAAGGTTCAATATAAAGCTTTTTTGTTAATGCTTTTAAAATTTTGTCAGGACACGCTTTTTTTGTCCGAATGAGCAATACGCGCTATTGAGACATGACTAATTCAAGCTTGGATTAACCCAATCTTTTCAAACGAGTATGTCCCAGCGAAGCTAAAAGTACGTGAACTAGCCCAATTTCAATAATTTAAAAAAGTCGTTGTCAACGTAATTTATGTGAACGAATCCATTCAACATTTTGTTTTAATATAGTGGAGTAAAATTTAAACAGTTTCATTTCATTATAACGGCTAATGACATTTATACTCCGCTCAGATTCAAAACGCTGTCCTTAAAACACGATCATATATATTTCTTTTAACTGAAATATCTACATGAAAATGAGTGTATGGCTGTTTGTTAAAAACAATCTTTGTAACAACCGTGTATTAATCTACCATAGCAACTTATCAAACTCAATTATTCCAGAGGCTTAAATATTAAAGGTTTATTAATCAATTGCACATTTCCTTGCCAATAAATTTCGACTGTATGTTTCGTCTGCAGACTGGTTTGTAAGATAAAACGAAACTACAGACGTTCTCCAAACAAAAAAGAAAAATTCAATCTCATTGACCGAAAGGATGAATGCATCCATTAATATTGACGGGATTATGCTTCAGACAATATTCGGTTTGCGATAGAAAAATTTGGTGTGTCATAGGGTGTGACTTTTATATTTCAATAAAAGTGTTACAAATATATTTATTCGTATTTTGTTAAAATACCCTAATTCTCATTTATTACTCCGCCCCGTAAATTATCAGGTTTGGTAAATTTTTACATACAGTAAAGTGTAGTTTGTTAAATATCGAGTTATAGTATATATTAACCTAAAACTAATACGTCAGTGTTTTAAATTAACCAATCAACTTATTACTACTTTCACTTTTAAGTCAATAAATCTTCACGTACAACGCCATTTTTAAACGGTGCTTTTCTATCCAATTTATGCAGCTACTTATTTAGAATACTGCAGGTAATTCATTAAATCCCGTTATTATATTCTGTTATCTTTTGTATTGATTTATGTGTTATAGGTTTTTGTACATGTTCTATGTTAGATTACTTTATTTCATATGCACTGTTTATGAGGATGACGATGACGTCGATGGTATAGGTACTATTAAAACGATTGGCACGAATTCACGTTCGGTTCCCCATCTACCGCCCAGTAGAGGTCAGAGGTGGCCCGGCAACAGGTGCGTTTCGCATGTTTAACTTAAGTCAATTTATGTCATACCGTTGAGATGCTTTAGAACGAACTGGAGGTGATATATGGCAATTGTAAAACATTTTACATAAATCATCAATGCAGTATCGTAATGAGAAAATAGAAAAACGTACTGTTGTCTAACACAGACTCATATCATATTATATTTCATATCACGTTTACCAAAGTTTTAATCGGTTGTACTTAACCGTAATTTTACATAACATCAATTTATTTGGGGAAATTTTATCGCTCAAAGATTTTGTCGCGTTCATTAAGGGCACCATTTTTTACTGTTACTGTTAAAAGTATATCCGTAAGATGTCGGGAATCGAAGCTTAACCATGTGTCGATGCGTTAACAAAATCAATGAAAAAACAAAACGTATGGTTTTATCAAATCTTGTGTAATAAAGGGTTGGTACCCTGTTAATGGTGTTATCCTCATTTATAAATCATTTTAATAAGTGAACTCTATATTTGATTCGATATTAAAATATATTGAAACATGAATAAGTTTTCCTGGAGCTCTAATGCGTAATTGATTTCCGTGTTAAGTGCAGTTCTACCAATGAATTCCGTTGAGAATGGAGTTTTGAAAACGCATTAAATTACACCGTTGGCGACCATTAGATAAAACATGTTATTCATTTGATAAAAGGATTGCTAAACAGCATCGACATTCAAGTCTAAATTGTAAGGCTTTAATATCATTTACATTAGATGGCTTTAAAAACATTTACCACCACGTTGCACAAGTAATACTCAACAAATTGATATTAAACTTAGAAACGATAAAGCTAAATTTAATTCGTTGATAATAATCTACATATTGTTATTTATCACGAATCGAAAAACGAAATCGATCTCTTCCATTTAAAAGGGATTTACCGAGTACATCATGCCTCCTAGTACTGCGAGCTGATATAAATGAGTTTTCAATACAATGATAATGAGAACAATTTAGCAAATGGAACACACTGTTGAAAAAAGTAAGTGTCATTATGCAGACGACGTGAGTAAGGCCACATTTAGGTTACTTTTGCTTATTTGAAACAGTGCAGTAAAACTTGATGCTCATTCTAGACGACGCATATTTTTATCTTTATATGATGATTTCAGCTTTTGGTATAATTAGTGTGACGTTGACGCCACACGATTCTTATATTGGGATCACACTTATTATTCACAGTGTAGTAATTTCGTTTGACGAGATGAGAATATGCTGTAATTTAGTTGCATACATTGAGTACACTGACGTACCCCTCCAGGTAACGGTTATCATATAGAGCTGTTCCTATTCGAAGGTCGTAAACACCAAAATTACTGACAGTGATCAGTCAGGCTCGAACCGCTGATTAGCGATATTCTGGAAGGGAATATTGTTCGGACAAAATCGTCCACTCACTTATGATGTGCTTAGTTTCAGTTCCCTCCTTGTGGCTATTCTGGTATCACCGCTGTAGTAATTCTACAATAAATAGTCACTCAATTCACATCGGTCAGAGAAAAATGTGATTGTGAAGTGTTTACCGTGTTGGTTTCTGTGTGTAAGCGTTGGTTTACTGTCACAATAGATGGTCATATTCAGGTAAGTCAAACGGGTCTATTGTAAACGCATTCGGCATTAAGTTTTCAGACCGCAACGGTGTTCGGTTATAAGGGTTTTTTAGAATTTAAATGTACAATATGATTAAAAGTCAAGTGGCTTCTGCGGAGTCTTGCAAAACAAAGCAAGCATTCTGGATGAGATATGAAAAGAACGAATGCGATGTTTTAGAATAGATGTTCCTACTATTATTGTGGCAATAGAACAGTCAATTAAACTTCTGAAGTTATATACTAAAGGGAATCTGGCATTTTTTGCGAGTCATGTATTTTTCTAGAGATAAATCAGGCTACAGGTGAGGGAAGTTCTTATCACTGTTGAGGAAAGGAAGCAATGATTGTAATCATTGAAGTAGTTAATTTAAAGACCCCTTGCGTGCACCTCTTGTTAGGCGCAGAGGGACAAATATATTGAAATAACAACGGTTTCGCGAAAGCAGTTAGGAGATTCGCTGAAAAGATTGATGCTTTGCTCTTTCTTGTTGTATCAGAATCTCAAAAACATTAATACAGTTATTGAACTTTATTTAGTTGGCGCCCATTGAGGTCCGATGACACGCTGGACATGAACGGGGTTCCTGTTTCCTTTGGAGGCAGCCCGGCACCGGAAGTTGACCCGCTGATGCAGCTGCAGACATATCTTGCGGCACATAAACAGCGGCGACCAGCGGTAATAGCGCACATAGTAAACTATCGATGCGCACTAAATTAGGATTATAGTTTCGGTTTTGTTGCATTTTGCGATAAATGCATTTTTTATCATTCTGGGGGTTAAAAATAGTACAAAAGGTTAAGAGAAATCATTTGGATATACATATCCAAAAATATGATTTTAAACTTACAATTCCACGTAACGATAAGCAAGCTTTGTTTTAAGTGATTTTAATAAATATTTTAAATGTTGAATCTTGAATTGTTAAAGATATTCCGGACTAAGCGTCATCGGGAGGCCATGATCAGGTTATTTATCCGATATACCCCAAAATGCGGTGTGTAATGGTACTCAAGCCTTAATGCGCAATTCTGCGCCGTTATTTTAAATGTCTACTGTTAGTTCGCTGGAGGTGGGACGTGCTATTTCATCAGAAAAATAACTATTCAATTGCAATATAACTAAAAACCAACAGAAATTAGTAGGCGATACTAACGTTTCGCTAGTACAGCGTTTTGTTTCACAACGTTCGATATCCGATTCTCTCTAATGACATGAGAATTCCGCCATGTGTGTTCAACACATGTCTTGAACTCATAAAATTGGTTTGCTTTTATAAAGTTTGATTTATGCGCTTAATGAGATTCCATTTGAGAATGATGTTTTGCCCCATCAAGAAATAATTCGACGCATCATGTTTGCTGTCATACTGTTTATATTTTTTCAGAAGGATAAATATTGTTAATAAAACATGGTTACCCACCTTCGGATGTCGTTTCACTGTAGTAAAATACCTACGGTGCCAGGGAAATTGCCTACGCCTTATTATGACTAATAAAAGATCCATTTAGCAAACGTGTCAATGCCTTTAAAATAATTAATGGGGTTTACCTATAAGTTTATTATTATTTGTTTTATTGTTTAGTTTCCTCAAGTTTATGCATACTTTGATAAGATTTACCTTTTGCGTTTTATCTTTATTAAAGATTGTTGGGATAAGAGTGAGGTTTGTGCACATAAACAGGTTTAAACCCCCAGTAAATTTACCTTTTACTGACCGTTCCAAGGCGGTACCTAACAATTCTTGATAGACATATCTAGTTTTTTATATATATAGTATGTATGAAATTTTAGTTGCTCTAATAATCGACCCGCAATGATTTTAATCCTTGATATGGTCTTTATTTGTTTTGCTGAAATTCAATTCATTCTTTAAAGGGTATTCTTGGCAACCAATAAAAGAGAGAGGGTGTCTTGTTTGATAGGGCCTTTTTATGTTAAGCAGTGGTGAGGGAATCACTGTCAGTAATTATGCGAAAAGCTACAGAAACAGGTTCAGTAGCAAACAGTTGAAACATAAACCCGATTCATTGGCACTGGGTAAACGCCAAAGACATAGAACATAAATTCACAAACAAGACACATGGAAGAACAGCACAAAATCCACAAGCAGCACAGTGCATACATACTATAGATAAAAAACTAGGTATGTTCATCATGGATTGTTAGGTACCGCCTTGACACGCAAACCAACCAGTCACTTAATTTTACAGGAATGTGCGATAAATTTGAAAGTAGACGAACATTATAAATACGCAAAAAATAAGACGAACCCGTTCTCGAATATAACACATATCCGACATCATCACGTAGTAACCCCACTTGGTTATCTATCAAGGATAATGGATAATTCCAACCGATCAGCGGCGGCACAAAAAAGACAGCGGATAAACACAGCACTGCTGCTATCATTAATGCGGCATGTTAGGCATACGTGATGGACCAGTATCGATCAATTGTTTTTATAATACGATGCAGATTGACACCATACATAGTTAAACGTCATTAGTGTTCCAAACTTCGCACAACACCCGTCAAAAATTCCCGTATCCCATTATCACACTGGCAAGTGAATATGCATAATAACAATGCCAAGAAGAAAATCAGATACTGCAAGTCTAGCAATAAACCAATCATGCACTGTTTTTGACAGTGAAGTTGGCAAAAACAACAAGCAGGTTCAAAAGATGATTACAACATGACAATATAATGATGTACTCAGTTCTGTATCCTTCGGAAAGGCCGATTCCCTTTAGGGTTCATTCGATGTTGTAGATAAGATATCGTTCATGAAAGAAATATTCATAGCTTTTTTTCACCCAATAATGAGGTATCTTTCCTTTGAGAGTAAACGTTGACACAAGCATCTCTGACTAAAGTGTTTATTCTCAGTGCCGTCATATCATGTTTCTTGAGGCGTATGTTTTTTTACATGTTTTGATATAAAACCATGTTAAACATTATGCTCGCATCTATATTATTCTTAAAAACCCCACAACATCTTAGTTTGATACAAATAACCGAGTATGAGAAAGAGAAACGATTAAATTATTATAATAAAGGACTAAATACATACCAGCATGTCTGTTATCATAACCGGGTAAAAGGGATGTATGCATATTCATTCTACAAAAGCTATAATGGTTATGGCGTGAGACCACAGTTATTTTTACTATATGTTTCATATAGACACTAACCTGGCTTTTGACTTTATACACACCCCAATTGAAAAACAAGGACATGGCATCTCTAGAACAATTCAAGACACAAAATATAATCACAAGAAAACACCATGTTAACCATTGACCCGACTGTCAAAATTGAGTTCAAATACATAACCCTTCCGCCAGGGAGTCAATCGGCTACAAACAACTAATTTTCAGACTTCCACAAGCTATGATTTTTCCAATATTTACATTGAAAACTATCAATTTCTGCAATAGAGTGTCAACTTCAGTCAAGTTCTCTGCAAAAAGAACATTTTTTGCTTCTTTTTCATTCAATTTTAATAAAATATTGATACTTGAACACAAGCACTCTTTGTTTCTGTATTCACATCCGGATCTTGGTCAACGGGGGGCAGATAACTGTGGTCTTGAGCCTATTTAAGCAACATTTTTTCAGAAACAGACTTCAAAACTCCTATAGTTCAGCTTCAGGCTATATGCAACACATACTGAAAGTTTGGCAATGATATATCAAACACTAAATGAATGAGACAAGTATTAGCACCTGTGGTATTTTCATAAAAAGCAGAAACAGCCATTTCCCTCAAATGTTAAGCCGCAAACCTTTGAAGAGCCATTATTTCCTTATGCATTGGAATAATTTGACCAAGTAAAGTTTTCCTTGTAGCTTTTAATGGTGTCTATAGAACAGCACCACAAAACTGGCCTGCCTACTCTTTTAAGATTTTTTCTAAGCAAAATAAGGTTTTTCCACTTCATCGGCTTAGTGTTTTATATAAAAAATGACATAGAGCCCAACTGAAATGCCTCAACTTGTCAAAATTTTGCTTTTCTGGTCCACTTATATACAAAGGTAACAGAACTGTTCAGTTTAACACAAGAAATTTAGTGATAATGTGTTAATAGACAGTCTAAACAACACTATATGCCAAATTGTTGGCTTCCGGGACAAATGGCGCAACAAAGGAAATGGCAAAAAACACACCAAAACTTAAAGATTCATGACAACTGCTAGTGTTTTCATGTATGAGGTGGCTACATGATGTAGAAAATGCAGAGATAGCATTATTATGCCCATTTTTAAAAAAAATTTACTTTAAGAATCTGTTTTGAAGGCTAGATTTGGCATTAAATTCAGAGTACAGCACTTCACTATTGTCTATAAGATGCTTATTTACACCTGATTTGCTATAAATCTCACTCATTGGAATCATTTACACACAAACAAGCACTACAGAGTTGACTAACATCTTCATTCTTCTGAAATATTGGATTCAGAGCTGCATCTCCTGGATTCAGATTGCAGGACTACCGCCTGGGGAAAAGGCCGCAGCTAACTGGAGCTTATTGGCACATCATGATCTGCAAGCAAGACACAAAAGCAATGTTTTACACAAATAAAACTATCTGCCACTACTGTTAAAGTTTGAAAAAGGCCTGTAAACACTCATTTGAGGCATACACAACCTTTAATATAGTCATAAATGTGATAAATATGCAGAAAAGTTCATGAATTCAAAGATTTTCAGGACAAATTTAATAGAATATATAGTCTTTTGGACATTTTGCAATCAGTTTTTAACAACTCAAAGGTAAACCTCATCTTATTGAGTACCCAGATACATTTTGCAAGCATTCAAACCAGACATGCTTAGAATTTCTTCTTACTTGGAGATGGTATTCCTTTCTTGAAAATCCTTGCCGAGAGCCGGTATGGAAAACCACAGAGACCACAGTTTTACCAGCACTGGTTCTTGTCCTTGAAAATTCCTCTGTGGCTACAGCAACCAGGCTGGCTATTAAAATAAGCAATAAATTAGGGTTTTTAAAACATTTATACTGTATTAAGGTTGTGTTTTTTAATGCATTAAGGGAAAAGGCTCTATTCTTTATGAAAGCTGCTCACTTTTTATTTATTTTGCCTTGAGAAATGTCAAGTTTTTCAATGAATAAATTGAATAAATGAATGAATTAATGAATATATATGAATGATTGATAGAATGAATTAATGAATTAATGAAAGGTGGCATTATTTCTTTAAAATTGGGATCTCATTGTGTTGCTGTGATTGTTAAAGTGTATGTTTTCTTGTCCATAAGCTGAAAATCATATGCACACTAAATAAAACATCATTCTGCATCCTATGTGCAGTAAGTTTTGTTTAATTGCTTATAGAATTTGCAATTATTGTAATGTTTGCTTAAAAGAGCAAACAAAATGTGTGAATAGATGCACAATACAGACCAAAGACTGATACAAGTCAGCAGTTTCATTAGAAAATAATATTATTATTAAAGCCACACCAGAAATGATTGACAACATGAAAGAAATTCATTTAGGAATGGAACAAACAGTCTCAATGGGCTTTTATGACCAAACTGTCTCACTTTGTACTTCAGTTTGGATACCATTTTCTAATATATTATATTGAAGTACTTACAAATTACAGCATGTTGGCAAACACCAAGTACAGCTTGGCCTCTGGTGGGCAGCTTGGTGGGGGGGGGGGGGTCTTCAACAGACAGTTCCTCCTGGGTCTGCTTCCTATGTTAAAAAAATCCCTCCATTTATACTTTGGAATTGAAAGTGAGGCTTTCATTCATTAGTTACCATCATTTGGAACTATTTCCAAACATTAAATTGAAAGTGAAAGTAGTTTTTTTTAAAAATGTCAAAAATATATAAGAAAATTATATATTATTAATTTATATTATGTAATATAAGATTTTCACATTTCATACTCAAACACCAATATTCTATGGCTAAGCACTGTCGACTGGCCAAATTTCAACCAGATAGCTGTATAAATTAAGAATTTATAACAATTTAAAATAGGCCACCCCTCCAAAAGCTTCCTCTATATCAGGCGTGAGACCACAGTTATTTTTACTATATGTTTCATATAGACACTAACCTGGCTTTTGACTTTATACACACCCCAATTGAAAAACAAGGACATGGCATCTCTAGAACAATTCAAGACACAAAATATAATCACAAGAAAACACCATGTTAACCATTGACCCGACTGTCAAAATTGAGTTCAAATACATAACCCTTCCGCCAGGGAGTCAATCGGCTACAAACAACTAATTTTCAGACTTCCACAAGCTATGATTTTTCCAATATTTACATTGAAAACTATCAATTTCTGCAATAGAGTGTCAACTTCAGTCAAGTTCTCTGCAAAAAGAACATTTTTTGCTTCTTTTTCATTCAATTTTAATAAAATATTGATACTTGAACACAAGCACTCTTTGTTTCTGTATTCACATCCGGATCTTGGTCAACGGGGGGCAGATAACTGTGGTCTTGAGCCTTTTGGCTATGGCTATCTTTTTGTTGAAACCACCAGCGGTACTACCGGACAAGCAAAAGACGGTTCGTCATTAAGACCCTACTGAATTGACATATCGATATCGTACGGGATACGGTTCCACAAACTAGAGTAAAATTCCCCCTCAATCATTCGAAAGAATAGTCCGGATAATGTATGGCGCTATTTAAACAAAAGTGCCATGGAACGATCCTTGCGAGGATGAAGATCCCTGTGGATGTGATTTATATTTTGTACAGCTCCTCATGTAAATAATCCCAGCTTCAGCGTTTATTGACACACACCACTTTAGCTTTTAAACACATTTTCCCTATTGACTTACTATATCATTTTAAGAGATAAACATCGTCTCGCAGGCACTTATTTTGCCAATAAAACTTATCTTGTAAATCAAGAGCATATTAATTCATCTTGCTGTCAAAATTTCAAAGATGAAACAGAGTGAAATGTTCCTGTACTGTCCCAACCGAGGAATCACTTGCATTTGTTAAGTTTTTTAACGCTTCCTGTATTTTACGTGTATGCTGTGGAGGGATTGTAAGAGTTTTATCACATATTCATCCCCCTTGATTCTGAAGACCGTTACTGATCTGGAGGGTTACGTTCATTGATTTGTCAATAACTCTTGAGGTCATCTTCCAATGACTGAGTTATGTATTTTCAAAGTTCATAGCCCTGACTGGACACTACTATGGCTCACTTCCTGATTTCCTGACATAAAACACGAGACTACTAGTTTATACTATGAATATTTTTACAATCTTAGAACATCTGGGTTGCAGAACAGTAACATATTTTGACATATGCATTGACGTTTTCTTTTATGAAAAAAAGAAAGAAAAATAACAATAATAAAACTAACAATTTGCAAAAGGTTAATTAGTTATTCATAAACCTTTCGATCGAAATGTTAAAATATAGTTGTTGAATGTTAATATATAAATGATAACTGATTAGAATTGCATTTAAACTATTGGTTATTCCTTTACAACCATATCTTATCATATTTGATTATTGTCTTACTACAATATAATAAAGAATAACGTACATGGGATATGAATATCATATTAAAGGTTTCAAGATTGATTTGATAAAAGAGAACCAATAACTGATCATTTGTATAAATTTAACAAATTATTGGAAACTTAGTAACAAGGCAACGTTAATCGATACAGAATTGTCATTTTAACCATTAATGTTACCTTTCAAATTAACATTTAAGCTCAAAGCTACCGTACAATGTGAAAAATTAAAGAACCAATCTATAAATGAATAGTTCTGTATTTTATTGTAAAATGTAATATGTTCGGCATATTTTACAAATTAAAATGTGATAAAGGTCACTAATCCCTTAAATTCAACATACTTCTTACTGACTGAAATAACACTGACCATGCGGAAATGGACAATCAACTTGAATATCATGTAGAACAAAGTTTCAAGTTATAACTTATATACATTCTATTAGAAATATGTGTTTGAATACATTTTATATGAATTTGACTTTAAAATAGTTGAGTACTTGTTAAAGGAGAACAAGTGGTCAATTTTTAAACGTCCAGTTTAGAAGTTTCAAAATACTATGCAGTAAATAGATCATCTCGGCCAATTGGTATGCTTTAACTACTATTTGCACGAGTCCTGTGTTATTTGCTACAAGGTGCAGGACTATAATGGTACATTGCATTCAAACATTTGAAAAAGTAGACTTTTTTTAAATATGTGTTACATGACTTCTTACGTCAAGGTGATGTCGACCTAAAATCAGTTATAAACTTAAAACATTATTTAATCAAATGAAGGCTTTTACGTGTTTTTTTACCATCATTACGTGATATGCGTGAAAAGCAATGACACTTTTTAACAAAGGGCAGTCAAATATGCTTACAGTTTGATACGTTGAATGTCTAAGGCAGCTGCATGACATATATAACCATATATCTTAAACACCAACGTGATTGACCTAGTATACAATCACGTTTATGGGAAAGTATTGTGCTCGGATTGGAGAAATTGTCAGTAATTGCATTCCCTTCACAAACGTTGATAATTGCTATTGCATACTTGAATGGTAGGTTATCTATTAGCTTTAGAGATTCGCCAAATATTCGAATGCTATTTTAGAAGTCAAGACAATTTAAGTACAACTGATCAACCTTCTATAGACATTAAAGTGAAGGATTAAATTAACAAATGTTTCGCCTTTTTGTCTGTGTATGAAAACAGTTCTTTGGTTTCGATCTTCTTGTGAGAATATTTCGTTGTTTGTTTCTAGAAAATGCCTTTCCTATTGCCTGATATCCATTCCCGCAAACGGAGGATGCTTAAAATAATCTACCGTCAATGTTTATGGACGCATTCAAACTTTCAGCCAAGGTGAAAAAACAAAAACATAGAGTTTGTTTTTGAGAAGGTTTGTAGTCTTGGTTTATATTACATACTAGCCGGCTGACGAATTAAACAAGCGAGGTGTATTTGTAAGCAAATGTGTCTCGGAATAATCAACTTCATTCAACATTAGGTGTAATGGTGTTTATTAAGTTGATATGGTTTGAACATATTGTTCTTTTCAAACGCCACGTTGATTTAATAAAACACCTAAACTTGAATGTACATGTAAGAATTTTAGCTAAACAATGTAAAATAGTATCATTAATAAGAATAGCGTACTGAATGGGAAAGGAGTATTCCTGTCATAAGCCAATTTAAAAAAACAACATATTAAGCGTTCTTAAAGTAATTTGTTTATAAATATTATATTACCTTACTATACTGGTGCACTGTCCCGTTTGCAGTTTTATCCAGCTTAACAGACATATTTTAATTAATGTTTCGTACAAATAGTTGCCAAGTTATTTTGAATAATGGTGTTGTTTTATGCATGTGTTATACGCTGTATCCATAATTATTTCACAAACATGTATTTTCAAAAGGAAGTGTTTTATTTCCTTTACACGGGATGCAGGCCCCGTTAAATTTGATTTAACATCCTTTTCCTGAATTATTAACCTAACAATCGTTGTTTTTATATAGTATATATATATATACAGTGTTGTGTGTGGAGTTTTGTGCTGTTGTTTCATGTTTCTTGTTTATGATTGTTTGTTTTTGTGTTTGTTTTTATATTTGCCGTTTACCATGTGTAATTAAAAGGGCTTTATGTTTAAACTGTCGACTACTGAGCTTGTTTCTGTATTTTTTAAATTACATATTTATTATGTTTGAAGACGTAAGTGTTACATGTGTATGTATTTAAAATTCAGAACTTCATTAAAAGTGTTCAATTGCTTTGCACTCCCATTTCTGATAATTAAGTTTCATTTGCTTTGTGAGCGAAAAAAACTAATATTTGTTCCTCTTAAACAACGGGAAGTATTTGTCAGCAATTTTTCAAAATGGTATAGAAATCTCTAATCATTCCATATTTAGATCTTTTAGAATACACTAAATATTTATAGAGTTTCAGTTAAGGATCTTAAAGAGATTTATAGGATTTTCTGGAATATTTTCGTTATGTATTTCTGAGCAAGCTTCGCTCATCTGGGGACCGTAGAAATGTTTTCTTCAAAAGTAAAAATTGATAAAACGGAAAGAAAGAAGATTGTCGAAAACTTTTACAATATTTTACTAATCCTGATATGTTTTCAATAAGCCCAAAATTTTATCTACATAATAAAACATCTATAGAAGCACAAACAAAATTTAACAGCAATTTGGGAATTGTTCTAACAAATGATTATTCAGTAACTTGCACAAAATATCTATACATTTATTAATTCAAAGATTTTAGAGGTTATCTTGCACTGGTGAAACTGTTTTGTTAAATATAGTAAGTAATTAAATAAACATAGTACACATTTCATAAAAAATAAGGGTGCACTTGTTTAAAGCGGTATTTATTTGTAAGTAATTGGCGGTTTCTATTGCATGTGTAAAAGTGCGGAAAAACGGATCAATTGTAAGTCCGACCTTACTAGACGAAAAAGGGTAAATTTCGAATGTCGAACTTAGTATTCAGAAGAAAATATATGGATTACATTAATGACTCACAGTGTAGTTATTCAGTTTGACGGGATGAAATTGTGCTGAAATTAGGTGCATACCTTGAGAAAAGTAATTTACTCCACCAAGTAACGGTAGTAATACAGAGTAATGAGATTGCAAACACGAGTTTTATATCCCTCAATTCAGTTGCGCATTTTTCCTGGTTTCTTTATAAAAACATAAACTACCTTCAATTTTGCCAGTCTGACTCGTGTTGTTTGTTGGACTCGTTTGTATTGTCACGGAATATTGAACAATTCATGTCGGTAGGACGAAAGTGGCACTCGCTCATTCAGTAAAAGTAATTAGTTCCCACCTTGTGGACTTTCTGTTATCGCCTTTGTGTTGGCGTTGAACGAAGTCTAGTCGGGAAGGACAAAGTTAATTATTTCACACCGATGGCACAAAAGTGACATTCACTTATTGAATGACAATTCTTAGTTTTCACCTTATGGTTTCTGGCTTCTCCTCTGTGTTGGCATTGGAAGTCAGTCCCTAAACTCTGAAGTGATTACTGTGACAGTCAATGTTTTAGAGAAACAGAGGCTTCTCCCGAAGTAAACGCGTTTGTCATTCAGTGTTTATTAATAAGGTCTTTTAATAGGTGTTAAAGTCAATTGCCCATTTGGCTTTGCAGAGTCAGGGGGAACAAATCAAGCTTTCGTTTGAAGGATTTTGCAACTATTAAATGAGCCGCATTGCGGAATTTTAGGTCTTTAGACATATATTTGCTTTTATCATTTTATTGGGCATTTCAATTCAATGACATTTCAAGAAAAAATACTGTAAAGCTCATAGTAACATCATTCATATTGTGCAAGATAAGTCTTGAAAAGTGAGATCATGTTTTGCGCGTTTTGAATACCAAATTTGACGTCACGTATCAATATTACAATTAGCTAACAATTTAAGTTGGTTTCCAAACACGACATCTTAATGTAACATGCATAAAAAACTTGTTTCATTTCTTTAAAAATCCATTTAGCCGTTTTAAACACGAACAATGAACGTAGTAATAAAAATCGGGACGATATCCGTGGTTTCTATGGAAACCTATATTAACTAATTAGCATGAATCGTCGATAAAATGATGCGCCCATGTCAATCCTTTTAAAGAGAAAAGTTTAGAAGCAATTAAGACCCATTGAAAAAATACTTATAGGTGTTCACTTTTTTATTAGAGATAATTGTAAGTGTTATAATTATGTCCAAAAGCCTTATATGGACCTCGTCTTTTTCGCTGTATGCATTTGTTAAGAGATAAAACTGGCGTTCGGGTTAAGGAAGTTCTTACCACTATTAAGAAAAGCGTTCAGTTATTGTATATTTTGAAAATATATTTGTTCAAATAACAAAGACTTCTCGATAACAGGTTGGTGAATCGTTAAAAATACAATAGTTTGAAGTTGACATTTGGGCCGTGTGATGCTCATAGTTTCAAACAATGACTGCATCTTTGAAAAGTGTTTGCATTATGAAATCAGAATTGTATTTCTTCGTCTGCAGATAGAGTAGGGATCTCTAATCATTGAAGTACTTGGGGTTTACCTATTAGTTTATTATTATTTGTTTTATTATTAAGTTTTCTCAAGTAAATGCACACTTTCATAAGATATACCTTTTACATTTTTACTTTTTTCAAGATTGTTGTATAAGAATGGGGTTTGTGCACGTAAACTGGTTTAAACCCCAGCAAATTTACATTTGACTGACCGTTTCAAGGCGGTACCTAACAAACCTTGATAAAAATACCTTTTTTTGCTTTGTATCTAGTATATATGGACTGTGGTGTTTGTTGAGTTTTGTGTTCAACTTATTGTTTCATCTTTCTTGTTTGTGATTTCTTGTTTTTGTCTTTTATGCCTTTGGCGTTTACCCTGTGTCATTAAACGGGGTTCATGCTTAAATGTTTTGCAACTGAGCATGTTTCTGTAGTTTTTACATTAGTATTGATATGAATTTTTGTTATGAATAATAGAAATAATTTTGCAATCAGTGGTATCTAATCAAACGACCAGAGGAGAGTTACATATAAAGGCCACTCGGAGAATGACTGGCACATGAATTGTTTATAGAAGAATCGGAAATAATTTACAGCTATTGAACCTTATTGTCTGCATTTAATATTTACTGCATTGTGTTAATTTACTAACGTCAAGAATTATATATTAATTGTTATATTGTTGCATTTACAGTTTCAAAACATTGTTATCATATGAAGATAGTTAAGATCGAGTGTAATCGGCAGACCTTCAGGAGTTTAATATAACACCGCCTCCATGACAAGGCTCTTCACCCGATATGCTCCAATATGGTTTGTAAGGGGTATTAAATTAAGAACCAATACAAAAGCAAGCTTTGCTCATATATCGCTTGAGGTGGCGTTTTTGTTCACTGCGTATGATATCCAATCCTCCATGTTAACATGAAAAATCCGCTTTGATGTGTGTTAATAAAATACATGTCTTTGAAATGTTGCATTGGTTTGTTTTCAGAATGTTTGATCTATGCGCACAATTAAGAAACATTTGATAATGAAGTTTTGCCACAAAAAAACATCGGTCCTATCTATCGTCAATATGTTAACTGAGGTGAAAGTGATATTTTGCTTATCGGCATTTGATTTGTATTATCAAAGATGCACTTTTACTCCCAAATACGATTAACCAAAATTAATACAATTGTTTTTGTATACCAAAGAGGAAGAATAAATGCCGAAAGCAATGGTTCTTAAGAATGTAAATAAGTTTAATTTGAAAGAAATGTGCCGAAAACACAATAGAGACGTTAGGAGAACACAGTAAATCTTATTGCATTCACAAATCATTTAATATTTAGCGCTTTCAACTATTAAATACACGGTTACAATCTTGTTATCAGTAATTAATACTTTCCATTAATCCATTATTTAGTAAGTTGTTAAAGGTTTATCACTCAAAATTTATGTTTGTTAAAGATGTATTTGTATTGATTTTGAATACGAATGTCACTTTCAATATTGCTGAAAAAATGTTGCTCTCAGCAACTGTGTCAAGGGACGAAAAGTGAAGAGTAGATGGGATACGAGTGTTAGTGAAACAATACAATTGTAAGCACATACTATCACCCTGTCACCGCGTAAAGTGATGTAAGTAACGTTGGTTAATAAAATACTCTGTATAATACAAAGGAAGACCAAGATAAAGAAACATCAAACAATATTCACGTTATAGCGTTAAACGGTAATGGAAGGTGCAATACCTCTTACTATTATGTATGCCGTATATGTATTTGCTTTGCTTTTCAATACAGCCTTTTCCCCACTTATTTTGTAACAAGATAGTGTTTACATGATCAGTATGATCTCATAATTTTTAAAACTACATCTGGAAAAAATACAAGAGTTGGTTATTACTTGGGTTTAATAAATTACATTAATTATAATATTTTTTTAAGATTTGTACTCGGTGATACATCGGTCTATAATCTGTTGTTGTGTATATATGCTGTACGCATTTAAAATACCCTTTAAAATTCTTTAAAACATATTTGAAAATAATAAACTAGATATGAAGTTGTTTAACATTAAGGCAATTTATCATATTAAGCAGTGAGATAAACGAAATAAAATTTCAGGTTTTTAAAACAGGTTGTTCAATTTCTCCGTCTCAAACGTTGTATACGTAATGACTCCGATGAATAATGAATGTCACTGGTACACACATGTTTTACAAAGCCCGTTTAGATTAAAGTATTAGACCAAGGGAGAAAGTGTTGTTGTCCATTCAAAGCAAACGAGATTCTAATGGATGCTTGGACGTTTGTTCACCTATCCCTTAAAAAGCGGTCATAAAGGTTAGGGACTTAATAGACAGACAGGACACTCCAGGAAGTAGACTTTCAACCAAAATCAATATCTATTCAGATATTAGGCCAACCTTTTAAGAATTCGTCAGCTTTCAAATATTTAATCCATTATCATATTGTCAGTAAGACAACAGATGTAAAAGCTGGCTATATCTTTCGTTGAGTAACACAATATTCCTAGTCATATCCAGCGGGATTTTCGACTAAGAAGTTTATGAAAGGCATGTCTGAAGTCACGATTAAAAATTGTATAAATAATTGGGTTAAGAGCGGAGTTACAATAACCTGCCCAGAACACGATTGTGAAGACGACACCACCTATACAATCACAAAACGATGTAATGATATACAGAGTAAAGAACGGAAACCAACAGAGAATAAAGGCTGCCATAACCAGACCAAGCACAATCGTTGCACGTCTCTCGCGAGCTTTCGCGATCTTTCGTTTATGTCGTTCATGATCTCTTAGGGATGCTGCTCTCCATTCTTTTGTTCCTTTGTTGCCGTTCTCTCGATGCTTCTTTTTTGAGGTTCTACAACGTTTTCCTTTTGCCACTACTTTTTTGCCAGGGTTATTTAGTTCGCCAATACACTTGATATCTGTATCAGTGACGCCATTATTTGTTAAATCAGTACAATTTTCACAAAATACATTTTCATCTATGTCCTTAAGATTGTGAGAAATTTTAGAACCAGTTTGATTAGATATACTGTTCTTGATAATGGCTATGTCCGTGGTTACCCTATCGGAATGAAGGACCCTATTTTCGACTAATGGACTACCATTTAAACTAAATTGGTCTTCTCTGTTTAAAATATCTGGCGAAGAAGCTATGGACTCCTCCACAAGGCTTGGAATTGTCTTTCTTTTCAAACTTTCGTTCAGTTCCATTGGTTTTTTGTTTGACTCTTTTTCTACGAAACTTCCCAGGCTATCCGTTTCATTTCCATTTTGGATATCCATTTTAGCCTTGCCTTTGTAAGACTTTGTCATTGTCTTGATATTCTTTCTTGCTAATCTCGTTGCTGCGCGATATATTTTAAAGTAGACAAACACCATAATTACGCAAGGAATATAAAACGAACCCATCGTCGAATACAAAACATATCCGATATCATCACTTAGTAAGCACAGTGGATAATCCGATACGGGTAATGGATTTTTCCAACCGATCAGCGGTGGCACACAAATGACAGCGGATAAACACCATACTGCTGCTATCATTAATGCGGCACGCTTGGCCGTTCTCTGGCGGGAGTAGGTGACTGCGCGGGTTATGGACCAGTACCGATCAAGGCTTATAAGACATATGCTGCATATTGAAGCCGTACATAGTAAGACATCAATGGCTTTCCAAAGGTCGCACCACACCCGTCCAAAATACCAGTATCCCATCATTTCATTTGCAAGGGAAAAAGGCATAATAACAAGGCCAAGAAGAAAATCAGCTACTGCAAGTGAGGCGATAAACCAATTTTGCACCGTTTTCAATGTCTTGTCTGTAAAGATGGCTATAACAACGAGCAAGTTCCCAAAAATGATGACAAACATTATAACAGATATAAGAATAGATGTCAGTATGATATGTCCAGTGCTGTAACCGTCCGGGAGGTCAATCCCCAATGAGGAATTGTTCGAATTTGTAGAGGACATCTCATTGATCGAAGACATTTTCGTTGCTTTATTTATCTAATGATGAAGTCTAGTGTCTTTGAGAGATCTCATTGTCCCAAACACATCTTACTGTTAATTTTCTCTGAAATTTTGCCATCATCTCATGTTTCTTCAGTTGAATGTTTTAACATGTTTCAGTACATTTCTGCAAGACTTGATGAATGTATCGCCGTATCCTTTAATCTGAAAAATAAAACAGTTTACCATAATATAATGATTTATAACAAATTATGATTAAAATGAAACGATTAAACAAATAGCATAATACATTTATAATACCTCATATAAAAACATCATCTACATACAAAAGTTATTAAATAAAACGTGAGTGACAAAGACTAGAAACAGTGTATATTGTATCGACAAGTGTTTGAACAGTCCTAGCGTTTCAGTAAGTGTACGAGAAAAAAACAACAACAACAACTTAATTTAGGAATATTTATTTCACTGATAACTCTATCTAAATCACCAGAAACATATAATTAAAGTGCTGTTATCATTGATCAGATTTTGAAAAATGGTTTTAGCATCAGGTATAACACTTGCTATAGAACTAATCGTTGGAAAACTCATGTACCATAACCTATAATGACAATTTATGCAATAAGACCACACTTTTCCGAATGAGTATTTTCCTATTGCATGAAATAATGTTTCATATGATGTATGTCTTTAATCTTCATTTAGTGTTGTGAAGGTGTTTATAAGGACTTAACATATTATCTGTGCATTAGGTCATTTCATGTTACATTCTACAGGACGGAACTGAGACTATTTGATATCTGGAAAGTGACAATACATTTGCATAGTATGTGCAAAATAATTCGTTGTATGACAAGTTTAAGTAGTGTGGGTTTATCTATATTATCCATAAATAGTTACGATATTTATAAATGTTTATACTCCTACTGCGCTTTCTCAGTTTAACACATATATTTTCAATTGCATGTGTATTAATGTGAACCGTTATACTCAAATATGAATGAGTAGGATATGAAAGTTTTAGTTATACGGTTCATCGATGTATGAAGATATTTGATCAGTGCATGGTGAGAATGGTGAATAAGGCGATAGTCGTGCACTGACAAAATTCTTAAATATTCAATGTTTACACGTACATTTGATATTTGCAAAAGATCTCGGGAATGAACAAATTGTGTCACTGTCAAAACGCCCCCATGACAAATACACTCGGTATTAATTTTGCTGTTTGAATAGCTGTAGTGTCAATGAACTCATTTTTGGCAGAATCGTCGTTTTACCTTATCACAGATGTCGTATGTTTAAGATAGGAGGTATTCCTATATCGTTGGGCTTGTCGAAATATAAATGCAGATTAAAGTAAATGCGCCTTATAAGAATGCGCAAAAGGAGTGTAACGTTTAAGAAATATTTTTCATTTTTGATGGTTATTTGTCGGAAACATTCAATTTATGGTGGTAACGTATGGAATGGAATGATAACTAAATTATTTTAATAATTTTTGATTTGAAAGTCTTCCAAATACATATACAATGTTTTTAATTTTCAGCAAACCGCTTGTTTTAACAAAATACATGAAACGTTTCTGTACAAATATGAAGACTATGAAATGCAATGTTGGTTATTCCAACTAGCAGTTTATATCTAAACAGAAATCTGTGTCGGTATTACAAATAATGTTTCACTGCAAATCTTGGTCATTTAGTATCAACAGTGTAAATTATGGCCTTATAGTAGTTTGCAAAGCAAAAGGATGTTTTAATAAGAGTTCCATTACTATAATAGGTACTTAACGTTAACTTAAAATAAGTATTCAAGCTCCGGATGTTATTTAATAATTTAATAAAAGTGATTCTGAAGCCATTAATGCATTCTCTTTAAAGAACGTATTAATTGTCAAAGGTTTTATTGATATGTTTGCAGCAAAGACATTTAATCTATAAGAAATATGAGTCTTCTTAAATCACAGGAGCATTAAAGCATTAGATGTTTTGACAAATTACTGGTATGTTTTTAGCAATGTTGTTATAATGTAACAATGATCAATGTTTATATCAACTTTTTCCTTTCAGCTACACGTGAACTCCTTTTTTACCGATAAAAGTTTTATTGGCATGCTTATTTGCATTAACTTAGCAATATGTGCATCTGAGAGAACCAGAATTTCAGAATTATATAAAAACATCTGATTGCTAAATCACGATTAGGTTTATACTGTTTCGAAATGGGTTTTTAACCACAGATTGTTTATTCGGATACGTTCAGGCAGTCAACGTTAATTCAGGGCAGAAACGAAAAAAAATGTGTAATCAGAGAGATTTTGAGATTTTTTCATGATTTCCACTAAATTACCTTGTAATGTATACTAGATGTTGCACATACTAAATGCTCTATTTAAAAGTATCCGTGCAAAAACTGAAGTTAATGCATAAATACGATTCATGGTCATGGTCAAACATTTAGAGAAGAAAGTCAGTTTTATATTTTTCTAACTTCTACTATTTCAAAGTTTCTATATGTTTGATATTTAAAGGCTTGAATCGAACTCAAATATATGCGAAAGTGGAGTTTGTCAAAAAAAGTTTACATTTCTTTCGGCATGCAAGTGACGATATATCAAAGTAAAATTTATGGATATAAAACCAAACTTTAAATAACTGAAGGTTGTCACGTGGTTATAATCATCATAATGTGGTTTGTGTGAATGTGTCCATACAGTACAGCACAGCTATGACCATTCGTCTTAAATGTATAGAATGGCCCATTATCTCCCGGATAAGTCCGAACTATTGCGCACGTATCGGGGAAATGATAGCCTTATTCAACGTTAGTAGTTGCATTTCCTAGACAAAAGTTGACATATCGGTATTTCAAACTTGGACCAGCGTATTATCGGAGTCATTGAGTGTCTACATACATGCAAATGGTATGTGTAAGCTAAGAACTTGAGAGAACATAATGATCGCCGCTTTATATGGTTTCTTGGACGGAAAGTTATCTAGAACCTAGGCAGATTCACCAATATTTGAATCTTATTTTAGAAGTCATTCATATATAAAACAACAGCTCAGCAAATTCGATAAACGGGAAGGTGAATTATTAAACAATAAATGTTTTTTTTTCGAATTTAGACTTCTGAGAATTACAACTTATGCTTCGATTTACTGGTTAAGATACGTCATTGCTTGTTTCTGAAAAAAAACAATCCTCTTTGTCAGATAACACCTTCGGATCGTTCAGATATCTCCACGGTATTTATTAAATTGACTTGGAGTAAAACGGCGGAAGGCACTAATGCCTTTTCTGTACACGATATATCATTTAACTTTCCCCGAAAACGGAAAATATTGTCGGAAAACCCATACCGTAAATATTTATGGATGCATTCATCCTATCGGTCAATGATAGTGCGATTGTTTTTCCCAGCGTCTGTTTTGTAATTTTGGTTATCTAATAAACAAGCCTGCTGACGAACCATACAATCAACATTTATTGACAACGAAATGGGTCTCGGAATAGTGAAGCCTTCATTAAGCCGTTGGAGAAATTGGGTTCTGTAAGTTGATCTGGTAGATTAACACATGGTTGTTACAACGCTCTGCATTAATCAAACAAGACAGCTGTACATCCAATTGCATAAAATGTATATATACTATTATTTAAAATATAAGCGTTAAAAGGTGATCGGAATATTAAGGTTTCTGTCATCAGTCGTTTTAATGCATTGAAAAGTTCAATTGCAAGTCAATAGATTGAAATAAAACCTTAAAGTGAGACATTTACGGATTTTTCTTTAAAAGATTTTAACTTTGTTGCTTTTGAGTTTTTAAACGTACTTTTATATTTAAACACCGACAAGCAACTAGCAGATACACGTGTGTACTAAGTCTAAATGATTCAAATTTTCAATAGCGTTACTAACACTTTGGGGCAAAATATAAAAAAATAGTTAAAAATATTGACCGTTAAGTACGTACTTAATTCATTTTTTTGCGTGGATTAATGCATATTTGGTTGATTCAGTTCGGTAATAATAATAGAAGAAATATTACTACTAGCATGCAATTGCAAAAATATATACGAAAAACTACAGACACAAGGCAAATAGTCGAAAATATTGAAGGACGATACTCTCATTTCAATAAAGATAAGATTAGCGGCCTTTTGTAGACGAGTTCTAAACGAATGTAGGCCAAATTATTTATGGACAAAACCTCCCATGACATTTTTGATTAGGTAAAAAACCTTCAATATCATTTTGACATTCGCATTTTAAGAGTTATATCGATAACAATTATACATACAACAGATAAGACTTGGATTTTCATGTAAAATATATATTAGATGAAATAAGAATGCCTGATCTATTGTACGTTCAAGATATACAAATTATCCAAATCCAACTAAAAAAGCAAAAAATCATTGACATATTTAAAACAATTTTCAAATGCTTACAGGTATAGATGAATCAAACAAATTAGAGTGATACTGTTGGATTACCCAGTGCCATTACATCGGGTTTATGTTTAAACGTTTTGCTGCTGAGCTTGTTTCTGTAGCTTTTTGCATAAATATTTAAATGAATTTAACCAACAAAATTATCTAGATGCAAAACAACAAATACATTTAGAATAGCACTGCCAAAATTTGGTTTTCATCTCCCGATGTATTAATTGAAACGTAACAGAACACAATATCCCTAGAACAGATATAATTTGTACTAATTGGATCTTGAATGTCATCGAAAATAAATATTATTTCCATATAGTCTGTCCTAATTATATTTGATTAGCCATTGGCCTATTAAACAAAAAATATCACTTAAATGCCATCAGATTCTAGAAAAACTATACGAAATATCAGTCAATGTATATACCATGCATTACAAAATTAGTGGTAACTAATACCATTCTTACTTATATGAATAAAATATGCAAAATAGCTATATTTACCATGTGTTCGCTTTTACGACAATGTGATATATGATCTATCATAATGTTGATATGCATGTTGTAAACGTTTATGCTAAATAAACGCTAAATAAATGTTAGGTTAAGTTATGTTATTTTATTCTATGTTATGTTATTAAATATAATGATTGAGCGTCTAACAAATGGGTGCGAAAAAAGGGGTCATATACCAATCTCAAGCAAGATTTAAAAGTAAACACTCCACTCATGACAATCAATTTACTTTTCAGTCTTTAATCAAGAAAATATCTCGTGGAAATAAGGGCTATATTACAAACGTCACGTTGACTTTAAAAGACCTATGACAGCTTTTAGCACAAACAGCTATGGAAATGCCTGCACAAAAAATGGTACCAGGCTTCTTGAGATCTTCCAATCTATGGACAAACAGTTTAAGTCTTTAGAGACTGGCAGGTTTATGGACTACTTGGTATAAAACAAGGTTGTGTGAGTCGCCAGTAATAATTCCATTTTTTTTAAATGATTTAGTTTCCATCCTAGCGGCTGATTCTACGAATGGGATATTTGTTACTGACATAATGAGTAACTTATACGCTTTAATGTTCCCTGGTGATTTATTTAGTTTGGCCGATACTGCTGTGAAAGTAGAAAGACAAATAACCCTTATTGAGTCATTTTACACAGAGACTGTCATGAAGCTAAATACGGAGGAGTAGAAAGCAATTGATTTTCGAAACTTATGAACCGCAAAAACAATATGAGTAATGTTTTATTCTTGGAACTAAGCCATTAGCCATAAATACAAAAATACAAATTTTGATTATTCACACACAAAAGATGCTTGTGAATTGATTTGATTCAATTGTACAACCTTAATTGCCGATATGTGGGGCTACTGTTATTCTGTGTGTGCTTAGGATGTGGATATAAGATACTGTAAACTGATGTGAGGTCTTAACCAGGATGTTGCAAACTGGTTCGTGACTGTGGCAAAAATCAAGTGTCCATCGAATGTAGACACGTTGTATTCAGTGTTGGTTAAAACATCTGCTACCAATGCCGCAAAACTGTTAAAAACAACAGATGATCTCCTACTTATGTCACTCGAGGAATCGAATCTGACAACTGTGACATCATGTGTGAAGCAATTATTTTAAAAAACCGCTCTTCTTACGCGTTTGTTTCACAAGAAATTGCAAACAAAGAAAATGCCTTAATGTTATCGATTACACAATAAGGAGAAGTAAATATCAACTTTTAGATTCTAACATTGATAGATTTATTAGTAAATACCGTAGCAAGTATTACATATATATTTGTAATAAATGAAATATAAAAATATACGATTAAAAACTTAGAAATTGGGTGCATAGTTTAATAAAATGTTGTGTAGGCCTTTACCCGAACAAACCGCGGTATACCTTTCCAGATCTTAAGGTTCCTCATAAACCACCTAACTCAAACAAGTTCATATATCTCGGATTAAATTTAGGAATGGTTTATTTATCAACCTTTATCCTCTGTAAAAACACAACCTATTATCTCTATGATTATTAATAAGATTCAGTAAATAAAGACAACGTGTTTATTTGTTTACAAATTTAGATTCCAGAGGTGTAAGTGCAATAAGTCTTACTGAACTATGTGCATTTTATGACATAATGAGTGCTTTAATGATTCTGTTGATGAGTTAGTTGAGGCATTGTTAATATTGGTTCACCTTATAAACCAACCCTTCCGTTTGACCGTATAATCGACATATATATTGGTATTACAATGTGTTTAACCAATCCTTGATTTAACCCCATATGTTACGTAAACTGTTAAGGCAAATCAACAGTAGCTGACACTATTCGCAAAAAAGTGTGGTCTGTGATCTTAAATTGATAAAAAAATTGGCGGGAACAATAGATCGGTAAACAGATTTCTTTTTAAAATCCTCCGCTTTCAATTAAAGGGACACATGTCTTTAAAGTCAATACAAACACTGTTAAACAATCATATATTTTGAGTGATAAACCTAATGACTCACTATTGATGCATTTATGGAAAAATTAAATGCTGATAACAAGAATGTAACCGTGTATTTAATGGTTGAAAACGCACAAATATTAAATTACTAGTGGGTCCTAAAAATATAGTGATCAACTATCGTCTCATAAGGTAGAAAATATCGTGTTTCGGCATATTTCTATCAGATTTGACACGCTATCTTTCAGAGGAACCATTATATTCGATACTCATTCATCCTTTTCGGTTAACTAAAACAAGTTTAATAATTGTGGTTCTGCTTGTTATGGTGTAAGAAAGCATCATTTAAGCTTTTTATTTATAATAATTAACAGGCTGGATATTATTTTAATTATTAGAATGTCAGTCTGCATCTATGAAAAATAACTTTTATATTTTTTCTATTAAACTCTTTTCTTGCCAGTGTTACTTGTAAATAACTGTGCATTTTTAATGTATAAATATGCAAACCTTTGATATAATGCTGAAACAGAACAAATAGATACCCAGCAGATCAATTTATTTTACTAAAATCTCACGTTTACGCATTTAAATGTCCCCGGATATAACAGTTTAGAGTTTAAGTCAATGGTAAAATGCTTTGAACGCCAATACAAAGCCTGTGATAATCCATGGCTTCACATATAGACAATCTAATGAAATTGTCGTACAAGCCTTATTTTAAAGGGTGTTTCCGAAAGTCTGGGATGTGGGATAAATATGTTAATGTCCGGATGAAATATTACAATTCCATGATAGTAGTTAAATAATGTTATTAATATTTTTCAACGATATCAATTGAGCCTTAAACAAAATTTCAAGATATTTAGTTGGCTCTTGTGAATTGGGCAAATATGTATAATTCAATATTCTTTGCAGTAAACGACAATTGCCGTCGCTTTAACCTGCACAAGAAAAACAGATTTTTTTTTTGTTAATCATGATTTGCCAGACTTAATAATGTACTTGTTCAGAATTATAATATTTATTATTTGTTTCCGTTTCCTATCACATAATCCGAACATCCTTTTTACTATGGACGTTTGTATTATATGTTAACCACCAAGACGTACCGTATTAAGTGTACATAAATCGTGAGAGCTTACTTGATTCCCAAGACAGGGAAATATGACCAACAATAAAGCAGGACTGAAAATCGATGTATATTTGCTATACAAGTCCTTCAATGAGAGATGTATTTAGCCCAGGACATTATATCTGAGCCGTCGTCTTCCTTAATTACACTTCTTGAACAGACTTAGACTTATCGTCCTTGCACTGCTAGACGCTTTGTTATCTCGGAGCTATAGAAATTCGTCCTTTTCTTGGACGGTTAATGCAATAGACCAAAAATCGAAAACTATTTCGATTACGTATATAATGATATTCTAAATGGTAAATCATTTGTCTGTGAGCGAAATAAGTCTAACGTTTTGATACTGGTAATTTGGGAATCCAAATACTAACTCAAAAGGCTTATGTAAAATATTCAATCTACACTAGACTGAGGTCTCTGTGGTATTCGTTTCATTATATTTGGATAAACAGGCCGTAATTTATATTACTGATATTGTGCTTCATTATGTATAAATCTTTTTGAAAACCATGGGATGGTTTCTATTTCAAATGAACCGTTAAATTATTAGTTTATCAATGATATGATCTTGCCGGCAATTGGCAGAGACCGATATAACAGAGGATCTTGCTACTTTCGATTCATTATATAAACCGCCTTTGCTGATGGACTGTAGAATCGACTGGCAAAAGCAATACTCTAGGCTTTAGAATATGTAAAGCATATACCTTTAAAAAATATTTTTCCTCGTCTAAGATGCTAAATGGGGCAAGAAATTGGCAATTTCATTCGATCTTTTGAAAAGCTTTAGTAAATGCTCACGCATATTGCTTGTCCATGACGGAAATGGCGTTCCTGCTGCATTCGCAGCCGCAGATGACATCTGCATCAAGGCAAAGACTTAACTTTGACCTCTGTATCCATTTAACTCTGATGGACACATCGTAATGTCGTCGTTGCTCATAAAAAAATACAACAAATGAAAGATGTTTCTTCCAAATTAACAATAAATCTATATTTATCAATTACCAATAATAGATATTGCTTAATAACCCTAGGCAGTGTAAGGCCAAGCGAAAACCATATTTCATTACGAGCCTTTCGTACAGAAATGGAAAAGTTAGCAAGCAATCTCTGGCTTCGCTGGCAGCGACCCTGATATGGTATGCCTTGATGGCAATTCGATATGGAAAAGACGATAAGGGTAGGCGTTCCGCCGTTAATTTTGGAAACGATACCTTATAACGACAGGAGATAATGTGTTTGTGAAATGGGTGTTCATATTTTATAGAACATTGCTAGAAATGTTTGGGTCAAGGCTACTTGATGTTATCCAAGGTTCCCTGACCTTATGTTTCCGCATTACTAGTCCATCTTTACACTGTTCGGTTACACAGTAATAGATAATCGTCATCGTCAACAGTTTAGCTTTATATCTCTGTATAGAACTTTGTCTTCTTGTATGTTTTGTTCCGATTTGACGCTAAAATGCCTTAAATCCTTTCTAGGTTTCAATCCAGCGGTGCATTTTCTTAATCTACCATATTCATTTCGTCACGTAAGGATCAAGGACGAGATCTTAAGGGACCATAAAGACTGGGAAGTCGCTTTTTAATTTATGAAGAAAGGCATTTGGATTGTGATATTATTTTTTGAGTAAGTCCAAGCTTTATCTTGGGGGCTCTCTTACAATTTATTTTTTCGACTGCATTTTATTTTCATGTATGTATAGAAGGATAAGCAATTTTCTTTAAGTATAAGTTGGTCGAAGCATATTTTGAAACATTCTTATTTGGAAAATAACGGCAGACTTCTCAGATATTGGATCTCTAGGGTAAAATTAAAGTTTCTTTAAGAGTTTAACTATTGCCTTCGCTACAATTTACTGTTTGAATACAACACTTTATCCAAATTTGATTTTGATTAAACTATATCAAGAGAACATTTATTCGAATGCTATGAAATGAAAATAAATAACAGAATTTCCAGAAAGGGGTAAATATAGGTTTTTTGTCTTTGTTTGTTGTCTTTGTGCCATTCGAAATAAGCAATGGTTTAAAAAAGCAGGACCAAAAAGAAATAAATAATAAAAAGCAATGCAAATCAAAAAAAGTGTACATGCAATATGACAATCAGAACATAACACGAAGTGTCAAGAACGAGGCTCAGACTGGTCAGATGTAAACATTACTGATATGCAAATTGCAATAGCGATCGTGATACAATAATGATTTCAGACATAACTCATAATTTTGTTGAAAGATATTTAAAAGAAAATAAATAATATTTAGGGAATAAATCAATGTACTCTGGTTACAAATTCTTCAGCGGGGGATTTATTCATAGGCTTAAAGGTAAGACCATTTTTAATCCCTGACACATATTCATAATGGACCGTCATTTACTCACGACGTCTTATTAAATCGAGAGGAACAAGACTTGTCTTGACTTGTTTAATATAAAATTCTAACCTCAAAATAAATACCATTGCTAATTAGCGACCATTAACTACCTATCGTTTGAGATTATCATTTTGAGTGTGCTGCAAATAGAATATCATGGAGATATATCCGTCATTAAATCTTACATTTCGAGTCTTGCATTTAGCTTTATGTATGTATGTGAAAAAAAAATCATCGATTTAAACAGTGACTTTATCGAAATATCATTTCTTTTCTCAGATAGTATCCGTTTTATTGTAATAATGGTAACAAAAACGCATACAAGGTTGGAAAGAAAATGCATAATGGCATTTGATTTTGTTTCTGTAATGATGTCATTCTGTTGAGATTTCATGCGGTTTTCCTACTAAATAAAGATTACATTTCGTTTCAATTACATTAAAATCAGTAAATAAAATACAATGCATAGCTTAAACTGAAACAAACATGCATACTTTAAAAAATTCCTATTTTTTCTTCTAGTTAAGCCGTCAGGATGCAAGTTAATTGGAGGATGTAACAAATCAAGACGAAAGTCAAAAGATCCCTACCATTGCCATTGTAGGTGTATAAATATTGACCTTAAACGTTTAATAAATCTTGGAATTGATTAAAATATTCTGTAAGAATTACGTTTTAACCTTTTGTGGGATTTTTTCTGAAAAGTTTGTTGTCCTTAATATAGAGTGTGTGTTATTCCATGTGGATTTAATTCTCTCGCAGTCTATATATGAGTTAATGAATGTTGTTGTTGTTGAAATTTTGCTGGTTGCTAGTTTCTCTTGGTTATTGTTACAGTTGATCAATATTCATTTCGCTCGTTATAATAAGTACGCTTATAGATCCTCGAGTTTCAGTACAGTATAGAGAGATTATTACATTTACTTAAAGGTAGGCAGTTCTCATCAGCGCTATCACTGCTTTTCACAGCATCAGTATACATATGTGTAATGTAATTTGTATAGTTAGACAATGCACTTAAAACCGTGGCACTACCAGCGTTTTTCGTTTTCCCCAATTTATCTCAAATTGCACTTCTTAGCATTTGTTTCATTTCAATAAATGGCCCTTCTGATACTTGTTTTACAATGCGATTAACAATAGACACATTTTCACATAGATTATAAGTTCTATGGCACTACTGAAGGTTTTACACGCAGTGAAACTGTGCATATGCAAATAATCTAATTATTCGTTTCCTTTAGGTGGAGATATATGGCACGATAAATTGAGATAAACCCTTCAGACGAACACATGTCATATAAAGTTCATTGACGCCCTTTTGCTTGTCATCATAATTATGATAAGTTGCTAAGGGATCCCGCGGTAGAAAAAGCAACGCGGACATTCCAGGGGAGGAAACTGGCTTGTTGCTTTGATGATATGCTATGATGACATTGCAAAATTTGAAAAAAAACACTGTTTATTATTCTATATTTTGGCTTTAGTACATACATTCTCTTTATTGTGGTTGTCCGAGTTTAATATGTTCTATCGGGCTGTCTTGGAGTACAAGTTACGTCAGTATAATTAGCGTGAACATTACTGTTTTATTAAAATATTATCGTCTTACTGAACCTTGTGGGATCTAAGCTGCAATTGTGTGTTAACTTTCGGTTCCGACCGGAACGTGTTGAATGCTGCTATGTTTGCATTGTCTGTTTGCGTGAGCGTTAAAAACAAACGTAGCATGCACATCTGACTTTCTCATTGGCATATTACTCACGTTTATTTCAAAAGCGCGCAGGCGTTTCGGTTTATTTATACTGTCTGATACCGATTCAATTACTTGAAAGTATCACTTAATCTATTCGATATATACATCTATATTAAAGGTCCTCCTTTAGCACCTATATATCACATGCAAGAGTGCGTTTGTTAACTTCAATTTCTCTCAGCTCCTGTTGTAGAGTGATAATCAAATTGGAAATTAATCCGTTTGTGTCGTCTTCTGCTGGCTCGTCTTTCACAATTTCTCGCCTTGCTGCAAACGTTGCATTGATTTATTACGGTTTCATATTCCTGAACTATCATGTGCTCAGGCATCTTTTGGAAATCGAAGGCAGCCTTCTTATTTCGTGTATTGCGTTCAAAGTTTGCGTGGATATGCTGGTTGCAGATCTATGAATTTTAAAGCAATTGTCATGAAGGTCACCTGGTGGAATATCGAACACTTTCACCGAGGAAAACATTTAATGGTCGCAATGAAACTTTTGATGTGGAAAGTTATGTTTAACATCATAATTGAAGCATAAATCGTTAATTTTCACAACGTGTTAGAAGGCTGTAGATCGCTAAGGGATGCTGTAGACGTTATATGGTTCTAATTCACGTATTTTTATTCCTTAAAAGTCAAACATGTCTTCCTTTACATTCATCAAAACACAGGATGTCCATAGGCCATTCAAAACCTTTATTAGATGCATATTTTAGTTTTCCGCATAAATATACTTACATACAATAAGTAGGGTTATTTCCTTTCATCTAACGAGGGGACAAATATTTACAAGTTAACATTGAGTTACAAAAACACGTCTGCAAAAACCCGAATCGGTTAACAAAATAGAGAGTTTGTCATAAACTTTACATATGCTGAAAGCATGTGCATCCACTGTTTAAAAGGCTGATAGCAACTATTCATTATATTAATACTGTTTTTTTTTGTTCATTTACCAGTATAGCGTTTACTGTATCCGAAGTATGACATTTACCTATTCGTTCTGATAAAAAAATCTTCATTTCCAGCAGCTGTAAACAGCACCATGATCGCACTCGATACCGGGAGCAAACAATAATCATAATACTTAAATCAGATATTTGCAATAAAGATATGGACTTAAACAATAGACAGGTACGGAACTGCACTTGTAATTTAATATATCAAAGATCTGGAGCAAACAGAAAGATGGAAGAAGTAAAATGCATTTTTTGTAAAAAAAGTATAATCGAAAATACCTACGCGGGTAGATTTACCAGCTTTTTGCTTTACACTTATCAGTATACAACAAATTCAGAGGAAGGAAATTGTTATTAATAAAAACATATTATGTCTCTATGATAATATGACGATATTTCCTATAAACATCGTTCATTTAAAGGACTGCATTTTTGATACGCTATATATTTCTGATCACGTCTGTTTTAGGATTTCTTAAAGACACATCTGAGTGTCATAATGGAATACTTAACTATAAAAATGCAATAAGCCACCGCATTCCACTCCATTAAAAAAGACACTGATATGTTCTGAATACAGTTAAACAAACATGAAACACGAACAGTTTTCAGACAACCTTAAAATATTAGTTTCTCCGAATGACTTCAACATGATATCGCTTAGCGAATCATTTCAACTTGCATCGGCCTATAGTTTGCCCCTTTAAATAAAACAAATATATCATTTGTCTGTAACAAAAGCTTACTTTTTATGTTTGATGTTTCTTCCGACTCAACCAGTCGAAATTGTATGTTAAGTAGTATTTTTTCTAAATTCCGTGCGTTTTTATAGTATGACTGCTTGAGTGCAATTTTGCAATTCAATAAAGCAAGTTCAATAAAACAAAGCCTACTGTTACTGTAATTGTTTTTTTTCTGAATGCTTAATTAACGGAACAATAAGATATTTTAGGTATGAAATTGATGACGTGATGATTTCAGGTAGTTAACGAAGAAGTAAATTTAAAAGAAAGAACTGATATAATTAGATTTTTATGTATAAATTAACGTTTAACATAGTGAACACAGATTGAACCTATGCTAACAATGAAAACGTCAACTTTGAAACTTGATTTACTGATAACGTAAAGGTATACATATATGTATAATTTCTACAGTATGTGTACCCAATGGATTAACATTGAAATTGAATTCAGTTGAGACTGTCACAGTACTTATAAGGTCATATAGAAAAAATCATTGTGCGTTTAAAGTATTTATTATTTCGCGTTATAAAATTATGGGGGAGAAGCAGGACGCACATTCTACAAACCGATTGTAAATACTATACAAGTAATTCGTATGAAAATGTTATCTGTTAAAATCATGGACATTGTGTCTACATCATCATCTTCCTTAATTACACTTCCCGAACAGACCTTGACATCCTTAATGCGACGTAATATCGGGGCATACGAAATCCGTCCTATAGTGTTGCTAAAGGTTGATGCCCGAAATAGTTCAGTCACGTAAGTACGAATTTACTCAGACTATTGGAATTAATATTTTCTTCGTCTTTAGCCTAATTGGTATATAGCAAAGAGAGAGAGAGAGAGAGAGAGAGAGAGAGAGAGAGAGAGAGAGAGAAACAGTTTTGTTCCGACTCTATGATACCGACATCAAAACTCTGTCAAGTACTATCGACAGTGCAGACGGCTATATGTGTTTCCATAAATCGACTTAGGGTTACCAGGTGGCACGCAGTATTGCATTTTGGTGTCAGGGTATTTAATCTAACACTTTCCTAAAACAGAAGATGGTGTTGAAATGACATGTGGTGTAAATATGATACATAATGCATACATCTATATCCCATTAGAACTCCCTTAGAGTTTTTGAGGGCGTCATTGATGTCATGTTAGCTTGAACAATAACTTTGCGGAGGAACCGTACAGTCGACAGGTGAGTAAGAGTTTAATTAAACAAACAGCATAATTATTGCATTATAATGTTATATGCATCGAGATGCTTTTTGTATAAGTTGATTTAGGAAATGGAAAATACGGGTACCACTCAAAATACCCACGGTCAAAATACCCACACCTCAAAAATGGCAAAGTAGTCAAAATACCCACAGCAGAATTTTTAGGGTATTCAAAATACCCACAGTAGAATTTACAGGGTATTCAAAATACCCACAGTAGAATTTTCAGGGTATTCAAAATACCCACAGTAAATTTACAGGGTATTCAAAATACCCACAGTAGAATTTACAGGGTATTCAAAATACCCACAGTAGAATTTACAGGGTATTCAAAATACCCACAGTAGAATTTTCAGGGTATTCAAAATACCCACAGTAAATTTACAGGGTATTCAAAATACCCACAGTAGAATTTACAGGGTATTCAAAATACCCACAGTAGAATTTACAGGGTAGTCAAAATACCCACAGTAGAATTTTCAGGGTATTCAAAATACCCACAGTAAATTTACAGGGTAGTCAAAATACCCACAGTCATGGATACCAGGTCTACACTATTGTCCATATCAATCACTACAAATTTTTTAAATTGAATTGATTATTATTAAATCAATTATCCCTTTCGGATATGATGATATTTCCCTTTCTCGACATATTTTCTGTCACCTAATGACAATGGTAAAAGTGCTAAAAGTGACCCAAAACAATTCATAAATTCACAGTTTGACAAACTGAGTAAGGGTATTTTAATAACAAACATTTATCAGTTTGGTAAAAAACTTGCTAAATGGCTTTATTTTTCAGTGAGTTTGTTTTTAACAATCCTATCAATTTTAGACTTGTGACAACCCAGGGTGGGTATTTTGACTACCCTGTAAATTCTACTGTGGGTATTTTGAATACCCTAAAAATTCTATTGTGGGTATTTTGAATACCCTGAAAATTCTGCTGTGGGAATTTTGAATACCTTGAAAATTCTGCTGTGGGTATTTTTGAGGTGTGGGTATTTTGACCATGGGTATTTTGACATACACTTGAAAAATACAGCTATATGAAACAAAGTGAAAACAAATTAACGTTTGCTATGAGGCCTGGAAGAAAAAAAACTTATTTAAATGAAAGTATGACTTTTACACCGAGTTTATAATGTATTTGAAGTCTGTATGTTTTTGTCCCATGCTTAGTGGATGGCCTATATATTGTCGTTTGTTAATTGTTTGCCGTCATGGCTTGTACTGGTAGTTCACTCGTGTTATTTAGATACAGAACGATTGTACTACTACCAATTATCATTTATCCTCTAATAATTCTTTAATTGAACCGTTTCGGCCGTGGAATAATAGTTGTTTAAATATATTTAAATGCGCATGAATTCTAAGAATAAGTTGAACACAATGATACAGGGGTAGGGACGCCGCATATATTTTATTCAGTTTTGCGGTCTATTACTTTTAGAGTGAATATTAAATCATTTGCAACGTAAATTAATAAAATAAGGGTTTGAGTATATTTCACGAAAACAATTTCTTTAGAATTTTGCTTATATTTAAATATTTAGAAAGGGTATTTTGACAGTGAGAATATATTTTAGTTTACTTAACAATAAGTTGTGGCTTCTTGGTGATAGCTTTTTAAATAAGAAAAACAATATATTAAGTAAAAAACAGGAGCAGCAAAAGTCAACTTATCTTTCTTAAAATAAAGACAATCAATACTAAAACACAAATACATTGTGTGTTCTGTAGTGCCAAACATCTTCGCATGTTAAACTGTTCCTACTCTTGTGTAATCTTTGCGTTAAAATACGAATGCTTTTTGAGCCACACTCATACCTCCTTTCATGAAATGAGCATAAAACCTTTCAAAACATCTACAAACTAATAAACATATGTAATGGATTCGTTAGATATTGAACCTTAAACAGACAGAACATTTCACTTTTGAAAGTAGTTGGGAATCAATTTTGTGATATGGTCCTTTAGACCATAGGTGACAATATCAGTCGTGTTTTGTAGTTGCTTTGAACAGATAAGATCCTGTTTTAAGGCACACGGGGCAAAGTCAAACAAATTCCTAAAAAGACAGATACCACCACAAGACACATAACGCCACTTAACACATAACATTTCAAATCCTTGAGAACATTTATAAATCTGTAATAAAGAAAAAAAAAACATAAAAATGATATCAATTGTATTTTAATATGTTAACATAAATACATTCAGAAGTCATTGATTCACAATTATTATTTGCTTACCAAAACATTATCGCCGTAGTTTGGTTAAAATCCATATATGCTGTTTACATATACACTGATTTTATAACCTAAATGATATTAAATGAAATTATACATCTGCATCATAAATGATCTATTGAAGTTTGCTTGACTTAAAATCCTACAATGTAAATGACAAGGCATCGCTATTGTGTTGCTTTTATATTTAGCACCAACAAAATGGAAAGCGCCTGCCCTGGAACATCCAATACCATTACCAGGAGGAGAAAAACTATTGGTTAAGATTAATATGAACGAAATAACGGAATCAGCCGGAAAGAGCGTATTACTTCTAAAAGGTTTTACATTATGTGTTGGCAACAAACGGCTTTGTTTCAAAGAAGTGACAGTCTTTAGATCATGTATGTGTCATGTGTGCAAGGCAAACCTTTTTCACAAGTTTAATTGGCATTTTCTGTTGGTCCTTTTGCTGTGATTGTATTTCAGAAACAGCAATATTGTCGATCAAGAAATCGTCTATATGCATATATAGGATGTAAAACTCTGATCCATTTCATTTAATGATAAAACAAAAAAAAATACATACTATAAACAGTAGTACTGCATGTTTTAAGTCCACCACCAACAATGTTATAAATAATGATGTATTCCTCCAATACAACAAAGACGCCTGTTCCTTAGTACAATCTTGGTTAAGCGAAATCTCCGTGGATGTCTATGAGATTCAATAGAAGTGCAAACATTCCTTACAACAGAGATACTAATTTTCACTACAAAAATTGCCAATATACGTGTTTATCTGACAGCCAGCTCAAGTATTGTTTACAAAACTGGTTTCAGCTCAAGATAGCCATTGTCAAGTCATATAATAGAAATTTACGTTATGAATAATTATGATTTGATAATTATATGAAAAGCTTTAGAACCAAGCTCAGAAACCAAACATATCATTTGATGCCGTCAACTGGTTAATGAGAAGAAGTCTGTAAAATCTGCATTGCAAAGTCAGACCCATTTCAAGAATAGTTAAGACATATATTTAGAAATGATTCACTATTATCATTATTATTGCCATGATAGCAGCTAATACACAGATTCAGCAAAGAGTCAGCTTTAGAAGTCAAGAGTACCATAGACTGTGTAAGTAAATTTTCAGTGTTATTTTGATATGTTCTTCATACTATTATTTGAAATATTGGGAATTTGATAAGTATGTGTCACTCACCCTGTACTAATTAATATCATTTATGTTCCATGATATAGTAGTTTTAAATTTGTAATTATTGTTTAATATTAGAATTGTTCGTCATGTCAATTACATATTTTTCAGTATTGTCCTTGAATATTGCGTATTTCTGCACTTGAACGATTCCTATTTGATTTTTGATTGTGCTGGAAATTTCGAACTCATAATTCGCCTTTTATCATTATATATGGTCGACCGAAAATTCCAATGGAGCCCCTAGTGAGGAATGTCATAATCAACAAGTAAGCCAACAAAAGGTTAGGATCGGTCGGCAGAGGTTTGTTGGCATTCGTGTTGGCTAGTTCTTCGCTAGACACCCGCGGTGTGTCAGTGGGATTCGCGTTTAATAGACGTACTGGAATCTTTACTTCAAGAGACGTTTAGAGATTTACTAGACAACAGCTTAAATATTCGTCGTATAAATCAACCATCTTTTCCATCTACAACCGTAATCCTTGAGAGGGTTATCTACTATGGTCGTGGACAAATATGGTGGCTGACAAGGACTTTAGTGGTGTGGTTATTTTCCATTCGTTATGGTGAAAAAATACACTGATAAAAGTGTTCATGTTACTTTATGGCTGACTACAAGTAAGCACCTCTTACTCCATGGCATAAATATCTCATGAAAACTTTATTAATATATATTAATATACGTTTTAGGAAAAAGGCAAGTTATTTTAAGCGTGATAGATAACAAGCATGGCATATTCACAACTTATATTCATTGGTGAAGTTTCAGCATGTATGGTGACAGGGATACAAGTTTTTCATCCTTAATTAACAGACAAAATTGATCTAAAATTATACCTAGCCCAGTTTGTCATATCAATGCATTAAGACTATTATGTTGTGGTCAGTGTTTTTGCTTGTTTTTTGTGTTGTTTTAGTGTGAAACTATAGATTTCCTCAGTGAATGAAAGAAGTAGTTTAACACTACATTACAAGTCGTGTTGACATGTAGTAACATCACCATGGTAACAATTTGGTCTAGTCACCCATTAACAATTTTCCATATCCAGCTCTACTACAGCATTCTATGGTTTCAGACCATGAAAACAGGTTGCAGTTAATAAATTTCAGGTTGTTTCAGTTGATTAATTACAGTCGTTTCGGTAGTAAATTTACATTAATTGTATTCCTCCGTCTTCAGATAGAGTTGGGATCTCTAATCATAGAAGTACTTGGGGTTTACCTATAGGTTTATTATTATTCGTTTTATTGTTAAGCCTCCTCAAGTTAAAGCATACTTTGATAAGATTTACCTTTTGCGTTTTATATTTGTTTAGGATTGTTGGGATAAGAGTGAGGTTTGTGCACTTAAACTTGTAAAACCCCGCAGTAAATTTACATTTTACTGACCGTTCCAAGGCGGAACCTAACAATCCTTGATAAACATACATAGTTTTTTATATCATGTTTCTTGTTTGTGAGTTTATTTTTTATGTCTTTAGCGTTTACCCAGTGCCATTTGACCGGGTTTATGTTTAAACGATATGCTACTGAGCTTGTTTCTGTAGATTTTTGCATAAATATTGACATAGACGATTGTTGCTAAGAACCTACACGCTGTTTGATCCTGCATCGTAAATCGGCATATCTATACAACCAATTAAAGACTAAATGCTGCTGTTGCAAGCACAATGTGTTGCTGTGACTGTCATCATCAGCTGTCAAAAACTGTTCGATTTATTATTTTTAGTTAGCTATTTGTATATTCAATACATCGTTTTGATAAGATTAACCATACTTTTGTCTGTTATTCAGTTTTAGAATTGTTGTTGTTTTTTGTCATTGCCGTTGTGATTTTCCGTTGTTGTCATATATTTGTTCTCATCTTTTTTTACACATGTTTGCTTCTCTTTCGGTTGTGTTTGTACTTGTTGTTGTTCGAACTATCCTTGTGTATAGTGATTATTGCACAGCGATTGATTTAATTCTTTAAATGAATACATCGTTTGTGAATATTTAAAAAAAGTAGTCTACCATAAAACTCGGTACTCAGTATTCATATGCCATATGTAGAGTGATAGTATTATAAATAATTATTTTATAATACTAGTAGTTGGGATCACAGTTTAGTTAATGTAGTTTCATTGAGGAATAGTGAAGTATTGTTTAAATGGAACATTTATAAATTTTCAACATTTTTTTAAGCAAATTTTAAGATCAAAATGAACCAATAAACAAATATGCATCACGAGCTGAATAAATAATTCTCACAAGCTGTAGAACTGGGTGCTTTTCAAAGAAAACATCACATTTTATTGAAAGGTGTTTATATAAAGGACTTCAGATAGAAACAAAAATAGCTTCATCATTTAAGTATGAAACAATGCAACTGAAATAAGGAAATTTGAAACTGAGTATAAAGGAACAACAAGAAAAAAGAGGGACCAAACTACCAACCACAAGTATACTACCAACCTCAACCAAACTACTAGTACAACCCGAGTGGATGAACTGATTAACCACACTCCAACATGAGCATTAGTTCAGGAAATTTGTCACTCTACCTTGCTTGCCTTTTTAAATATCAACCCAGCAGTGGTGTACTATTAACATAAAAAGAAACAAGAATATGTTGTCATTATTTGGAACATTACTGTAACAGACTTACCGAAAGCGGCTATTGCTGAACTACAACCTGTAGAAATACATGATGATATACTGTATAAATGGACAGAAAAATGTTTTCAACAAGATTTCAATAGGCACTGACATAGCAAAAGAGCATTTTGAAGAAACATGAATATATTTTTTTCTAAAGGAGACACAGCTATTAGCAAATATACAAAGGGAAAACACAAAACTGTATTAATTTATTGAATACCATATACGGAAATATACAGAAGAATACCGACTGAAAGGATAGAAGAGGTTCGAAAACATGTTTCAAATTTATAAGCAAGCCATGTTATACATAGATCAAAATCACCATGGGCGGCAGCTGTAGCAGTAATCAGGATATCATCATATCAGCTTTGAAAAAAGACAAAAACAGTTTACAACATGTACTTAAGGACCTTTAGGATTTTATGAACATATTAAATTTCCATTTGGCTTTGCCAATGCACCATAGGAAAATCAAAGAATAATGCAAAATTGCCAAAGAGACTACCATCTGAATATTTGTTTTATCTCCCGAGATGATTTGATTATTTTCAAGTCAACCTATGAAGAATATCTAGTACGACTAGACAGTTCTTACAGGGTTTTAAAATTGTTCAATTAAGCTATCAGCATAAATGAGGTTTTTCTTGCAAAATAAGATGAAACTCTTGAGCAAATTTGTCAGTGGGTCTTTGGCATTTGCCCTGTGTCATTAAACGGGGTTAAGGTTTAAATTTTAGCTACTTAGATTGTTTCTGTAGTTTTACGCATAAGTATAAAAACCGATCCCGAGAAATGCGAGAAAATTAAGCCAAACCATGCTATGGTAGCAACACTCTGTGTAGTTATAAACGAACGTTTGAAATTGAATGTCGGATAAGTGTTTTATCATTATATTGCATAATTAAATGCCTTATGTATCTGCATCTATTTTACTTACGACAGCGTGACAACCAAAGTTATGAAGTTGTTTTTTAATCCTGCAGTTGCATTTGTATTTCGTATTTCAGGTACAAGGGTTGCATTGTGTATGTTTTGCTTTTGTTCTTCCTTCTTGTTTCGTATCATTCTGTATCTCCTTATCAATTGTAAGCTTTGATAATTGCGCCTTTAATCAATTTCAGTGTTCAGGTTCTGATTGCTTGGCTTGTCCGTGTTTCCGTTGCTTTAATGACCTGGAAAAGATCTGAGCAAGCAAACTTGTTTTATTCGATTGAGACATGGAGATGGAATTAGGAAACTTCGTGTTTACCATTTGATCATCTCGTGATGTAAGTAATTACAGAAAACGTCTCCTTAAAAGGCCATAGAAAGGTCGTCGTCCGGCGATATGGCACTTTAGTTGTCACACATCTGAGTTGAGTATTCGGATACCATGCTCATTAATTGAATAGGAGACAATCAACATGGACAATACTTGATTTATATTCTTCCACTATCCAAAGATTTGAAGTCAAGACAATGGAAGAAGAAAAGACGGAAGGTTTTGTGTTTGAACATTTTGGTTTAAACAAATTATATTTGTTATCGTCTGTATGTAAATCTGGATTATTATAAACATAATTCCCTAGACGAACATGAAAACATACAAATTATACAAATTTTGCGATTCTTGCATCTTTTGATGTTATTTAGATATTAATCCTTAGTATAAACATTGTAATTGTACATGCACTCGTAAATATACGGTACAAGTTTATTGCATTTTCTCCTAGCTGGACGCACCCATTTGGGTAATTGAAGTTTCATATCTTATAATTTGAAAGTCAGAAACATTTTATTTTTTTGGCGAGAATCGAATGATATTCATATCGTATTTGAAAAAAGAAAAACAAATGCATTCTCAAATAAGTTGTAAAATGACCAAATGTACCATTTAAACGTAAAAGAACGCCGAAAATATTTCATGACAATTATTTTCGTTCTGTGTTTAACGTAACTTTCAAGGTTTAAAATTTGCCATTTACGCCCATTAGATTCTAAACCAAATACCTATATTTAGAACATTTATGATCTCATTAAAATTTGGGTGAATGTTTTATTGCGTATAAGATTTATTAATTATCCATTTTATACTAAGTTATGTTTAATAAAAGTTTTGTATCATGTATTAATTTTATTGAACGATTGTAAAACCAAAAACAACACCAAACTGTTCTGTTTATCATACGTTTGATTTCCATAGCAACGTTTACTAGTACGATGTGACCTTATCCTAGACACTATATTTCTATTTTTTGTACTGATTCAAATCAGGTGATGTTTTGTTAACTGGGATAAACATTTCTTAACTATATAAACATTTAACAAACAAACACTGTGCACGAACTTCACTAAATATAAGACAACAGGCCTGTAAACTGTTTCTTACCATATGTTCTACAAAGATTGGAGAAGTCCTACGATAAGAGGTATTTGAACGTTTTAATTTTCATTAAAATGGCAAACTATTGAATTCCATACTTTTAAGCTAAAATGTGAAAGATTTGAAGCCTAGGTATAATAATCGTTAGAGAAGGAATCTTCGTCGTGGCAAACATTTTAGCCTTTGTTATATCTAAAGTTTGCTAAATTGATTCAAATAAATCTTTATACACATGTTGCTTGCGATATTATGAATGTGTGTAGTCATGCGCCATTATATTTATGAAACATTTTTGTTACATTATCGGACCAAATATTTCTGGAAATGTATATCTTTCAATCGTTGATTGGCAAATTCAATTTGCCATTTACTCAAACTTCATGTTGTTGTCAGTCGAGCCCTATTTCCAGTATAAGCATGATTTAAGGAAACGGTGATAGTGTTGGCGGATAAGTAAATTATTGAGAAATATAGCCACCTCCATAGCAGTGTTATCATGTAGGATTTATAGGCATTCTTTCCAAAATAATTTCCTATAAACATTCCCGAACTCTTAAATTAAAGAACACTCGACAAGAACTCGTGGGGATTGCATTTTCGTTTAATCAACTAAACGCTTGTAACGCGATTTTCATCTTTTCTTCGTAAAATAAATACAAGCGTCAGACATATCTAAATAATCAGGAGCCTGTTGCAAGATTCGGAAAACAAACAGCAAGTACAAAATAATAGTTAAATCTAAATAATCAGAATCTAAAATATAAAGTTAACCATTTTTAAATGCCAACCCCTTTAAGCAATTATGCATGCATACATATTCTTAGAACGGTTGACTACTTATTTCTCATTCAGTAATTGACATAAAACACAAGTACGGACAAAAATCAATTACTTTTATAATAAAATACAAATTAATTCAATATTGTCAAATGGGATAATTGCAATAAATAAGTAATGTATAACCTGCTGAAACACTTCAGTTTAAACATATTTTATTCATCAGCGTATACACACATAACATAAAGACAAACAGAAACACATGTACAATCTAGAAAAGGATTAGGACGGAAGATAAATATATATGAAAAAGTTCAACTCTAAATACAAGCAAAGGTAAATAGCTAATGACGGACATCTGTACAAATTTGCCTTTATTTAATATGATTATGACATTATCAGAATATGTGTTTCATACCAAGAATGCTCCTGTTTACTATGTTATTAAAGATATAAAACTTAAAGATTCGGTGAACAAAATTGACAGATGTGCAACGTTTACCGTTTTAGTCTGGCTACAGTGTTGTTAGCAATTTGTAATAAAATTTGCAATGTGATCGATTATATAATTTGCTTTTTGAAACGACTATATGTGTATCTATTTTTTTCATTTGAAGAAAAATAAATTATTTCAAGCAGTATTTTTATGCCGTTGTTGTTCACTTGTAAAATGCTGTAAATGTACATAACGGACATAAATTCAATGGCTTTGTTTTACAGTTGTCTTAAACGTTTGCCTTCTGACGTTGCAAAATGTTTAAAAAGACAATAATGCATGCTTTATCAATGGTTTCAACTATAAAATGTCCATATATTTTTTTCGAACCAGCACAATATCCGTTTCTTTTTGCAATATGCCCGTATAACCTTACACTCTGGGCGTATAAACCAAATCTAGAGGCGGAAGTACAAATATGCGGACGAGCGGACTGGGGTAAGTCTAAAAATCATATAAACCAACCGAAGTAACAAGTGGTCTATTCCATAAATACTTTTTTAACCGAATTTCGACTGAATATGACCCTGTATTCAAAGATACAATAAATCTTAATGTGAATCGATGTTTTACTTTTGCAAACAATGAAAATTCGTTGTGATCTGCAGGTAAATCTACCTGATTATACACAATATGTCTTAAGTAGATATTTTAATACAAATTCACTTGATACAAATTGTACAAATCTATTCAAACTTTGCAAAAATAGTTTATTGATACTTGAAAAATTCATCGTAAAAATAAACACTGCACTTTACTTAGAACCGTAAACTATTGGTATATATTTAGTGCAGAAAGTTGAATTCACGAGACGAGTGTCATTCCAAAACGATTTATACTTATTTATGTTTGAGATCTTTCGTTTAAGTTATTTCTAGCGTGAAAATGACCATGTCGACCTTGTATTAATCTCTTCATTGATGAGATGTTGTTGTGGTTTTTGTAGAAAGAAAATAAAATGAATTTGTTGCGATCGTCTTATTGTCGTTGTCAGTGGTGGTAACGTCGTCGACAGCTTGCAAAGTTTTAACTTAATCCATAGTGTTATAGATGTTAAAAAAACACCGGACCGCCATGTTTTCCGTGAGAGAACGAACATGCTTTGCAAGGTGTACCATTATTCTGGATATACTAAATATTACGTTTTGTCCAATTTTTATTTGAAAAAGATGCGCATCGAAACAATCACCAACTCGAAAAATGAAGCAACAGCACAAATCTCAACAGTAACAATAACCGCTAAATATGTCGTCAAAATCTTATGTTCCAAGTCACAATAATATGCTCCTCCTACATGTTCATCCACTCTGAAAGACTCAGTCTGTAAAAACATAAAAGGAATGAAAATGGCTGTCTTGTTTGTATTTTGCCAGTATTGATCAGTACGACACTTTCAATACCCCTAGCACCAGCTTAGGTAGAACAGAAATAAAGAGTGATTAAGAGATATTCAATGGTCCCGAAGGACTAGCGTACGTCTTTCACTTTACGCCTTAGATAAGGTTTCTGTTATAGAATTAGTTCATCTGAGCACCAAACGCTCATTAAGATCTATTGTGAACGTCCGTGTCCTATGTCCATTTGTCGTCCTATATACGTCTTTTCCTTAAGGATTTTCCCTTCACTTGCCATAAGGCTTATATTCAATAGCCTCTTTATAGTCTAAAATGTTCATTGCTGTTGTCCTTGTTGTTTTGAAAGGCAAAGCGGTCGATACATAATGTACAGAACACTAATGAGTGTCCACAAACGGTAATATGTGTAAAAATTGATTTGCTATTCACTTTGGCAATATGATAGGGTCAAGCCTCCTATATTTTAAATATAGACAACGCAAAGAAAAAAAATTATACTATCGGCGAAATGGTGTAAACATGAACAATAAATGCATATTTAAACTGCAAAACATTAATATAACGTTAATCAGGCGTTTAAGGCATTTGATTTCACTTTCACACATTAATAATTTATTTTAATTACAATCAAATAAAAACGTATTAACCTTGATTAGGACCTTGAATGCAATGACAATTGATAACTCTTTAAATGGTCAGTTATTCAATCTGAAATACAAACATGCACAGAGAATAGATACAATTCTGAATCTGTAAAATGAAAAATGTAGTTTTTACTAATTTTTACTTAGAAAATGACGTAACGCTTTAATTGCAAGGAAAACAAATACGAGTTATTATCATTTTTTTTTAGGTTTACCTTTTGGGTGTTTACTTTTTTTAGGATTGTTTGGATAAGAGTGAGGTTGTGCACGCAATCAGGTTTAAACCCTCGGTAAATTTATTTTACTGATTATTCAAAGGAGGAACCTAACAGTCATAAATAAGCACACCTTGTTTTAATATAGTAAATACATATGCACTGTGTTGTTTGTGGAGTTTTTTGCTGTTGTTCCTTGTTTCTTGTTCGATTTGTTTGTTTTTGTGTTCTATGTCTTTGGCGTTTACCATGTGCCATTAAATATGGTTTATATTTAAACCTTTTGATACTAAGCTTGTTTCTGTAGCTATTCATATAAACATTGTCAAATAAAAGCATCGAAAACTTAAATAGTGAATACATCGAAAGGCCTTTCACCTGACCACACTTATTGTCTGCATATATTGTTGTTCCCATCGTTTTTTCAACAGATAATGTCGATTTAAAAATATAAGACCGCCGACATACACATTTGATTAAAACTACATTAAACGATTTAAGTCCACGTTGCATTCGCCAAAAGATCCCGGATTGTTGTGATATTGGATGGCTGAGTAGCGACTTGAATCCCAATATGTATTTAAAAAGTTCCGAAAATTATTCGGAAATCTTATTTTACCAATTTCTTTCTCAAAGTTCAGAGAAAGTCCAAACCAGGAGGCTGAACGTTGTACGCCCGGTGATATGACAATTAAGAAGACAAACGTTAACTGAAGTATTGAAATACCATGCTCAATAATTGAATAGGCGTTAATAAGCAGAGACTGTTCATGTACGTTTATCTTTCCCTCATCAGGAATTAAACGACAGCAAAAATACGAAATATCTTCTGTTTTTTTTTATTTTTCGGTATGAAAATATATACTTTAAGATCTATCCCTTCACTTCTTCAAGCGACTAGATATGATTCCACATAACAGACGATCAGTTTAAACAAGATAAATTTGCCGTTGTCTAATACTACAAATAAATGTACCTAAAGGTCTGAAATAATTTTAGCTGAATTTTTTCATTGACCGCAATGAACCGTGAACGCAAAATAAACAATTTACCACAGAGGAAATGAATCTGTTGGTTATCTTCCGCTTTCATAAACTTGGAAACTATAGTATTTTTGTCCGTAAAAACTTTATTAAAAACATGTTTCCTTTATGTATGCATTGTCGTAGTTCATAATTAACTGATCTTTATTGATAATAAAATGCTTTCTATAATGCACAGCACATATGTGCATAACAATAGAAGGTCCATAATGTCTGAATTGTAAAAAACAATTTAATTGTATACAACATTTGATTTAAAGAACAAACTCAAATAATTTATCTTCGTTTCAAATAATTAAATTTCTACCATATGAGCTGATTTGTTTTACAGCTAGGTTTATGAAGAAGTACTTGAATGCGTTCTCACGAATGTGTTGCGTACCAGGTACATTGATGTCAACAGGTAACAGTCTTCAAATTTCTTGAACTTTTCAAACCTAGCGAGGTAAGTTACTACTTCGATGTATCAGTAATAACAAAAACGATTATTTATAGAAACGCCATTTATTATATAGCGGATGCTTACGATTGTTGATTTTCAGATATTAGAAGGAGCGGCTTTTTGTTATAAACACTAAATGTAACAGCCAGATTGCGATCATTCCACTGTTTTTGCGGAAGTACTTACTACAAATCCTTGAACTGAATGTTTCTCCTGATTCAAGCACCCATTGGACTTGAAACATGAATTTTCCTATGAATTTTATCAAATTGGACAGCAGGAAAGAAGAACAATACGATATATTTGATGGAAATTATAACAATTGGCTCACAGGGCTGCTAATGGTTGTCTGATGAGCGCGGTGGTTTGCGAACTCACTTCTCAACTTGGCTACCCGGGTTTAAATCCCGACTGGGCGAGATTGGATTGTGGTTATCAAGCCGAACAAGCAAAGCAGGTTTCCTCCGGGTACTCCGGTTTCCCACACAACTGAAGACGACACCTATGCGAACACTGTGTGTACGACAGTGATTAATATAATGTTGTGATAACTTGTTTCACAATCGCTGCAAAATAAAAAAAGAATAAATTAATATTAGATTAAACTTAGTTGCAAAGTTTATCACAATATGTCCTCATTAAGCATGATGAAAGAGCATAAGTTTGTGTATGACCTAGTCTTATTATAACGCAGTGAACCATAATGAAGACATAAATGAACTTTTGTGGTACGGTTCCTAATCAAATTCTTACGATGTCTGTTATTGCATATTACTTTGGTTTGATTTGCAGCATTTATTCTTTACAGGCCGCTGTAAACACTAAACATTAGTCAAAAATGACTATAAAGGAATATCAGAACCACCCACCCTTTTGTTATTTTCTTTGTTAAATTTGCTATCAGGACACCTCAGTTGTTGTTTTTATTTGCCTGGTTACAAAGAGTTTATTGTTATATATTACAAACAGCTTTCGTTATCAAGTAATGATAGTATTTATTATGTATTATGTTTAAGCCATTTATTACGTTAATTAAAAGTTAGGGCTGAAGAAGTGCTGGCAATCTTCATACTTGCACCTGAATCTACAACCTGGCGTCGCCCCTTGCATATGCAGTGGTAAACTGTTTGATTGCAAAACAATTATTGTATTTCATTCGTCAGTAGATATTGCCACTTTCAAATAGTCTGACGCTAAAAAAGAAAAAATATTGTCTAGGTGCTGGAACATTCTTCATTTCGTTGTTTGCATTGGCATATGTAGTGTCCTTGACCCTGTCAACTTAGGTTTGCATGCATTTATTACCTATAAACTCTTAAAGATGTCTAGCGCTTATAAAACCACTTGAGTGGTATCGTAAAGAATGTTATGAAGAATTCCTCCAAAATATCTCAATTTGTTTGCTTTTTAGCAAGGTAGAGCAACTACATTTCATATTTTTATACAAAATCTTAATAGCCAAATGTTCTTATCCTCTCAACATTTTAAGCATCAATCGTTATCGTGTTCACACGGAATAAAAAAGTGCCCATTTACGCAATAATTTGCTAGGGAAATAATCACATAGGACTTCTCTCTCTATGAAGTTTTTTTGCTAGTAAGGTTTCCTATTCCAAGGTCGAGCCGACGTCGCCCCTTTCGTATGGTTTCTCAACATGCTTAGAAAATAGCGTCTTGTCAACAATCAAATTAAACGACCACAGATTAAGGTTATTTTTTTTCTTTGATCTCTTCTTTAACAAATGCACGTAGATTACGTATAATGCAAAATCAAGTTCTGCACACTTTGAAATAATACAGCTTTTATTAGTTTATACACACGTGTTCAACTGATTATGAAAACAACTACAAACTTATTTGAAACGCTATTGGGTCCGTGAGGTCATGTTGTCGGTGGGAATCGGACCAGCAACTATTTGGCTGGAAGCGGCTACCTAGACTACTGTATATATTAAAAACGATGCTTCTAAAGCACAACAGTAAGGTATTTAGGATATTATATACGTACACATTTAAATCATACAGGGACAAAACCCGTATATTCAAATAGAAACTTTATATTCAAGAATCATTAAGACATGTTTAACGATCCCGAAGAACCAGGTTTGCAACTTGACACCTTTATTTAGCAATTGACTGCGATTGCTTAAAAGTAAGGTCATACGTTACTTCAAAGTCAATTTGCTGTTATACATAAATATAATAAGCTTATCTTGAGCTATTTTGGACGCTTTTGTCCTTCGTCCGTCGTTGTTATCTAAGCACATTTTTCTTAACGATGTATCTTGATTTGTCTTTGCAAATGGCCATCACGGTGGCCCTTGTTGTATTTGATTAAGATTCAAATTATTTAAAGAGTATGTTTGAATCAACGGCAGTATCAAATACGATAATTAATCATGTTGCTATTTACTTACTTCAACAACTAATGCAATTGGTATTGTATGTATTGATATATTCACGTGATAAAGGTCAGTTTCTGGATATTTATAGTATCATTGCTTAGCAGCCACCAAATAAATATCAATGATGCCCAGTAGAAGATCATACACTTCGCAAAAAAGGCCTCTATGTTTGGCCATCAACCATGCCTAACTATGTTTTTCTGATATTGCAACCAACTAATGTTTTGTTATCAGAAACCTCTAATGCAAACAGTGTCATTCTATCCAAGGTAAATCTTTACTACCACTAGTATAGGTGGTGTATTTGAACAACGCCATTAAGGAGTACAAATTTAAACTTTTAAAGTCGTTATCTATAATGCAATTAATACTGTCATATTGTTTTATTGAACAGTATTAAAGGCAAAACCAACCCGGCAGCAATTAAATTCATATTGTGGCGTCCAGCATCAATAGAAAAGCTGACAGGTAGATAATACGGCCTAAATGCAACCCACCCTTTTCTTCTTCCTACGTATGTTAACAAATAGTTAACATGTCACCAGAACGCGAAGAGTTTGTTGTGTATGAATGTATAAAATACCCAAGAGATATCGCCTATCGTTCTTGTACAATGTCTTTTATAAATGACCCGCCATCTCATTTACCCAATTCATTTACATGTATCGTATTAACTAACGCTGGGAATATATATCCTTCTACCTTTGATTGCCGAGTTCAATTAATTTGTCATTCACTTCAACCATGATGCTGTTGCCAGGCGAGCCTAGCCAACGGTTTAAACATGATTTAATGAAACGGTGATAACGTTGGCGAAAAAGTCAAGTATTGGGAAATATCGAAATTTACAAACCAGAGAAATCATGTTCAACAGGCATTTCAGGCATTTTCGCAAAAGTGTGTTTAATAAACTTAATCGAACTCTTAAATGATAGTACATTCGTGAAGTCTATAAGTACGGAACCCCTATATATGGTCATCGAAACGAATTCCGAATGAATATTTATCTGTATTCAAAGATACAATAAATGCGAATTGAGCATGAATCTTTTACTGCTGCGAAAATTGTATACTCATTTTGCCCTGCGTGTAAATCTACCCGATTATTCACATTATTCCTTAAATAGACAGTTTAATACACATACTTTACATCATTAAACAATGATGGCAACGCTTGCTTATATGGAGATAAGGTAGACTTTAATCGAACATATTATCTTTGTAATTGACGTAAAATCGTTAGAATTTGGTATAACTGTAGTGCATCGGGTTATCTTAACATCAGCTTATGTTTAGACAAAAACACTGGTTATGATAGTGATCTCTGTTCTACTCGCTTGATACAGTCATTTCGATAATTGCAATATGTGAAATTACTTAGTTCTTATCCTATTAAATCATTTGTTTATAATTATCGGCATAGGGATGGAAAGTAAAATACATGATTTTATTGTGACTAAAGGATTTACTTATCAATGTGAATTTAAAGATGAAAATGTGTCGAATTAGTTTCCTACTGACGTATCATTTGAGTGGCAACAAATAGGAGAATCACTATATAAGAGGTTCAAGCATGTTCAATGATTTTCACCACTTCAATTCAATGTCTTGATGATGACACTACCTTTCGTTTAGATAATGTATTAGTATGCATCTAAATGTCTATACGATCTTTAAGAAATTATTTGTATTTTTCGAGGTATTGTTGTATCTTTTTGTCATTGTCATCTTCTTTGGTAGAATGGTCGTCGAATACAGAATACAACATAATTAACATATCTGAAAATCAAGTTCCAAATAACAAAAAACAAATACGCATGATGCCCGCGAGAACGCAAATGTGCTGAGTAAGGTGAACCATAATTCTTGAAATAATAATGACTGTAGTATGTCCTGTATCAGTCGAAAAAGGTTGAACGCACTTTCTAAAGAGTTCATATGATAAACCAATCTTAATGGACTTCTCAGTTTGGTTAGCGTGTTAGCATGCAACAGCACCTTCAATGATTATTTTCTATATTAAACTTTAACGTCCCATGTCTTTCTTTCAGCATAAAGAATTAATTATCATTTTCGTTGTCACGACACTGCGGATAAATAAAAGGAAATCGGCGTGACTCACGCGATAGTAAATAATAAATAGAAATAAGTATAGTGTCGGAAAGGAGCTTGCATGCATGTGTGGTTTTATCAAAATACATGCTGATAATCATAGCTACAACGATTGAAAGCTACCTGCTGCTCCTTTTATTTGTTAGGAAGAGGTATTGAAACTCTGATGTTCATGAACATTGTATTAACATGAGATTGCGGGGAAATAATTTAACAATCACTCGGTGTATTTTGAAGACAATCCTGTTGTGGTGTTGTTGTCATAAAAAGGTGAACATCAGTTTTATTTCGGGAATGAAAAAATACTGAACAAAAAGATAAATATTTTTTTTTAAATTGTTAACATGTAAAGCATCTTAATCATGTTTAAAATTGGAGAGCTACAAATTATAAAGTAGCTTTATATTGCTGTCTTAAAATGGTCATGGATGATTATTCTAACAGAAACTGATTTTTCTCGAAAACGTTCTGTACTTAACCATGCGCTTTTTCGTTATAATTAGAACTTGTAAAGGAATTATTTTTTAATCACTTTAAAGGTTATGTTAGTATTTGTATTTTTGAGATATTGCCAAGATAATTTCGGAGTTGCAAGATTTTTCTTCCTTGTCTTTGCAATTCATATTTCGAAACATGCCTTATCACTTCAAGTATTTACACTTTAATGGTATTTAATGGAAATGTTCACCATTCGGTTTGGAGCAAAATGATTTTTGATATATTTTCCAAGAAGGAGAAACTGAAAGTATAATCCTCAAAAAGTATCGAAATACGTTAAAAGCGAACAGAAACATCTGAGTCGATTTATTTCAGTCTCTGAAAAACTTCTTGTGCATCTCAACTTTTGCAAGAAATCACTTTTACACTACATTTGGGCAGTTATTATGACAGCTCATGAGTATGCGACTGGTTTCATAAAATAGAATCGAGCCATAACATGCAATAGTCTTGAAGCGCTATCAACATAACCATCGTGTAAACTTGGTAAGCCTTTTCGGAAACTAAGTTCTATAGATTATACCTTGCAATAAAATGTATGGGTCAATACACCTTAAATGGTGGTTTAAAACACAAGAGCCATTACGTGACTTGTTTACAGTCACCAAACTCGGCTTTAATCTTTCATATGGATATTGATATTCAGGTAAGTTTGCTGTTATAAATTCCAAAACCATCGCTTGAGTAATATAAAAATAAAATCCGGTTAATCTGGTGTCACAAATTTATATTTGTTTTTCAGTCTGTGTAATACAATACTGTTCTTCAAGAGTGATTTTTCGTAGTAAAAAACATTTTTCGCTTGTTAACAGTTACTTCAACAAGTAAAAAGGAATAAGGTTTATGTGATAGTATTGTTATTGTGAGCACAAGGGGCTCATGAACATCTATCGTGAACGCAAATGCTCTTTTGTCGTCGTTAAAAAATCCTTGTACAAATAAAAGGCAATGCCATTCGCGTTATGATTTAGTGCAAAACAAACCGGTCAGACTAACCCCTTTTTAATGTTAGCAAAACGAAAAAACTAATATCAGCTTTGGCGGAGTGGTGAAGCATCTGACATTGGGGGCATGTACATATATATTGTTCAAGGCCAAACACACATTGCGAAAACGTATTCTATTCCATAGAAATGTGAAATCAAAGATTGTTTTTAATTTACCTAAAATACTTTATTAACCTTTTTAAGAACCTTAAATGCAGTAACAATATCAAATCATTTTCGATTATGTTACAAAAGCTGAAAAACAAACATATTGCCACATAGTAGACAAATAATGCAAGTGCAATATATATGAAATGTAAAACAAAAAACGTATAATTGTTTCTTTCAGTGTAAGATCGGAATATATTTCACCGAGTGAGCACTGAAAAATAATTAACACGAGTGGCATAACTTTTGATGTTCTTGAATCGGAGTAAAAACCCATCAAATTACACTTTTTTGAGAAAGAATGCGCCAATTTGCTGCGCGTGCAACCTCTTTTCGGTAATGACGTCTTTGATATTGTGACCCAGCCTTGAGTGGGCTGACGTTTCTTTCGGAAATGGGAGCGGGTAAAATTTAAAAAAAGTGAAAGTGATTAATTCGATATTTTCACCGTTTCAGACAGTGAAATGTCAATTATAATAAAAAAAAACTTATTTTCTATTTAGCGATTGACTTAACAGTTTAATTGGTGAGCGTTAAAAACTAACAAAACTTACCTTGTGAACATATCGAAAAACATAAGCTGCAATAACAAATGTTACCCATAAATATTCTTTTCTTACCACTACTCGATTGAATATTTTCAAAACGATGCCTGTAACTCGTCTTATGCCCGCATATAATGAGAAATCATAATTGAACGGTAGAAGTCTTCTCTACGTTTTAAATGCGGGTCAGATAAGCCTTTTAAAGGAGGTATGAGTAATCCAAAGAAAACATAGTTATATACCAACTCAACTACTTCCATTTGTATGTCGGCATTACAGGATTACTGTTTTAATTTATTTATCTTATTTCAATGCCATTATACCAAGTTGTTAGACCTAGCCATGATTCGTATTTGCTGTTAACGCTGTCCCTGCTAATGAATGTGAATAAGAATGGAAAAATCCTTAGGAAATCTCTTGTTAACTCATGTATTGTCTCTTTAGCAAGAAAGTTCTTTAAGAGTCCTAACCAGATAGCTGATAGTTTTATGTCCGGTGGAATTACACTTAAGTTGTCAAGGATTAAACTAGAGCATTGAAATGCCATGCTCACTAATTGAATAGGCGTCAATGAAGAACGACAATTAATGTACATATATTCTTCACCGAGCAATAATTAAATGACGACAAAATACGGACTTTTTTCTGTTGTTTCTTGTGTTCTGTGTTGCATGGTTTTGTATGTGTTGTGCTATGAACTATAACATATAAAAATATGCAATGCAATCTAGCACTTCTTTATTCAAAGATGATGAATAGGAGCAAGATTGTTTGGCTGTTGTTAAAATGTATAAATGTTGTTAATGTACCACCTTTAAAGATGATCTTGTTATTAAAATATCGTGTTATGTATATAACAAGGATAATTCTAAAATTAGAATTATGAAAATGTCCCGTATAAACAATGCCTTACAGCTCAGTGAAAAAAAGTATCGGCGATGCAATGTTTATGTTTAAACTTTCGACTACTGTGTTTGTTTCTATTTTCAATTTAAATATTCAAAAATATATTTTATTGAGAAGCACCTATTGAATGTTTCGAATTTGGAACAAATTAATGATTTTTTTTTTGTAATAATTTTGTGTAACTGAATTCAACCATATTAATTGTTATCCAAAAAAAAAAAAAAAACATAACACAAAGTGTTTTAAATAGTATAAGACTCGTTTGGTGCAAGTGCAAGCATGAACAGGAAACAACTGTGAAGCATATAAATGATGATGATACAGACATGATGGAAAATTGTTCCTCACAGATTTGCGTTACCAGCATAACCCGAGACTTTGGAAAAAAATACGCTGTAATTGCAAAGTAAATTGCGACATAAGGCGATAAATTTGTAGAAAACACGCCTTAAAAGGCTGTGTGGGGTGTGCTTTATGTAAAGTAACCAGTTTCAGCAACACGCACCGTGTGAAAGACATTATTGCTCTTAACCTCGCTTGATAATACGTTGTGTAAGAACATATATTCATGATATTAAATTGTAATGTTTTCAATGATTTTTAGAGTACACTAGTAAAATAGCAACAAAGTTATCAATATGGTTATGTAAAATGAGCAAGTATTTTACACTTTACAGAGTTTATTATGTAGAAGGATATGTTTGAATATTCCTTAAATGAACTGCCTTTCGGCAATTGCGTTTATCAATCGATGAACGCAACATCTTCGGATATATTCGGATCGCAATTCATTGCATAACAAAATACGTGAACAATATTAATCTTGTTATTGTTTATATTGTGTTAGCAGGTCCCATAAAATATAAATATACATGTTAGAAAGTATTAAATTTTAAATTTTAAACAATTGTTGCCATACGTGTTTGAATTTTACGTTTAAAAGTGATTTCAAGTGGCTGATTTTTTTCCTGCGTTATTGTGACGTCATTTGAAAAATGCTTCCGGCCACAGTCGGGTCGTTCTAATAACCGAATGGGTAGGAAAGAGTTACTAAAAGGTTTTCTTAAATGAAGTATTTTTTTAACAATTTTTGGATGAAATAATGATCTATTGGTGAAAATATACCCAAATAATGGCATCAAGCCAGCAATTAATTCTTCAATTACATAATTTTAATGGTATTAAATTTTTTAAATGAAGTACGGTATTAGAATAATCATAGCTAATAGTAAAAAAAAGTTGTTTTTATATTGAATATCAATATGTCTAAATTTAAACTACAGAAATATCAAATGCTTACTTGTTCAATGATAAAATCGGGATGTTTAAAATGAAACAAGTAAACTATTTCAACCTCTCTGTAGTACTTTGACATTGCACAGACGTGCACTTTTAACATGTTTCAAATGATAAATTCAGTCAACTACTATTTGGTTTGAGATAGGTTTATTTGTTTAAATGCATAACGTAATAACTATTTCAACAAATTACTAACAAGAAAAAGAATAAAGTAACATAATAACCATTAAAACAGATGAATAACATGAAAAACTGCAAAACTTTGAAGGCTTCTTCTCGTACCTACTTTTTACCGTTTACCCGCACTATCTGGGTTGAGGACCTTCTTTCCTTAATGCGTTCAATTCAGCAACACGAATGAGTTACAAGACTTTGTTAAGGAAGTTGTTTGAGGTTGTGGTAATATATAAGCGATTTAAGACTACTAGTGTACTTATATATAGTTGAATAACGACCAATAACAAAATTATAAAAGGTTTCCCTTAATAAATGGTATCCGAAACACTGTTTTATATTTTTCCCGCCAATATTTAACTACGGCAGCTGCAATGTTTGACATCTGTGTTTATTCTAACGCATCTCCCCAACTATGCAATAAAAACTAGAAATATCTCCATCTTGTTTGAATTGTGTTTATATCAAATTATGATTATTTAAATACAGTAGTTGCTGACAAGAACATTTAAGATACTTTATGTTGTTTAAAAAACACCTGCTATGACAATTCAAAATTAACGCTAGACCAATTTTGATAAGGGTATGATTTGTTTGTGGTATTTGTTATTGTGTATCTGATGTCAATTGTGTTTGGTGTTTGCTTTTGTGTATGTGATGTTCGTATATTTGTGTCTAGAGTTTATTGTCTTTTGGGCCCTCGCCTTGTTCCCCTAAATAGGATTTATTTTTGAATATTGGACAACATGACTGTGTTTTCCATTTTCTTATTTGGTTCAGAAAACTGTCATAAATTTGAAACAATGGTGTATTTGAATTGTCAGGTATTTCGCAACATGTTAACACTACTGAGAACTGATCATTTTTCTCTATGTATATAAGTGTTTAAAGTTGAACTGATCTTTATGTTAATTTACCAAAACAAACTGCAAACAATAGTGTCATTTAGTATTCAAGTGTTTATCTAAATAACATATATTCTAAATGTCATTTTAGATCACAACCAATAATATTTAAAGGTAAAGAAGTCAAATGCGGTGAATCCTAGCAGAAGCTTACGGAATATTATGTTTTTAGTAAGTCATATTGAATGCCATCACAGAACCGGAAAGTAAACAATTACAAATTATCAAAAACTTCATACTGCCTTTTCAACATGATATTAGGCTTGGCGTGCCAATTAATAATGTGATGCATGTAGTATGTATTGAAATACAATATGTCTTCTAATCATCATAAACCTGTATGTAGTCGACTTACTACCACATAACGCCTACAGATATTCACGTAAAGGCAAATTATTTCAACATTCTCTCCTGGTTGTAAAAGAAACAAATTATATTAAATTGTTAAAATATCATTAGGAAAAGGAGGTCAGGTATGTGTTTGTTATTCATTGCAACTACAGTCCTAATTTTAAAATTCAATTTCATTATCAATTTATTTCTCCATTAGGTTTAAGAAAGACTTAATCGATCGCAAAAGCAAGAACGTGTGGTTTACCTGGTCATTCACACAACACTGTTCTAAAAGTTAATTAAAATTAGTGTCACCAGGGGACGTCATTAAGTTTTTTGACGTGTCTTAATATAGCGAGGTTAGTTATCAATTCGTTTGGTTAGTGATTATTATTTGTAAAAAAAGATACTTGTTATGTAGCGGATGCTTATGAATTCCGGTTTTAGATATTGGTGGTATTCTGATCTTGTTATTGTTTGTATTGTGTCAGCAGGTCCCGTAAAATATAAATCAACATTTTAGAAAGTGTTGTTTTTTTTCAAATTTTAAATGTATTGTTGCCATAAGTGTTTACATTTAACGTTTAAAAGTGATTTGAGGTGGTTGATCTTTTCCCGCGTTATTGAGACGTCATTTGAAGAAATGCTTCCGGTTACAGTCGGGTCGCTCTATTTACAGAATGGGTAAGAAAGGGTTACTTTAAGGTTTTCTTAAATGAAATGAAGTATTTTTTTAAACAAATATTGAATGAAATAAAAAAAACTCCTTCGAACTCCACACACTTTGACCAGCGCAATTGCGTTCATACCCCGATAATGACATCAAGCCCGCATTTCATTCCATAATTATTGTAAATCAAGCTCCTTTTGCAAAGACAAATATTGGCCATAAATCCTCATCAAACACAGTGAAAATATACAAAAACATATTTTCTTCAGTAAAATCTCATTCCATTTTATGATGACTACGTTTTGACCTTGTAAAAAAATCCAGACAAAGAAGCATCCGTTGCTATAACTGTGGTTTTTTATTTACATCCGAGTGCAAACAATGCAGCTATAAAACCAAACATTTGATATTTGCAGACATGCAGATATGTGCAAATATGCAAATCCGCATTTACTGTGTAAAATCAGACTTCTTGCAAGTAATTATTCATTGAAAATGTAAAAGTTTCTCCAGTTATAATAGGACTATGGGTGCAATCAAGATACATACATTTAACAGTTGTTTATGTATTCAAACAATTCATTTCGAGACGATTGTGGTCATAACGTTGAATAATAGTCTGATATTGGATCATGGTTTACTTTTAATACGTTCTTTAAACTGATGATAGCTGTGAAAAGGCCTACATATTTTATGTTGCTTTATCGACAAGCTTTTGTTCATGTGTATGATTGTGAGCAAGTACACCGGTAAAAGCACGCAGTGCCCTTGTTGTCTATGACAGTCAAGGGCTAACACTCATTGATAAGAGTATTACTAAATCTAATCTTTCTTTGTCTGTTGTTATATGGCATTTTGTGTCTCACTGACTTGATGTTTGCTTTGTTAGTTATAAACTTTCAGCATCTCGTAGCGCATTCAGTAAAGAGATGTATAGGGGACATTTTATGTTGTTTTCCATTCGAAAATAAAGGTTTTTTTATCGTTTCGGTACCAAAAGTAATATTTACACAAGTGACTTAGCCAAGTTTGAAAATGTGAATGTTTGGTTTTAAGAGACGAAATAAAGAAGACGTCCCAACAAAACAGACAACTCGTCGTTAAAATAATGTCAAATGATCTAAGAATGACGGTATTAATATTTTTCACAAACGTTGTAAGTCATTGTTTTTGAAATTATATATATAAGTGTTTTAAAAAGAGTTCTTAAAAGTAAGATATCAATTATATCTCACTGATACCATTCTAAACCCATCGAAAGCATGAAATAAAAACAGATTACATTTTTGATTTCTTTGTTAATTATCAATTTTAAGTTCGTTAATACTGAAATGTAAGGTCCTTACTTTGTGTTTCTTTCATGATTTAGCTGTTTGTTATTTGTTTGGAAAGAAAACAATATATATTCAAAATATTTTTAATCAGACGGAAATTTCAAGCTGTCGACTGCAGTTTCCGCAATTTAGAAATTCAATGAAATAGTTATCCTCATTTCGGAAGAACCTGAAAAATTCACTAAACGTGGTGTGTGTAGGAGAGGACGTATTCAGTTTTCTTCTTAAAGAGAAATATAGAGACTACGTTCTGGGACATTCTTAATGTCGTTGTCTGCGTTGCCATTTGCTGTGCCATTGACTTCAAGTTTCCTCATTTTAATGCATACTTTGATAAGATTTACCTTTTACGTTTGTTCTTTTATTTAGTATTGTTGGGATAAGAGTGAGGTTTGTGCAATTAAACAGGTTTAAACCCCCAGTAAAATTACATTTTATTGACCGTTCCAAGGCGGTACGTAATAATCCTTGATAAACATACCTCGTTTTTTTATATAAAGTGTGTATGCACGCTGCTGTTTGTGGAGTTTTTCGCTGTTCTACAATGTTTCTTGTTTGAGTTTTTTTTGTTTTTATGTTCTATGCTTTTGGCGTTTACTCAGTGCCATTAAACCGGGTATTTGTTTAAACTCTTTGCTACTGAGCTTGTGTCCGTGGTTCTTCGCATAAATATTCAACGTCGTACGCGTTAAGACATTTATAACTTGAAAACAGTTTAAGGTGTTTCGCTCTTATTTAAACAATTCAATGTATTAAATTTGATTTGCGTTTAAGCATGCCCGAGTAATCTTAATTTTTATATTCAATGTTTATTGCCAACACATTATTTAAGATGTCATAATATAGCGGCTGAATTCAAAGAAATGAAACTACTTATTAACGCAATATTTTGCGGAGGAAACAATCACATAGGAAATATTTTCCCTCGGGAGGTTACATATTACAAGGTCGATCAGATGTCATAACATACATTCAATATCTCCACACGCTTAGTATCCCATAATATATAATAACCAATTTAACGACTTGTTTACAGTACTTTTAACATGGGTAAAGGTATAATATAGTAGTTTATAAAAATGTATTTTAACTCCATTGGGAAAACAACTCAAAGATTATATGAATAACTGTTTGGTCATTTTAAGTGGTAGAGTGATGTCATATAAGAGTAGACTACTGATACATTTTGAACAAGTGATTCTTCCAAAGCACTGCACTTCAGTATCTGAAGTCCGGTATTTCTTTCAATATTACATTGAAACATAAAGTAACATGCACAGTTCTCAACTATTCAAAAATTAAGCCTTTTTAGAAGCTAAACACTCAATAATAATTAACAGGTTTTAAACGATCCCGAAGAACTAGGATGTATCTGTACCATTTATACTATTTCGCTACACGCTGCGATTCCTTACAAAGAAAGAACTTATGTTACCTCAACAAGTTACGTGTCCAGACACAATTTGCTGGTATACATTATTATTATTATTCGCTCATCTTGGCAGAGATGTATCATGATGAGCTATTATGTACGTTGTATCCTTCGTCAGTTGTCGTCAACAATTCAATTAAGCGTATTTCCCTTAACTATGTTCTCCTCACTGGACTGAAAAAAGCAACAAAGCCCTTCTTCCAGTATAACATGATTTAAGGAAACAATGATAACGTTTATATAGTCGTTAATATAACTTACAAGACAGAATAATCATTTTCAGCAGGCATTCTCCACAAAACCGTTTTAAATAACTTTCCCGAACTCTTATAGAAAATTTGCTAAGAGCTCGCCGTTATTATATTACCTTTTTCTTATCAACAAAAGCTTTTAACGTGATCTTCCATATTTCGTAAAATAAAATAGTCAAACATATTAAAACAGTCTGGTTTGAGTTGCGAAATAAAACAAAACAACATCATGTTCAAAAGAATGTGCGTGTTTCTAGAGCGACTAATCACTAATTTCCTATTCAGCAATTGACATAACTCGTTTAAAAGCACACGATAGAAAAAAAAACACATTTTTCTTCTAATATTTTTTCAGTTGTCATTACGCATTAATTGGAAAACAATTTCCATCACAAGCAAATCGTATACTGGTCAACGGTCAATAAGGAAAACCGCGACATGAATGGCAAATAAATCAGATATTGTAAGACCTAATGATAAATATTGCCAATGACCAGGTTCTATACCATGAATAATTCATACCCTTATCGTAAGTCATCGAGCACACGGAACTGATAACTAAGTCAATGGAATTGTCAATTGGTACAATTTTTATATATTGATCTTGAACCAGATTGAAATGTTGTTGAATCAATGTGTCAAATTGTAGCGGTGCGTGTATCTTGGTGTAAAATTAACAAAAAATACATATATGAACATATTCAAAAATAAGCCAGAAGGAAATTGTATTCAATAAAATACTTATTTGCCGAAAAAAATACTTCTTATGTCCATATTGTTTACGCCGTAAAATTGAAATGAAACAACTAACAATACCTTAGCAAATGCTTTTTCCACTTTAGTACACGTAAATTGAAATGCAGGTAGTAAGTAGTATAATTAAAACAACAGTTACTTGCCCAGTAGCCAAACAATGACCATGTTTTAAGGAACAAGAGCAAGGCCATAATTTATCATCCATGTCATAGATACAGAAGCATTATGACGGTAAATAAACACGATTAACAAACGAACTGGCGTACCTTCCTTATTATAGAAATAGTGATATGAATGAATAACATGTTCGTGAAATACTTTATAACATTTCGTTGTAAAGAAAACAGTTGTCCTTTGCAAAGTACTATTTCTTTTTACCTTTACATTGACGGTTGTCACAGTTAAATAATTTCTTGGCACCAACCCCAGTGTTTCCATTCACGAAGCTAAAAATGCAACTCAAATAAGCATTTATGCAATAAAAGGTAAATTGGCTTGAAGTGAATGTGTTGCATTACATATAAGTTGTTTCTGTTGTCCCTTTTTGTTGTCAAAACGTTAGATGTAGCTGCCATTAAACTTGATATATTAAAGTTTTAGTGTTTGTTTAGATTTAATCTGTGTGTCTGTTTCCAGCATTTGTTTATTTTATCTTTAATGTGTTAAACATAAATCGAATCAGCACAAACTCCATTCTTTGTGGCAATCTGCACATACCACCTTACAATCTGTTCACGTATAAAACTTACGTATATATAACAATTATACAAATGTGTGCAAAGTTTGCAACGCTATTCTTATTAATAATTTAAATGTTTGTCGTAAATATAAAAATGCATTTGAACGTAAACTCGTTGACAATTGGTATAACTAAAGAAATGTTTTGCTGTAGGAAACCGTTATTACACCTGGCAGTTTCTAGACAAAAGTTCTGATTAGTAGACCACTGTTCCTCATTTGTGTTGTAGTGTTATAATCCAATTCATGCATAATTTGGTTGACAATAATTAGGTGGATTATACGAGGCACGAGTGTTTTCAATGTTTTTCGACACATTTTTTTGGAAAACAGTAAGTCTTGATGATGACAATATTTTCCCTTAGATTATTTCTGCCCATTTCAACCTTCTTATTAATTTTATCATTCATAAGATCATTTTTGATTCTCAGAAAGAAAAAGTGGAGGTAAGTGATCGTTAAAAAATCTGTACACAGTCACATGTTTCCCGCGAAATTACGAACATGCTTAGCAAGATTGACCAATATTAGATATAATAAATGGTTCAGTTTAAAAAAAGATGCGCTACATAGTGCTCTTTTAAAATCACCTTCTTTACAGTTTTTACGAAACAATGTTTATGGGCAACTCAAGTGGCTTCGATTTTAGTTGGCTTAGAGTTTCGTTTCGACATCATGGAGAATCAAGAATATTGCAAAATTCAAGCTGGTTAACAAACCAAGTGATATAATTAACAATAACATATAAATGTTATCTATCTGCCACCTGGATTGTTTAAGAAAAGGTTATTTTGTATTAAAAAAACAGTATTAAAAATAATTTGGAGAAAATATTAAACACTTGTCAAAAACGTTGTGTAAATTATGTTGTTAAACATTAAAAGTGAAACAATTCTCTTTATTTCTAGAATGTATAAAAACAAAACAAAGAAATTATTGATAAGAATAAAATAATGCATTTGTGAAATATCCTAAATTTCACCTGATATAGGAGAATTTTGTTTGTAGTGCTTTCATTATTGCTGTCCAAATATTTTCAATACTGATATTTCTGACAAGGAATGATTTTTGTTAAAAAAAAATTCTGTATTTCACAATGTTGTGATAATAAAACACGTAAAGGAAGTATTGCTTGATTATAAGTATTGGTATTGTTGCTATTGCTAAAACAATATTTGAGATATTGACGGTTTTCGAATGTTGGATTTAACAGAGTTATCTTCCTTGACTTCGTGTCAGCCACATATCGGAAAAGCGTATAACATATGCAAGCATTAACACTTTTATGGTATTTTAAATAAATTGCCTGTATTCTGTTTGTAGATTTATCATTGATGATAACAATGATAGCTATATGGTAAATGTCGGGCACGTAGCGGGGAGTATATATAATATTTACTTCAAAATTTTAAAACAAGTGCGCCAAAAACATAAAATGTATGGGAATTGCTGTCTTGTTTGTAATGATCAGTACAACACTGTCAACCTCCTAGAACAGTTACGGTAGTAAGGCTTGTTCAAAAGTGATTAAGACCCATTCAATGTTCCAGAGGTCTTTTACGTTATTTTTATCTGTTACAACATATTGCACTTGCTAATTTTTATTTAAAGAAAACGTATAATGTTCGGAATATGTTTTTCGTTATACTATAAGTTCATCTGAGCCCAAAGAGCTCCTGAAGGTCTATGATGAACGCCAGTGGCCATTTGTCGTCTTAAACAATTCCTTAACCCGTCTTTTTCTTGACGATTTCCTCTTATTCTTACGTGTAGCTGCCTCTCTTGAGTTAGTTTAAATGTTCACGATAATTCTATTTGGTTTATTTTCTCAAGCGATTGAAGTTCAACAGTAATGTATAGAACTCCAATGCAAATGATTTTAAAGTCTTCAAAAGGTAAACGTGTAACAATTGATTTGCCGTTCAATGGTGTATTTTGTGCAATACAATACGGTCAGGCAATCCCTTTTTTGATATAAACAAAAAAGCAAACAATAATAGAAATGGCGTAATGATGTCAAAATGGACAATGGGGCCAAATGCAAACTACAAAACATGAATATAACGTTCCACGGGCATTTAAGGTATTCTATTAAAGTGTGTGATTATAACACTTCCTTCATATAAAAGATGGTTTTAGAATATTATTACCTATATTAACGTAAATTAAAAGAAATGTTTTAATACTAGAAAACGTATTTACCTTCCTACGAACCTTTTATACAATGACAATAAATATCAATTTAAGGGTCAGTTACACAATCTAAAATACAAAAATATTCGGCAAAGAATGGATGAAAAACGGAATATCCGAAGAGAAAACAAACTACACACATTAAGATAACTTTTTAATAAGCAGATGATAAAACGCGTTCAATGCCAAATAATTTAAATCACCAGCTAGTGTCAAATTGGACTTGTCAAATGTCAGCATCGAGACTCCGTCAATACTTAACTGGTGAACACATCAGCAAACCTATGACCCGATCACAAATGTCGTCAATATAATTTGTTCTTCTCGTCGCTATTGAAATAGAATGTAGCTTCTTCGGTGCACGAATCTGATTGTAAAATAGAATAAATGATAGAAGTCTATGTCACATTTACAAAAGACGAAAATTGTTGTAATCATGGATGTCTGAGTAGCGGCGAATATCCAGACGCTGCAAAACCGATATGCATTAACAAAGTTCAGAATAATATTCGGAATCCTCATTTTACAAAATTGATGTTTCATTAACTAGAAAGTTCAGAGAAAATTCCGGACATGAGCTGAGTGTTCTACGTTCGTTGAGATGGTTCATTAGTTGTCAAACTAAGACTTGGGTCTTAAAATATAATGCTCATGAACTGAAAAGGCGTCGATAAAAACAGACAATATCGTATATTATTAATCAACTATTACGTATTTGGCGAAATACAGAGACAATTGCGGTACCAATACCATACAATTGAAGACAATATATGCCAGAACTCGCTCAATATCGACCAAACTCGGCCAATATCAACAAAACTCGCCTAATATGAGTTTCCACCGTTTTGATTGGCTAAAAACTAGCCTAATATAGGATTTGAGAAATGGGCCATTTTCATTGGCTTTCGAAACTCGCCTAATGTGAGAAATATGCAGGAAATTATTTTTAAAGGTAGCCATTTTCTTTTTCGTTTTCCTACTCTTTTGAAAACGATTTTGTAAACCGACAAAATGGACGACGAAGGTGAAACATTTGATTATGAAAAAGAAAATAAAAGGTGAAACATTTGACGTTTTGGCAAATGATTTACGAATTTAAGACTCAAAGACATGCTTACAATGTACAATGCTTTATTCATAAGTATGTGCAATGTCACTCTAAGGATGCATGTCAAAATCAGCAAAGTCAAGTCTAGAAAAGCAGACATTATGAATGAATAAGGGATAAATACGGCTTCACTGTGAACTAAAGGTAAGTTATAAGAATGTTTTAACCAAAATGATAATAGTTAATTAATAAAATACTTATTAATTAGGTGATTGCATATTGGCCCAGTTATTTGTCCTCGGTCAGCTGTATTTGCCTTCGCCCTTTCGGGCTCAGGCAAATACAGCTAACCTCGGACAAATAACTAGGCCAATATGAAATCACCTAATTAATAACATTATATTATTTCCAAATCAGATTTTAAACCACGACATAAAATGAACTATTTTCTGTTGTTTTCCCGTAATCTACCTTGTATGTGTTTTGCTATGCACTATTTTTGCTACTTTTTGACCATCGTCGATATAAGATCTAGTGTCCATTTCTTTTAACAACTTGATATGTATCTATGTTGTTTATTCGAAGAAGCAAATAATAAATTTTAACAAGATTGTTTAGTCATTGTCTAATGGTACAATGTTGTAAATGAACTACGATGTCAGAATGCATTTGCTCGAAAGTGTATATTGACCGCAAAGAAAAATGCAAACCTATAAACGCAAAAAGAACGTTAGATTACAGTAGACATGGTATTTTTTTGTTATTTTGTATGTGCTGAATGCAGCTTACATAATGCCTCTAAAGGCATGAGCAATTACAAAATATAGAAAGTTATACGGATTCTTTACTGCCCCCGCCAGCCTTTATTGATATAATACAAGGGATTTATCGTAGGGATAAGTATTGTTTGATAGCTATTGGAGAGGTCATGGTAGTTTGTTCGTGCTAAATGGAAATAAACTGCAAATCTTCCAAAATGTTATAAAATCTACACTCTCACAGATATATCATTTATACAACTTTTATTTTTTGTCTTGGAAAGAGCATTGTTTTGCGTAAATATCTGCAAACCAATGATATAAGATTGCTGGCAAAAAATGAGATCGTATATTTTTATATTTCCGTTCCAAAATTAATGTTATATGGCTTAAACCGTTACTAACGGTTTAAGAAAAATGCATAAAATATCATTTTTTGAACTTGAATATAAAACTCTGCGATCTGCTTTTTTGTCAGCAGTCTTATATAACGGGTTTCCATAGATTTTCGCAAAACTTGGCTCGTTCCAAGACAAAAAAATAAAACAGTTGTCAAAACGTTCAATCTGTGAGAATTATTGTATGTTGTTGGTTTGCATTTTGCGTCTAGCTAAATTCACGTTGGCTTTGTTTATTTATAAGTCCGTAGTGTATTCTGTGAAAATAAATATGAATGATGCGATTTTTCATTGGGATATAAAGTGTGTTCAGCGATCGAGCATTGAATGTAATATACATAACAAAACTTAATAGAATTTGACATCTCACTAAAACGTTTTTCTTTACTTTCTTTTCCAATCATTCAAACAGGCAAATTGCGATCGTTCATTTTGACTACTCCTAAGGGATAGCTATTTTGTTTTATAAATCTTCATTTTGATGTAAGTATTGGTCTTCATAGTTTATGGAAATGATTTAAATCCGAACTATATCTCTGTAATTTTACCTGGACACTTTTACAAGATTCACCTCTTATACCTGCTTGATTCCAGTAAAATACTAAGTTGCATGAGTGAACATGAACACATGACAGTAAAGGCATACATATGGCAAAATCTAAACGACGCAATCTAGACTTAGATACACTGCAATATGTAGTATTTCGTTAAGGTTATTTAAGAACCGATCGATTCGCAAAAAACGGGAAATAAAACCTTGGCACGCCATTTTTAAAAGGGCGGGTGTACTTGGTCTATTGACTCCAAATATGGAAATGATGTATTGCTGAGTGAAATATATCACCTCCCACGACTGACCATAACAAATGTGTCAGTCTCAAGTAATTTTTGTAAAAAAGTGCAATTTAAAGGGATATATGGGCCGCGTCGTGCGATTTTGGGCCTTCGGTCAATTTTCTGACACCGTCAGAAAGTACGGGAAAGTACTCGCACCTGTTTTGACTTTCCGTCGACCAGTATGTGAATTGTTTTGTTGTTTAATGAAACGGCACTGTACATTGAGCAAAAGAAATGGACCCATTCGAGGTAAGTAATATCTTTGAATTTATTTTGCAATTATTTTGAAATCTTAGTGGACGTAAATTAATAAAAACATGATAAAAACTATCTCCGTGAAAAATCCGCTTAAGGTGTCTGCATCAGTGCGTCCAATTTCCTTATTTTACGCTGAGGAAAATCGAAGTAATAATAAAGTTTACGCAAATCATGAAAGTGCTTAAATGTACAATTTATGCAGAAAAACAATATCAGCTTTCGAAACCTAAGTTCAGTATTAGTTCCATAAGTATTCAGCGAATAAATAAGTAATAAAGTTTTGTTTACGCTCAGTTGCTATAAGCAACGCTGAAAATCTATATTTAGAAGTATTATTTAATCCCTGTGTTAAAACACTATTTATGAATAACGGGGAATTAGCTCAGTAGGGAGCGCGTCGGACTAAAAACATTAAGAACTATTCAGGAGCATCTGAACGAAAATGGGCATGGAAACACCGGGAGAAAGCCCCACAATGCAATTAAATATGACGATGTTAAGTTTGTGTTTAACTTCCTTCTTAAGACTGCAGAAACAGATGGTCTCCCTCAGCCTTCGGCACCGAGGGGCAGCGATGGTGAAGCGCCTATCTATTTACCATCGGACAACACAAAAATTGGCCTTCATTAAACATATCAGGAAGAGACCGATAAAGCCGGTACAAGAAAGTTGGGCATCACCAGCTTCAAAGACATATGGAGGCAATGTGTACCACGCATAAGGATAAGTGGTCCTCGTGACGATGTTTGTCAAACGTGCGAACTATTACGGAAGAAAATAGTTGACGCCGTCCTAGAACAGAACAAGTTGGATGCATCATCTGCGTTCCTAGAGCATGTGGAGGTATCTAACGTGCAAATAGTACTTTCTCTACTAAAACACTTACACCTATTTGTTTTTAATAAGTATGAATAACACTATTATCTTAGTATCTCAATAATTTAACAGATACAAACAAATTGCAGGTTTGAATGGAAGTCATACCTACAGCTCGATTTTTTGCCGGTTCGAGGTATTCAAAAATATCACTCGTTCCGTTTCTGCAAGGCCGACTCTTCCGCAGTTTATGTAAAACGGACATCCGGAGAACCAGAAGCAAGGGTGCAGCTCATGAAACGGGCCGCTGTCCTTCCTCAGGGAATGCCAACCACAGTAACGCCGGCCGGTCTTACTGCAGAAAGACGATGTTACCTAAGGATGCACGTACGCCAATATGTGCGTCCAGCGTGCAGTGATTCAACGTGTCCCGAAGAATAGTTTGACAGCTTGTTTGATTTCAAAGCCATTTGTTTCGTAATGACGATTGATAACGGCTATTTGAAATATTCTTACTTATTTACATATATATTTATTACATAATTTGTCATGTATATTTTGGTTTTGAAAGCACATTGTTACATATTTAGTTGTTTTTATTATTCAAGACTTCATCGACCATGTATTTAAATTTTATTTTAGTTTTTATTCATATTACAAGAACGTCAGCTTAAAAATAAAATTGACGTTAATCATTTACAAGACTTGTTTCTTTAAAACCATCGCACGTTATGTTGTTTATATAACAACGTCATTCCAACGTCGTGACGCTCGCTTTCTTGTCGACGCGGATTAAAAGACCACGAACTTTAAATCTGTATATTTCAGATTTTTTGTGCATATTTTTGAAAACGGATAACAGATTTTTTTCAGAAATTATTTAGCTTTCTTACTAATGAAAAACCTCAAAAAAGGCCCAAAATCGCACGACGCGGCTCATATTATATATGGAGTGTGTTGTTTGTCACGTTTTGTATTGTTTTTCCATTTTTTTGTCATTGGTGTTTTGACTGTGTGATTGAACTTGTTTGTTTGTTGTTGTTTTTTGAATTTCATCTATAGGACATGTTTCTGTATTTTTTCATATATTTGTTGAAATAAATCGAAATAGTAATAATTTTCGATAGAGTTCAATCGAAATTAAAATGAAATGAAATTCTTGACTAATAATACATTTTCGGTCAATTTTTTAAATCTTAGCAGGTCACAGGAAATATTATATTGGTATATAATCACTGTGTCTTGTGGACATACCAGATAACTAGCAGTCGGTCGAGTACATAAAAATAAACGTCGAACTTCTTCTAGTGTAATGATGCAAGTTCATGGATTCTTCTAACGTGAGATGCATAAGTTCCAATTATTTTAATCGAAAACCGGTGAAAAATAACAGCAGTACTAACGGCTTTATTTTTTATCTGGATATGATAAAAAATAATCTGTAAAGGGATGTAAAACATTTGCTTAATGGTTTTCAATGAGGTTTACGCCCAAGTTTTAGCGACAAACGTATGTTTATATGTACGTTTAAATAAACCCTAAATCAAATAAGATTGTTTTTCGATGCAACACAATTAAGGCATCCGGTAACCTACAGTTATTATCAAAATGTTATGAATGTTTTGTATGTGTGAAGTTGAATGCTCGAATCCGATGTGACACCTAAGACGATTTATGAATTTTCGATTTCCACAATGTTTGTATTTCCATTTCATCGACAATCAGCAAGTTCATAATACATATGAGGAAACAGGCATGTTCAATGTTTTATACAAAATGTTACATCCTAAACACAGTTAGTCTTAAACTAAATGAGGAAAAAGATTGTCTAGGCACTGGGACATTCTTTGTAACATTGTCTGCAATGGCGTATGCATTGTCTTTCAGTTCGACGTCGTAGGCGTGCAGACATTTATATTTTCAAGCTGTCTAGCTCATAAAGCCTTTCAATGGTATCGTAAAGAATGTTTATGAGAAAGTCCTCAAAAATATCTCATTTTTGGTTGCGTTTCAGGATGCTGGAGCATAATTACAACTTTCATATTCCATGTTTATGGCTATTCTGATTCTCTCAATAGTCATAAAATATTATTATTTTCGTCGTCACGACAACACGGCTGAATAAAAGGTGCGTATTCACGCAATATTATGTTAAGGAAATAAAAAAGGAAATTGTGTTCTCTCATCAGTGTTTTATTGATGGTGAGATTACCTATGACAATGTCGAGCCGACGTCTGAAAACACCTTTATTTTTTCAACATGCAAATTACCTAAAATAATAACAAATAAAGCCAGCTGTTTACAGTGCCTTAAACAAAAAAACGGGTTTCGGTTATATTTGCTGTGATCAATTCTAAAATAGCTGTATATGCATTAAAAATATTACTGCTTAATTCACGTTTGCTATCTTTGTATTAATTTTAGCAGTTTTCAGTTTATATTAATTCATTTTACCTCCATTGGGAAAACAACTTGAAATTTTAAACCATTCCTATTATTACACTAGACTACTAATACATTCTGAATAATTCAATAAAATTCAAAGCAATGCAGTTAGGTGTTTTAAATTAGGTTTTTTTTTATAAATAAAACAATGAAATATAACGGGACAAGCCCCAGTATTGGTCTGATTTAAGGCTTGCCTTTAATGAATCATAGGGACATGCTTAACGATCATTCGTTCGTCGTCCTCAACACTTCTCAGTGTTTTTCTTTAACGATGCCCTCTTAAATGGACTTCCGATGGTCTCTCTTAATTCGTCTGTTCTACAACGGCGGCCCATGTTTTTTTATTTCATTTAGATTCAATTAATATAATATTATGTATGAATCAACGTAGCCTACGACAACGACAAACGTTAACGCAGCTGTATGTACCGATATATTTTACCTGCTGATGAAAAATTCCCTGATATATAATTATTGCTTTGCAGTAACCACATGTAAAGCAATGTACAGATACTCCCTAAATGATTTCTTTATATGGCCACCAGTTAATGTTTTGTTATCAGAAACGTTCAAGCTTCGCGCATCTAGTGTACTGTTATATTAGAAATTCTATATCAATAATGATTAATTAAAAACTTTGCATACATAAAAAGAAATGTTAGTATCTTTGTTTGGTTTGACTTAAACGATCATTGACAGAAATGATTAATGTCAATCTTGCAACGCCCTAGCAGTAGTGTTGGCAGTTTTATAAGTATGTCTATTATTGTGTCACATGCTGCAAGTAAGAACCAGCGTTTAACGTCTACTGCTACATCGACAAGTCACGATGACTTATTGTGAACGTCTGTGCCCTTTTGATTTAGTCGTCAACCTTTTCCTTTAATGTCTCTTTCTAAACATTCCTTTTAACTTGACCGAACACTGCCTGTATTGACCTGTCTCGAATGTGAACACATGACCTACGCGGTAGTCCATGTGGTTTCATTTGATTTAACTTTAAAGTTATACATGATCAAATGTAATATATTCAAAAGGAAAATACATGCAACAACGGCATATATGAAAAACCGCAACTTATAGTGTTGCCTTTGTCTTACTCCAATAATAATAAGAAGAACAACAACAACAACAACAAATAACCACCAGGTTGTGTATAAATTGCTAACTTAACAAAATGTTATCAAACCCCTACTCTTAACAGTGCCTTAATGTTTGCTTAAATTTGAGAGCAAGATTGCGTACTTTTAGAATAATTATTCTAGCTTTCTATAGTAAGAATGTTCAGGGTCATTCTTGAAAATAAATAGCGATAAACAAATGTTCACAATTAACGGCTTTACTTCTAGTGTGAATATCTTAGTGTTTAACTGATCAATTAGTTAATGACAACGCCAGAAAGGCAATCACCATAATACACATAAGAAAATAAACCCATGGTTATTGTTGTGTTTCGGAATTTGAGTCTTTACACAACATTATATTCTGTGTATTCAATGGTAACGAAAATAAAGTTGATTGTGTATGACATATATTTTTTGTGCTGATTTAAACAAATTTTAAGAATATTCTTTCTGTGTTTTGAGCTGTACTACATTTCGACAAAAGTGTAATGTCTATAATACAGGCTGAAAAGAAGATCACTGTGGCAAAATATTTTTAACAAACTACCAAAAAACATGCTTTGATTTCAGTTCCTTTAAAATGTGCGGAGTGATTCGGTGTAAGTTTCTGAGGTAATACTCACTATTAGTTTGGAACAAATAATTTTGTTCTTCACATATTTTGACTTTTTTCGAACATAATTTAGAACAATATACAATACTTATTATGATAACATATTTAGCATTTTCATATTAACACATTAACACTGGCCGTTATCGAATTCGGAAACGGTTCAACGGTTAACACAGGGGTTTGTGTCATATTCTTATTGCCGATATATTATGATATACTGACCTTGTGACAAGAATTGCCAATATTTCTGGTTCTACCCTACGCTTTTCCATGCGATAATATCAACGATAAGAATATGAGTAATTAAGCATCCTGTTCTGATGACATCATATACTTAATGGTCGATTTTTACATGGAAGTCAATCATGATTAGTTGGTGTCCCAAGACCTTGGCACATTTATTATTTAACAAACACTCTCCAACCCTTAAATAAGATGTATTCAATTTCAACTGATTATATGATTGTCGTGCTGAACAGCAGACAAGAAATATGTTATGACCAATAAAGTGAAAAGAAATGCTGTGTAATTTTATAAAAGAAATAGCAAAACACCTAAGTGAACTAAGTGTCCTACACAATTTTCGCTCCCGGAAACATTCAGTCTTACACTTAAACAAAAGAAGGGAATGCCGAGTTACTGGGTCGTACTTTGCCGTAGGTTCGCGTAGCTCTCATAAAAGCACTACAACGATATCGTAAAACAATTCGATTTGCGTTTCAGTATGCTGGAGCAACTATACTTGTGTTTTTATATTAAATTTTAATGTCGAATCTTTCCATCTGAGCCATTTACACATTTTTTTTTCATTTTCGTTGTCACGACATCACGACGGAATAAAAAGGAATCAGGGCGATCAATCACGCAATATTTTGTTGAGGAAAGAATCATACTGAAAGAAGTGTTTTATCGGAAAACGTTTTCATGCGAGTGATAATATATATTACAATATCCAGCTATCGCCTAACATACATCTTATTCCACCACATGCTTATTATCTAATCACAACAATCATAAATTTATCAACTTCATTATAGTTCAGTAATAAGACACTGGTTTGGATCTTATTGGCTTTGAGCATTTATAAAAGTACTGTATTTCAAAGTCGTTCCGCTTAATTCTTGGCTTCGCTATCTTTGTAATAACACAACGATCTTCCGCGTTTATGAATGTATTATTTTCTACATTTTAAACACAAATTAATACCGATGTAACTCGATATTGAGTTTTCTTGATAGAGAGGGGTCATACAAAAGTAACACTGGTCGAGAGAAGGCCACAATATTTAAAGGAGAGTGGCTGGTGTTATGTACAATCAAATTGCTACTGTCAATGTTACTGTTATTGTTTAACTGAACATTTTTTTCTGTCATTCCAGGTTTCGTTGAATATCATGAAAGATTTATTTCCTAAATACAAAATCCAGTTGTTTTGTTATGCATTTCTTGAGTCAACACATCTTCTAAAACCGCCAATTATCAATTTTTGATTCAGCAATTAACAAAGCGTTTTTGATAAAAATACAATTATTGAATTACATTTGGAGAACAATTTCGAATACTAGCCGTCCGTATACAGTCCAAACGTAAACAAAGAAAACCGTTACCAATGGCGAATAAATCAGAAATTTTACGACCTGATAATTATTATTGCCAATATATCGGCTTCTACCCATCATTAATTCATATCATAATTGTAATATATGTAGCTCCTGGAACTGATTACAAGATCATTTGAACGGTGGTGTGGTACAAATAAATCATACGTGACTAATGGAGGTCGCTAATGTTCGATAAATTTCTGAGTTTACCAAAAGCCAAATGCGTCAACAAGACACCATGTTTATTTTGTAGAATCAATGTTTAGATTTTTATTGTTGCACCGTGTGTATGTTTATGTAAAACTGGACCATAACAACCTACAAAGCATGCAGTGCAATTTTTCCATTTCTAATGAGCATACAGCAAAAGTTATTTCCATGCAATATAAGAACAATATAACGAATGATGCAGCCAAATGTAACAAGGAAATTAATTTGATAAATTATTTTTTTGTACTCATAAGCGTTTAAAATACATCCTCTGTCCTACGAGTGATGGATTCGGTTTTGAAATAAACAGCACACAATATATTTGCAAATTACTTATCGACGTTCGTGTATTACTAAATGATTAAAATTCCGGAGCAGTTGTAAAGCATCGGACACAACCAATAGCTGACATGTTGTAATAAAATGTGATAATTAAAACAATGGAAACTCACATGCATGCCCAGAAGCCAAATATTCTCAATGAACATATTTTGTGGAAAAGATCAAAGCCATAAGTACATAGTGGCGGCAATTAACCAATTGTTATCTGACCTCCGTAATTATGCTCCTCTGAAACTGTCCCAAATTGCCATTAGATGGACACACGATGAGGAAAATGCTAAAATTTTGTTGATAGCCGATTGCGTTTTATTCTGCCGTGATGTTGTGACTACGAAAATGATGATAAATTACTTAAGCTGGGAGGAAAACATTGGATATAAACATCTAATAATTAAAACTGAAATTGTAACAGGCGAGAAATATAAAACACACAAAAAACGATACTGTTTGACTTCAATGTAGCAAACAATAAAGATACTTAAACGATTTATAAGGCATATGTAACTATGCTCATTTATCAATTTACTGTATTAGCTTATCTAACTTAATAAATGATATATGATATAAAACATATGATTTTATGTGGGATGGAAACCCGGATAAAATAAATAGAAATATCCTTTACTAAAACTATGAACACGGTGAACTTAAGCTTACAAATATAGAACTATTTCTAAATTCAATTTAAGTATTATGAATAAAAAGATATATAGACCAGTCAAATAACGGAGACTGGAGAGTATTCTTTCTAAGCAAACTAAAAAACTACGGCAATGAACTACTATTTGAATGAGATTTTGATCAAACAGTAATTTTAATACTGTTTTCCCAAACATTTAAGTTTCACAATTTCACCAAAGAAATATATGAGTAGCGGATAACCTTAAATTATGATAACTGAGCCTATCAGTTTGTACTCAAATCTCACAAGCTTGCAAACACCTTTCCAAAGTAATATTTGTTCCGAGTTGATTGTTGATTGAAGCTGTATTTTGTCTTTTACATCGTTGACCACTTTTGTGAAATAGGTCTAATTCATAATTGGTATTTGTAAGGCGATTGTGTTGTTTTGGCGTAGGCTCATTTACAATAAACATCATAATTGAAATACTGACGCTGTAATGATGACAATAACCATCACTGTTGTACAATTCGTAATAAAACTTTATACTTTTGTAGCTCAAAGACAGATAGCTTCTCTTTGGATTTGAAGGCTTCGAGGTGAAATAAGGCTGCCAAAGACATTTTCCATTTTTCCCACAATAATTTGTATTAGTGACTTCTAGATATAAAAAAATGTATGTTTTATTTCAACCATTTTTTCTCAAAAGTATTTATTAGTTTATATTTGATTACCTTAAACCGTTGCTAATAGGACTATAATTATATATGATTTAAATGTTTATTTAAATCCCAAACCATATACTTATGTGTTTTATCACTTTTGTTTGAAAGAAACATGTTGCAAAACAATTATGAGTAATTTTCCAAGACAGGCTCAGCGTCAAATTATTTTTTTCTCAGCTTGAGCTTGAAATACAAAATTCGCATAGTCACGGCAAAGGGGCCAACTTGGAAGATTGTTTTTCTGATTATTCCGTGCTTAGCAATACATTGGATTAATTTGTCAACAGGGTTGCGTGCTTGATTCGGTGAGATTACCTATGAAATTCCATAGCATAAGTAAAAGCCGACGCCATTGCCATGAATTACATTTTACCACATGCTACGGTCCTTCACCGACGAGAGCGCATATTATGACGTTCAAAATACACTTGGTTTAACAAATCGAACGCTAGGGTTCAGACAACTGACGTAAATTTGAAAACAATGGTGTATTTTAATTGTCAAGATCAGTACATGTATTTTGAGGCTTAAATCTTATTTATAGATGAAACAATCGTCCCTCATACAAATTGTTTAGTGGTTATCAATAAACTTTACTTAAACAATATGAAACCAATAGTCTCAAATTGGTTTATTTGATATTTTCCATTACATCAATTGTACGGCGGCTCAATATTGTCAACGTTTCTAGTAACAGCTTACGAGATATTATTCACCAAACCTTCGTCAACAGTTTCAAATTATCAATAGTATTGTGTGCCTTTTTTGACAATTTATATTATAATTGGTGTTCAAAAGTGTAAGTATTTCTTGTCATAAACATGAACATCTTTATAAGCATTCCCATTTGCGAGAAAAATAGCAATATATATTATACTCTTCTCCCCGGCGTCTAAGAGAATAATTCTTATTGTTAAAATATCATTAGGAAGAGGAGGTCGGTTTTATGATTGTTTATTGAATGCTACTACAATCTTCCAATTTATAATTAAATTTTAATACCAATTTATTTTACTGTTGAGTATCGTGAGAATTAATTTGTTGCGTTAGAACGAAGTTGTGGCGTTCCAGGTCATTTACACAACACTGCTCGGGAATTAAATTATAGTTAGTGTCAACAAGAGACGTCTTTAATTCTTATCTGAAATTTCTTAATAAAGTGAGGTTAGCTATAAATTCGCTGTTTTAGTGATTAGAAATAAAACATAATTTGTGAAAAAAAACCATTAATTATGCAATGAAGGTTAACGATTGTAATTTTGTAAATATTGGTAAAAGAGGTTAATTGTTTTATAAGGTTTATAAGATGTAACAAAAAGTGCTGGTTGAATTGGATATACAAATCTGTATCATCCAAGTATTTAGTTTATTAACAATCTACACTACAGGGGCGAGCCAAGCAGGAACCAGTTTATATCAGTATTTGTGAAAGCATGCTTACCAAAGACAAACACACATCATACAAGGCACACAACGCAACCAGACAAAAACAGAATACAACGCTAATGAAATGTCTGTATTAATGTTTGTATCAAAATGTAAATATAGGGTGATATGATATAGTTCAATATTTGCATTATTTTTGTTGAAATTGAATAAAAGCGTATAAAATTAGTACGTTATTGCGCGTTTATTGCATTTCGCATATAGATTACCTACTATGCCTAGATAGGCGTATAAGATTTAAACTTTTACTATAAAAAAACGATTGGCCTTTTCCTTCCGACCAATACATTTGATAACAGTAAACAGTAATACCCGAATATCATTGTCAAGTTCGTCTTGTTTTTTCCAATCATTTAGAAAAGAAAGTATGTACAGTATTTTGAATGCATCGCATTTTCCGGTACTTAGATTTAAGATCTTAATTAGGAATGTGTGTGGCAGGGTGACAAAAATGAATATTTATAACTAATCACAAAAAGAAGATCATAACCACAAGCATTCGTCTAGGGCAACTCGGGAGGGCTGATTTAGAGTCTGCCTATATTTGTGTGTATATATGTTTAGTAAAAAAAAGAAAATACTATTAACCTTTAGCATCTTAGTCTGGTCGTCAAAGATGCTGACGGAACAATTCAACGTGTTTGAAAATCTTTTGCGTGAACATTTTCCTCGTATATAAGGATAGTTTGGTTAGGTTTACAAATTTAAGGGTTGCATCTACTAAAGACAATAGCTTTATATCAAAGAATCGAAGTATGCAGACACGCAGATATGTGGAAATATGCCAATCTTTATACTCATTGTAATACCTGGTTTCTAGCAAATAATTATTCCTTAAAATTGAGAGACTCCTTCATATTTTAAATATAAAGATCGGTGCAACCCTACGACGTTTAACACGGTTAAATTCATATTTAAACAATTAATGTCACAACTTTTGCGTAAGCTGGGACAAATAACGTGCATATTAATATACTCGGTCACAATACGTTATTTTTAATCCAAAAACACTTATAGTCATCACCAATTTGTACATTGATCAGTGACGAACGTGCCTTTAAAATCCAACAGAAGCGCATGGTAACATACACACCCTGTACAAATCACAAAACACCGCAAGGCGACAAAACGCCGTCAACGAGTCGCAAATCCCAACAAGATAATACATACAACCCGAACGAGACAGAAAATACCACACGACAACAAATAAAAGGTGAACGAGTCTCAGAATGCTACATGGTAACAAATGCACACTGAACGAATCACAAAACCTAACAAGAGAACACACTGAATGAGTTGCACTACGCCACAAGTCACCATATATTCGATGAGAGAGTTGCAGTTCGCCAAATATCCCTGAACGAGTCAAAGGACGCCATAAGACAAGAAGTACATCTTGAACAAAACACATGAGGCCACAAGACAAGAAATACACTCTGAACAAGTCACAGAATGCCACAAGACAAGATATACATCCCAAACGAGTCAGAAAAGGCCACATTGACACCACTGTCACCCTACACGAGTCACAGATGTATTGTATGCGTTCGAAGGCAATCTCATTTAAGATGACTTTATTACTAAGGGTACCTGTAACATACTGTTCGGCTTAAGGGTTTGATCTTGTAGCTACTGTAATCAGTCAGGTTAACCACATTATCGCTATGCTAATTATTAGTAGAAAAATAGTTCTCAATAGGATATTTTTCATGCTGAATGATTGAATTCCATTTCCATAATTGGTCTTAACCACGTCAGTAGGGGCGCCAATAGTGATTTCCAGTGGATAGATTGCCATCATCAAAAAGCTTCTCGTTCTTGTCGCCATGGAAACAAGAGGAATCTTGTTATGGACACACACATGATGCATGACTGTTTCTAATGTTGCTACTGACTTAAGCTTAATTCTGATCTGCACACTTTGACGGCGCAATTATTTGGCAAATAGAAATTATCGGTGGATGAAATTGCAAATTGCATTGTGATTTTGAACTCACTAGGTAAACATATTCGATTTTCTTAAGCTCGACTTGATTCATGCTTCGCAATTAGGCCTGAATCAATTCAATGGGTGCAGAGAAAAAAACATTTGTTAATGCCTTAGTCAGTATTATCATTTTAAAGACGTATTGTACTTAAGTGTTTTGTGTGCAGTAGGGAAAATATTATTTGTGATGTTAGTAAATGAAATGTCAGAAACATTTTCTAAATGTATGTACGTGTTAGGTCATATTGCTCAATGTTCATTTTACAGTTATCTATTTCGATAATCCTACAGATCATTAATACGAGATATTGACTCTAAAATGTCATTAAGACCTTCCGTCAATGAACAGCTCCAATCAAACGAAAACCGTCGTTTGACACTTCTTAAAAAACTTCTTACACAGGATGAATTCCACTTATTCCACAATTGTCACTGATCATACTTTTTGCCCTTGTAAGTATGCTCATTTAGCAAGTGTAATTATTCCGATACTCTAATATCGCAATCTTATTCATCAGCAGATCGTTATTTATGCTAATAGATTGAATTCCATCTCGTAAATTTGTATAAACAACGTCTGAAGAGGCACCCATGGTGATTTACAGTGGAAAGATTGCCATACATCATCAGAAAGCTACTCATTCTTGTCGCCAACTAAACGCGATGAGTCTCGATATTGACATATTAAAAGATATATGTGTTATCTAATGCTGTTACTGACGAGAGCCTAATTTTGATTTGCACATTTAATGACACAAGTAATTCGCAAACTTACCAATTGTTGAATGTGAATTTGCTTCAAAGCTGCTCGTTAGGTAGACATATTAATATTATTTTATTTTATTACGTTTGACTTGTTTCATTCCTTCGCATTGTTTGCTGTATTGCTTAATATCTCCATAACCGCATCTCGAAGCGATTTCAGTGAAAATATATCTAGTAGATATGCAACTATTGTGGTTGTTTTTTACTGGAGTTTCGAGTATTTTTTTACTTTTGAGCCCTGAAAGTCATCTTTTCACGAGTGACGCAGACAGGAGAGAACATGTGATTTATGGCGTTATGAAACGCAATAAAATTAAGATCCCGTTGAAACAAACAACCTGTTTTTTATTGTATATTTCAAACTCATTCATTTAAGGAATGAACTGCGTGATTGGTGTTATTATCGGGGTATGAACGCAGTTGGACTGGTAAAAGTGTATGGATCCTTTGGACTCCATGCGTACTTTAACTAGCCAAACTGCGTTCTATATGCAACGAACAATCGTTGGAAACTGATTTTGTCATTAAAAATACATGTGTTACTATAAATATTCGTTTCTTCCAAGATTATTAAACCATACTTTAGAGGATGTATTGCGGGAATTTCCCAAGCAAGATTGCTTTACTAATTTACATTTCTCAACATAACAAGTGAAATTTTCTTTTTCTTCTATGGCTCCGCTTGTGACCGTTATCGGATGTTAGACTGTATGTAAAAAACAGTTCCAGACAACGCTTTTACTGTAAAACGAGTATGTCATTTATGGAACATATAATTGCTTTGTTGTTTTTTTCTCGGTACTTTTGAATTCCTGGAAAAGGTGTTTTTTGTAAGCATTTTATATTTAAGTTTTGTCTTGTAAATTACACCAGAGACACTCGTGCATATCGCACGTAGCGTGATAACTTTAGCAGAAGAAATGTTAATATGGTCATTGCATGAGATGCTTTAAATGGGTCATTATGGATATATGTGCATAAATCATATATATCTGGATTAGGTTAAAAGACATTCCAATTGGTACTAAATTCCCTTTGATTGTTTAATTGTCTTGTTTGCTAATGACAGATATTTCATGATGAAACATATCTTATGCGAGGCCATTAATAGGTCTTGAATCGAACTCGAAACATATAGAGTGGTGAACGGCAACCTAAACCACCGTACCACACTTACCTTGGAGGGGAACAGATCTACGTTCTTTTATGTTAGAGGCAGACACATATAAAACTAGTCGAGTTGCATTCATTTACTATATTTGAAGGCTCGTCTGCAATAAGCCCGTGTTACATCTTAAATGCTACGTCCAGAATACGAATTCACATGTTTATCCGTAAGCATTGAAATGTTTTGTATTTGGTTATAACATGCTGCTTTTGCATTAATGTACACGCATAATTCTATTTTTGGTAAGAGTTTTAGGGTAACGCGTTTTTTTCTCACCTTCAAGAACAAACTCAAATCCATAGTGACACGTTTGTATCGACCCCTCAAAAAACATTGTTTTATCTTGTCGAGCCAAGGCAAAACCCGATTCCTAACTGCCATTAACGGAACGAAAATGAAGTAGTACAAATGATTAATTGATTTAACATACCATGTATGTAGAAAGGCCTTTGAACATTTATGTTCAATAACCAACATATTCCGATGAATTGTGTCGTCCTTTGACACTTTTTTTAACAATTAATATCGTCCAAAAGGCCTGAACAATTATGACCGCAAAGGCATACACGGAAAAGATTTCTGGTACGTAAACTTCAATAAAAACAAAAACATTTCTGATAAACTCTGTATATTATTCAATAACTGCATATAGAAGCTCATATCTGTATCTAGAAGTATTTCCCTTCGACTTGCATGTACATGGACTTAAACACGTTTTGTACAGAAAAGTCATTTGTCTGTCTGACATGAAACATAAATCGTAATCATTTCGCCATTTTGCTGTTTCGAGGTCAATGGTACCTTGGGAAATAATTCGAGATAACAAACATTCGATATAACCGAATAACAAAAATGTATAACTAAACCTATCACTTTCCAATAAAACATAAACCGTATAATTGAAACAACATAGTTCGACATAGCACGTTTTAAATGAAAATGGATATTCATCATATTGTATAGATATGTTTAAAGATACAGAAACAATGTAAGCTTAAACTAATACTTACCTACGTTGTGCGTAAATGATGTTGATTGATGATATATTGTTATATGAAAATGAAAAGTATTTTTATTTCACCTTTTCTTTGAAATTATGATATTTAAAAGTGTAAATTTGTTTTGGTTGTTCGATATGTGTTAATTCCTTTTTACTGCATCTCTCACCTACCCATTTAGCTTTTTACTGCATCTCTCACCTACCCATTTAGTCGGCCACATTGATACGTGAGCCGAAAGGTAAAATATTTTTCAAATAAATTAACTTCGTAAACTAAAATTTATTAACATTTTGTCTATAGCTGCATTTATATTTATGTCAGAACAGGTTATCTTATCGAGGTGAAGTAAAAACAGAAAGGTGGCGATTTGCCAGGGCACAGGCGCGCAGATCACAGCCGATGTAATTGTACGTCCAAATACAGAATAATCATTCACAGAGCTTTTTTGACGCTTAATTAACCTCTTAACCTTAGTTCCGACGTTTCTGTCAATACAACTCATGAAGGTAATTGTTTGATTTGTAGAAGTCCAGAAGTTGTAATTGATAGCAATTTTCTGTCGGTAAATGTTCACGGTCGGATTAACAAATGAGGCGACTGTGACATAAATTGATATGTCACTGTATGAAGAAAACAAACAAACAACGATACCATTCAAAACAGATCTGTGTTCTTTTATTTGGTTCGTTATTTGCTTGATCGCATTTGATCATTTCCCTGTCTAAATATCTGAAAAGAAGAGTATAAAAATATATCCAAAGGGATCGATGTTATCAACTAAATGTTCGAACTCGTAAGTATGAAGGAGATTATGACTATACGACTGTCAGAATAGTGTACCCGTGACAAAGGTATGGACATGAATAAATAAGGCACTTTACAAAAAAAAAACACGATTATATAAGAAAGACATCTTTTAATTTTGAAACCGTACGACAACAATATCTTGTACATTTTACTAATTAGATTGAGCATCGATGCACAATAGAAATTAATTTCTGCCAATCTACATTTTCCCGAACATGTATGCAATATTTGGCTTTGCATCGTAAGTTTCCTAACGGTTGAAAGTTAAAATTGTCTCGCAAAGTCATAGCACTGCCATGCTCTTGTCCATGCCTTTCCCCACACAACCAATTTATTAGCTACCAACTGAAACACTTCCGATTCCCAACTGATTGACATTCGCAAATAATTACAAACATTGTATTGACTTGAATTGGCATACAAAGTTGGAATGCGCTTGTAGGTAATTTAATGAATCATCAACCGAGATTCGTGTCGCATTTCCTTTTAATTTCTTCAATAACGCAAGCTATATTTCCAAAGTGCAGAAATGTGAAAGAAACCAAACTGATACGAATATGCATACTTTATAACATACTTTCGTTGTAAAAAACAATTGTCAACAGTATTTTGCGAATGCTCTAATGCCAAACATAAACAAACATCTTAAGTCACTGATTTTATTTTAAATAAGCATGCATATACTGGAACCCAAATAGGACCTTATTGTAAATTAATATTGGAGTCTGTTTATAGCGCTTGATGAAATAATTCAAAATACTTTCACACAGACTACCGTAAACCAAACAAGCGACAGTTCTTCACAAATATACGTTTATATCGTCTCTGTACCCGCGAAAGAGAACACGAAAAAACAATGGAGAACTACGACACAGATAAACGATGGTTTACTTATTTATTGAAATCCCTAGGGCTGTTCGAGTGAAGTAGCCGCTTCCAGTGTGATTGTTTCTAATATTTGAGACTGACACTGGCATAGTCTTTTCACAAACTACAAAATATTATCTTTAAATTGTTCTGATGTTGGCAGAGAGTTGGAAGTGGCAGTTGGAAATACATTAGAACACCTTTGGTTTGAAGGAATATAAAAGGACATCGATGGGACGATTAATAATAATTGACTATGTCGAGTGTTGTAACATATAAAAAACAAGGAATGTCGAATTTTAAACCTTCTTTACAGAATGCGTGAGCTCTTTAATGCCTTAGGCAATGGTTTAAGTAATAAACACTCTCCTTTGCTTCTTTTTTTCTATGAAACATCGGAGGTAATCGATTCTTTAAAGTGTTTTGTTACTATATATTGTGGTATATTAAGGGCAAGTATAGAAATGTAAAGGCATTATACACACAAAGTACGTTATAATCAGGGCTTAATAACGCCACTTTACCAAGACAATGACCTAAAGAAACAGATGTACTGCTTAACACTGACGTCCACAGCCAAGTGCCCATCTGTCACTTGGTGTCTCGTCCCTTATCTCGCCACACTCTCTAGATAGCGGGGCAGATAGTGGTGATCAGTCACTTCCTCGTCTACGTTGGCTTCCAAGTTGGTTTACTGCATCGTAGCCAGAGCCAACAAGGCGCTCTCTCTGCAGCTTTCCCAAGAGCATGGATTGTGTTTTTTCTGACTTGTCCTTTGATGCCCATGATGCTTGTTATAGCAGAAACCAATGAACTGGATCAAAAACACATGTTACCTTTACTTATGGATATTTGTAGCTGTTTGCATTAAATGTCTACACATATTTGAAACATTTAAAAATGTATTATCAGTGCAGAATGACAACAAATAGTGTATATCTGTACTTCTTTCAAAAAATGCGATACATTTTATATTTCGTCGTACATAACTTTTTCGAGTCCACAAAGGCAATAGTCTCTGATATTCCAATTACCGCCTTGGCCTTTTACCCTTCGCCCATCATTCGTTCCCATATACTTTATTAGCTAAAACAAAAGAACACATTCAATTCGCAACTGATTGACACGCGCGATCCATATGTTATACGCTGTGCTCATCATTTTCCGGCTTTGCAATAATATCTTGCAGCAACTATTCCACGGACAACTTAGTCGATTAAATATAGAATAAAAAACACTTTATTTTGGTTGAAACATTCAACATTATCTTGCCTTTAACATATTAGTGTAGTTTTACTCGATTTGGATAACAATGATGAATATGATCACTGTATACATCCTAACATTAATCAGCAGTTACCATATGAGTAGCAATGGTGCTCTAGAGATTTACAAGCATCCGCTTAATGAGTTCTCTAATATTTGCTATAAACAATGCTCATATAATTGCATTTGTTTTGTATGCAGAGAATCAAATGAATGCCTCTAGTGTGATGTTATTCAAGGAATTATATAGTATCTCTTGTGATTTATTTGGATGTTTTATTAAGGGAATACATAGTAACACACCTTTAAAGGCGTTATCTTTTAATCATAAGTAACTGCCATTTCGTGCCATATCATGTTAACATTAAAGTGTTAAAAGAACAGCCAACCCGGCTGTCAACACGAGATAAAAAATACAACAAAACCATTCTACATGATCGTTTGCGATAAATGTTATGATAGTCAATAATAACAGATAATTTGACTTGTTGTTAATAAGACCTACTTGCAATCAACCTTTTACCACAGAACGTTAATACGTTTTGGTATATGAGTGTACAGAATGCTCCGGAGATGTGACCCATCGGTCGTGTAAATGTCTTTTAGAAATATCACACTATCGCATTTCGTCCAATTCATTTACATTGATCGTATTAGCTAACGCTGGGTATGTATATTTCTCTCCCGTTGATTGGCAAATTCAATCAATTTGTCATTCTCTTCAACCATCATGATGTTGTCAGTCGAGCACTATTTCCAGAATACACATGATTTAAGGAAACAGTGATGACGTTGCCGGAAATGTGGAGTCTCAGAAAATATTGCAACCTACAGAACGCGACATACTATACTCGTGTGTAATGATTTTTTTTCCGAACCATTGAATGAAAGTGCATTAAACAATACTCCTCGTGCACTTTCTTAAATCCTAAAATCCCAACGAATGTTATTCTATCTTCAATATTTCGTCACATAGTTATAAGCGTTAAACATATCCAAATTCTGTATTGTGCGGTTTAAAATTCGAAAAGAAAAATATTAAGTACCAAAGAATGACATCATATCTGACATCCAATCTATCAAATAGAATAATTTCAAATGCAGACTTTTAAACTTTTAAATGCAGGCATAAATGGCCAATTACTAATTTCTAATCAATTGTCATGTATCACAAGTACAAGTACAAACAAAATAAAACATTTTTTTATCATAATTAAGCACTCGATTAAAAACTGTTATTGTGGATTGATTTTGCACAATAGCCTTTCGTTGATAGACAAACATAACGAATCTTACATTAATGGCGTTTAAAAAGCGAATTTAACGACCTGTTGACACATTTTGCGTATAAATCGGGTTCGACGTGTTATGATATCATATCAAAATTGAGAGTCGAACGTATTTCAATGTTTGAACAAGATTCATAACTTAAGCTGTTGTAGTAAAGTAGACAAATATAAATTGTCGCGTTTGATTCATTACAGGTATTATTCAACAATTACAAACCACAAAGCATTAAGTAACAGCTTTAGATTTCGTATCAGCATATACCAGACGCAAAATCTGCATGCCCCAATCACGCCAACACGCAAACATATCGAACATAACAAAAGTATCACGAACTACTTGTAGCTGGCATGGCTTTAATACATTTGGCAATTAATACAAAGGAAACTTAAGGTACATGCCAATGAGCCGAACATTTACGATGACCTTATTTAATGGCAGAAAATCAAGCATATAAAACATTATCTATGTCATAAATTTTGATTGATTACATTTCGTTAACAAAATAACTGGTACCTCCATAATACATACAGAAACATGAATGATTGACATTTGAGTGTAATACGGTCTTATTATTTTTATTTTGAAAAAAGAATCCGTTACAAATCATTTTATTTTATCTTTACATTTCTAAAAAATGGTTGATGGATGTCACAGTGTAATCAGTTATTTGTGACAACCTCGTGTTTCCATTTACTCTTCATAGACTGTAACTTCAATATGCATGTATACATGTATATTTACATTGTCGTGTAGGGTTAGAGAGTTGCATTACATATATTTTGCTTCTAGTGTCCCTTTTTGACCCCATGTTATATCGTGCTCACATTTAACTTGATATAAATTGTGACTGACTGATGTCTCGATTTGATCATGTTTCTGTTAACTAGTTCAATTGTTTAATCTTTGACTGTTTGGCTCGTATACTATCCATTGTATTGATGACCTGGCCAAGATACGATATGGTTCCAAATTAGCTCCTGTTGTTAAGTTGATTAATACTAGATACCCACGGGAAATTTAAACTGATATCGTCTCCTAAAAAAACCTATTCAGTGGAAGCTGAAAGGTCACAGACCTCTGATATAGAACATACGTTCAAAGGAGTACGTAATTACCATGCTTGATTTGAAAAGAAGTCAATCAACAAATGTGACAAAATGTGAAACGATTCCAGTTGTAGCACAATTCTCTTGTTGTAAGTAGTTGCATTTCATGCAAAGCGTTTTCTCAGAAATATTGAGATTTGATCTAGCATATTTTCTTGTTAAATGACTATATTCGAATATATTTTTTTTTTTAAGAAGATGATAAAGAAATAGTGTTTGCCGTTATCAAATGGTACAATGTGGTAATGCTATACAATGACAGAAAATAAATGATGTAGAGCATTGAAACAAACTGAACGGACTGCAACACACTTAATTCTGTAGGGAGACAATGACGTTCATGACACAAGGACACGGCGGTCATCTTGAGGATTATGGATACTGTGTGTTCCGATGTATTTAATGGCGATTTCATTGTCAAAGTGAGACGATTTAAACGCATTCTCGTATGTTTCATTTATTGTGTGAGATTCACTTCGAGAAATTGAGTGTCTCAATGCTATATTTCAATTATAATATCTTCAAAATAGTGATGGTCAATATTCATTCATATCAAAGATGAGAGTATTTCTGATTAAGACAATATATCAATCAAATCAAATTGACACAAACTCATTTAATAAGTCTTGCATAAGAATGCCTGCTACTGCTTCTCGCCTCTGCCTGAAATGAGTCTTACTGATTGCGTCCTTTGGTGCCCCAATATTGCGCGCGCTTTTTGACGTAGCAAATACTATACAATCGTTTGGCATTTACGCATATTTTCAGTTAGTGCAAAATATCTTTCTGTAATGGGAAACTATTCATAAATCGAATGAATTCTAAACATTTCGAATAGTGTTCTTAAGGAAAATAAAGTTGCATACATCTCGTACGGAGCTTTAATTAATAATTAACGAGCATGTGCTAATTATATATGATATAAATATATTAGATTTAAGCAAACATAATTCACTTAACTTTTAATTAAAACAAAATAAAATCAAAGCCATCATCATGGACAAAATTGAAGCAACCTTCCTTAACCCATCGTACTGGATACGTGATCACCTTTGCAAATTTGATTCAAATCCTCCAATAAGTATATAAGGAGTACGAAACACTACTGGCTTTTAATATTAAAAGTAGTTCTAAAACTAGTGGATTCATAGACTTTCGGCAATTGCGTTTATCAATCGATGAACGCAACATCTTCGGATAGTTCGGATCGCAATTTATCGTATAACAATATACATGAAAACTATTGATCTTGTTATTGTTTGTTTTGTCTCAGAAGGTCCCTTGAAATACAAATCAACAATTTTGAAAGTGTTAATTTAATATACTTAAAATGTACTGTTGCCATAAATTTTTACATTTTTACGTTTAATTTTGTTTTAAGTGGTTGATATATTCCTGCGTTATTGTGACCTCATTTGAAAAATGTTTCCGGTAACAGTCGGGTCGTTCTATTTACAGAATGGGTATGAAAGGATTACTGAAAGGTTTTCTTAAATGTAAGGACGTATTTTCTTAACAATTCTTGAATGAAATAATGAACTATTGATGTAAATATAAGTAATGAATTGCGGGATTGATGTCATTATCTGGAATATGAACGCAATTGGGCTGGTCAAAGTACGCGTGGAGTCCTTCATTTATAAGATGTTTAAGCGAAAGTTGAGACGCTGTTATATTCACGTTGTCGTTGGTGGCGTCTTTGACAGAGCATAAACAATGAGCCAGTAAAACATACGTTCAATGCATGTATATTAAAAACCAATTGATACACATATTTTTCGCGAGAACACGAACATGCTTAGCAAGGTTGACCATTATTCTGGAGATAATGATAATTGCGTAATGTCTTTTTTTCAGTTTAAACAGGTGCTCTTTTAAAGGCACTTAATTTAGAGTTATAATATACAATCATGATAGGCATCTATATTTGGTTTGCATTACATCATGCTTCCACACCCTTAAAATAGTATATATTATATTTTCTATATCAACTATGTATGATCCATGCCTTTATTCTCACGTTGCGAATATATTATAAATTACATTGTAACGATATCTTGGTTGGAGAAAGTGAAATGACCGCTATTCACGCAATTGTACTGACCCAAATTCGAATAAGTATTGCTTCCGAAAACAGTGTTCAAGTAAAACTGTATAGAAATTATTAAACAAATTTTTCATCAATTTCGTATGTTTAGGTATGAAAATACCAAAAAGGTGAAACCATTTTATTTCTGAAATGTATAAATACGGAACAAAATAAATATTAAACAAAACCCGAATATATGTTAACCATTGTAAACATTGACTTTGAAAAATGTCCATATTGAAACAAGACTTCAAACAATAGTAACACTTTTATAGTATTTCAAGGTGCACTCTTAATCCCAAATAAAATTTACCACAATAAATAGAATTATATTACCAAAAGGATAAATAAATGTTAAACACAATATTTCTTATGAATGATATACAGTTTAAGGAAGTTTTGAATGAAAGGTGCAAAAAACACGTTATTTATACCTTTCGAGAATATAGTCAAACACTGTCAATCTTTAAGCACTAACCAATCTTAATTCTTGTCGCGATTTCCGCTATCGAATACAAGGATACATTATGCTTTATTCATGAATGCATTATTTATTAAGTAGTTAAAGGTTTATCATTCAAAATCTATGTGTGTTATACCCTTGTATGTATCGATTTTGAAGTATCACTTGAATTGAAATATAAAGCATTCTGGTTGTAGCTTTATATTCGTTGATTTATTTGCACAGAAATACAAACTTAAATAATATATTTGAAAAAGATATCGAAATAGGTTAAAATGAGTATAGAAAAAATATGAATACCAGTTGTAGTCATACAAGATAGCCTTAATCACACTTATTGTGAATGAATGATATTAATCAACAGTGGATTAGTTATTGTAACAGTTAATGAAGACTATTGTACATTTGGCTCAAGAAACGCATCACAGGAAGGTTCAACCGCTATCAACAGAGCCATCGTGACAATTTGATTATCTTATAGTCTTTGACTTAAGTCTTTGAACGATATCTTGTAATTAATTTAAGGAGTAAACCAATTTAATTAGTCTAGATATTTGCGATTTTCAAAATGCTTAGCGATTTAGGCGGCATGACCTCCGTCACCCGCAATAAATGAATGTAGACCGATTTGAATCAAACTTGGTACGTACACTTCTCAATATCTTCTCCTTCGTAACTGCATATATTTCCAGAATATGGACGTCATTTATTTAGTATCAACGCCCCCCTGGATATACACATGCCTTTTAGTGCTTATGTTGATGTATACTGATTTTACGGCCGGTCGTAATTCCTTTTTCTTAAGAATATCGCTTCTCGTGATTTGAATAAAATATTACCATATGTCGAATGTAAGTATGTAAGCAGGTTGTTATCATTTTGCCATTTACAATAGAAAGTTTTATATTTGAAGAGAGATTTAGACATACTCCATGATTCCGAAGATCTTATTTCGCTTGTTTACTGTTACTTCAACAAGTATACTTCGGAATCAGATGTTTTGTTATAGAAGTAGTTCATCTAAGCACAATGAGCTTATGAGGATCTATTTTGAACGCTAATGGCCTTTGTCCTTTTGTCGTCGTACAACAGTTTTTCAACAAGTCTTTTTCTTAACGATCTGCTCTTAACTTGAATTAAAGTTAAGTGCAATAGTCTCTCCTCGAGGTTGTTTAAATGTTCACCACTATGATCCCTGTTGTTTAATTGATAAAGCTTTGGAGGTACAACCTAAACTGTATGTAAATCTAATGGAAAAACTTTAAAGTTCACAAGAGGTTATACATTGAACAATTACTGGCAGTGTCATTCAAATTGTCATTTTGTGCAATGCAATAGTGTCAGACTGACCCTATTTGTTTATATTAACCAAACAGGGGGAAACAATGATACCTTTGGTGAGCAATCGATTATTCTGAGCAGATGTAAACTAATAAACAGAGGTATTACGTTAAACAGACATTCAATATTTTCTATTAAAACTGTTCGAAATATATTTTCACGATATCTTCAGCAGGATATATGCTTATTGTGTAGCCTTTTTGCTTATGCCATTGAAATAAATGCAATAAATATATATTTCAATACAAATAATCAAGACCCTTTATAGAGGCTAAGAACCTTTTATGCAATAACAATATAATGCATTGTAGCATCGGTTACAGAATCTGAAAACAAAATTTCTGACAGAGTATTTATAAACCCTATATTTAAAATGTGAAGGTTATAAGTAATTTCCTTTAAGAAATGGACAAAACACTTGTATTCGGAAACATTTTAAAACACTAACACTTCCGAATTTGCAGATGTATCAAAAGTGATCGTCGGAAAGCGTGTATTTATTTACAAAGAGAACATTTCAGTAAACAGACGACCCGATAACAATTGCTAATTTATAAATTTCATTCTCATTGCTGTTTTGATAAATATTGTTAAAATTGCAAGATAAATTGTCCAGTATCCCAATGTAATGACAACATATTAGTGAAAAGTAGAAGTATTCTTCAAATTTTCAATGAAGCTTACGTGTAATTGATGATGTCTGCGTATAGTCGCCAAACCCGATGCGACAACCCCGACATTTAATAATGAATTTACTTTTTAACTTCCAGAAATATGTCTGGTGACTGTGTGCACAACACAGGCTTTTATTGTATGTAATATTCACGGTATTGGAGCCATTGCGATAGAGCTGGCCATGGTCAGTGTTTACTATTAACCTTGTCCCTTCTAGTGATTGTTAATAAGAATAAAGACTCGCTTCATGTTTACTCATTTTCTGTTTCTTAAATAAGATCATTAAGTTGTTTTATTATTTAACTGATGTATTGAAATACCATTAATTGAATAGGCGTCAATCATCAAAAAGACAACTGATGTACGTATTCTTTTGTCAAACAAGTGATTAAACTACGAGAAAAGAGATATATATTTTCTCTTGTTTCTCGTGTTGCGTGTATGTCCATAAAACAAAAGCAACCTCCAACGGAATGAAAATATGTCATATATTTCATAAAAAAGTCAGATGAAAAATTGAAGCAACAGTGTTTGGCCGTTGTAAAATGATACAATGACCAAAAATTAAATGGCTTCATGATAGAAAAGTTTCATTCTTCTGCAACACTATTCATGAAAAAAAATTATAATATTCAAGTGGACAAACTTTCGTCGTGATACGCTCGTTAAAATATGTTACAGAGAAAATTTAAATATACAAACTCATATCATTTTTGTCCTGTGAGCAACATTTTATCGGTTAACCACGGCTTAACATATTGGGTATTCATCTTTTACTAAAAAGCACTGAACAGAACGCTAATAAGTAATTTGCACTAAAGTTATTTCGATGCTCATTGTACGTGTTCTTATGATTTATGGTATTTACATTATCATCGTTGTTGTGATGTGTGTACATACTTCTACTTATAATTTAAGCCAGATCTCTTAATTCACCCTCTTACTTAAAGTATTGATGAAGTTTCGAAATCCTGAAATTTAGTGTATTACGAACAAAGCCATACAACTCTGAGAAAGATATGGTACTAGCCCAACAATATTCTATACAATGGTTTTAGGAAGATGCGAAAATAAAATTATTTCGAATTAATTATACCAGTTTCATATGAATATGTTGTGTACATTATCAGTTTGTATCCTAAAATCTCAATAATATAATGAAAACTACAAGGACACGACCAGTTGTCAAAACCGTGTGTATAAAGCCTGTTGAGAGGTACAAGGCAAGGGCCAAAACGGCAATAAGATTGCTTTGAATAACTTTTGTGTTATGAAATGCAGCGTATAAGGGATAGTACTATGCAGCTAAGAACCCAATAGTTACAAGTCTTTCACTGTTCACACGATCACGGATTTATACAATAATCAAAGTTCAATTTATTCCTTTGAATAGTTAATGACTAATGCCGTTTTCACAGCTGCTTTGTTTTTCGACAAAGAGGAATATATTAAACAATCTTCGAAAGGAAGACATAAAATGGTATAAACAGTACTTATATCGAACTGAATAAATCCAGGCTTTTCACGTAGGGCGTATATTATTCGAATGTAGGGCATCGGATATCAGAACAAACCAATTCTGTCTGATTACGCGCTTGTATTCTAAAATACAATTTATACATTTAGGAAGAGATATCCTTCAGCCGCGAAAGACAGCCAAAGATGACATTGTATCGAAACTGTTCATTGAACGCAATGATAACTGCCACACTACAATCGCCAAACAAATGCCATAACATAGTACTAGAAACTGTTGGTTATCATCTGTACGTGTGGAATGTAGCTGATCGTTTACAGACTGTCTTCTACTGACAAACATAGATGTAGCAATGCTCGCCTGTCGTCACTGATAAAATGAAAGGAATCATTATATAGTTTTGTCCTAATAATTCTAAATAAGCTGTGTGTCTAGACGTGCTGATTATCCCAAGTTGAACTGATAAAAGTGAATATATGTGAGTAATCCTACTAAAGAGTAAAGTTGACCTTTTGATTAAATACGCTCGCTGATGCAATTTAACATTTGTATTTATGTTTGGGTATGTTTATGCGTGAACATGGCTACTCGAGTATTGATTGAATTGAAAAAAAATAATATTGACTTAAGCTGTATAATTGGTCTTGTTACTTCGTTGTTTACTCTTGTAACATCCGCCTAAATCATAATAGGTATGTCGTTAGTAGATTACCCATGCCGTTACTATTATTACATTAAATTTTTATAATATTTTTTGATTAGATAACACAGCAAATATTTTCCATAAGTAGCAGTTCGGATTGCCATGTATTAAAAAAAAGAACTACTTTCATGCAGATATTTTTATACAACTAACTACCATATAGCCAAACAACTGTGTTGTCATCAAATCATATCATTAATTTTAGTGTTCCCTTTTTGCGTGATATTAGACTGTGTTTTACATATAGTATGCATTTACAATAAAAACATCATCAACATGAACCTGTATGTAGTTGATATTTTTCCTCATTACGTAAACAAATGTTCATGTTTGCGAAAAAAATGGCATGATATCACAACTTGCTCCCCGGCTTCTAAGAAAAATAAATAATATTAAATTGGTAAAATAGCATTAGTGAAATGAAGTCGGGCTTGTGTTCGCTATCCTTTGTTATAATTAATTGTCTGTATCAATTGATTTCTCTGTTAGGTTTAGGATTTAATAATCGAAAGGGAGCACGAATATGTGCCATTTAAGTTCATTCACGCAAACCTGTTCGGAAATCTAATTAAAACTAGTGTCAACAGTATTTAAATTTCTTGAACTTTAAAAAAATGATGAGCGATGTTAGGTTAAAATTAATAATTATAATGCGAATGCTTACGAAGTTAAGTTTTTAAATATGCTTATAAGAGGCTTATTGTGACAAACATTTTGCGATCGATCGCTATTTGTGGGATTTCATTGTGCCCAACTTACCTAATTTAAATCCTTGAATTGTATCGAGAGCCCATTTTACTTCAAAGAATGATTATAAGACATGTAAAAGTTATTGGTAAGCTTGATGACACCAGTAGAGTGAAAAACGTTACCTTCCACAAGCTTGAGAGCAGGAAAGAAGAGCTGTTAACGTTTGTTTTTTCAAACAAATGATCATCAATAGCTTAAATCGTTTGTATGTACCATTGTAGGAAATTAAAAAAAAATCTGATTGAATTGGATATAAAAAACATCATTAGCCTTTATAGCTCTAGAATAACCGTTAAGTACTAAAGTCATAAAACGTTCTAAACCACCACAGTGACTTTTAAAAAAATATCAATAAACTACAACTTGATTTAGAAAAAAAGAATAATTTAAAAACAATCTTTACAAATTGTGTTAAATTTTATTTAACAACCTAAACAACAATTTATCTAAATTGCATAACGTAATTGTAAACTATCACATTTCATTTCCACAACAAATGTCGCCAATCGATACGTTTAATACAAGTTACATTTGTGTCCTCCAGCGGCCTGAGTAAGTGAAACGCAACAACTTCTTATAGAGTGCATGTGTGAGAATAAACACCTTCAAGTTCCGCTGACTTGGCCGTCGCATGATACTTATGTCGATCTCGTACCCAGCGTGCTCAATTGACTTTAAGTCGTTACTTAATATTGGCCACTCTAAATCTGAAATCTTGCTATTTGAAAGAACATTACTAGTAGCCCTTACAGAATGCGGACTCGCATTGACGTGTTTACCCGTATGCGTAGGATTGCCACTTGTTGAATAAAATCATTCTGTTCTGTTCCATGCATCATTCAAGTAACAAGCAACAGTTACGACAGCAGTCGTCGTATGCAGCGAAAATCATATCCGTGGCATAACAGATCCATTGACGAAATGGCCCCTTAAATGACGCAGCAATCATGGAAACGATTCCTGCGCCGCCAAAAAACTCGTAAACGGCCGTCGGGGCGCTGCGGTTTCAACCGTTGTGGTTATAACGTATCTTAATACAATAATGAAACACGACTATCGTAATAGCATCCAACAGCACAATTGGAGAAATATCCAACAGTGTAGATTATGTACGTCCCGACATACGGGAGTCTCGGCTGATATCATTCCGAAAGCATAGCCCGACTCCTCAGCGCTCATACGAGGCAGGTTAAGATGAACTTTTGTGTTTTTTATCAAATGTATAGTGTTACCAAAGTGGATTATCGACAAAGAAATAATTAATTTTACTTCCTTCGTGCGCAACGTGCAAAAGTTCGTTTTCGTGCTAATTCGTCACACATGAGTATTGGAGTAATGAAATGTTTCTACAGTGATGTCGGTCAAAACATATCGTCTGGCATTATTGTCATACTAAATACAACAATATTGTTTTGGAAAGGCGAATCTTGGCTATAAATGATCATCAAATACAATGAAAAGTTACAAAACCATAAGGTCGAGGTAAAATTTCAATCCACTTTATGCAGACTTAGTTTTTGGTTTCTTTGATTTACAAACCAATAGACAAAAGAGCATCAAAATTGACTATTTGGTGTAATTAACATTGCTTAACATTTGATTGCCCGAAATGCAGCTATAAAACAAAGACTTCATATCTGCAGACACGCAAATATTTGCAAATATACAAAACAACATACGTTTTGAAATATCTTGCTTCTAGCAAATGAATAAACATTCCAAATATAGACGTATATACCGACGCCTAGCAGTCAAAAATGCAGCCAAATGAATGGGCCTGTGCATATGCAAAATGATCAGAGACATGCTAACCCAGAACACGCTCAGAACGTGACTAGGGAACACATATATCCTTTATGAGTCACAGAACCATACACTATTCAAAAACACCCTGAACGGGTCAAAGACGACAAAAGGACAAAACAAACAACCTGAATGAGTTACAACAGACCATAAGTACACCATAAGTCAACAAATAAACATTGGACAAGAGAAGAAGTTTGCAAGGCAACAAATACGCCCTGAACGAGTCACTGAATTCAACAAGACAAAAAACACCCTGATTGAGTCTGAAACGTATTTATTGCATCCGAAGGACCACTGTTTCAGAATGAATTTGTTCCAAACGTTACCTATATCATTATATTTGGCTTCATGACTGGCCCTTGTTGGAACGCTCATGTAGCAACTGCTATCAGTCCGATAAGCCATATATCGCAATGTTATTCATCGAAATAAAATATTTCTCAACAGATCATTTTTCATGCTAAATGATTGTATTCCATCTCGCAAATTTGTCTGTACAACGTCTATAGAGGCGCCCATTGTGAACTGTAAAATATTGCTATTTATCATACAAAAAACTCGTCCTTGACGTCTCGGAAAAGCGATGAGTCTTGATATTGATACAAATACGATGCATGGCTCCGTCTAATGATTCATTTGACGTTAGCTATATTCTTTTCTGCATACTTTGACGGCGCAAGTATTTGTCGAAACTATTGGTGGATGAAATTCCAAATTGCACTGTTAATTTGCTTTGAAAGCTTCTCGCTAGGTAAATACATTCATTGTCTTTATGTAATGTAATTACGTTCGACCTTATACATGAGAGTTTAAAAAGATAAATTATTAGTTAATATGATCAACTTGTTTTGCTGTTTTGTTTTATTTCTCCTAAAGACGATTAAGGTTTAGATGACGCTTTCACGTAAAAGTGTACTTTTATTAATAGACCTGTTGTTTGATGTGTGACCGTAAGCACGTAAACATCTAAACTGACATTCCATTAAAACAAACAAATTGTACTGTAAACACATTCAAACTGGTGTCTACTGATATTTGACCGCAAAAGCGCTCTTAAACCATGATGACGTCAAACCAATTCTAAATGACGGCATTATTGTTTTTGCCCAAGCAGTGTGCTCGCTGGCGTTGGATTTTCACAGTATAACAGGCAACATTATTTAAACAGGCAGTGATTTCAAAATATTTTATTAATATTTTGAAAGAGTGAAATACCAACTAGATCTTAATGATACATTAAGAAAACCACCAATTTTTTTTAAATAAAAACACGATTTAAGTTGTAATATTTAATTTGTTTTTCCTGATTTCAAGATAAATCAAATGAAAGATAGTTAGCTGGACGTCTTAGTAAGACAACAATTTTAAGCCTTGGACTACGTTTTCCACACGTTTTCGGTACATTTAGATGCATGTAAAGTAAACCTGTTTGAACAGCTCGAAACTTATTCGCTAGATGAAATAATTGGTTTAATAATTATTTATTTTTTTATAGAAAAACCGTTGGTTTTACCCACGTATCATTTCCACTTGTAAAGCATCGAAACAATACGTCTAAAAAAAAATTGCGAAAAATTGTTTGTTTATTTTGAAAGACATAAGCAAAATTAATTATTTATAATTACAAAGCCTCTTCTAAAGCTGGTCAAGATTCTGCAATTTAATGATCGATTATTCATACCCAGCCACACGGGATAGCCATTTTGATATTTAATATCTCCATTTATCGGTCTCAAACTTAAGAACCTTTATCATTGCGATAAATCTAATGGCACCGAAGTAATTTTGAACAATTTTCATGTTGCAATTAATTAAGGGAAAATCAGGTTTTTCAGATTTTTAATAAAAGCTTTACCGAAAACCAATGAGTTGATGTAAACTCAGCGAATTTTAGCAATAACGATGCTCCCCAGGCTCACTATATTACGCACGTCAGCAATTAAAGAAATACAATTATTTGATTTTGTGAATGTTTTCAACAAATCGTTGGTGTCACAGATCGCCATCAGATCCACCGGCAGATCTAGATTGAGCAATAATTGACCGCCCAATTACGTGTGACCTCTCTTTAGAACGGCGTCTGTTACGGCGAAACTGCACGCTATCAGTAAGAAATGCTACATGTAGTAATCTCGCTATGCGTCGACTAATGGAAGCAATCGTGCGATAGGGACGAAGGAAGAGGTCTCCGAAACTGCTTTAGGAATAATTTATTTCTTAAATCCAGTAGACCATTTCTCGGCCTAGCCTTGTTGGAAAGACGATATTTACATTTAATATTTAAATGAAATATTTGTATATATTCCTACTTTGGTAAACAGTAACCATATGTACAGCAATGATATTCAGTAAGTACAATCTTTCCTTTAATGAGGTGCTCTAATCTTTGCTTTTATCAAACTATTGATTCAAATCATACGACTATTTGTTCACAACTTTAAATATTCTATATTCTGAAAACAATCAAGCTGATCATGAGCGTGTGTTGTCATGCGTCTCATATCTTGAGCAAACAGTAATGTTGCGCTATGATTTTCGAGTGAGCAATGTTTGAGCTCTCTTTATAATGCACTCTTAATCTGATAAACCACCGATATATTGCCATTCGGATTGCGTCTAAACACGCAAGTGCATCATAACATGTTTGTATTAAAGGGTAAGGTCAAATATGTCAACAAATATGTTGCTAACATATTATTATTTACATAATCACAACCACTCAGCTGTCTAAAACGAAATGGCCGCTATTGTTAATGCGACATACCCCTGAGTGAGGAAAGAAGTTGGTAAATATGTTTTTCAAAGAGTGATTTAACTGGCACAGGTGTTCAATGAGTTTGCTGTTCTAAATTTTGAAACACATATTCGACTATCAAAATAATAAACACTGAAACTGAATTTTTAAATGCCTACATGAATTTGTTGTGTATGCTTATTAGTTGTTTCGGGTTTGATATGTCTCTTACCTACTCTATGATAGGCCTTAGCAAAGTGCCATTAAAAGTGGTCTATGATAAAATTATTAATAATGAACTTGTCACAATGAGATTGTTTGTATTAACCAAACTCAGACATTCCGAAAGACTGAATCTATAACAATAGAGAATATATAGTAAACAAATAATAGAGTATTTGACTGAACTATTCGTTGGCAGTAATGATTAATGTAAACTCGGCAACGCCTCTAGCAGTAATGTGGACAGAATTATATGTGTCACTTTTATTTTGACATATGCAATGATCACGAAGGACAAGCTTAAGTATTAACTGTTAGTTTTGTCACATGCCGCAGTTCCCTATAAAGTAAGAATTTACGTTACATGTCTACTGTTTCTTCGACAAGTCACGAACATTTATTATACCTTTTGATCATCTTCGTCAATATTTGTCTATAAAATGCAGTTGAATATCTTTAAACACCACACTTCGGCATATCACACCATTTCCACATTCGTAAAATAAAGCTTATAAAGTAATGCAAATAAATAATATGCTTGCAAAAAATTAGTACGTTCTATGCTTTGAAAACACTACCTTAACCTACTTTTATTCATAAAGTCCTCAAACCGCTTTACATTTCAAAAACTGATGTATGGTTTGGAAAGTGGATATCTTTTGACATCAAAGATGATGATATTATTTTGTTCCATCAATGAATAAATCAGGAATTTTACGACCTGATAATTAATATTGCCAATAAATCGGCCTCTATCCATCATTAATTCCTATCATTATTGTAAGATATTTAGCTCCTTGAACTGATTACAAGATCAGTTAAACGGTTGAGTGGTACAAATAAGTCATATGTGATGGATTTAAAAAATACAACACACGATATATTTGCATTTTACTTTTTTACTTTGGTATAAATGATTAAAATGCCGAAGCAACTACCAACAGACATCGCAAACTACCAAAAGCTGACGTGCCGTAATTAAATGTTATAACTAAAACAATGGAAGCTCAAATACATGACCAGAAGCCAAATATTTTAAATTAAAACACGACTGTAAATATAAATAAATAATGACTGTACATTTACACGGTTCATAATCGATATCTTACCTTCGTGATAATCCGCCTGTCATACTGTTACGAAATTGCCACCAGACGGACATACGATAAAGGAGATGCTAAAATTCGGCTGTGATCGTTAAACCATCTGACAATTCGGTCATATGTCATATGGCATATGTCAATGTCTAAGGGCACCTTAGGTTATCGTATAGCCATCGCGCGTTTGCAAAATCTATGGCATGCCAAAACACTGCCGAAAGACCTGGTGAAGGTTCCTTTTCGATTTGAGTTATAATGTCATTTTTGCCCTTTGTAAGACCATCGTGAGGGCATCTTGTCAAATGATATCCTATTTGTCATTGCTTTGTGGAATCAACGACGTCATCTAGCATTTTCGCGTCATGAATACAGAACGAATAAAACAAAACGCGGCCCGATTGTCTAAGGAACGCAGCACGACAACATAAAGCCCTCGCAATGACGTCGTGTTGCCATCATGTAGCCATCGCATTATAGTACGTTGACCTCGAGATAGGACCACGGTGTCGGCGAAAACAGATTGGCTTTACACCGAGCACGTTAAAGAACCAACAGATTAATTCGCAGAGCTAGGGTATCGAACCCTGATCACTTATATCTGACAATTCTTCATATGCCTTACTTTGACTGCTCATTGCAGTATTTTCTATTAATGTTATTCATGGCATTTAAATACAATTTAATGACGTCGTCAATACGGAGTTAAGCCTAAATGCAGCTAAATGGCACCTGCCTTGATAAATTCAAATAAACAAAAAACATATCTGCTCACTCAGCCCTTAGCAACTCTTCAGAGCAGAGGGTAGCGTAACCCCCAATGCTTCAATCACGAATATTACAATTCAGATCCTAGAGAATGACATTGAGACAACCTAGAAAAAGAAGGCAGCAGTATTTCACTTTGTCATTTCTTGCTATTTGCCTTTCAAGTATTTTGCATTTTATATTGTATGGTAGGGGCTAAAAGATGCAATGGATAAACAAGGTCTATGTGGATCAGGATAAGGCTGTATGGCAAAAGAAGATAATGCTATGCTCACTATTGCGCTTTACTAAATGAGGTGAGGACAGAAGTTTAGAATGCCTTCTGAAACTACACAATACTACCCATATATCTCTAGGATGCATTTATCCATGCATGTTCTACACTTTTAGATTTGCCCCGAACACCATCTCTCTCATCATTAACAATATTATCGAGTTTGCTGTTTAAGTGATGCAGTGTCTTACTACAACTGAGCAATTTGAGGATAGCAATTTCCACATTGGTGGTGGAGTGAATTGGCAAGCATGTTGGGATCATCTGTACTCGGTATACTCTATCTGTGTACAGAAACTACAGCGGTTTCTTATCCATTTTCTTAATGACCCACGTCGTCTTTGACCTAAAATGTCTCGGGATTGATTTCAGCTTTGATGGTTTAAGCAACCAAGCTAGTATCTTCTATGGGTCAGACCCAAGGAATATACAATCTCCCTGGACAGAAGTCTCAAATTGGTTATGACGTTCCTGTACCATGCGTCTTCAAAGGGGACAATACCACGAGGTCCGGTATACTTTCGGAGAGAATTGGTCCTCGTGTCCGAGAATATTCCTGTCCGAGTTTACGTATTGTTTACATGTTAATTTGTCGAGATCGTTTTGCGGGCTGCAATGTTGCATCATATCCCATCATATCGAATGCGTCCTTAATACAATAAGTATCTGGGTCAAACATGCGGGCTTACGTAGAGCCTTCTGACAAAAAGGCGAAAACTGAAATTTGCTTAGAATATAAGTGGCTGAGTTTGTACCTAACAACGTAAGTTAAATGTGCATAATGCTAAATGCTTTACGATTGATACATTTTACTTTTAATAAACCATACAGATCGTTACAGTATCTGTTTCGTTTGATACATTAAAGTGAAACACTATTGCTTTTCGTGATAAGTTTTAATTATTAAATGGTTATATCCTGTTCTCCCCTTAGCGTTGGTAATATATTACCATCTTCGTTGTCACAATATCACGGCAGAATAAAAAATAATCGGCGTGTATCACGCAATAGTTCAATCAATAATCAATTTAGATCAAGTATTACTTCGGAAAAATAGTTGCATGCTCGTGAAATTTCAATTTAAGTACAAACTGATACTCTCAGCTATTACAATTTGAGATTACTCGCGGCAGAAAAAATTGTTTGATAAAAATGTAAAACTTTTATGTTCATGCGGTATTCTTTTTAATAATTTGCTACATTAATTTTCAAGATTTTTATTTATTTATTTATTTTTTTTTGGGGGGGAGGGGGGGGGGGGGGAGGGTTGTATACACTAAAGAATGAAACACATGTAAATTCCTGTTAACGTTTAAATACCAAACAAAATAGTAATTGATTAAAAAAACACTTAAGATTAAAAAGAAGATTTTGATCATACCTTAAATGGGAGAATTACATTGATATTGTAGTTTTTTGCTTTATTAAACGTTCCAATTGAATAATTCTAACAAAAGTGTTTTTCCAACACATCGTTTACAGCGATTCCGGATAGTTATGACACGTAATGAAAAAAAATGCTTGATTGCAATCCAGATAATTGTAGTAATTGCTCGGTCAATTTTTGAGAAAATGGACAGGTTTTTTTTATGTAAGAATAAAATTTGGATTTGACAGACTTGTCCTTGTTTTCTTGCAAATATCTGCTTCAGAATATCAAATAATTACAATTTTAATGTATTTAAAAATTGTATTGCATTCTAATCGTAGCTTTGTCAGCGTTTATTATGTGTTAGAAATAATTTTAGGTGTAAATCTTAAAAGAAAACAAAGTTCGTTTAAATGCGCATTGGAAAATTTAAACGAGAAGTCGTGTTTTTCTAGATACTTTCGATGATACTTCTTTTTTATATGTATATTTTTACAAATTAACATTTTGATTCACTATTAATTGTCTCTGTATTGGGCCAGTTCTTGCTATAGCTCATTTAATATGTCGTTATCACTCTTGAAATATTTGTTTTGCAATACTTACGATCTTTTTAAAATAATATATATGCAACCATATGAAGCAGGCTAAGAAACATTGATGCAATGACAATATAAAATACTTAAAGGGTCAGTTACAGAATCCGAAAAACAAACATGAATTCGGATTATGGACAGAGATTTTGACAAAATACTTAATGTCTGATGATAATTAAAGCACACTCATTTAAGTACTTGTTCATGTAGCAAATGACATAACGCGTTCATTGATATCAATCTTAAACAACAGGTCCTTTTAAATCAGTTAATTTTTCAAATGTCAATCAAAATAAATTAAAAAAGAAGTCTATGTCGCATTTACAAAAGTCGGATAGATGTGATTTTTGATGTTTGGAGTAGAGGCGCCAATTTATGTATTTACAAACGAATATTATTGCATCCATATTTAGGGCTAATGTGCTGCATTGCATTGGCTTTATTTAAAAAAAATCCATATGATATTGGATCCATTACCTTGACCCATTTATTGAATACGCGTCAATCAACAATAACAATTGATGTACGCATATTATTCCGACGGCAGTACGACAAAATACAATAAGAAATGTAATAATTATTGGTTCCTGTGTTCTGTGTTGTATGTGTTTTTATAGGCACAAAACATCCGTGACCATTAGTATGAAAACATGCGATAAGATCTAGCATTTTAACGTCTAGACTAGATTCCTATCTATATTGCTTATTAAAAGAAGCGGACGATGATTTCATGTAATATAGTTTGGCCGTTCTTAAATGGAATAATGCATTGAATGTACTACAAGGTCAGATGTTAAATGCCTTTTCCTTGCAAGTATCTTTTCATTTTGCAACTACTTTAGAATTAAATTAGAGTGCTATATTAGTGCAGGGACAACAACCTCATTTAATATTTATGCGAAAAGCTACAGAAACAAGCTCAGTAGCAAAACGTTTAAACATAAACCCGGTTTAATGGCACTGGATAAACGCCAAAGACATATAACATAAAATCACAAACAAGTTATACAAAAGCAAATTGCTTTTCATCTTTTACCAAGGCACATTGTACTTACTTTTACTCATGTTCTTTCGATGTTTATTGTGGATGTATAACCTGTTATTATCCAACATTTAATTTATGTTTTATGAGATTCACACTTCCATAGATGGTCTGATATTTACATTTGCTACGCAAAACAATGGATTCGAGCATGACTATTATGTCAGATATCTTCATTCACTGCATACGTATGATACAACGGTTGAATGCTGGCAAAATAACCATTTATTATGATATTAAATATTTATATCATGGAAACAGAACTCTTCACTTTGAACCAAAAATGTTGGCAAATAAAATATTTAAAATATAAGAAAATGTTGCATACGTATAAGTAAAGATATATTTAAAAATAAACAACTTACCGTTTATTAGAAAAATGGTTATTACGTTTACCAAACGTTTTCTTGATTTTGAAGCTTAATGTTCGAACAATTGCTTTCATACCAAACAAACTTCAGACGAAAACAACTGCTCGAACATATATAAAATGTTATATCATTGTTAACATTTATTTTAAACTGTTCGTCGTTGGAATACGTAAAACGACTTTCCCGAGTGATAGGTAAGCGTTTGTCTGGCGAACAACATTGATTGTTACAACCTGGAAGGCATTTCTTGACTAAAAAGTGTCAAGTAGGATCGATAAAATTCAAGAGTGTGTGAGCGTAACCAATCGCCGACAAATACGTTAAGGTCGTAAATGCCTTCAACTTGTTGATGTAGCAATATGCAATGAACGCCGAGATAGCCCGTGGAGGTGAAGGATATGTTTGTGGCAGATCTGGAGTTTGTTTTGCGAGGAAGCTATTGTAGGAAGCCAAAGCTCTGTTGTATGTTTTTGTCGAAGAAGGTGCCAAAGCTTGGGTGACTAGCCCGTCTGCAACGGCCATTAAATTATCAAGCTGTCGAATGGAATCGGTTTCAGCACAGGGTTGTTGGATTGACAGCTCCGCAATAACTTGTGTACCTGGTCACGGGAAAGAAAGTCGGCTAAAATGTTGTGAGAGCCGGGAATATGTTAAGCTCTACAAAGTACATTGTGTTGTAATTTCGTTACTACAAAACGGCGAACAAGTTTCATGAGATGCTTATCTTTAGAACCTTGTTTGTTAAGAATATGCACTAAGGCTTCATTGAATAAATGGAAAACGATACATTCATTCTGCAGGAGTGACCCCAGAGCTCCAAGGCCAACACCAGGGTAAACAGTTATTTAACAATTATGTGCAAGATGTGCCATACACTGTCGACCGGCCACAACCCTGCGAAGTAACGATAATTAAAATAATCTCCGAACCCAATGTTACTTGCATCAGTATATAGATCGAGAGCTGTCGAACTGTCCCAACGGTCGGGAGCATCGAGAAATGCCATTGAAATCGTTTATGACCACGAACCAGGCTTCTAAATCTGCGCGAACGTCCAAGGTAAATCGTTTCTTGTGATGTGGCTGCTGAAGTCACATAGTTAGGTCAATCATTCGCCGAAGAAACCGGGTACGAGAAGCACAAGCGAAATTCAAAAGACCTATCAGACTTTGCAGTTCCTGTAATGTAGCGTTTTACTTGCGTTTCATGCGGGAGAGACAATCACATATTTTTTCAACTTTTTCAAAGGGCAGCCTTTTAACCATGGCGAGTCGAGTTCGATTCCAACGAATGTCATCGTAGTATCAGGTAAATATGTTTTTTCCACCTTGATGGGAACTACTATGTCGGACGCACTTTGGAGGAAGTTGCTCGTGGCTATCCATTTAAGAGCTATTGAGAATTGTTCGAAAAAGAAACACGAGTGGCTTAGGCCCATTGGTAGAGTTTTGTCACATAAAAACTCCCTTCAAGTGAAAACCCCAATAAGTATCGAGAAGACGGGTGGATAGGAATGAGTCTAAATGTTTTTTCTATATCAGTCTTAGCCATGTAACGGCCCCGTCCAAAGTGTTAAACCAGTGCTTTCGCATCATCAATGGTATTGTAGTGGCGGACCATTTGTCACGAGGAATACCGTCATTGACCGAAGCACCATTTGGAAAAGAAAGATGGTGAATAAACCTTACCCAGATTTTTTTTTAGGAACGACACCTACAGGAAAAACATTGCGATAGGTTTTGATGAGAATGGGCCAGCTACTCAGCCGGCCTCTAATTCTTCATGCAGTGCTTGTCTGACATGGCATGGGTGAGTTGAAGCTGATTACTCACTGGTTGTCGAGTTAGAGCTCCATCAAATGGAATTATAAGGCATTGGAAAAGCTTGTTATTTATATGGTATAAGCTGTGATATTTGTCGATCATAGCCGTCTAGCCAAAATCGTCGACGGTGGACGCGAATGGGGGTAACAATGTCTTAAGAGAGGTAGCGATTTCTTTACCTGTTGAATGCTGTTTTTGGTCGGTTTGGGTAAGGCGCTGATGGCTTAGAAGCTGGTACTTGTTGCGAACTGGAGGCTCCATGTTTGTGTTTAGCACACATGCGTTTGGGATATTGGTCCTCTACAAACTTGACAGGTGTGCGCGTACCGACATCGTAATCTACTGCACATGGCGTTGTTGAACTGGTAACATTGTTGTCCGCCCCCCCCCCCCCGGCCACGAAAGAAACCTTGAGATGGTGAGGATCGAAAACGATAACACAGGCCTTCAGCTAATGCCTTATTTTAACGTTCCGTATTTGGAAGGTCCCATGAATGTCGAGCCGGGTTCTCTTCGCGAGCTTTCCTAAAGCGTACGTCATACTATAAAGCAGCATAAGGGCCGACTTGTTTGGCCAGGTCTTGTATGATAGATGAGTACTTCATTAAGAGCTTCTATGCATCCAGTGTTCTTTTCTGTGTACACCGCCACGAAAATGGTGAAGGCCTTGTTCCAAGCTTCCATCGATTTGATCTCTTCCTGGTCAGCTTTATAAAAAGAGTTTAATCCCTCGCTAGATTTACGCATTGTTGGCCAGATTCCTTTCAGGTAATGAATGCCCAAAATGAAATGAACTGCTCGCCCCATATCTTGGCCTTCAACTTTGTGTCCACTTCCGCAGTAAGTGAAATACCTTGAGCGCCAGAAGAAGTGGGTTGTTGAATCAAGGGGTGTTATTTCTTTATTTGTAGCTATAGCATGTGCACCGGCTGATGTTCGCAACGGATGTAGAGTGTCTGTCTCTAAGGGCATTGGGACGGGTGGAGTTGTCAAAGCTGGCGGCTTGATAACACTCATCTCCAAAAGCGACTTAATAACCGATTCGGTGACGACCGGTGCCACTTTGGCCACTATTTCGTCTACAAACGGAGTGTCAAATGACGCACGCTTCCTTTTGCTCATAGCTGTAAGAAGATGATAGTGCTTGAATTTCAAAGTAAAATTCGAATTGAGAGGGGTAAGTAAACTATGTCATAGAAACCATTTTTTGTCATGTTCCGACACCTTAAAAGGTACTAAATGAAGATTAATAGAACAAGTGGCCCCATAGAATTACTCACTAAAAGAGTTAAATAAAACATTCGGCCCCAATACCCAAACTCTGTCTCGGCCCCAATAGCCATTATCAACATTAGATTAAAAATCTACAATCGGACCAAATAGCTGGACTCCACAATAGAGTAAAATTCAACCATCGGCCCCAATAAACATACTATACAATAGAGCAAAAATCAACAAACTGCCCCAATAGCCATAGCCTACAATAGAGTAATAATCAACAATCGGCCCCAATAATCATACTCTATGATATAGTGAAAATCAACAATCGGCCCCAATAGCCATACCCTACAATAGAGTAAATATCAACAAACTGCCCAAATGTCATACTCTACAATAGAGTAAAAATCAACAATAATAGCCATACTTTACAAAGGAGTAAAAATAAAACCTCGGCCCCAATAGTCATACACTACAATAGAGTAAAAATCAACAATCGGCACCAATATACATACTCCACAATAAAGTAAATATCAACAATCGGCCCCAATAGCCATTCTCTACAATAGAGTTATACAACAATTGCCCCTTATAGCCGTACTCCACAAATGAGTAAAACAACAATAGGCTCCAATAGCCATACTCTACAATAGAGATATACCACAATAAGCCCCGAAAGCCATACTCAACAATAGAGTAATACCACAATAAGCCCCAATAGCCATTCTTCACAAATGAGTAATAAAACCGAAGGCTCATACAAAAGAGCCATACGGCAATCGGCCCCAAAAGCCGTACCCCACATTTGAGTATGACAAGAATAGGTTCCCATAGCTTTACTCCTCGATAGAGTTATACAACAATTGGGCTAAATAGCCGTACTCCAGAATAGAGTCATACCACAATCGGCCAGATAAGCCGAACTCCTCAAAGAGTTATATGACAATAGGCCACCTAGCCAAATATATAGCTTAATATACAAACATTTACACATATATGCATACACATACCAACACATATATACACATACACATACATTTGTATGACAATACAGACAGTAAATTGTGATTGTGGTAGCATTGAAAGCAGAAATAAATCATTTGACGTCAAGCGGTTGTAAATTAATGTGTAGGATGTGCATTAGATTAGAAATTATGTTATAAGTACTATTAGGTAGAGAAATAGCGGAAACTCAATAAATAAACGAAAGCCAATATAGCCATGCGCAATGGGAATGAAGTAAAATGATAAAGTCTCTATGTATTTGGGGACATTCGTCAAGAGCTGAGCATTTGACAAAGTTAATGTAGTGGCCAACAGCGAATGACAGCCCCCACCCCCGAACTCTGTGGAACAAAATATTGAGTCTTCTGTCATTCAGATGTCCAGGAAGATAGCCTTGGAGGGGACCGAGAGAAGTAGCACTTTCCAATAGTGAATACGGTCCTGTCGTCCACATTCAGTTTTCAAGGCACGATTAAATGAAACTACCGCCTCGTTAAACTCCACAGCACGAATGTACCATGTGGTTCGTCGAGGAAGTAGCTGAGGATGAGATGAAAGCGGGTTGCCCATAGCGACATGAGGGCTACCATGCGCAACACTAATAAATGGGGATCCAATACGTCATTCGCACAGTCAATGTCGTTTCGTCCAATCATCTTAATAACAAAGCGCGGCGAATATAAAGATAGCTTCCTTTCAAAAGAGCAGATAACAAGACTGTCAGTGAATTGACCACCACTGAGTCCAAATACTCCAATGGACTGACCATGATTTAAATGAAAAGCATCTTCCAGCGACCTGGCAACCTCGAGGAGGAAACGATGAAGTATTTTCACGTGGGAATCGCCGCAAAATCAAAACATCCATTCTCTTTGCTTACATCCGTTTTTTTTAACGTAAACACACACATAACTGAAGAAATATGTTCGTAGTGGGACGATACTGCCCAAATTCTTATATCCGTAATCGATAAAACAATCTTTCAATTGAAATCGATCTACAAAACTATCACTTAATACCTTTAATCGTTAATTTTCTTGAAATTATAAGCTTGTGAAAATACTTCGTAATCCGGGTTTGCATAAATTATCTGTGAAATACTTACGTTGTGAGAACAGCGAGACGAGACGGTTAAATAATACTATAAAAATTGGAAACTCGGTACTTATAATTTACAGAATGATGAGTTAGATACCTTGAAAGTGTCAGAAAATGAATTATGTTTTAGATGTTTAATTTACTGTTTACTTTTGTGTATCACTTTCTTTTAAAGAAACATGTTCGGGAATGTGCATGAGTATTTTTCCATGAAAGGCTCAGCTGGTTTGCGTCTACGAATTTACTTCTCATGTTGAGCTTAAAAAACAATATTGGTATAGTCTCAGAAAAGGTGCCGACTATAAGAATTTTTTTTTTTATTTATTTCGTGCTGAGCAATACATTGGACTAATTTGCAAACAGGGTTGCGTGCTTGATTTGGTGAGATTACCTTGAAATTCCATAGCAGAAGATAAAGCCGACGCCATTGCCATCAATTACATTTTACGTCATGTTGCGGTCCATTTACAACAGGAGCTCATGTTATGACGTTCAAAATACACTTGGTTCGATAAACCAAAGGCCTAGATTCAGACAACTGTTATAAGGTTGCAAACGATGGTGTTTTTTAAGGAGGCCTTAATTGTTGATAAAATGTTTGTCCCTTTTATCAATAGTTAAGTGTTTATAAATGAACTGATCGTTAATCTTGATAAAGAGATTCACAATATATTTGTAGTTAAACAATATTAAACCAATAGTCTTATATTAGCTTAAACAATATTTATTCAAAAGTTATAAAAGCACAAACATAATAATGACAGCATATAGAATGAAACTTTAAAACTTTTACTTTGTCTCGTTTATCGTTAGTTTTGAGATTGCTTATTTATAGCTATTGTAGGGCGGTACAGCATTGTTAACATTCCTAGCAGCAGCTTTTGGGATAGTATATGTGTATAAATTATATTGAATGCCATAGTTAACAATTGACAATTATCATTAATTTAGTCTGCCGTTTTGGTATATTTTAAGGCTTGGTGTTTGATAAGTAGTGAATGCATTCCTTGTTATATAACATATCATTAACAAGAATATGTTTACAAACATTCTTTTTTGTGGAAACGGTAATATATTATAATCTTTTCCCCGGCTTTTAAGCGAAACATATCATATTTACGGCACCACAAAATGTCTTTGTAAGGCGGGGTCAGTAAATAACACGTCGTGTCATGTTCGATCCTTTATTAACTTATCATATAAACAAAACAACGGTAGTAACGTCGAACTTAAGTCTTAACGCTGCAATAATAGAGATAACCCGAACGAGACAGAGACCGCCACAAGACAAAAAATAGACGCTGAACAAGTCACAGAATGTTACAAATAACAAACACACTCTGAACAAGTCACAAAACCTTTTAAGACAACAAATGTACACTGATTGAGTTGCAAAAAGCAACAAGTCAACATATATACACTGTGTGCGTTGCAAATTGTTACAAGACAACAAATACACCCTGAACGAGTCATAGAACGCTACATGACAACAAATACACCCTAAACGAGTCATAAAACACCACAAGACAAGACATACACCCTAAACGAGTCACATGACACCACACGTCAATATATATACTATGAACGAATCACAGAACGCCACTAGACAATATATTCATCCCAATCGAGTCACAAAATGCCGCGATGACAACCATTTATTCCTACACGAGTCACAGATGTATTTTATGCTTCCGAAGGGCACATTTTCATGATATATTCGTTCCTAACGCTTCTGCTTAAGGGATTGCTCTTGTAGCTACTCTAATCAGGTAGGTTGACCTAATATCCCTATCGTACTATTCATTAAAATCAGATATTTCTCAACAGGTCATTTTTTATGCTTTATGATTGAATTCAATTTCCCTAATTTGTCTAACCAAGGTCAGTAGCGGCGCCCATGGTGATTTGCAGTAGATAGATTGCCATTGATCATCAAAACGCTACTCGTTCTTGTCGCCATGGAAACGCGTGGAAACACAAATGATAGATGGCTGTATCAAATGTTGTTACTGACGTAAGCTTAATTTTGATCTGAACACTTTGACGGTGCAATTATTTGACAAAAAAGGAATGATTGGTGGGTGAAATTGCATTGTGAAATTGATCACACTAGATAAAAAATTTCGGTTTTCTTACGCTCGACTTGATGGGTGCTAGGAAAGAGACATTCGTTGTAGACCAAGTCAATATTTTCATTTAAACAGATGCATCCTACTTTGGTGTTTGGTGTGCAATACGGAATATATTCTTTGTTATGTCACTTATCATACATTTATGATTTTCCATTGTTAGTATGCTCATTTAGCACGTGTAATCAATGCGGACACCCTAACATCGCAGTACTATTCATCTACATATAATATATCTCAGCAGGACATTATTTGTGCTAGAAGATTGCATTCCATCTCGCAATTTTGTATATACAATGTCTGTAGAGACACCCATGATGATTTGAAGTGGAAAGATTGCCATATATCATCAAAAAGCTACTCGTTCTTGTCGCCTTCTAATCGCGATGAGTCTCAATATTGACACAAACAAGATGTATGTGTTATCTAATACTGTAACTGACGATAGCTTAATTTTGATTTGGCAAATCCAACTTATCAGTTTGTGAAAGTGAATTTGCTTTCTATGCTGCTCGTTAGGCAGACATATTAATATTATTTGATTCTATTACGCTTGACTTGGTTAATTCCTTCGCATTGTTTGACATATTGCTTTATTTCACCCTAACCGCATCCCGTAGATTAGAAAATCAGTTCCTTTAGCATTAAATATGAAAACAAAACACTAGTTAACATGTTGATTTTTTAAACATAACATAATCTAACATGTTGTAAATATAACAAAGAATGTGCAAAAGAGCACAGGTTCCGCCGGTAGATGTCAATATTTCCAATCTTTAAATGTTACCGTTCCATTCAATATATTAGCAGTAGTAGGGTCAGTCAATCAAGCATAGTGTTAGATTTATCAGAATACATTGTGGGAATTTCTATCGCCAATGAAATAATATACATTTCTCAACAGTTTTAGGAAAATGAAAGCCTATCGATACTATTTTCCTTTTCTTTTATTGTTCCTCTTGTGACTATTATCGTATGATAACTTCCGATAAAGTATACAAAAACAGTTCCAGACAGCACTGTTTAAAACTGTAAACGAGTATGTTGTTTTCGGAAAATATCATTTCTTTGTTGTTGTTTTTCTCTAAGAACTTTTGAATCCCTGTAAAAGTTTTGTTTGTAAGCATTTCATCTTCAATTTTATTTTCCTGTAAATAACGTCTGAGATACACGTGCACATCGTACGTAGCGTGATAACTTTAGCAGAAGAAATGATAATAAGGCTATTTTTGATAACAGGAGATGCTTAAAACGGTTTATTCTGGTTATATGCACATATGAGAAATACATGCATCAGGTTAAAGGACATTCCAATTGGCACTAAATGCCCTTTAATTGCTTATACTGTTTTGGCTGATAACAAAGTTTTCATGATAAACCATTCCTTTTGCGAGGTCATTAGATATAGGTATTGAATTGAAATCACAAACCATGACGGCAATCGAATCTACTACCTCTTGTGTAATAGGCAGTAGCATATAACTCTAACGAGTTGCATTCATTTACTATATTTGAAGGCTCATATGAAATGAGCCCGTGTGACATCTTAACCGCTACGTCCAGAATACGAATTCACATGATTTTCCATGAGCATTAAACAGTTTTATTTTTTGTTATAGCATGCTGCTTTTGCATTAATTTATAAGCATAATTCTCTTTTGGTATAAACATTTAGGGCATCGCGTTTTGTCTCACCTTCCTAAACAAACTCAAATCCATAGTGGCATATTTGGATCGGCCCGTCGAAAAACATATTTTGATCTTGTCGAACGAAGGCAAAACCAGATTTCTAGCTGCCATTTACGGAAAGAAAAAGCAGTAGTACAAATGATTAATTGACATAACGTCCCATGTATGCTGGAAGGCCTGCGAAAAGTTATGCACAATAACCAACATATTCCAATAGATTGTGTCGTCCTTTGACACTTTTTAACAGTTCATTTTGTCCATAAGTCCTGAACAATTATGACCGCAAAGGCAAACACGGGGTAAATTTCTGGTACGTATAACTAAACTTCCATAACAGCAAAACCATTTCTGATAAACTATGTATATTATTTGATAACTGCATGTAGAAGCGTATGTCTGTATCTAGAAGTATTTCCCTTCGACATGCGTGTATATTGACTAAACTCATTTGTCTGTCTGACTTGAAACATAAATCGTCATCATTTCGCCATGTTGAATGTCAAACAAATCGCTCAACTGGAAGGTTCCAAAACAGAGGAAAATTACTGTAATGAGTTGTCTTGTTTGGACTGTAAGGAATATAGCAGTTATTACTCAGACGTGATATAAGGGCTGTGTGCTTTACATATGAGGTGCTGTAGTGTTTACTGATATAAAGCAGAACTGGCTGTTTCGAGGTCGATGGTACCTCGGGAAATACTTCGAGATGACAAACCTTTAATATAACCGAATTAAAACATGTATTACTATTCGTATCACTTTTCAATACGGTTTCACATTAGCGGTTGATACAGTTAACATAGTTAAACATAGTGCGATTCAAATGAAAATGGATATTCATCAAACTCTTTTGCTATATTTAAATATTCAAGAACGATGTTAGTTTAAAATAATACTTACTTACGTTGTGCGCAAAAGATGTTGATTGTTTATATATTGTCATATGGAAAGGGAAAGTATTGTATTTGACCTTTTCTGGGACATTTTGACCTTTAATTTAGAAGTGTAAATTGTGTTCGTTTTTTCGAAATGTATTATGACCTATTCACTGCATCTCTTAACTAAACGATTGAGTCGGCCGCATTAATACGTGAACCACAATGTAAAAATATTCATCAAAGAAATTACTGCGTAATCTATAAAGTATAAATATTTGTGTATAGCGGCATATTTCTATGTCTAAAAAGGTAATTATATCGAGCTCAAGTTAAAACAGAAAATTGCTTTTTGTTTGGCCCAGTTGCCGGAGCACAGGCGAGCAGATGACAGCCGGAGTAATTGTACGTCCAAACTCATTATAATCATACGTAGAGCTTGTTTGACGCTTAATTAACCTCGTCTGTTATTCAGACGTTTCTGTCTATACAAAGAATAACGATATTACGGGACTTGTTGAAGTCCAGTAGTTGTAATTGATAGCAATTTGATGTCGGTCAGCATCGCCATTGGGTGAAGATAAATGTTCACGGCCGGATAAACAAATGAGGCGAGAGGGACATAAACTGAAATGTCCCTGTATGAAAAAAAAACAGAAATCCAAACAAAACAACGATACAATGACTTATTTCTAAATATTATTCTTGAGATTCAGTATTTTGTTTGCAATCTTGAACAATCTCTTTTGTGATGGACATTTAGATTTCTATCAAAGTCCTCAAAATAAAAGTGGGTGGCAATATGTATCCTCTTTACTCTTTTTTTCGCTTCTTTTCTTAAAGATAATACATGACAATGACATGAGAAAGGTAATTGCTATGCGTATGTCAAGTTTTTACCATTTTTCAAGGATATGTCGATATAAACAAGGAAGTGTAAGATGTTTTTATGCTGATTTTGTGATATATTTGCAGTAAACGTTTGTATATGACAGACTACACAGATTAAATTTCGAACACACTATTATTATCAACATATTTTGATAAGAAGAAACCCCGTGTTAACGTAAATTTGAAAGAAAATGCAAAATTGAAAAGATGCGTAATTGAGAAGTCATATAGCAATAATAACAGATAAGCGGCATCAAGCGAAATAAGGTACAACAGCATTTTATAAGTGGGTCTGACAAATATCTATTTGGTAAAATAATCTAGATACAGCGACTATTCATAATATCTGAGATCCTGTGGATTCGAGTCTGTGCAATTCCTCTTATTTTCTGAAGTAATAGGAGATAGTTTGCTCCTTGTCGAACCTCATATTTTGTCTGAGTGTAAAAATAATTTGTCATCAGATGTGTGTGTGTGTAATAACATACATTACATTAAATAAATGGGGTGTATTGACAGCCATACTCGGATTACAGCCGAAGCCGAAGCTAATTAAGCAAAAAAAAGATATGTGTTCTATTACTCCGTTCCTTATTTGCTGGACCGCATTTCATAATTTCCCGGCATTATTATCTAAAAAGAAGAGTTTCAAGAATATATCCAAAGGGGTCGATATAATCAACTAAATGGACTAACTCGTAGATATACGACTGTGGGAACAGTGTACCCGCGACAAAGGTATGGACATGAATAAATACGGCACTTTACCAAAAAATCACGATTATATAAGAAAGATATGTTTTGATTTTGAAACGTAACAACAACAAAATCTTATATATTTTCTAATAAGTTTTAACATCGATGCAGAATATAAATAAATTTCTTCCAATCTACATTGTTTCGAACAGGTATGCAGTATTTGTTTTTACATTATACACAGTGCATGCACATCGTGATCCAGCCATTATTTGATACGACTTCATCCTGTTCCGATAATTAACAAACAATGTAATGACTTGTATTGGCATTAAAAATTAGAATGAGCTTGCAGAAAGTTAATGAAGCATCAACCTAGATTCGTTTCGCCTTTCTTGTTAATTTCTTTAATAATGCAAGCTCCACTTCTAAAGTGCAGAAATGTGAAAGAGACCAAACTCATGCGAATCGATACAAAATACTTTCGTTGAGAGAACAAGTGTCAACATTCTTTTGCGAATGCTGTAAGGCCGAACATAAACACACATCTGAAGTGAGCTGATTTTTCAACTCAACATGCCAATGCAGGGACCAGTAAATATTTGGCATTTTTAATAGCGATTTTTCGTGGCTTTTTTGAAATGGCTCAAAACTTATACTGAAATAGTCAGCTCACAAAATATAGAATATACTGTAATAATGTAAATTGCACTGATGTTGGTAGAGTTCAAAATGGCAGTAGGAAATATCCCCCCTTTTGGTTCGTTTGGAGGTGTTTAAGAGGCCATCGATGGGACAAAAAATACTGTTTGACTTTATCGATTGTAGTTTACATTTATAAAACGAAATGTCTATCGAATTGTAAACCTAAACAGAATGCCTGAGCGTGTTATGCGATATGTACTAATAAAGTAATGCCATGGTGAAAATAACAGTTACAAAACTTTAGTTCTAATATGTATGAAAAAGCTACAGAAACATGCTCAGTAGCAAAAAGTTTAAACATAAACCCGGTTTAGTGACAATGGGTAAACGCCAAAGACATAGAACACAAAATCACAAACAAGATTCTAAAAATGCGTATTTGTTTCCTATTTTCCGTTGAATAATGGGAGGTAATCGATATGTTTACGTAATTTGGTTACTATATATTGTAGTATATGAAGGACAAGGGCATAACGACATCCACAGTTATAGAACTTAAGGGATTTCTTTTTTGAAGTATTGGTAGGCAACGTATAGTATGTATATGATATAATAATTCTGTGTTGGATTTAATAATCCAATTATAAAGACTTCTAAGCTATTGTAAGAAAACCTGTTTATGTTGAACGCAAGTGCGTAAAAAAATGCAAAAAATGCGTAATTTAGGTGTCGTATGAAATTGGAAATAATACAAGCATTAATACAACATCAGCATCAAATATACAACATTTACATATCTTATTCCAGTTACTAAAAAAGAAGCTATTTCGTAACAAAATCGGCGGTATGTGAACGAGAAGAGGACTTATAAAACTGTAATTAAATTGTACACTCAACATACGAGATGTTATGATCTTGTCTTAATTACGCCACTTTACCAAGACAACAGTTATGACTGAAAGCAATGAAAAGGATCGTAAGCACATTTAACCTTTACCTTAATTTATGAATGTGTGTAGCTGTTTGCATAAAATGATTTACCTTTTGCGTTTTATCTTTATTTAGGATTGTTGGGATAAGATTGAGGCACTTAAACTGGTTTAAACCCCCAGTAAATTTACATTTTACTGACCTTTCCAAAGCGGTACCTAACAATCCTTGATAAACATATCTTGTTTTTTATATATAGTATGTATGCACTGCGCTGCTTGTGAAGTTTTGTGCTGTTCTTCCATGTTTCTTGTTTGTGATTTTATGTTATATGTCTTTGGCGTTTACCCAGTGCCATTAAACCGGGTTTATGTTTAAAGTTTTTGCTACTGAGCTTGTTTCTGTAGCTTTTTGCATATATATTCATATATTTAAAACACTTAAAAATTTCCTTATCAGTACAGAATGGCAACAAATAGTGTATATATGTATTTCTGTCAAATTGTGCGACACACTATATTTAATTGTAAATATCTGTTTCGAATCCACAAAAACAATAATCTCTGATATTCCAAGCACCGCCTTGGCCTTTTATCTTACGCCCTTCATTCGTTCACAAACTTGATTGGCTATTAGATAGAACACATTCAATTCTCAACTGATTGAGACCCGCGATCCATATGTTATACGCTTTGCTCATCATTTTCCGGCTTTGCAATTATATCTTGCAGCAACCTTTCCACAGACAACTTAATTCATTAAATGTAGAATAGATGAACACTTTAATTTGGTTGAAACATTCAAACATTATCTTGCCTTTAACATATTAATGTAGTTTTACTCGATTAGGTTAACAATGATGTATAAAATAATTGTATATATCCTAACATTGATCTACAGTTGAATAGCAATGGTGCCCTAGAAATTAACAAACATCCGCTTAATGAGTTCTCTAACTGCTATAAACAATGCTCATATAAAATGAAATAATTGCATCTAGTGTAATTTTATTTAACGAATTATATACTATCACTTGTAATATTTTTGGATGTGTCCATTATGCGAATACACTGTAACACACATTTAAATGCGTAATCTATACCTCATTTGTGTATACCATATCATATTATTGCTCAAGTGCTAAAGGCAAAGCCACTCTACATGGTCGTTTATGATAAATGTCATTAATAACAGAATAGTTGATTTGCTGTTAACCAAATCTACGTGCATTCAACCCTTTACCACAGAAAGTCAAAGCGTTTTGGTATATGAGTGTACAGATTGCTCCGGACATGTGACCCATCGGTCTTTTTCAATGTCATTTGGAAATATCACACTATTGCATTTCTTCCAATTCATTTACATTGTTCGTATTAGCTAACGCTGGGGAGGTATATATCTCTCCCGTTGATTGGCAAATTCAATCAATTTGTCATTCACTTCAACCATCATGTTGTTGTCAGTCGAGCCCTAAGTCCAGTATACACATGATTTAAGGAAACAGTGATGACGTTGCCGGAAAAGTGGAGACTCGGAAAATATTGCAACCTACAGAACAAATCATTTTATCCATAATCGTTTGCAAAACAGTTTTCCGAAACAGTGAATGAAAGTACATTTGACCACGCTCGTTTTGCATTTTCTGAAACCATAAACTCAACGCATGTTATTTTATCTAAAATATTTCATTTCAAGTATCAAAGAATTGAAATAATCATTCCTGAAATCCAAAATATCAAATCAAATCATTAAATGAAGACTTTTTAAGCATGTTTGCGTGAATGATCATAACTTATTTATAATCAATTGACATGTTACGCAAGTACAAATACAAACAAAATAAAAGATTTTTATCATTATTTAGCACTCGATTAAAACTGTTATTGTGGAATGATTTTGCACAATAGCCATTCGTAAACAGACAAATGGTCAACATAGCGAATCTTACATTAATGGCGTTTAAATCGGGATTTTAAGGACCTGCTGACACATTTTGCGCATATATCGGGTTCGACCTGTTATGATATCATATCATAATTGTAAGACGCAATTACTTCAATGTTTAGTTTCAACATATTTTATTCAGTTCATATATACAAAAACAACAGCATAGCAATAGTAAGCTGAAATGGATTGGAAAACAAACAATGTAATTGCTTATACTAATTTCTTTCCATGTAGCCATGAACAGTTACAAATTGCATAGAAAGTCAGTGTTTAATGTTTGAACAAGATTCATAAGTTAAGCTGTTGTAGTAAGGTTGACATATATAAATCGTCGCGTTTGATTCATGTACAGGTATAACTCATCAATAACAAACCACAAAGCATGAAGTATCAGCTTTCGATTTCGTATCAGCATATACCAAACGAGATATCTGCATGCTCTAATCACACCAATACACAAAAATTGCACAAAGGATAACAAGGTTTTCTGTAGTTTTTCGCATAAATATTGTACTCATATGCCGTCATTAATCAAGGATGCGTCGTCCTGGGGAAGGTTTAAAATTAAATGCATCACGAAATACTAGTAGCTGACAAAGCTTTATTACATTTGAAAATTGATACATATACGATGATCTCATTTAATGGCAGAAGATCAAGTCTATAATGAACAGAACAGAACAAAACAGAATTTATTACACGTAAACTATACAGTTGTTTGTGTTTCATATACATAATAAATATATTACAATTACAATTATACAGTGTAGTGTGAACTATTAAATAAATATTATAATCAATTTTTTTGAAGGATGAACTGAAATTGTAAATCACAAATCTACCAAACTAAAAAGTATACAGAACAGAACATATTCTATAACACGTAAATTTAACAGTATGTGTGTTATGGTTACATATAAACATATCAGCATTACAAATAAACTAAGCTGATAGCGACTGGTATTATTGACATACAAAGGATGAACTGAAAAAAGTGTTATTGCAATCATCAAAGTTAGTACAAGGTTTTTATTTGACATTTGTATATGAATACATGTTGGAACAATCATTTTCAATATATAATTGAATACAGACGACAATAGAATTAAATATCATAACTTAAAGGTAAAACGTGATTTAAATATTCTAAATGATAATGTAAAAAATCAAAAAAGCTACTTATTACGATGAACAATTAATGATATGGTTTATATTTCATTATTAATGTATTACGAATCTTAAATGCTTCCGATATATATTTACCTAACATAAATGCTTCAGATTTAATTTGTGTATTTAACAGCTGAACAAGTTTAAACATACTAGGTCTAACTCTGTAATAACGTTTAATATAATGCTGTCTTAACATAACATATAATGAACACTTAAACATAAAGTGATACTCATCTTCTAATTCATTAGAATCACATAATTGACAATGACGCAAGTTTCTTTCCAGCCTATCATATCTACCAGTATGTATTCTTAGATTATGGGAACAGATACGTAATTTTGTAATAGCTATTCTCAGGCTTCTTGACGCGATATTTTCTAAATAATATTCAAATTCAAATTAGGCTTTTAGTTCTCTATACAAAGTTAAAATACCATTTTCGTTGACATTTCGTTGCCATTGCTGTAAATATTCGTCTATAAGACGTTGTTTAAAAATACAAATAAAATGGTTTTCGATTATCTGTGAATCATCACACCATACATAATAAAATCCATATCGTGTAAGAAGGTTTTTCACATTAATAAACCAGTTTGACTTATCATTATCAATATCTAACATAGCATCTTCAATGACCGATTGAATAACTATATAAACGCTTTTCTTAAGTTTAAACCAGTATTTTAAAATCCGTATATATCTATTAATATGTAACGGGTATCTACCCAATTCACCATATATAGCAGCGTTGGATGTTGCTTGTCTAACCCCAAGTATAGTTTTGCAAAACTTCAAATGTATCCTCTCCAACTGTGCAGATTTTGTAAATCCACATATTTCACAACCATATGTAATAATAGATGAAACGAAGGCATCAAATAACTGCAGTGCTAGCCTTGGTTTACATTCATACCTTTTTATATTAGACAACAACGTGTTTGCTTTTAAAACTTTTCCGTACAGTGTTTGGGTATTAAGATTAAAATTACCAGTATAATTCAACGTAACGCCTAAATAGTTAAAATCGTTGACAATCTCCACGTTTTCATTTCCATATATCCAAGTCTCATTTCGTTTTGTACCACCCCTTTTGCGAAATACCACAATTTTTGTCTTAGCAATGTTTACCTCTAAAGCCCAAGTAGTACAGTAATTATGTAATCTATCTAGTGACATTTGTAAATCTTCTGGGGTTTCACCAAGTACGACCATATCATCGGCAAATAGTAATAAAATTAAAGATATATCCTGCAAAGCTAACCCACAATCATTTCTATTTTGTAAATAAAAGTCTTCAACTTTAGAAGAAACAGAACAGAACAGAATTTAGAAAAGAAAACATTATTGGGGACATTATCTCCCCTTGCCTTAAGCCTACTGCGATATCAAAGTACACTGAATAGCTATTACAGTGTTTTACACAGGACTTAACTGACTGGTACATACTGCGTATAATACGTAACATTTTACCATCTAAATTGAATTTATGCAACTTCAACCATAACGCATTCAAATATATGGAATCAAAACAACGTTTCATATCAATAAAACAGCAATATAATCGTTTGTTCAAGTTTACATATTTTTGAAGAATTGAGTGAAGAATAAAAACTGCATCAACTGTAGACCGACCTCTTCTAAAACAAAATTGGGCGTCAGAAATAACATTATTTTCGTCACACCATTTTGATATTCGCTGGTTAAGTACACATGTAAACAGTTTCGAAAAATACTTTGTTTTTTTCCTAGATTAAGTACAATGATACTTTTTATTATGAAACTCTGTGATCACACCGTTTTAAACCCTTTAAGGCAGACTGTGCGGATTTTTTAATAGTTTCATACAATAACTGCATCATATCTTTGAAAAGTTTTTGCATAAGTACTCTGAAATGTATGCCTTCGTCTGCAGATAAAGTCGGGATCCCTTATCAAATACGTACTTGTGGGTTACCTTTACATTTATTATTATTTGTTTTATAATTAACTTTTCTCATGTTAATGCATAATGTGATTAAATTGACCATGTACGTTTTTACTTTATTCGGGATTGTTTAGACAACCTGGTTTAAACCCCCAGTAAATATACATTTTACTGACCGTTTCAAGGCGGTACCGAACAGTACTTGATAGACACCACAAGTTTTCCTATAGTATATATGTAATGTGTTGTTTGTGGAGTTATTTGTTGTTGGTTCATGTTTTCTGGTTTGTGATTGTTGTTTTAGTCTTCTATGCCCGTGGCGTTGATCCTGTGCCATTAAACATAGTTTTTGTTTAAACGTTCGACTTTTCGACAACTGTACTTTTTTCTGTATATTTTTATATACAAATTGCTTCAGAAAAGTGCTTTCATGCTATTGAGAATTAATTTTAGTACTTGGTGATATTCTTAGCAAAAACAATTTAAAGTTACCTGCTACTCATAGAGTGCATAAGGAAGTGGTGTTAAATATCTGATATGCATGCAAACATAAAACGGTATTAATGTGAGACTCTGGACAACGTATTGAACAAACTCTTGATATATTTTTGAAATGTTCGTATGTTTGGGTTGTAAACACCAAACATTCAAACATCCGTTTCATTTCTGATACGGAACGAAAACAAATAAGGATTAAAATCGTTTAAATGTAAACCATTCTAAATTATGCTGTATATGCCATTGCAAAGTATGTAATAGTTGTAATAATACATGGTCAATACTGATAATTCTAACAAAAAATATTTTCCTCAAAAACATTATATACTTTAACATGTTTGAATAACTATAACACATAAAGGTACTTGACAAAAATTCAAACAATAGTAACACTTATATAGTATTTAATTGAACTTTATAGCTTTCGGGATGTAGCGTTATTATTGTTGATTTATTTTGAAGAAGAAACAACTTAAAGTATGATTCTTAAAAGGGTATCGAAAAGGTTAAAATGAATATAGACACAATATGAATAAAAAGCTGTCATACTAGATAGCCTCGAGAAAACTTATTTTGTTTGGTACAAAAATCATTTTCATGCACTTTAACTTAACATTGGACCATAAATTGTAACAGTTTATGACTATACAATTGGTTCAAGCAACGATACGCATGAAGCTCGCACCGCTATCAACATAACCATAGTGTAAATTTGATCATCCTTATGAGAGACTTTGAACTATATCTTGCAATAAATTTGAGAAGTAAACACACTTACTTAATCTAGATGTTTGCGATTTTATAACGCTTAGTAATTTAAGGTATATGACTTCGTTCGACCGCAATAAATAAATTTAGGGCGAATTAAATCAAACTTGGTACATACGCATCTCAATATATCTTCTCCGTAATGCATACATTTCCACAATTAGCGCCCAAAATCGGCCCATAAAAAACTCTGATCATATGTCGACCTGAAAACTCGATTTTTGATGAAAAGTTTCGATGTAACCGATGTAACCGGTTGTAACCAATGCAACCGCGTAACCCGCTATTTCAGATAGAAAAAAAATCACTTTTTCAAACTTTTCAGAAAATTTGCTGTAACTCATTGTAACTAATGTAACTGCATAACTCTGATCATTTGTCGACCTGAAAACTCGATTTTTGAGTTTGATCTTTGAAAATTTTAGATGTAACCGATGTAACCGGTTGTAACCAATGTAACCGCGTAACCCGATATTTCAGATAGAAAAAAACACTTTTTCAAACTTTTCAGAAACTTTGCTGTAACTCATTGTAACTAATGTAACTGCATAACTCTGATCATATGTCGACCTGAAACTCGATTTTTGATGAAAATTTTCGATGTAACCGATGTAACCAGTTGTAACCAATGTAACCGCGTAACCCGCTATTTCAGATAGAAAAAAAAACACTTTTTCAAATTTTTCAAAAACTGTGCTGTTACTCATTGTAACTAATATAACTGCATAACGCTAATCATATGTCGATCTGAAAACTCGATTTTTGATGAAAATGTTCGATGTAACCGATGTAACCAGTTGTAACCAATGTAACCGCGTAACCCGCTATTTCAGATAGAAAAAAAAACACTTTTCAAACTTTTCAAAAACTTTGCTGTAACTCATTGAAACTAATGTAACTGCATAACTCTGATCATATGTCGACCTGAAAACTCGATTTTTGATGAAAATTTTCGATGTAACCGATGTAACCAGTTGTAACCAATGTAACCGCGTAACCCGATATTTGAGATAGAAAAAACAACACTTTTTCAAACTTTTCAGAAACTTTGCTGTAACTCATTGTAACTAATGTAACTGCATAACTCTGATCATATGTCGACCTGAAAACTCGATTTTTGATGAAAATTTTCGATGTAACCGATGTAACCAGTTGTAACCAATGTAACCGCGTAACCTGATATTTCAGATAGAAAAAAACACTTTTTCAAACTTTTTAAAAACTTTGATGTAACTCATTGTAACTAATGTAACTGCATAACTCTGATCATATGTCGACCTGAAAACTCGATTTTTGATGAAAATTTTCGATGTAACCGATGTAACCAGTTGTAACCAATGTAACCGCGTAACCCGATATTTGAGATAGAAAAAACAACACTTTTTCAAACTTTTCAGAAACTTTGCTGTAACTCATTGTAACTAATTTAACTGCATAACTCTGATCATATGTCGACCTGAAAACTCGATTTTTGATGAAAATTTTCGATGTAACCGATGTAACCAGTTGTAACCAATGTAACCGCGTAACCCGCTATTTCAGATAGAAAAAAAAAACACTTTTTCAAACTTTTCAGAAAATTTGCTGCAACTCATTGTAACTAATGTAACTGCATATCTCTGATCATATGTCGACCTGAAAACTCGATTTTTGATGTTCAACTTTGAAAATTTTCGATGTAACCGATGTAACCAGTTGTAACCAATGCAACCGCGTAACCCGCAATTTCAGATAGAAAAAAACACTTTTTCAAACTTTTCAGAAACTTTGCTGTAACTCATTGTAACTAATGTAACTGCATAACTCTGATCATATGTCGACCTGAAAACTCGATTTTTGATGAAAATTTTCGATGTAACCGATGTAACCAGTTGTAACCAATGTAACCGCGTAACCCGCTATTTGAGATAGAAAAACAAACACTTTTTCAAACTTTTCAGAAACTTTGCTGTAACTCATTGTAACTAATGTAACTGCATATTTCCGATCATATGTCGAACTGAAAACTCGATTTTTGATGAAATTTTTTGATGTAACCGATGAAACCAGTTGTAACCAATGTAACCGCGTAACCCGCTATTTGAGATAGAAAAAAACACTTTTTCAAACTTTTCAAAAACTTTGCTGTAACTCATTGTAACTAATGCAACCGCATAACTCTAATCATATGTCGACCTGAAAACTCGATTTTTTGTAGTTGAACTTTGAAAATCTTCGATGTAACCGGTTGTAACACAATTTTCAGCATACACGCCTTACATTAAGCCAGTGTAACCACTGTAACTATGGTCTTATAGGCGTTACAATATTCGAAGGTTTCATTTTATGGGCCCATTTGTGCCCTATCTCCATTTCCACAATATAGACGTCATTCATTAAGTACCAGCGCAAGCTACAAGAACACAAGCCATTTGGCGCTGAGGTTGACATATACTGATTTAACAGCCGGTTGTTTTTCTCCATTTTTAAGAATATATGATAACATTATTTCGAATGTATGTAAGTAAGCAAGTTTTGATTATTTTGCTTTAAGCGTTGAAAATATTATATGTCAAGAGTGACTTAAACATATCCCATGGTCTTGGCGCCATGACGCTAGACCTGGCCATGGTCTGTGTCTGCTATTAACCTTTTCCCTGCTAGTGATTGTGAATAGGAATAAAGAAACGCCTTAAGAAACCTTATGTTTATGCATTTGTTGTTTCTTTAACAAAAGGAAGTCTGCAAAAAAATCTACTTGTTATGAAAATCAGATGATAAATTGAAGCAAGAGGGTTTGGCCTTTGTACAATGGTACAATGACCAGAAGTTTAATGGCTTCATTATAGAACTGCTTCATCCTAATGCAACACTTTTTAAGAAGAAGAAATGATTAAATATAATATCAAATTGAACAAACTCGAGGGAAAATATCGCACGAAACGTAAAGTCAAGTAAAGAGCAGATCGTAAAAATATGTTTCAGACACAATTTTAGTACAAAATCATTTTTGTTTGTTTGTTAGCCACAAATCGATTGAACACGGCTAAACATATTCAGAAATCATCTTTTCTTACAACGTTTTGAACAGAACGCAAATAACTTACTTGCACAAAATAGTTTTCGATGTTCATTGTACCTGTATTTGTTGTTCATGGTATTAACATTATCATAGTTGTTGTTGTGATGTGTGAACATACAACTATATTATTTTTTATATTCTCAGCTAGATCTCTTCATGCCACACTTAAACTTAACGTATTGCTGAAGTTTCAAAATCCGGGAATTTAGTTTATTATAAAAAGTCATACAGCTCTGGGAAAGAAAAAGTACTGGCACATCAATATCCAATACAACTTATTTTAGGGAGATGTGAAAATGAAATTCTTTTGAAATTAGAACGAATCAATTATTCTACTTTTATATGAAAGTGTTTTGAACATTTCAATCAAATCATATTAGTTCGTATCATAGCATAACATAATAGAGAAAAAATATGTTTACATAGATATGTATATATGGCATCTACCTACGAAAACAAATAAGGATTAAAATCGTTTAAATGTAAACCATTCTAAATTATGCTGTATATGCCATTGCAAAGTATGTAATAGTTGTAATAATACATGGTCAATACTGATAATTCTAACAAAAAATATTTTCCTCAAAAACATTATATACTTTAACATGTTTGAATAACTATAACACATAAAGGTACTTGACAAAAATTCAAACAATAGTAACACTTATATAGTATTTAATTGAACTTTATAGCTTTCGGGATGTAGCGTTATTATTGTTGATTTATTTTGAAGAAGAAACAACTTAAAGTATGATTCTTAAAAGGGTATCGAAAAGGTTAAAATGAATATAGACACAATATGAATAAAAAGCTGTCATACTAGATAGCCTCGAGAAAACTTATTTTGTTTGGTACAAAAATCATTTTCATGCACTTTAACTTAACATTGGACCATAAATTGTAACAGTTTATGACTATACAATTGGTTCAAGCAACGATACGCATGAAGCTCGCACCGCTATCAACATAACCATAGTGTAAATTTGATCATCCTTATGAGAGACTTTGAACTATATCTTGCAATAAATTTGAGAAGTAAACACACTTACTTAATCTAGATGTTTGCGATTTTATAACGCTTAGTAATTTAAGGTATATGACTTCGTTCGACCGCAATAAATAAATTTAGGGCGAATTAAATCAAACTTGGTACATACGCATCTCAATATATCTTCTCCGTAATGCATACATTTCCACAATTAGCGCCCAAAATCGGCCCATAAAAAACTCTGATCATATGTCGACCTGAAAACTCGATTTTTGATGAAAAGTTTCGATGTAACCGATGTAACCGGTTGTAACCAATGCAACCGCGTAACCCGCTATTTCAGATAGAAAAAAAATCACTTTTTCAAACTTTTCAGAAAATTTGCTGTAACTCATTGTAACTAATGTAACTGCATAACTCTGATCATTTGTCGACCTGAAAACTCGATTTTTGAGTTTGATCTTTGAAAATTTTAGATGTAACCGATGTAACCGGTTGTAACCAATGTAACCGCGTAACCCGATATTTCAGATAGAAAAAAACACTTTTTCAAACTTTTCAGAAACTTTGCTGTAACTCATTGTAACTAATGTAACTGCATAACTCTGATCATATGTCGACCTGAAACTCGATTTTTGATGAAAATTTTCGATGTAACCGATGTAACCAGTTGTAACCAATGTAACCGCGTAACCCGCTATTTCAGATAGAAAAAAACACTTTTTCAAATTTTTCAAAAACTGTGCTGTTACTCATTGTAACTAATGTAACTGCATAACGCTAATCATATGTCGATCTGAAAACTCGATTTTTGATGAAAATGTTCGATGTAACCGATGTAACCAGTTGTAACCAATGTAACCGCGTAACCCGCTATTTCAGATAGAAAAAAAAACACTTTTCAAACTTTTCAAAAACTTTGCTGTAACTCATTGAAACTAATGTAACTGCATAACTCTGATCATATGTCGACCTGAAAACTCGATTTTTGATGAAAATTTTCGATGTAACCGATGTAACCAGTTGTAACCAATGTAACCGCGTAACCTGATATTTCAGATAGAAAAAAAACACTTTTTCAAACTTTTTAAAAACTTTGATGTAACTCATTGTAACTAATGTAACTGCATAACTCTGATCATATGTCGACCTGAAAACTCGATTTTTGATGAAAATTTTCGATGTAACCGATGTAACCAGTTGTAACCAATGTAACCGCGTAACCCGATATTTGAGATAGAAAAAACAACACTTTTTCAAACTTTTCAGAAACTTTGCTGTAACTCATTGTAACTAATTTAACTGCATAACTCTGATCATATGTCGACCTGAAAACTCGATTTTTGATGAAAATTTTCGATGTAACCGATGTAACCAGTTGTAACCAATGTAACCGCGTAACCCGCTATTTCAGATAGAAAAAAAAACACTTTTTCAAACTTTTCAGAAAATTTGCTGCAACTCATTGTAACTAATGTAACTGCATATCTCTGATCATATGTCGACCTGAAAACTCGATTTTTGATGTTCAACTTTGAAAATTTTCGATGTAACCGATGTAACCAGTTGTAACCAATGCAACCGCGTAACCCGCAATTTCAGATAGAAAAAAACACTTTTTCAAACTTTTCAGAAACTTTGCTGTAACTCATTGTAACTAATGTAACTGCATAACTCTGATCATATGTCGACCTGAAAACTCGATTTTTGATGAAAATTTTCGATGTAACCGATGTAACCAGTTGTAACCAATGTAACCGCGTAACCCGCTATTTGAGATAGAAAAACAAACACTTTTTCAAACTTTTCAGAAACTTTGCTGTAACTCATTGTAACTAATGTAACTGCATATTTCTGATCATATGTCGAACTGAAAACTCGATTTTTGATGAAATTTTTTGATGTAACCGATGAAACCAGTTGTAACCAATGTAACCGCGTAACCCGCTATTTGAGATAGAAAAAAACACTTTTTCAAACTTTTCAAAAACTTTGCTGTAACTCATTGTAACTAATGCAACCGCATAACTCTAATCATATGTCGACCTGAAAACTCGATTTTTTGTAGTTGAACTTTGAAAATCTTCGATGTAACCGGTTGTAACACAATTTTCAGCATACACGCCTTACATTAAGCCAGTGTAACCACTGTAACTATGGTCTTATAGGCGTTACAATATTCGAAGGTTTCATTTTATGGGCCCATTTTGTGCCCTATCTCCATTTCCACAATATAGACGTCATTCATTAAGTACCAGCGCAAGCTACAAGAACACAAGCCATTTGGCGCTGAGGTTGACATATACTGATTTAACAGCCGGTTGTTTTTCTCCATTTTTAAGAATATATGATAACATTATTTCGAATGTATGTAAGTAAGCAAGTTTTGATTATTTTGCTTTAAGCGTTGAAAATATTATATGTCAAGAGTGACTTAAACATATCCCATGGTCTTGGCGCCATGACGCTAGACCTGGCCATGGTCTGTGTCTGCTATTAACCTTTTCCCTGCTAGTGATTGTGAATAGGAATAAAGAAACGCCTTAAGAAACCTTATGTTTATGCATTTGTTGTTTCTTTAACAAAAGGAAGTCTGCAAAAAAATCTACTTGTTATGAAAATCAGATGATAAATTGAAGCAAGAGGGTTTGGCCTTTGTACAATGGTACAATGACCAGAAGTTTAATGGCTTCATTATAGAACTGCTTCATCCTAATGCAACACTTTTTAAGAAGAAGAAATGATTAAATATAATATCAAATTGAACAAACTCGAGGGAAAATATCGCACGAAACGTAAAGTCAAGTAAAGAGCAGATCGTAAAAATATGTTTCAGACACAATTTTAGTACAAAATCATTTTTGTTTGTTTGTTAGCCACAAATCGATTGAACACGGCTAAACATATTCAGAAATCATCTTTTCTTACAACGTTTTGAACAGAACGCAAATAACTTACTTGCACAAAATAGTTTTCGATGTTCATTGTACCTGTATTTGTTGTTCATGGTATTAACATTATCATAGTTGTTGTTGTGATGTGTGAACATACAACTATATTATTTTTTATATTCTCAGCTAGATCTCTTCATGCCACACTTAAACTTAACGTATTGCTGAAGTTTCAAAATCCGGGAATTTAGTGTATTATAAAAAGTCATACAGCTCTGGGAAAGAAAAAGTACTGGCACATCAATATCCAATACAACTTATTTTAGGGAGATGTGAAAATGAAATTCTTTTGAAATTAGAACGAATCAATTATTCTACTTTTATATGAAAGTGTTTTGAACATTTCAATCAAATCATATTAGTTCGTATCATAGCATAACATAATAGAGAAAAAATATGTTTACATAGATATGTATATATGGCATCTACCTAAACCTGTGTGTAGTGGATAGTTTAACTCATAACGTAAAAAAATGTTCATGTTTGCGAAGAGATTACAACTTTCTCTCCGGCTTCTAAGAAAAATAAATTATATTACATTAGTAAAATAGCATTAGTTAAATGAGGTCGGGCTTTTGTTTGTTATCCTTGTATTATAATTAAATGACAATATCAATTTATTTCTCTGTTAGGCTTAGGAAGAAATAATCGAATGGAAGCACAAATATGTGCCATTCAAAGTCATTCACCAACACATGTTCAGAAAACTAATTAAAATTAGTGTCAACAGTATTTAAATTTCTTAAAGTTTTAAAAAAGGTGATGTTAGGTACCATTTCGCTGTATCAGTGATAAGCTAAACTGCTACTTGTGAAAAAATAAGAAATATTTAGCGAATGCCTACGAATTTAGGTTTTTAAATATGCGTATAAGAGGCTTATTGTAACCGGCATCTTGCGATCGATCGCTGTTTGTGGGATTTCATCGTGCCCTACATACCTAATTTAAATCCTTGAACAGAATGGAGAGACCTTTTTATTTAACATTATGATTCTAAGATATATTATAGTTATTGGTAAGCTTGATGATACCAATAGACTGCAACAGATTACCTTTAAACATCAACAAGTTTCACAACAGGAAAGGAGAACAGTAAACGTTTATTTTTCAACCAAATGATCACCAAAAGCTTTCATAGTTTGTTTGTCACAGCCTAGAAAATTAAATATAAGCTTGTTTATTTGGATATGAAAGTCATTATTAGCCTTTATAGCTCTAGAATAACGATTTAAGTACTAAAGTGCTACAATATCTAAACCACCACAGTGACTTTTAAGAAAGCCTTAATAAGCTACAATTCCATTTAGAAAAAAAGGAATACTTTTAAAGCAATTCCCTCAAGTTTTGTCAAATTTTATTCAACAACCTAAAAAACAATTAATCTAAATTGCATAACGTAATTGTAACATTTGTATCCCCCCAGCGGACTGAATAACTGCACGGCAACAACTTCATATAGAGAACATGTGTGAAATACTCTTAGTAGTTTGTTTAGAAATTTAGAGAGGTCACACTCAAGTTCCGCTGCCATGCCCGCCGCTTGATTCCTATGTCGATCTCATCCCAAGCGTGCTCAATTGGCTGTAAGTCGTTATTTCATATCGCCCACTTCAAATCTGTAACCTTTCTATTTACAAGAACATTACAAGTAGCCGTATGCGGACTCGCATTTTCATGCCAAGGGAACATTTCCCTGTTTGCCCGTATGCCTGGGATTGCCACTTGTTAAAAAAATTATTCTGTATCTTGCATCATTCAAGTAACAAATAAACAATGACGACAGCAGTCTTCGCATGCAGCAAAAATCCTCCCCGTGGCATAACAGATCCATTGGCGTAATGGTCCCATAAATGACGCGGCAATCATGGTAACGCTTCCCGCGTAGCCAAAAGAGTCGTACACGACCGTCGGCGCACTACAAATTCAACCCTTACTCAAAAGTAAAGAGTACGGATCCCCAATCTGCCCATGTGCACCTAGTGTGTACCCGGGCCAAATATAAATGATTTTGTTTTATTTCGTGTGCGTAGATATGAAACTTAAATTCAACGTTCCGTACCATAGCCACTTTGATTGTGGGCCTCCGGAGACGGTCAGCAATACTTTCCGTTGAGTTGCATTTTTCCCATAACTGCTGAACACCTCTGTGATGTCGGTTGAAAATGTTTGCAGCCTAAATCAGTAAAATTTATTTGACATGTGATAATAGCTTCGGGGTTATGAGCACAGTCCATGGTGGTTATAACGTAACGAAAATACGACATTGAAACACAAATATCGTAATAGCATTCAGCAGCACAATAGAAGATCTAACCAACAGTGTAGATTATATACGTTCCCGACATATGTTAGTCTCGGCTGATATCATTCCGAAAACATAGCCCCGCTCCTCAGCGCTCATACAGGGCAGGTTTAGATGATTTTTTTTTTAAATTTTCATCAAAGGTATAGTGGTACCAAAGTGGATAATCGACAAAAAACTAACCAAATTGTATTACATTCGTGCGCCACGTGCAAAACATCGTGTTCGTGCTTATTCGTTAGACATGAGTATTTGAGTAATGAAATGTACATATGGTCGGGCAATGTTGTCATACCGAATACAATAAATTGATATTGTTTTTTGAAAGACAACTCTTGGCCATAAATGATCACCAAATACAGTGAAAAGATACAGAAACCACTTGATTTAAGAAAAAATCAATCAATCTTATGCAGACTAAGTTTTGTCTTTGTTTAATTTAAAACAAACAGCAACAATTAAGACAAAGGAGCATTAAAAGGTTACTTAAATGACATTATTAACATTGCTTAACATTAGATTGCCCGACATGCAGCTCTTAAACAAAGACTTGCTTTCTGCAGGCACGCAATATGCAAATCCGCATACTATTTAAATATTTTGTTTCTCGAAAATGAATATCCATTCCAAATATATAGTATATACCGACGCCTAGCAGTCAAACGTTCAACCAATGGTGTATTGTGTGCATGCAAAATGATCAGAAACACATTAAACCTGAACGAGCTTAGAACGCGACTAGGCAAAAAATATACCCTGAACGAGTCACAGAACCCTACAATAAAAAAAGGTTAAGGAACGCGCCATATGTACGCCATAAGACAACAAATAAACATTGAACAGGACAGAATTTTGGAAGACACCAAATACATCCAGTCGCTTAATGCCACAAGACAAAACATGCACTCTGATCGAGTCTCAGATGTATTTAGTGCTCCCAAATGACCTCTGTTTTAGAATGGATTTGTTCCTAACGTTATTTATACCATACTTTTTGGCGTCATGACTTGCCTTATTTAGTATATTCATGAAGCATCTGCTATGAATCTGGTAACCCTAATATCACAATGCAATTCATCAAAATAAAATATTTCTCAACAGGTCATTTTTCCTGCTTAATGATATAATTCCATCTCGCAAATTTGTAAATACAACGTCTATAGAGGCGCTCATGGTGATTTGCAGTGGAAAGATTGCTATTTTTCATAAAAGAAACTCGTTCTTGACGCCTCGGTTACGCGATGAGTCTCGATATTGACACAAATACGATGGATGGCTGTGTCTAATGCTTTTTTATGACGTAAGCTTTATTCAGATTTGTACACTTTGATGGCGCAATACATGTATTTGAAAAGCGAAATTATTGGTCGGTGAAATTACAAATTGAATTGTGAATTTGCTTTGAAAGCTTCTCGCTTGGGAGATACATATATGTTTTAGTATTCATTTGTCTATACTAGGTAATGTAATTACGCTTGACATTATTTATTCCTTCGCAATAGACCTGTATCTGAAAATTGAGTGCTTTAAGAGTTAAATTATAAGTGAATATGATCAAGTTGTTTTGCTTTTTTATTTTATTTCTCCTAGAGTTGATGATGGTTCCGATGGCGCTTTCACGTTTAAGTGTACTTTTATTGATAAACATTTTGCTGTGTGTGATCGTAAGCACGTAACCCTCTTTAAGCCTCCAGGGAACTTGTTTTTCTTCGACAAATCAAAGTTTAATAATCATTGATAAGACTATTGCTCAATTTGATAATTGTATGTTTTCATTTTGTTTTTGGGGGTTCATGTTCGCACTCATTGTAATGAGTTTTCTGCATCCAAGGGTGCATTCAATAAAAGAAGAAAACTGAAAAATCATCGATTCAACACCACAAGTAATATTTTTAAGACTGATTCGGAGTTGAAATGGAATTTATTGGCATTACAAGACGAAATAAAATTGGCAGTCCACTGAAATAAATTGTGCTTTTACTGTATACTCAAAACACATTCAAACTGGTGTTTACTGGTATTTGACCGCAAAGCGCTCTTAAATCATGATGACGTAAAACCAGTTCAAAATGACGGCATTGGGTTTTTGCCCAACAATTTGCTTAGGTGTCGTTCGATTTCAACAGCAGAACAGGTCATTATTTAAATAGTCATGAAATAAAAACACTATATAGTTTTGATGTTTTTTTATCTATGTTAAGACAGTTTTTATTCAATTGAAATATATTTAGTTGAATGTCTTAGAAGACAATTTAAAGCTGTGAACTAAGGTTTACACACGATGTCGGTTCATTTTTTATGCAATCAAAGTACACCTGTTTGAACAGCTCGAAACTTTTTCGTGCCTAGACATCTATAGATATAATAGTTTGTTTATTAATTAATCGTTTGTATTATAACTGAATTATATCATAAAAAGTATTTTTCGAACGTTTAATTTCCACTTGTAAATTGTTAGAAAGTTGCGTCTTAAGAATCTTTGCAAAAATTCAATTTATGACAGAAATAAGCGGATGCATATAATTTAGAATTCAACAAAACCTCAACTTAAGCATATTTAGTTCTTGAAATGTGATGATCGTTTATTCTTAAATGCTCCAATTTTGAAAAGGATCGGTTTCATATTTAAGATCCTATAAAATAAATGCGATCAATTTAAGGGCAGTGATGTAATTTCGCACAACTTTCCTGTTGCATTTAATTTATGGAAAATCTTATCCGAATTTTAAGTAGTGCTCCACCAAAACGCCATGACCTGGTGTAAACCAGCGAATAATAAATAACCTTAGCGATGCTCCCCAGTCTGTCAATATTACGTTTGTCAGCATGACGTTTTTATGTCATACAAATACAATAAGTTAACTGCGTGAACGTTTTTAACAAATCGTTGGTGTCGCAGATCGCCGATAGATCCGGCCGAACCTAGTTGAGCAATTTCGGATCGCTTCATAATGTATGGCCTTTCTTTAAACAGCGTCTGGTACAGCAAAACTGCACGGTTTTAATAAGAAATGCTAGTAATACCACTTTGCGTCGTCGCCAGTACATGACAAGCCTAAATTCATTAAATCCAGTAGAGCATATCTCTGACGAGCTTGGTTAGGAAGGCTTTAATTTTTACCTTTGAGACCTGCGAAACATTCAAAAACGTTATTATTATCATTTCGATAACTGATCGAGTTGAAGTTAGTGAGGATTGTTATTGAGCAAAATTCGAAACATATAAATAAAACCATGTTGGTAATATCAAGAACATAACTTGTTGTAGTTTTGTTTTATTTAAGACATACGAGTACGATTTCATATCAGTTTCTTTTAATTTCATCTTACAGTATAAGCATTCAAGTTCCGATATTATTATGTGCATATATATTTCAGTGTCTATGACAAGGTCGTGTGAAAGAATTCTTTTACTACAGCTATTCTATATATATTTTCATCAACACAATTGAAATATTTTAAGGCTGAAAGTCATGCGTGGACTTTTGCGTTTGTTGATAATCTAGTCGAGATTTGATATTTGCATACCGAGTTTGTTAATAAATATCAACAATACGTTTTTTGAGACTTGAATAACTTTTTAATTATAGCGCATTATTTGTGTTAATGGTTTCAATTCGGTATTGTTGGGTTTATATTTATTAGCTATCATTTTTGGAAAATCCAAAGTTTGTTGCATAATCCATCTAGGTTGGTCGACTTTTTTAGGTGTATAAAAATGAAGACTGAATTTATTCTTTATTTTTGGATGATATCTGCATTACAATGTCAAAAGATTATGAGCAAAATAAGACTAGAATTTGTATATCTTCATTAAAACCGATATTTCATTCAAAACAGCTGTCTTTGTTTAAATTGTACCGTATACTAGATTCGACAACGTTATTCATAGTTTTTGCTGTGTATCTTTTGCCATCAATGTTACGTATCAATTTTTGTACGAAACGACAGTGTCGCAATTGTACGTCTTCGTCGAGCGATTATACGAAAACCCATAATCTCACGCACGCGCCGTGATAACTTGAGGTGTGGAAAACGATAATCAGGCCAATTACATTACAGGATATGCCATACATGGGTTCCTTTTGCAACATACACCTATGATTTGTACTTATATCATGATCACAGAAAATCCAATACTTTCACACTTTTAAGGCTGAAATTGAAATAGCGATTGGCTGATTACACATTATTCACATTGAACCTTTCTCTTTCAAAGGCCGTGCGAAAGATCCCTTCGAGGAGCGAATACCTTTACCAATAGGTATATTACCTTTCAATATTCTACTTTCAACCTGAATAGAATTAAATCTTCAACCTCGTTTGTGAAAAACGGACACCTACACCACAAGACGAATTAAATTAGTTTACTTTATTCATAGGCTTAGATGAAGTAAACAACATTTTTTTGCACGGTAAGCAACACATTTCTGCTTACTTTGCCTTCTTATGAAGTACATCATTTACATTTTTTTCGATTCATTTTGTCCCTATTTGTCTGGACAATTCATAACACGTTGACATACACAATGCAGTTTTCTGGTATGGATAATAATACGGTTAAAGAAAATACACCATCTGATACAGTCTCCTGTATCTGTCGGCGTTAGGCGTTTAGATTTTTCCTGGACAAAATCACTCAAACTACAGACACCTAATTTGTCTGTCTGACTGCAAACATCAATCGTCATCAATTCGCCATGCTGGATGTCAAGTAAATCGCTATATGTTACAGCTGGTAGGTTTCTACAAAATTGGGAAATAACTTAAATGAGTTGTCTGGTAAAAATGTAGAGAATGCAGCAGTTGTAAATCAGGCGTAAGAAATTGTGTGCTTAATCTATGAATATTATTTGTATAATTGACCAATTTAACAAAGGCACAGCTTTATGACTTGTTGAGTAGTGTAAATGGAAATTTAGACAAAGCAAGATATTAAAGAATGGTATAAGCATTAAATAATAGTCACTTACCTTTTAGTCAAGTATCTTTATATAAAACACGATTGTTGTCAAAATGATGATACATGTTTAAATGACATTATTCTTGTCAGATGTGTTCCTCAACGTTCAACCACGTGAACCAGTGGGTATAAAAACAATGACTGATTCCGCAGTGGAAGTCGGTTCGACTTTAACATCTGACAAAAAAAATCATTTGTTTTTTAAAGTGGAGATAACAAATAGGGATCACATGACTTTGCCACCTTTTATGGACTTAAAAGTAACAATGGATGTGTTTTTAAGAAGGTCTATAAAGATCAGTCAAAAATAACTGAGCCATACCTCATAACGGTCTTATAAGATAAACAGAAACTCTACTTGTCTTTAATTCCTCAAAGTAATCTCCCTTGAAGCGAGTAACTGAATGTCATCTACTTGGCAAGGCCTGTATACCGGTTTAAGGCAACTTCGTCGGAACTCCCTGTTCACTGCACACTCTAGGTCATCTATCATAACGGATTCCGCATATTGGTTCTTTTAATTCGGAAACAAATAGATATCAGGGGAGGAAAGATCTGGCAAGTACGGGGTATAATTAGGCACTTCCCAGCCATATCCCTCCAGTAGTTCCTTTACAATCGTACTGTTGTGGTATGACGCTTTATCATCCAAAATGAGCGATGTGCTGTCAGTGATTTCTGAAGGCTTACGGTGTAATGCTAGACGGAGTATTGTCCTATAAAACATATTGTAGTACTCTTTATTTACTGTCTCGACCGCTGCCGGTACCCTATGTGATGCCAATATGCCGCGAAAATTATATGCAAATATCCTTATCATCTTTGGACTGTTTTGACTTCGGCCGAATTTTACCGATCTTGGCGTGTTATATTGTGGCATTCGCTACTATGACACTTCAGTTATTATATTAGAGGGATCGCATCCAAGTTCCATCCATAGACACGATTCTTTGCAGCATTTTATTGTCTTTTTCATCGTACCTTTATATGAATGAGCGAGCGATGTTCACACGTTGGTTTTTCCGCTTCGGAGTAAACGTGGGAAACCTAGCGAGCGGCGATCTTCCTCATTTGCAAACGTTCGATAAGAATGTAATATGCCGACCCGTGACTTACGTCAAACTCATCAGGTATTTCAACGAAGTGTATTAATTATAAGTGTTGAGCAGTTTTGCTGCATTTTCTGTCGCAAACATTGTCTTTCCGCAAAGTTGCTTGTTGATAAGGGTATTCCTATTATAAAATTTTCGCCCCATCGGTAGATAGTACCTTATCCGAGTTTAGACTCTGAAGCAACTTCCTCAAGCGTTTTAAGAATTTCCGATGCGCTTTTTCCTCGTTTTGTTTCAACCCTTATGTATTCAGTTATTATTCGCGCGTCAGCGTTAACGATACCTCCGTCATGTTACGGAAAATGACGTCCGTCATGTTAATGAAAATGACGTCACATGTAAATGACGTCACGTTACATTTGTTGTTCCCGCCCAATATATGTACAATATATTGGCCAACAATTGTGTCAAATGGTTTAACCAGGAATTAAATAAGGAAAAAATCATGAGGTTAGGATCAATTTTTATTTACTCACCCTTGGATATGTTTATAGCCTGCAATCGCAAAGTGTTTTTGATTATCGTCAGTTTTGTTTATTTTTACAATAAAATGTATAGGGAATTGTAATTCTGTGTTTAAAGTAAATGGAATGTATTTTATGCACTGGGAAAATATGACCATTTAAAGTATAAGTACTGCTATGTTGATCGGCATGTGCTATTGACTATTTACTACATTGTTTGACTAGAAAATGAGTCGTCAACTTTCATACTTTCGCCAAATTGTAGAATATTGATTTACCGCGTATATCTGAATTATGTAAACAATTGTGTTAAACCGGATTATGTCATGCTGAAATTGTGAAATATTTTAGATTAAGCAAAATCAGAAAGCGTATGGCCAAATCGCCTTAAATCTGCTGGAGAACAAACACGTGTATGACAGCCGGTGTAATTGTACGTCCAAAAATGATTTATCATACGAATAGTTCACTCACGTTGTTTGACGTTTTATTTACTTCGGGTATAATTCAAACATTGTTGTCAATACAACAAAAACCGGTAATTGTTGGACGTGTAGAAGTCCATCAAATATATTTGATAGCAAGTGGCTGTCGGTAAGCTTCGACAAATAATGACGATTAATGTTCGCGGTCCGAGTAAATATTGAGATTAAGCTGACGTCAGCTGTTCTGTCCCTAAAAACAAAAGAAATGCATACAATAAAAGATTAGTCCAAAATGTTATGACGACTTTACCAGAGCATCTTGTGTATTGTTCTAGCTATTATTTAACAGATCGTACAACAAACAGTATTTCTCTTTTTTTTAAATTCTTAAAGTCTAGAGTATTAGCTGCTGGCCTCTTCCAAATCCGAATACTAGATATTTAGGTGTTTGATTTGTGGCCACTATCCTGTCGTCCATAGTTATGTCATAGTTTTAGTCTGCGCATAACCCAGATTCAAAAATTGAGCAAGCTCTTATAGAAATTATCATATGGACAAAATTGAGCCAAAGTTATCGCCTCAATAGAAATTATTACGTCCATCACTTCATTTCACCCTTTGACGTTGTTATATGAACCAAAAATGTAGCCTAGCATGTTTGCTTGAATTTGACCCTTTGACCCAGTTTTTGATCGCAAATGACCTTATTTATAGCATAACATAGAGGGTTGTCAATTCACTGGTTTTGGTGCGTATTGTGTGCACTTTAATGCTTCTATTTTTTCATGTATAGTGTTCTTGTTCACAGTGAGGTAAAATATGCGTGTTCATATGCGTTTAATTTAGGACTTATTGGTACTTTTTGAGCGTGCATGCAGTATCGACCTGCATGCGTGATTGTGCAAATCCAAGTGAAAGCTTTTATTGTTTAAAGATATAATATCTAAGTGGTCATCACACTTTACGTCTGTTGAAATGACATATTAGCATCCTAACGTTTTGTCAAAATATTCAGAAATTATGTAAGTTAATAAATCCTACTGTCCCCCTTCCTCATTTATCCGTACTGTGTCTTAAATCCAATTGCAAGGAAAACTATCAAATTAAACAACTTTATCTATTTCATACAGATTGACAGCCGAAATAAAAATGTAATACCCAGAATATATCCCGTAACAATTATTTGTCAGACAGAATTGTCTGGGATTTTGATGATGCACGGTTCTGTTAAAAGGGTGTACATACTCGTATATAAGTGATCTTAAGATAAATACTAAATTGGAACGCGAAGTTTATGTATGAGAATGACACGGGAAAATAGAGAGAAAGTGCTCCAAGTTGTTATGATTAATCTATGGCAATTTCTTAAATATTAATGGTAAATACTTGTGTATGACAGATTATATTTGTCTCCGATTCAATTCAAAAGACAAATCATATTCAATGTGATCCGAAGACACTCCGAGTTTACACAAGATGGAAAGAAAATGCAAAATAGAAAACGTGTTTACTTCCAATAACTAACATATTCAGCACGACAACATTGAGCACTATCTATGTAACTAAATAAACGGCATCAAATGTTTGCGAGATAAGCCAACACCACATTTGATTATTGGGTCTGAAAAATATCTGACTTATGAACCGATATTACTACATGGACTGTTCATATTCACTGAAATAATGTTGACTCGAGTCTATGTAATTCTGTTCATTTCTTTACATGGTAGGAACCAATTTGCTCTTGGCAGACCTCTTATGTTGTTGGAGTGTAAACATACGGCGTAAGCATAGGTCGTCTGTATTACATTACGTAAATGATGTGAATTGAGAGTTATGCTTGGATTACATTCGAAGCTGTTGAAGCATTAAAATTAATTTGTGAGCTATAAATCCGTTCGTTATGTGCGTGGTCGTATTTCACAAATTGTCCGGGCTAATTGACTGCGAAGAATAACGTCATATCTCCAAATAAATCAATCGTCCTAATCTTATACATGAAACCGTAGATGCGAATAAGATTACACTTATACGAGTGTCGGAATAGTGTGCCCGCGACAAACGTATGAAAATGCCTAAATTCCGTCTCTAAATGTTCAAGACCATGAATTCAACACTGCATTTTGAATTCCCTAACGTATGGATATGGGTAATTTTCTCTTAAAGTCACACTACTGTCATGCTCTTTTTTCATTCAGCCTATCACATACAAAACCAATTCATTAGCTACAAAATGGAAAACTTCCAATTCCTTCTAATTGACAACCGCGATTATATTATTCACAGTGCTCATCAGTTTCCGGCCTTTGTCGTTATATATCCAAGCAATTATCGGTTTGTATTTATGAAAGCATTTATAACAAATAATGTATTGGTTGTATTGACAGGCACGTTGGAATGCTGGTGATGAAGAATGAAACTTCAAACAAGATGCGTTTGTCTGTCTGGTGAATGTCTTTAATCTCGAGAGTGCATATATGCGAAGGAGAGCAAACGTATATCTACATAAAGTACTAGTAATAATAAAAGAAAGGGCTGCAATCTAAGATAATCTGAAATAGGCTGAATATTTTTTTTGCAGTAGACTTTAATCAAAACATTTTTATTGTCCACTGAACATGCCAGTGAAGCGACCAAATTATGATCTTATATAAGTTAATGTGTTGGTCTCTTGATAACGCTTTGTTGATCCTATCTTGAAATGGTTCACATCCTTGTACTTTCAAGCAGGCTATTAAAAACAAAACAATTGACAAAACATCATAAAAGTAAGTTTTGTTCGTGTCTGTCTGAATCCGCGAAATCAAACCCGTAAGAACATTGCCAAACTAAGACACACACAAAAAACGCATACTTCGATATGATTGTTTAGAGATACATTTATTAATAAGTCCTAATGCCGTTCGAGGTCTGTAAATGTTTAGTGGTGGTACAAAGTTTTTACAGTTTTGAAACTTACTCTGCAATAGTCTTCACATATAATATGATAATTTTTAAGCTGTTTGGTAGCGTTGGGGTGACAGTATGTAAAACAACATGACACCTTTAGTTTGTAAGAATTGAAGAGGACATCAATGAGTTAAAGCTTGAGTAATTCTTGACGATATCGAATGTTGTAACAAGAGTATATCGGATCACAAACCTTCTTTTAAGTAAACATTTCGAGTATATACTATAGAAATGATACGAGCGCGTAAGTATAATACGTCCCCGTTTTTCATGTGAAGCCATGATGATATATACAGTTACAGTACTTTCGCGTTTTAAAATACGGGACATATAGATGTAATAAAATGCAGATACTATTTATATAATTTTGAATACTATCGTTCCAAATCCGTCCATGTTTTGCACCGAAATAAACAATTCATAGTGGTGGTATTATTCTTCGTAAAAGTTTAAACATCAAACTCAATCAACTATCGATATTGGTTGATATTTTACTCTGTGGGCATTTTATGATTTAAAAATAAATTATAAGTGCAAGTTATGACTAGTATGTTCCATAAGCAGTACGTTGTTATTTTTTTGTAAGACGTATTGAACGTAAGAACTGACTTTTCTTCACAGGAAAAATAATGTTTTCCTTTCTGATCTTTTTATGTTTATATTTATAGATTATTACGTGATGAAATTCTTTTAGATGAAGTAATTTAGATGAAAACAGTTCATATTCTTCTCGTTACATACAAGTTTTGAACTAAGAAAAGTAATGTTCTTTTGATACTAAACACACTGACATATATTTAATAACACATCAAATTGATTTTTATTATATATATATATATATTAATGTTTGAGTAAAATTATCAGAAATCATCAACTAAGTTACGCATCTTACTTGCATATTTTCCAAGTTTTACTTTTTAACGTTTTCTCCAACAAGACATCATCCTTTAAATAAAACTTAAGCTCTACGGCATTTGCGTCATTCAACTATCTTCAAACATTTTCTGAAATAGTATTTTTATGATAAAGATGACAATTACGAACTAGATAACACTTATAGGACTGTCATGATTTGGAACACTCGAAAGACTTTACAATCATATCTAAATTTGGCCACTTTACCAAGACAAGGGTAATTGCGGAAAGCGGTTTCGAAAGTATATTTCCGAAATGTATTGATGTATGTAGCTATCTGCATAAGTACTTCATGATTGATGCAGAATGGAAGCAAATTGTCTGTATCTGTGTTTCTAAGAATAACTGAGATACATTTAATATTTTATCATACAATTCTGTTTCGAATAGACAAAGGGGATGGTCTCGTATAGTCCAAGCACCGGTATCGCCTTTTACTCTACGCCCATCATTCACACACACATTTGATAAGCTATTAAATGGAACACATTCATTTTCATACGAATTGACATCAGCTTCTACTATGTTTAACGATGTGCTTATCATTTTCCGGCTATGCAATTATATCTTGCAACAACTATTCCCAAGAGAATATCGTCTATCTTACTGTTGAATAGAATACCCATTTATTTCTCAACCTGACTCTTGTCCCAACACTTATATAATGCAAATTGAAAAACATCTCCCCAATCCGAGTCATCCTTTACTTTAATAACAAGAACGAAAAACAAGATAGCATATCAACGGATGAACTGGTAAACAAATTTAAACTACTTAACGTCCACACAAAACCGACATTCCTGCAAAAGACTGAATCCAGTCAAAGCAACAATGTCAACTCCTCAAAGGGACGGTCTCTCCTAAAACATCTTAAGGTTTAAAACTCTTTTTATTCATAGAGTCTCGTGACAATCATGTCATTTTAAAAATAATTAGATTAGAACGAACAAGAAAAAGAAAACAGATTACTTGTTAACAATAATGCGCTCCGATATGCTCCGATAAGTTCTGTAACGTCAAAATATTATCATTTACGGTTCTTTGCAATTAAGTGTTAAAGCCAGGTATTTAATGTTTTCGTACAATTTTTAAGACCATCCCCATATAAATCAAGATGGGTGATTCCAGCGACATGAAAGTGACACTCTTATTCAAAATCAATACATACACATTTAAAACAAACATCATTTTTAACTGATACACCTTTAACTACTTACTAAATAATGCATTTATGGAAAATATTTATTACTGATAACAAGTTTGTGACCCTGCATTTAATAACAGAAAACGCATTTTTTTTTAAATGATTAGTGAATGCTTAAAGATTTACTGTGGTATACTTAAGTTACATAAGGCAGAAATACCGTGTTTTATGCACATATCTTACAAATTAAACTCAGTTTCCTCCACAAGAACACTTGTTTTAGGCATTTATTCATCCTGTTTTTAGAATATTAAATCAATTAATGTAATTAATCTTATGTGACATGATGAAAATTCTACTAGTTAAAACATTTCTGTTTCGTCATTCATTGTTCTTTTTGTACTCTATATAGGTTATTGGACTGCGTTCTGTACTTTATTTCTACTAATCTATATAGGTTATTGGACTGCGTTCTGTACTTTATTTCTACTAATCTATATAGGTTATTGGACTGCGTTCTGTACTTTATTTCTACTAATCTATATAGGTTATTGGACTGCGTTCTGTACTTTATTTCTACTAACTGTCAAATATTTTAAGAATGGACCGTCATTATTCAAATAATGGACAGTTAATAGAAAGAGTAGTATGGTAGAATTAAGACGTGTGTTGACAGATTTGTTTTTTCTTGTATTGTATAAAACTATGCACATATTTGAAGAATACCTCTTAAAAGGCCTTTCTTTTATTGAGTTTTGTAATAAATAACTAAAAAATGATGATTTTAATAAATTTCCGAAGGTTGTAACAACTCAATGCCCTGTGAAGATGTGACTGAGATCTGCGCAGCCGTAAGGGCAAAGAAAAAATGTTTGTTACCGTTTTAAGTGAATAATGCACAGTGAAAACACTGTTTGCGCTTGTTATTTATCAGTAGAAGTTGAATTTTAAGTAATAGTAAGATGACATGAATTAAATCTAAAACGCGGGAATTGTGTATCGGATGCTTGAAAGTGGGCGGATCTTTAAACACCACCTAAATTTCTTCATGATTAAACCTAGAAATTAATTTTTGCTTATCTTAAAATTCATTGGCTGTAAATATAAGTTGTTTTCTAAAAGTGATTATTTTAAATAATAACCAAACAAAATTTGTGATTTGTATGTATATTTAAAACAGCGCAAAATCATTTTGATTTACCTAAGAGATTTACATGACTTGTGTATTTTTAAATGGTGTGACAATGTCCAATAAGGTGACAAAAGCACCTTGAAATTCATGATTTGGACCTCGTTTTCTACATGTTTTAAGTAATTAAGTAAGTGAAAAGCTTCAAACTGTCTATTTTGTCATCGGAAAAACATCCTCGGACTATTCTATATCTTACATAATGGACAGTTTTCGGCCTTTCACCCTTACTTTAAAGATGTTTGAGACACCAAACGTGTGTTGCCACCATATTATTTAAATATTAAGTATTAACCGGTTTTGTTTAAGCTCTAGACGAAACACATAACTGGAACACAATTTACAAGACTGGTTATTATCAATGCCGAATATGAGTCAAAGTTCAACATAGAAAAACGCTTCTCTTTTTTTATAGAGAATACATCAGGAAAAAAATTGACCTTGTGACAGCTTTTATCCATACATCTTGTTATCCCCATCTCTATTTCAATTAATATTGCCGAAAGAAGCAATGTAAGTCATTCAGTACCACATTCTGATTACAAGATGGATTGGAGGATGGATTCTGAGGTCATAATATGAAGAGACTAGTCAATGCAGCTTGTATTTCCAAAGTAATAGGTCAAACAGCTACACAGCTAAAATAGTCCATGACGTATAACAGCTATTAAAATTAGTTCTGCAATAATGTTACTGGTTGCACTTTGACGTTATGTCGCTCGTCAAGTGTAGGTTAAGCTTTGGGCCATCGGCGACTTATGTGATTTTTCGTTAATGTTTGCTACATGAATTTACCTATGCCATTTCCTTGTAGTATTAACCAGTAAAATACGAGCATACCTGCAAACAATTTAGTTTTCAAAAGCATTAATGCTCAGGTTAGCGATATAATTTCATGCTGGCCCTTTTGTTTAGTCCTCGAATCTAACTCGATTCGATGAAGTCTTATGTTTCTGACCTGGTTAATTAAATAATTATTAATTACAAGTGTCTGGAGTTACCAAAACAAATAGACATATGCTAACAGTATATATTTATTGCGTGGTATATACGAAAACAAACATCTAATAAAATAAACTAAGCAAGCAACGAGGAATAGGCGAGAAGCACGTAATCTTTAATTCAACGATATCTAACTTGTTTATGAGATTTGATAAATATATATTTTATCAATAATTTGTCCATTGTATTGCCTGCTTTAGCCTGATCTCAACATTGTTGGCTTTATTGTTGATGCAATGCACTTCTGTTGTTGCTAAGCAGGGACAGACCTGTAGACGCTAAAGCCACCTCATTTGTTAGTCGATGCATGAACATTATTAGACACTCATTGGCGATGCTTAATCGACAGCAAATTGCCATCAATCAAATCTAGTGCACGCCTAAAAAATCCAAAGTTTACCGTAAGTTATTGTATTGACAGCAATGTTTATAATATAGCTGATGTAAATTAAGCGTCAAACAAGATTTTGGGGCAAATTATATGATGTTTCATCAATGACCCGGGCTAAACAATCCTTCCGAACGTTGTTATAAATGGCAAACATTCTAAACAACAGCAATTAAAAAATGTTTTAAACACAGTAAAGCATATTTTCGAATGACATGTTTTACAGCTTTTAAAGTTACTAAAGCTGAGATGACTGATCTAGGTTATACAAGAATTGGATTCAATACTTCATTTTACAATAGAATCCAGAATTCTAAACATATCTTCAAGTTATCCACATTCAAGCTAATGTCTAAAACTCAATCATATATTCAAAGAATTAGCTATCAAACGAAAAACCTTCAAATTGGTTCCGATTACACTATAGGTTACTGTAATATGACGACCTTATTTATTTCTATAGTTATTTAATTTGATCCTGACACTAATGATCTGCAAAGCAATTTCCCGTTTCATCGGCGGGTTTCAATATCACATTTACGCATAGTTTGAAAAATTAGTTGAATATCTTAGCAATCTTACAGTAAGTGAAGCAATAGCAACTACAGAGACAATGAGCTCGATTTTGCCGACGCTTTTGAGTTGAAGAACTGAAATGTTTTGGTGAACATGAAATGGTCATTGTAAACTTAGATTAAGATGATAATTGAGACGTTGTTTTTGTAAAATTAAAATAAATCCGCATATAGAGCCTTGATTGAAATTAAATACATTAAACGAAATGATTTTTGCGAGAAAAATGGCAATACATTGCAACCTTCTCCCTTGCTCATAAGATATACAAATGATATTTAATTGTTGAAATATCATTAGGAAGAGGAGGTCGGGCTTTTATTTTGTTCGCTGCTACTACTATCTTCCTTTTCATAATTAAATTAATTTTAATCACTTTATTTTACCGTTAAGTTGCGGGAGAAGGAATTGGTTGCGTTAGCACGGATGTGTGGCGTACCGGGTCATTAACGTGATACTGCTCGAAATTAAACTAAAGTTAGTGTTAAGAGGAAAGAGTAGCTACAAATTTGCTGTTTTAATGATTAAAAGAAACATAATTTGTGAAAGAACTTTAAAGTATGAAGTGTAAAAAATCTTGAAAAAATCCACCTCCATTTTTTAAAAACACTATTAGGCGTTAAACTTTCAACGCAAAACAACTTTATATATGGAGAATTAGGTAGAGTCCCATTGTATGTCCATAGATTGACATCAATCATCCGCTTTTGGTTGAAAATAACAATGACGGATGAAAGAAAATTCATCCGACTTACATATAACTCGATGTTAACTGATATACAAAACAACGCAACGGAAATAAATTGGGCAATTCAAGTTAAAAACTTGTTAGAATCTATGGGATTCGCTGAAGTTTGGCTTAACCAAGGGGTTGTAAATACAAAATATTTTATACACACCTTGAGGGCTAGAGACTGTTTCATGCAAAAATGGAATGAAGAATTACGAGAGTCATCAAGAGCGTCAACATACATACTATTTGCAAATTTTAATTATCAGTCATATTTAGACACCATACAAAACAAAATTCAGAACAGCTTAAACACGACTGAGAGTAGCATCACACAGATTAGAAATAGAAATGGGCAGATGGCACAAGCCCCAAATAATTCCAAGAAATGAACGAAAATGCCAACTTTGTAATACACTTGAAGATGAATTCCATTTTCTCTTAGAATGTCCTTTATATCATGAATTAAGAATCTTATACATTAAGCGATATTAATGGCGCAATCCAAATATTCCTAAATTTATCGAACTGATTTCGAGCGAAAATGTAACTACTAGTAGAAAACTATGTTGTTTTGTCTATAAGGGCTTTGAAATGCGTCAGTTTAGACATTAGACACTTTTCTCCACCAACTATTTTTCAGTATTTAAAGCAAATGTGATATAACTTTACTTTGTTTATACATTATGATTGATTTTGAAAGTTGTTCTATCGGAAATGTTTATATACTGTAGATGTTTATATTATATGTAACTGATGGGCTGTAAGCTTATAGTTAATAAAATCTTCTTCTTCTAAAAGTACGACTGTTGTTTTGTACATATTGGTATATGAGGCTAATTGTTAAATAAGCTTTATAATATGTAAAATTATAGAAAAAAACTAAATGTGCGCTGTTTGAATAGGACATAATAATCAGTAACATCTTATACAGTTCTAGAATCCCCTTTTGAACACTTCAATGAATTACAGGGGCGAGCCTAGTAGGAACCAGTATATATCAGCACGTGAAGGCACGCTTATCACACACACTTTAACCAGACCATATGCGTTCATATCGCGATAATGAAATCAATCCCGCAATTCAATCCTGAAATATATTCATAACTTTCGTTAATACAAATGAAGTCAAGAAGTACATATTAAGAAATGCGATCACAATACGTTTACTGCATTGCGCTCAATATTTTCAAGCCAGATGTCAAAATGCGTGTACAATCTGTTTTATTCCTAGATTGGCGTGTAGGTTTTAAAATTATACAAAAAAATCGATTGTCATTTTCTTTCGGACATATACATTTAATAACTATAAATTGCAAATCATGCCGCACAGACTGATACTTCATTTCCAATATGCAACTATAAAATCAAAGAACTTTAATATACAGACACGCATATACGTGCAAATCTGCCAATCTTCATACATATTGCAACATCTTGCTTCTTGCAAGTAATAATTCATTCAAAATGAAGAAAACTCTTTGATATTTTAGATATGAAAGTGCAACCAAAGACGTTCGACATTCTAACATGGTTGTAGTTATATTTAACCAAATTGTGTCATACCTGTTGTGTAAGCTGGGACAAATAGCATGCATAATAAAAGTGTCGATCACAATACGTTATCTATCAATCAAGGACACAATTAATTGTTCCTGTTTGGAATCACAGGGTCAGACCAATATCGAGCAAGAAACACAACACAATGGAAACTGTAAAACAACCATAGCCGTTAAACAATTAACCACAACGATTGGTAAAATGACCAGAGGCAATCCTATACGGGACATCCAACAGAACGCGGCAAGTGAACACATGTACCCTGCACGAATCATAGAACACCACAAGACGACACAATACCCTTAACGATACTTATGTCGAAAATACCTACAAGGCTAACTTATACATACCGAACGAGACACAGAACTCCACAGGAGAACAAATAATCCATGGACGAGTCACGGAACTAAACAAAACAACAAATAAATGGTGAACAAGCCACGGAACGCCACAAGACAACAAATACTCAATGAACGAGTCACAGAACGCCACAAGACTACAACTATACAGTAAACGAGTTAGATAGCGCTACAAGATAGCAATTACACTCTGAACAAGAAACCTAACAAGACAATAAATATACATTTGTTTCTAACGCTACCTGTATCAAACGGCGTCATGGCTTGTTCTTGTTGCTACTGTAATTAGTCAGGTTTACCTCATATCGTTATTTATAAAATTGTGATTCGCAGTGAAAAGATTGCCATTTTTCATCAAAAAGCTACTCGTTCTTGTCGCCATGGAAACGCGAGGAATCTTCACATCAACACAAAAAAATATGCATGGCTAAGTCTTATGCTGTTACTGACGTTAGCTTTATTTTGATCTGCACACACTGACGGCGCAATTATTTGGCAAATAAAAATTATTGGTGTGTGGAATTGCAAATTGCTTTGTGAATTTGCTCTCACTAGGTAAAACGTTTCGATTTTATAACGCCCGACTTGATTCATTCCTCGCAATAAGGCCTAAACCTAGTCAATTGGTGCTAATAATAAGACATTTGTTATGTCCCAAGGCAATATTATTGTTTAAACAGAAGTAGATTCCTTTAGTTTTTCGTGTGCTTTATGTGAATATTTGTTATCTAAACTATTTTATTGTCAGAACATTTTCTTACATGTATGCATTTGTTAAGCCCTATTGCTTAGTGTTCTCATTATAGTTTTTTTTTTATTTTATTAATCCTACATATCATTTTACATGAGATAATTACTCCTTAAATGGCGTAAAAGTATTTCGTCAATGTACAGCTTCAATTACACGAAAACCGTTCTTTCACACTTTTAAAAACCCAGGATAAGTGTTCATGTCACTTGTCATACTTTATGATTTGCCCCTGTAAGTATGTTCATTTAGCGTTTAATCATTGCGGTTACCCTAATATCGCAATATTATTCATCATCATAGAAAATTTCTCGGCAGGTCATTATTTGTTCTAAAAGATTGCATTCCATCTCGCAAATTTGTATATACACGACTGTAGAGGCGAACATGGTGATTTGTAGTGGAAAGATTGCCATATATCATCAGAAAGCTACCCTTTCTTGTCGCCAACTAAACGCGATGAGTCTCGATATTGACACAAACAAGATCTATGTGTTATCTAATGCTGTAACATACGAAAGCTAAATTTTGATTTGCACACATCATGACGCCAGTATTTAGCAAGTCTAACTTATCAGTTTGTGAATGTGAATTTGCTTTCAATGCTGCTCGTTAGGTAGACATATTAATATCATTTGATTTTATTACGTTTGACTTGGTTAATTTCTTCGCATTGTTTGCTATATTTCTTTATTTTTCCCTTATCGCATATCGTAGCGATTTCAGTGAACACATATATAGTAGATACATGTTTTGTTTCAATCAAGTCAATCAAGCAAAGTATCAGCTTTATCAGAACACATTGACATAATATACATTTCTCAACACTATTAGGAAAATAAAAGATTATCAACACTATTTCCCTTTTCTTTTATGGTTCCCCTTCTGACTATTTTTCGTATGTTAATTTCCGATAAAGTGTTAATTCGGTACCTAACAATTCTTGATAAACATACCAATTATTTATATATATATATTTATGCACTGTGCTGTTTGTAGAGTTTTGTGCTGTTCTATGTTTCTTGTTTGTGAATTTGTGTTCTATGTCTTTGGCGTTTGCCCATTGCCACTAAACCGGGTTTATGTTTAAACCTTTTGCTACTGAGCATGTTTCTGTAGCTTTTTGCAAATATATTAAAAGCAGTTCCAGACAGCACTGTTTAAAACTATGAACGAGTATGTCGTTTTCGGAAAGAAATCATTTCTTTATTGTTGTTTTTCTCGGCACTTTTGAATCCCTGTAAAAGTTTTGTTCATAGGCATTTCACCTTCAGTTTTATTTTCCTGTAAATAACGTCAACGACACACGTGTACATCGTACGAAGCGTGATAACTTTAGCAGAAGAAACGATAATAAGGTGGGGGGTTTTATTGAAGGAGATCCTTTAAACGGTTTATTCTGGTTATATGCACATATGATAAATACCTGCATCAGGTTAAAAGACACTCCAATTGGCACTAAACGCCCTTACATTTCTGATACTCTTTTTTTGCTCATAAAAAAGTTTTCATGATGAACCATTTCTTTTGCGAGGTCATTAGAAATAGGTATTGAATCGAATTTACAACCTATAGGGTGGCGATCGGCAACCTTTACCACTCTAACCATGATTGCAATCGAACCTACTACCTCTTGTGTTATAGGCAGTGATATATAACACTAACGAGTTGCATTCATTTACTATACTTGACGGCTCATCTGAAATAAGCCCGTGAGACATCTTAACCACTACGTCCAAAATTCAAATTCACATGTTTTTCCATGAGCATTGAGCAGTTTTTTTTTGTTATAAATATTTTGCTGCTTTTGCATTTATTTACAAGCATTATTCTCTTTTAGTATAAAGTTTTAGGGCAACGTTTCTTTCGCACCTTAAGAACAAACTCAAATCCATTGTGACACATTTGGAGCGACCGTTCGAAAACATTGTCGAGCCAGGGCATAACCCGATTTCTAACTGCCGTTAACGGGACGAAAAAGATTAGAACAAGTGATTAATTGACATTACGTCCCATGTATGCAGAAAGGCCTGCGAAAAGTTATGAAAAATAACCAACATATTCCGATGAATTGTGTCGTCCTTTCACACGTTTTTAACAATTTATATCGTCCATAAGACCTGAACAACTATGACCGCAAAGGCATACACGGAGTCGATTTCTGGTATGTATAACTAAACTCCCATAACAAGAAAAACATTTCTGATAAACTCTGTATATTATTTTATAACTGCATATAGAAGTTCATATCTTTATCTAGAGTGTTTCCCTTTGACTTGCATGTACTTGGACTTATCCACGTATTGTACAGACAACTCATTTGTCTGTCTGACTTGGAACATAAATTGTCACCAATTCGCCATGTTTAATATCAAACAAATCGCTCAACTGGAAGGTTTCAAAACATAGGACAATTACTGTAATGAGTTGTCTTGGTTGGAATGTAAGGGCTATAGCAGTTGTTAATTAGACGTGAAATAAGGGCGATGTGCTTTACATATGAGTTGATGTAGTGTTCACTGATATACAGTCAAGACTGGCAGTTTCGATGTCGTTGGTACCTCGGGAAATACGTCGAGATAACAAACATTCGATATAACCGAATTGCAAAAATGTATAACTTAACCTATCACTTTCCAATAAAAAATAACAGGAACATTGAAAACAGATAGTTCGACGTTCAAATTGTTAACATATATGTTTAGATTCAGAAACGATGTAAGCTTTAATTTATACTTACCTATGTTGTGCGCAAATGATATTGGTTGATGATATATTGGGACATAAACTGATATGTCCCCGTATGAGGAAAACAGAAATGCAAACAAACAACAATACCATGAGTAATTGGTAATTCCTCAAAGATTAAACGATTGAAGTATCATTCTTGCGATTCATTATTTTGTTTGTAATCATGAAAAATCTTTATTACGATGAACAGTAAGAGTCCTATCACAAAATCTATCTTTAAAATAACACTGAATAGATATATTTATCCCATTTATGCTTGTCTTTTAGAAATATCACACTATCGCATTTCGTCCAATTCATTTACATATATCGTATTAGCTAACGCTGGGGATGTATATTTCTCTCCCGTTGATTGGCAAATTAAATCAATTTGCCATTCATTTCAACCATCATGTTCTTGTAAGTCGAGCACTATTTCCAGTTTACACATGGTTTAAGGAACCATTGATAACGTTGAATGTACAGTAAAGTTTGAGGAAATATTTCAACCTGCAGAACAAGACATTCTCCTTATACTCGTTTGTAATGCACTTTCCAGAATCATTAAATGAAAGTACATTTGACAACACTCTTCGTACACTTTTTTACATCCTAACCTTCACGCATGTAATTCTATCATCAATATTTTGTCACATAATCATAAGCGTTAAACATATCCAAATGCTGTATAGTGCTTTTCAAAAATCGAAAAAGACAAAACAAATATCAAGTACCAAAGAATGGAAATGACATCATATCTGAAATCTAGGGTATCAAATCAAATTATTTAAAATGCAGACTTTTATGTAAGTTTGCATGAAAGGCCAATAACTAATTTCTAATTAATTGATATGCAACACAAGTACAAGTACAAACGAAATAACATAATTTTATAATATTTAAGCACTTGATTTAAAACTGTTATTGTAGAATGATTTTTTACAATAGCCTTTCGTAAACAGACATATGGTAAACATAACGAAATAGCGTATATATCGGGAATTTAACGACCTGCTAACACATTTTGCACATATATCGGGTTCGACCTGTTAAGATATCATATCAAATTCGTAAGTTGCAAGTACTTCAATTTTGAACAAGATTCATAGGTAATGCTTTTGTAGTAATGTAGACATTTATAAATCTCCGCGTTTGATGAACATTCAGGTATAACTTGACAATTACTATCCACAAAGCATGAAGTAACAGCTTTTTGATTTCGTATCAGCATATACCAAAGGATATGTATGCATGCCCTGAATACATCAATACACATAAATGGCACAAAGAACTAAAAGGATTGTACTCATATGCCGTCATTCATTAATGATGCGTCTTCTTGGGGGCGGTTTTAAATTAAAACCACACGAAATACTTACGAATAGCTGACATGGCTTTATTACATTTGGCAATTAATACAAAGGAAACTTCAGGTACGTACCAAGAAGCCATACAGTTCCGATGACAAAATTTAATGGCAGAAAATCTAAAAGACTATAATACATTTTCCATGTTTTAGATTCTGATTGATTATGGCGGAAAAAAATATTTTAACAAACTAACTGGTACCCCCATAATATATACAGTAACACGAATTAATGAAATTATAGTGAAATGCGTTCCTACCTTTCTTAGTTTGAAAAAAGAATCCTTTATACAGTCTTTTTCCTTTACATTTCTAAACAATGGTGGATGAATGTAACAGTATAATCAGTATCAGTGTCAACCTCGTGTTTCCATTTACCCTGCCAATAATGTAACTTCAATATGCATTTATACATGTATATTTACAATGCCGTGTAGGATTAATGTGTTGCATTACATATGTGTTTTTTCTGTTGTCCCTTTTTTATCCCCATGTTATGGTGTAGTCACACTCTAGCGTATGATAGAAACGTATGTATTGCGTGTGAACATTTTAGAAAAATTATTTATACGCACAGTTTTCGAGCGTTTAAACCCGAGCTATCGACGACAGTCCTTTACAATCGTATGAATAGCGTGTGAACATCGTTTGTATAACGTATAACCGACGTACAGGTAGCCCATGAGAAACGTTTGCGTACGTGTGTTAGCGTATGTCAACTTAAGTCACCGTCAGTGTAGCGTTGATCACCGAGTGGGTAGCGTATGCAAGCGTATGAGTAACGTATGCATAACGTATGTGAGCTTATGAGTAACGTTTGCATAACGTATGTGAGCTTATGAGTAACGTTTGAGCTGAGACTGCATGTGCTGAGATGCAGAAAGACCTGCAGGAGCCTACCTCTGTCCATTCATCGTCTAGAAAAAGACCTCAGGATCCAGACAATGACATCCTCGAGTCCTTGCAGAAGAGAGTTGCTGAGTCTGGCAGCATCCTTAAGATGGGAAGTTCCACTTTTTGAGGAATTTGACAGATATGTCACGCCATCCCTCTGGAGTAGTTGGGCAGTTATCACCTCAGGCAAATACTCATCGATTATGGCTTGGCTTTTGGCTTCTCTAACAACGACTGACATGGTGTTATGCGGGACCCTTCATCCATACTGCATGTTTGCATTAGCGCTTCCAGAGGCAAGATGACGCAAAGTCAATGCAAGCTTCAGACCGGGCTTTAGGGAAGGCCTGTACCTAGTATGAGGTTTGGACCCACCCTCTGTAGCAGCTCATCATACATCTTAGGGGGCATACGTAAGAAGTTTTTGAACGATCTCTGGTCCTCATTTCTGAGTTCAACCATGAGCTGGCCAAACTGACGTCGTCGTCTAATCCATGGTCTCACCCAGATTTGGCGTCTTATTCTCATTCTTCTTCTTCCTTGTCTTCTATTTCGTTCAGCATAATATTTTTTTAATTTTATAAGATCGCAATGGTGTTGGAGAAGAGCTACCTCCATAGTCTCTCTGTCGACCTACAACTGACGAAGATGAGGAAGTGGAACCCTATATATATTAACAGCTCAACTGACCACTTTCATGCCATCGTATGAGATGCGTACTTGACATATGAGTAACGTACCTTTAGCGTCACTCTAGCGTATCAAGCTTATGTCTAGCGTATGATGAGCATATGCGTAACGTATAAAAAAACAATTGGCCTCTGCGTATAAGAACGCACACTGACGTATGTCAGCGTGCTTGGAACGTTAACAACCTATGCTTAACATACCCCTAACGTATATCACCGTATGCGAACGTATGACCAATTTTTATCGTACGCTCACATACGTTAATGCCATACGCTATAGTGTGACTGCACTATAATATATATAGCTCACATTTATCTTGATATAAAGTGTTATTGTCTGTTTGGCTTTGATAATGTATCTGTTAACTAGTTCAATGTTAAATCTTTGACTGTTTGGCTCCTATACTTTCCATTGTTTTAATGACCTGGCCAAGATCAGATATGGTGCCAAATTAGCTCTTGTTTTTTAGTTGATTAAGACTTTATACACACGGGAAATTTTGCGAAAAACCATTCAGAGGAGGCTGAAAGGTCACACCCGTCTGATATGTAGCACACGGTCAAGAGAGTAATTAATTACCATGCTTATTATTTGAATAGGAGTCAATCAAGAAATGTGACAAAATGTTAGATTACCTTTGTAGCCCATTTCTCTTGTTGTAAGCAGTTGCATTTTTTGAAAAGCGTATTGTCAGAAAAACTGCGATTTTATCTAGCATATTATCTAATTCGTATGTATATTGGTTTTTTAAAGAAGATGATGAATGCAAGACAACGTGTTTTGTCGTTATCCAATTGTGCAATGTGATAATGTTATACAATTACAAAAATTATATGATTTAGAGCTTTAAAACAAACTGAACGGACTGCAACAAACTTAATTATGCAGGGTGACAATGACATTCATGAGACAAGAACACGGCGGTCATCTTGAACATTATGAATATTGTGTGTTCCACTATTTGTAAAGGCGATTTCGTTGTAAAAGCGAGACGACTCTAACTAACACATTCTCGTATGTTTCATTGATGTGGTGAGGTTCACTTCGAGAACTCGAGTGTCTCAATCTTACATTTATATGATAATATCGTCAGAATATTGATGGTCAGTATTCATACATATTATAGATAAGAGCATTTCTGATGAAGACAAGATATCAATCAAATAAAATTGACACAAACTCATTTAATAAGTCTTACCTTAGAATGCCTGTTACTGCTTCTCGCTACTGCCTGAATTGGATTTAACTATTGCATTCTTTGGTGCGCCAGTATCGCGCGCGCTTTTTGACGTAGTAATTAATATACAATCATTTGACATTTACACATATCTTTTGTTAGTGCCAAATATCGTGATGTAATGAGAAAATATTCATAACTCGAATAAATTCCAAACATTCCGAATAGTGTTCTTAATGCAATACTCTAAAAGCATGATGAAGTGTCATCAATCTCGTACGGAGCTAAAACATTGATTAACGAGCATCTTCTAATTCTATATCATAATATATAAATTATATATATACGATAATCTGAGAAATCTTTAATCAGATCATGGAATAAGATGTACGTGAAAAACACACAGATTTCACTAAACTTTTAATTAGAACAAGATATGACAAAAGCCATCATTATGGTCAAACATGACGCAACCGACTTTTACACATCAAATAGGATACGTGATCACCTTTGCAAGTTTGATTCAATTTCTCCAATAAATATATAAGGAATACGAAATGGCATCGCAATTTATTTTCTATCTTTGAAAGGTTAGGCTTTGGTTATCTTAATATCTTAACTGTTGTGCATGCTCGCATTTTATTCTTAAGATATTAATGATAAACATTGTGTAAAAAAGATTTGGTACTTTAGTGGCCTTAATTATTTTAATTTGATTTGTTGTTTATATATTGGCATTAAATGACCTTGGAAAAAAGAAGCGTTCATCCGTGTTTATTTCCTTTTGAAACTCTATCCTTTCGCGGAGGAATAAAAAAATCGCGGAGGAATAAAACATCGTTATGGGAATGGATGGTTCGAGTCGGCAGCTTATGAGGTAGGGTCGGTTTACCCGAAACCATTCTCATTCATCAGAGGTTCGATCGTGATAAATCTAACCTCTGATTCAATAGCTGCAAAATCGAGTGCAAATTATAAATATATTATTTCCCTGATGTCATCGCCATCCAATCAAAACGCTCGTTACTTTAGGCATACTCAACTATCGATCATTGACCATCGATACGCTGTTTTGCCGCTAATTTATTATTTCATTAATTAAGGAAATTAAGCACTCTGTATCGATAGAAGAAGAAGAAAGTTTATTCAAAAGCAAACACACTACATATTTTAAATAGGCCAATATGACCCTTGATCAAAAAAATATAATACAATGGCTTATATATGCATGTATGGCGGAGCATATTTATAAATATGTTTATCTATATTACAATGTTAACAACTGTATCTGTATAATTCAATATACCACTTTAAATACATCACCTATGGAAACTTTCTCTGTCGTATGCCTATTATAGGTTTAACTTCCGCTTGTAAATACATACTCAATAAATAGCAAATGGCACATGAACAAAATAAAAAAGAACTGTTCATAAATAAAATCAATTATATTATTAAACAAATGGACAAATCATAAAAATATGTATGCGAAAAACTACAGAAACAAGCTTAGTAGCAAAAAGTTTAAACATAAACCCGGGTAAATGGCACTGGGTAAACGCCAAAGATATAGAACATAAAAACTAAAATATCACAAACAAGTAACATGGAAGAACAGTACAAAACTCCACAAACAGCACAGTGCATGCAAAATATATATATAAAAAAATAGGTATGTTTATCAAGGACTGTTAGGTACCGCCTTGGAACGGTCAGTAAAATGTAAATTTACTGGGGGTTTTAACCAGCTTAAATGCACAAATCTCACTCTTATCTTAACAATCCTAAATAAAGAAAAAGCGCAAAAGGTAAATCTTATCAATGCATTAACTTGAGGACACTTAACAATAAAACAAATAATAATTAATTTATAGGTAAACCCAAAGTTCTTTTATGATTGGAGATTCCAACTCTATATGCAGACGGAGGAATACAATTCAGAGCACCTAATGCAAACACTTTTCAAAGATACGACGCAGTCATTGTTTGAAACTATGAGCATCACACACAGTCTGCCTTATAAAATAAGAGGTTTAAAACTGTGTGATAATGGAGTTTCATAATAAAAAGCATCATTGTACTAAGACTGGGAACAAATACAGAAAACATTATTAAAAATAAAAGCGACTTATATTTTAGCTAATCTTTTCTTCAACTGTATCTTAATTCAGTATACCAACCTGATAATAATATGTTCATAATGTTCATGTTGAGTAAACATTTTAATGAAACTGGTTAAATATCTTAATCGACCAGCATTAAAGCAATTTAGGTCTCCCTTAATTGGCCGGGATTTGTGTATGTGTCTTTCTTATTTCAAAAGATAAATACAGCTAATTTCCTCACAACATTTGCGTTGATGGATTTTAACAACTGAAGGTTTTTAAACATACTTGGTCTTTCTCTTTAGCATCGCTTGATAAATTTACCTCGTATATCATTATACAATATGCATTCAAATACGAATGGTATTCGTCTTCCCACTTATTACATGTAGCGCATAACCGTTACGAATATGAGTTTTCGTAATAAATATCTTTTCAGCGATTTACATTTAAAACACAAGTCATTCAAGTAGATACTTCAATTCCATAATGGACAAATATTTTAATGAAGTAATTGTTTAAAAGCGAACAATTAAGTCAACCATATATTGAAATGAAGATACGAAACAATATATTATTCTTAAACGAAAAATTGGATGCGTTATAACGCAAGTAGTTCAATAGGATTTTTTTTCAGAGGGACGTGGGGGACAATATTGTTCGAGTGTTCTTCGGGTATATAGCTGTATAGGGTGGTACATTGCCGTTGACACGATTTATTGTTCACACTCAGTTATGATTACCAAATATATATTTTTAATATCCAAGCAAGTTCCATTTCTTGAAAAACAAACTTGATACGAAAACGTAAATATCGGGAGAAACGCCAACTATAACAATTAAGTTATGAAAAGCCAAACATTTGTTAAAGCAATAAGTGTGGTAATTATAAGTATATTCCTCTCAATGTCCTCTCGTAAGTCATAAACGATGGCCAATATTACATGATTGTCCAAGCAGAGATGACACATGGAGAGACCATAACCGAATATCACGCATTCCAAAACACCAGTCCAATTAAAGCTAGTTTTTACACGGAAACGTACATTTGAAAATAACTATGACGAACTTTCAGTTTCCCTAGATCTAAATTATTCAGATAAGTTTACTACGTGATACCTCTCTTTCGGTTTTTTTTTTCAAATAAACCTTTTAAAGGGACCAAAATGTAAATATCAAATGAACATTAAAATGTATCCAATGCAACATTTTATTTTATGTGTCTCAGGAACTGGAAAGATTTGTACTAGTTACAAATTAGCTACGTGTGTTTGAATTCTTTTTTTTACATGTATTTTGTTAGAGCAAACATAAAAAGATATATACGGCAATTTGCCGTCCTTGTTTTGATGTTCGAATTTTAATAGATTGAAGATGTAAGTACAAATATACGGTAAAACAGTCACTTATAATCATTCAAGTGTGAAAAGCTTAACTCTTGTCTCTAATCTGTTGTTTTTAATATTCGTAATTTTATTGTGTTGATAAGGCTCTTTTTCATTTTCAATGAGGCAAACGTGTAAAAAATGATGTCTGAGTGTATACTCCAAACCCGATCTGACAACCCTTATATGTAATAATCGTTCTCTTTAACTTCCAGCAGTATGTGTGGTTACTGTGCTGCATTACACGGGCTTTGTTTGTTTGTTATATCCATGGTCTTGGAGCCATGACGCTAGAACTGGCCATGGTCTGTGTTTTAACCTTGTCCCTGCTAGTGATCGTGAATGTTTGCTCAATAATTGTTTCTTAAATAAGACAATTACGTTGTCGAACATTTAACTGATGTAATACCATTAATTGAATAGGCGTCAATCAACAAAGACAACTGATGTACGTATTCTTTGTCAAACCAGTGATTAAACTACGATTTTTTTTAAAAATATTTGCTTTTGTTTCTCTTGTTGCGTGTTTTGTATGTCCATAAAACAAGAGTGACCCCTAACGGAATAAAGATGTGTGATACGATCTAGAATCTTTACTATTTCATTAAAAAATCAGATGAAAAATTGAAGCAATAGTGTTTGGCCGTTGTACAATGATACAATGACCAAAAATTAAATTGCTTTATGAAAGACCATTTTCATTCTCCTTTATGGAACATAATTCATGGAGATAAAATAATAAACTATAAAATGTAATTTGACTAACTCGAGGGAAATTATCGCATGTATTGTATGGTCAAGTCATGATGCGCTCGCTAAAATATATTACAGAGACAATTGAAGAATACAAACTCGTATCAATTTTGTTTTTGTGAGCAACATTTTATCGATGACCCACGGCTAAACACATTGAGTATTAATCTTTTGCTATAAAGCACTGAACAGAACGCAAATAACATCTTGCACTAAAGTTATTTCGATATTCATTGTTCATGTATTTATGCTTCATTGTACTTACATTATCATTGTTAATGTGATGTGTGTACATACTTCTTTATGATTGTTTTAAATATATAGCAGATCTCTTCATTTCACAAGGTTCCTTAACGTTTTGATGTAGTTTTGAAATCCTTAGACTTTAGTGTATTATAAACAAAGCCATACAGCTCTGGGAAAAAATAAGTACTGGCACAGCAATATCCAATACAATGTAGTTTAGGAAGATGCGAAAATGAATTTATTTCGAAATTGGAACGACATAACTATTCAGGTTTCATATGAATATGTTGTGTACATTATTAGTTTGTATCCTAAAATCTCAGTAATACAATATAAACTACAAGAACACGACCAGTTGTCAAAACCTAAAATTTTAGGCCTGTCTAGAGGTACAAGACGAGAGCGGATCTGTGGTCTAGTGATAACACACTTGACTATCAAGCCATGGGTCGCAGGTTCGATTCCCCGTCGTATCACTAAAAATTACTAGTCGTCTTCCGGGAGGGACGTTAAATTGAGGTCCTGTGTGACAGTGCTATACAATGGTGCACGTTAAAAAACCAGGGTAGCTCTAACCATGGTTACATTCTGTCTGTGCACTATGCTCAAAATCCAAAAATGACTAACGATCTTAACGGAGCACTCGCCGAAAGGTAAGACCCGAGTGCGAGTATAAATAAGCTAACACATCATCTATGCAAGGGCCAAAAATGAAATGAGATTGGTGTCATGTAAGATAGATGGTGGAGATATAGCATTGATAGAACGTGCTGACGAGTAAAATTTATGCTCTATAACATCTTATCATCGGAAATCAGAACAAACAAATTCTGTCTACGCGGTTGTATTCAAAAAAACAATTAATACACACAGGAGGAGAAATCCTTCGACCGCAAAAGACAGCTAACGATGACATTGTATCGAAACTGTTCATTGACCGCAATGATAACTGCAACACTACAATGCAATTTGACATTTGTATGTAAGTTAGCGTGTTTTAGTATGTGTATGCGTGAACATGGCTACTCGATTATTGATAAATAGATAAGGAAATATTTACTTAAGCTGTATAATTCGTCTTGTTACTTCGTTGTCAACTCTTGCAACATCAGTCTTAATCATAGTAGGTATTTCGTTATTAGATTTTCCACGCCATTCCTATAATTAGATTATATTATTATGCTATTTATTTGATAAATGACATAGCAGCTATTTTCTAAATGTAGCAGCTCGGACTGCCATTTATATAAAGCGTGTTATATATGTTTATATTCACGATTCAACAACAATGAACCAGTTTCATGCAGCTGGTTTTCTAATTCTTACTACCAAATTGCAAAAAAGTAGAAAGAAATTGTAGCCTAGTTTTGAGGTATGTACATTAACAATAAACATTCTTTTTTTGACGCTAAGTGACTGTATACATCACTAATTTCAAATTCGACCTGAAGAACTCGAGCTCAAGTTACGCTGCCAACGGCAATGTTCTTATCCCAAAATTCATATTGGTGACTTCTACATTGATAAAGTTATTTCATTATGGTACTTAAAGTTCTTAAAGTTAAAACTATTTTATAATGGATTTCTTTAAACCGTAGCTGATAGGACTTTTAATATATATTTAAATTTCAAACAGTAATTTAACAGTAGTATAATGATGATAATAAACAACATATTGTTCAATCAAAGGCAAAGCTGGTTTGAGTTCTGGCATATCCTCCTAAGTTTGAACAATCTATTAGCTGTGTGAAGTAAGCTAAACATACGTCATTGGACAGTCGACATTCAAAATCGAATGTTGTGCCAGCACAACATTGGAAATTGGACAATCAAGATCGAGTGTTGTGCCAGCACGACATTGGGCATTGGATATTCAAAATCGAATGTTGTGCTGGCACGACATTTGACATTGGACATTTAAAATCGAATGTTGTGCTGGCGCGACATTTGACATTCACAATTGAAAGTCGTGCTAGCACGACATTGGACTTTGGACATTCAAAAATGAATGTCGTGTCAGCACGACATTGGACATTGGGATTTCAAAAATGAATGTCATGCTAGCACGACATTGGAAACTGGACATTCAAAATCGAATGTTGTGCTTGCACGACATTGGACATTGGACATTCAAAAATGAAAGTCGTGCTGGCACATTCAAATTAATGTATGACATGTTTTATGAATGAATGTTTTCTACCGAATTTACATTAATTTGGATGGCATGCAATTTTCGGAAATAATTGAGATATTGTCTTATTATTAAAAAGGGTTAGAGATCACAAAAGCAATGAACAATTTCAAAAAATATTAATTTCAAGAGAGCATTGTCATTACGATTCCATCGCAATATTTGAAACTTTAGCAGCATTCAGATAGATATGATGCACATATGCAGAGAAAGATTCAAATGATTATACTTATGAATGGTCTTGGATTATATGTAGACAATCAGTGATAATGCTTTCAAAATCGCATATTTTTAATAAGCTTAATTGTTTACACACCACTGCAACACATCCAGTACCATAGATCAACGAAGTGAAGATAATTATATTCACAGTATATGATGACATATGGAAAATATACACATTCATTGATTATTCCAACAAGTATAAATGTAATCGTTCCTACACCTATTTTATCTGGTTTTACGTATTATAGCACGAAATATTGTCAATGAGTCGATTAAGTAACCTACTTAAGTACTGCCTGTCGACTTATTTTTTTATCGACTCAATTATTCGAACATGCTACGTCGTCTTCTTTTGGTAAAGTTTATATGAAATAATGGGTTTGATAGACCTTTTTGATATTCATAAGTCCGACAGTATTACACAAAGGGTTTTATAATCAATCGCATCGACATTAAACTATTCCAAATGACGTCTTCATCACATACGACAGAAGTTCTTATAGGTTTTACAGAATATAAAATGTAAACATGTCAAATTTGACACCAGAGACATTGGAAATGACATATCGGACAGAACTGACAATTTGGATAACAAATACGAAACTGGTTAAAAGAAAAAAAAGCGCAAATAATTATAAACCCAACAAATGTCAAAGAAGGAAACACGACTTTCACTTTTGAATATCCAATGTCCAATGTCGTGCCAGCACGCCTTTCTCGTTGAATGTCCAATGTCCAATGTCGTGCTGGCGCGACATTCATTTTTGAAATTCCAATGTCCAATGTCCAATGTCGTGCTAGCACGACTTTCACTTTTGAATGTCCAATGTCGTGCCAGCACGACATTCATTTTTGAATGTCCAAAGTCGTGCCAGCACGACTATCACTTTTGAATGTCTAATGTCCAATGCCGTGCTGGCACGACATTCATTTTTGAATATCCATTTGCCTATATCCTGCTAGCACAACTCTCACTTTTGAATGTCCAATGTCCAATGTCGTGCCAGCACAACATTCAATTTTGAATATCCAATGGCCAATATCGTGCTAGCACGACTTTCACTTTTGAATGTCCAATGTCCAATGTCGTGACAGCACAACATTCGATTTTTAATGTTCAATGTCATGCCAGCACAACTTTCGAATTTCGATTTTGAATGTCCAATGTTTAATGTGGTGCTGGCACGACATTCGTTTTTGAAATCTAAATGTCCAATGTCGTGTTAGCACGACTTTCAATTTTGAATGTCCAATGACCAATGGTGTGCCAGCACAACATTCGATTTTTTTATGTCCAATGTCGTGCTAGCACGATATTCATTTTTGAAATCCCTGTGTCCAATGCTCAAAGTCATGCTTGGACGACATTCACTTTTGAATGTCTAATGTCCAGCCAGCACGACTTTCGATTTTGAATGTCCAATGTCCAATGTCATACCAGCAGAACATTCGATCTTGAATGTCCAATGTCCAATGTTGTATGTCTAGCTAACTTCACACAGCTCAATGTATTAATATTTGTACAATCACGGCATTGTCAATTAATTGAGTTATTCGTATGAACCACAACTTATAGGTAAAGTAAAAATAGCAATAGTGTCAATTTTCAAACACAATTTATTACTATTTAACATTTCGAAAACCAACATGACCGAATAGAGAATGATAATTTAAGCTTCATCTATGTTTCGCTTTTTAATTGCAATTGCTTTTCCATTAACAGCAGTATTTTGGATATTAAACTTTGTCAACATTCCGAGCATTAGAGTTCGAGATACTGTGTTGTCATCAAATCATATCATTAATTTTAGAATACTCTTTCTGCTTGATAAAAGACTGTGTATTACATATAGTATGCATTGCAATAAAAACATCACCAACATAAACCTTCGTGTAGTTGATACATTACATCATATCGTAAACAAATGTTAAGGTTTGCGAAAACATGGCATGATATTAGAACTTTCTCCCCGGTTTCTAAGAAAATACAATTTATTAAGTTGGTAAAATAGCATTAGTGAAATGAGGTCGGGCTTGTGTTCGTTATCCCTTGTTATAATTAAATGTCGATATCAATTTCTTTTTCTGTTAGGTTTAGGAAGAAATAATCGAAAGGAAGCACGAATATGTGCCATTCAAGGTCATTCACGCAAACCTGTAAATTTTATTAAAATTAGTGTCAACAGTATTTAAATTTCTTGAAGTTTTAAATTATAGCGATGTTAGGTATTATTTCGCTGTATCAGTGATAATCGAATCTATTATTTGTGAAAAAATAATTACGAATGCTTACGAATTACGGTTTTTAAATATGCTTATAAGAGACTAATTGTAATAGGCATCTTACGACCGATCGCTGTTTGTGGGATTGCATCGTGCCCAACTGACCTAATTTAAAGCCTTGAACACAATCGAGAGCCCTTTTTACTTTAAAGAATGATTCTAAGACATTTGATAGTTATTGGTATGCTTGATAATACCAGAAGAGTGAAAAATATTAACTTTAAACTAAAACAAGTTTGACAGCAGGAAAATACAACTGTTAACGTTTATTTTTTTCAAATGATCACCAATAGCTTAAATAACTTGTATGAACCCTTGTAGAATATTAACAAATTGCCGGATTAATTGGATATGAAAACATTATTAGCCTTTATAGCTCTAGAATTACCGTTTTATTATCCCCCGCCTTGAAAAGGCGAGGGAATATAGTAATGGTAGGCGCGATTCCGTGCGTCTTTGCGTGCGTGCTTGCGTGCGTCCGTGTGTCCGTCCGTTCCACATTTATTTCTTTAAATCTCCTCTTACATTTCTCATGCGATTTCTACCAATCACAGATTGATGATCATAACGTGAAGCAGCGCATATTGTCGGGGTTTCCCGATTCGACCATTTTTGAAAGAGTTATTGCCCTTTGCTTTTTTCACATTTAAAATTGGTTTCTTCGCAACTCCTCTTACATTTTTCATGCGATTTCTACCAAACTTTCACACATTTATTATCATAAAGTGAAGCAGCGCATCTTGTCTGGCTTTTGCGATTTCACCATTTTTGAAAGAGAAGTTGCCCTTTGCTGATTTTACATTAAAAATTGGTTTCTTCGCAACTCCTCCTACCTTTTTCATGCGATTTCTACCAAGCTTTCACAGTTTGATGACTATATAGTGACGCAGCGCGTATTGTCGGGCTGTTGCGATACGGCCATTTTTAAAAGAGTTATTGCCCTCTTTTACATTTTACATTTAAAATTGGTTTCTTCGCAATTCCTCTTACGTTTTTCGTGCGATTTCTACCAAACTTTTACAGATTGATGACTATATAGTGACGCAGCCCATATTGTCAGGTTTTTGCGATTTGACCATTTTTAAAAGAGTTATAGCCCTTTGTTTATTTTACATTTAAAATTGGTTTCTTCGCAACTCCTCTTATGTTTTTCATGCGATTTCTACAAAACTTTCACAAATTGATGACTGCATCGTGACGCAGCGCATATTGTTGGGCTTTTGCGATTCGACCATTTTTGAAAGAGTTATTGCCTTTTTTTACAATTAAAATTGGTTTCTTCGCAAATTCTCTTACGTTTTCATGCAATTTCTACTTAACTTTCAAAGATTGATGAATATATAGGGACGCAGCGCATATTGTCGGGCTTCGCGGTTCGACAATTTTTGAAAGAATTATTGCCCTTTGTTTATTTTACATTTAAAATTGGTTTCTTCGCAACTTCTCGTTTTTCATTCGATTTCTACAAAACTTTCACAGATTGATGACTATAGAGTGACGCAGCGCATATTGTCAGGCTTTTGCAATTTGATCTTTTTTTGAAAGAGTTATTGCCCTTTGTTTATTTTACATTTAAAATTGGTTTCTTCGCAATAACGCAGCGCATATTGTCAGGCTTTTGCGATTTGACCTTTTTTGAAAGAGTTATTGTCCTTCGTTTATTTTACATTTAAAATTTGTTTCTTCGCAACTCCTCTTATGTTTTCATGCGATTTCTACCAAACTTTCAAGTGTTGCAGCGCATAATGTCCAGCTTTTATTATTTGATGTTTTTTAAAGAGTTATTGCCTTTAGTTTATTTAACACTTTACATTTTTATCTTCGCAACTCCTTTGTTTGTTAATTAAAAACATTCCAGAGTGATAAACATCAACTGATGTAGCACATATTGTATGGCTTTTGTGATTCATTTTGGCAGTTATTCCATTTACAGAATGATAAATACGAATGGATGCAACACATATTGTTTTAGTTTTCGCGATTTAATGAAGTTTTTGCCCTTTGTATCACTCACATCCATGCATTTTTGCTGAGTAATCATTTTTTGAGGATTCTAACTACATACAAAACTTTGAAGGTAAGATTTTTTTAAATTATTTTATTCTTTAAACTGTAGTTTGCTTGTGTTGTCCGTGTGCTAACAGCTGTATTAACCGTCATTGTACTGTATTAACCTTGTGTTTGCATTCCCTCGTGGTGCCGATTGTGCTTATACAATTGCACTGGCTATGTATATAGTAAAACTTAACTGTAAATACTTACCTGAAAAAGGCTTTTCTTAAGATTGTTTTGCCACCTAAATGTTTCATGTAATAACCTCTACTTCACATTCAAACCCACCATTTCATAATAAGTCAAGAACTTGCAAATAAATAACATTAACTAACAGATGCAATTACTATATTCTGTAAGTAGGTTTAACAAAATTACATAAAATGTAACAACTCCTTAAAACTATTATATAAAATATTTAAAAAAATGGTCAATATTTTATTATAGTTTATACCAAACTAAATACAACATTACAGTTATGAAATGCTACATTTAATTAGCATTTGATGAGGAATACTACCGCTTATTCCTTAAGTTACAATACATTTCATTGCGTCTGAAAAAGTCTGTGACACTGCTCATGTAGCGAGTGCAGATGTATGAGCACAATGAAGCCATGCCTTCTCGCGGTGGCACCGTACACAGGCATGCTGAAGTGTAATCCCACTCCTCTTCCAAACATACGTCTTAGTTAAGCGCTTTAGTACATGTGTACCAATTGCATGGGTAATTGTGTATAAAATTGCATATTTTCCTCACATCCACATCGGTTTCATATACTTCACCTGCAGACAGCAATACACTTCAGGATTACTGGCATAAGTGGCTTCACCTTTCTTCTAGAATACACATCATCATCCATTTCATACCTGTATTTTCAGCTTTAATTAACCAAGACTGAAAACATCAAAAATGCCAATAAGAGAGAATAAATCTTGTGGTCCAAATGTGTCTGACGGACAAAAAAGAGAGCGATCAATCTGGCTGTAGTACCAATGTGTCTGACGGACAAAAAAAGAGCGATCAATCTGGCTGTAGTACAAATGGTTCTGACGGACAAAAGGAGAGCGATCGATCTGGCTGTAGTACAAATGTGTCTGAGGGACAAAAAGAGAGCGATCAATCTGGCTGTAGTACAAATGTGTCTGAGGAACAAAAAGAGAAGGATATATTGCCCAATACAAGTGAACCTGCTTCAAGTCCTAGTTCAAGCACTCCTATGACTTCTCCAAACAAGACAAAGTTCTGAAGTTCAAGTGTGTCTGCTTCAAGTCCTAGTTCATGCAGTCCAATGACTCCTTCAATCAAGAGGACGTACCGTAATCTAAGTGTGTCTGCTGCAAGTAAGATCAAACATTTATTCATTTACACTGCATTTAGACACTCAACTGCGTGCGTCATTATTCTCAATATCTGTCGGAGATCACCAAAATGTTAGGAATTGCTTAGAGTCAATGCGGCAAGATGTGAAGAACTTCAGAAATTCTACACACAACTCATTGAAATCTGCAATGTTAAGAAGTTCTGCTGACTCACAGAAAATAATAAGCTTGCAGCAACATGCATCGAACCTCACAAATGAGAAGAGAGACATTCTGTCAAAATTAAAAAACTCAAGGCTCAGATGGAAAAAAAAGATAGTACAGGAAAAGGTGCCAGTTACCTTGCTTGATAAATTATTTGATGAAACTGATTTTGATTATCAGTCCTCACAGCACAGTGACAGTACTGAAAGTCAGACCCCACAACTTGACAGTGCTGATGATTCTCAGCCAAAAGAGAAGAAAAGGAAGGAAGAGAATTAGAGGAAGGATGAAAGTGACGAATAATTTAGGACACTGCTTAATTTACTTTTTTCTTTAAAACTTATTGTTCAAATGTTTCCTTCTATTTTTAGAATAGGTTCATGAAGAACATTGTATATCACTACTTATAAAATGTTTTATATTGTTTTACGGCAGAAATGATGGTTATTGTTCATAGAACTGATTGTTTAAATGTTCCCTTCGTTTTTAAAGATAGATTCAGGAAAAACACTTTATCTGACTATTTACAAAGCTACAATATTTTATATTGTTTTAAGGCAGAAATCTCATTTTTCTTTAAAACTTATTGTTCAAATGGTTCCTTCTATCTTTAGAATAGGTTCATGAAGAACATTGTATATCACTACTTACAGAGTGTTTCATATTGTTTAAGGCAGAAATGATATTTGTCTTTTTCATGTGTAAGTGGAAGTTATCTTGTGTATGGACATTGTATTTCAGAACTTGTCATGACATCACATTTCATTTATCATTTATGCATTTCACATATGATGGCAATTTGATGTAATTTTTAAACACATTCTGAAGAAATATTCTTCATACCTTTCAATGGATAAATGCCGGTAAAACTCAAAATTCCATGTTTACAACCTTCTATTTTTGTTCCAATTTTAAAGCAGTCATTTTGAAATGAAAACAATTGACATTTATTTCAAAATCATTTCTGTTCTTTAGTATTTAAATAATTAACATGAAAACCTACTTCAATGGAAAATGTATTAGTCTACATTTTTTTCTACAGATAATTACATACTGGCTGCTTTATAAAAAAAATACTTATTCATCTTTTTTTATTGATGTATGAATATATTATAATGTTGAAATAAAACCATTTCAGATTCAAGTAGATTGTATAGTCTACAGTGATAAACCTAACCACTGGCTGCCAAAAGATGACTAAAAACGTCAGGTATAGAGGATATATGAATAAGGCCAAAAATGACGGACAATACAAAAGAAGACAAAATACAGCTAAACAGACGGGACATGCCTACCATCCGGTATTCTACATTATTTGATACATGTGTACTACTATCATTTTTGTCGAGCCTGCTTGCGGAAGCTCGATATAGTTGTCACAACGGCGGTCCGGTGTCTGTTCGTTAGTAAGTAAGTAAGTCAGTCAGTAAGTTCGTCCGTTAGTGTGTCGTCCGGTTTTTGTGTCCGGGCTATATCTCCCTCATTAACCAACCGATTTTAAAATAACTTTGCATAAATGATCAACACCAGAATGCGGTGTGTTGCGTGCAAAAACCATGTCCGTCAGTTAAAGGTCAAGGTCATGCTTCAAGGTCAAATGCCAAAGTTTCTCATGTCCGGGCTATATCTCCCTCATTAACCAACCGATTTTAAAATCACTTTGCACAAATGATCAACATGAGAAGGCGGTGTGTCGTATGCAAGAACCATGTCCGTCAGTTAAAGGTCAAGGTCATGATGCTTCAAGGTCAAATGCCAAAATTGTCGCGTGCAAGAACCATGTCCGTCAGTAAAAGGTCAAGGTTATGCTTCAAGGTCAATGAAATTTCCCTACTTAACCTTACTATTAGTATAAGCAGCGGGCTCGACATTGTTGGCGTTCCACCGACATCCACCTAGTAATAAATTGTATCTTAAAATCTATGATTTTCTGGGACAAACTTGCATCCTCCGGCAACACTTTACAAACATATGATTTCCAGGACTACCCCGGATGTTATGGCATGTATGTCTACATAAACAACCAAACGTTATAAATATCATGCCTGTATCACAACATATTATTGTGAAAATAATGATATTGGTGTATTCCCTATACTTATTTCACATTATTCAAGATTAACAGTTCAGTTTTACACCATGTGATATACTAGTGATCATTAACCATTATATCTGATTTGTTCTAGGAGGCAGTAGCAACGCATACGCATCTTACAGAGACAGTATGCAGTTCTGCTCAGCAAGATCCCGGCACTTCACATTCTGGGTTGAGAGCCAAGCCTGTACCTGCAACTACAGAGGGAGTAGCGAAGCAGAACATATCAACAGCTCATCCTAACTTGCCCCAACATTCATTGGTTAATTGGTTACTGTCATTCAATTTCTCTAGTTATTTCCATGATCCATCCTTTTGTCAAGGCCTGTCTTAATATTTTCACCACGTTTACGTACATTTGTTCTTCTATTACCTTAAAATTGTATTTTAGATAAGAACATTACATAGAAACAACTTGTTAAAGTTATTATTATTTAATTGGTGTTGAATACCTATAAAAACAACTTCCAATAAGGCAAAGAAATATCTGTGTTTAGGGCAACTGTTTTGAAAAAGATTAGGAAGGGTTGGTAAGTGTTTTTCATTTAAATTTTCTTTAGTTTGAGTCCATGCAAAACAGCTAAAAAACACCAGAAAATGAAAAGTCCAGAATAATCCGGAGGATCCAGGGGTTTTGCTAGGTAGGGTCTGGTTGCCCTTTACACAGATTTTTTTATCTCATTATAGTGGGCAAATTTATTTCCTGATTTTTTCCAAAATAATCACATACTTTAGAAAGATGGAAAGTAAAATTATTTTAATTGGTACTAAACCTTCCTATTTCTTTGCAGGCGGTAATAGACTACAGTCCCCGACGCCTGGATCAACTTCTTGGTGATAACAACACTGAACTCCCTGATGAGATTCCAATGGCTATGCTGAATCTGATGAAGGCTCAAACTCCTCTACACTCAGACACAGTGGCAGGATATTACACACCGGTGGAGTTGATGTTTCTTGCCACTGGATCCACTTAACCAGCTGCCACTTAACAAAAGTTATATCCTAATCCACCAAATAACAGACCATTCGGTGACATCCTACTATGATTCCAGAAGAAAGAAGTTGTTCTTATATGATTCACTTAAAAACTAAAGACATCGATCAGAAGCAGTTCGACAATTGTCATGTGTGTACAGCAAAGCATTTGTGGAACATTTTGTGTATCCAATTGTTAAACAACAAAATACCTACCCCATATTTGGACTAATGGCTATTGCATTTGCTGTATCATTGTTCTCAGACAAAGACCTCAATTACAAAATTACGATATCAATCAACTAAGACAACACACTCGCCAATGTCTACACACTGGATACCTTTCATCATTTTCAGTTGTACAAATACCTCAGTTCTCTAGTGATCATGATTGTGACAAAGTTGTTAATGAAACCAATCTTACCAACGCTTACTGAGAAACTACCCTTACCATTGATTGGCTTCCGTTACAAAAAAATGCCCCCATAAGGCGGGGGATATAGCTGTCTGTGACCGCTCTTATTACTAAAGTGATAAAACGTTCCAAACCACCACAGTAATGTTTAAATAAGCTACAATTCTATTTAGAAAACAAAAGAAATAATTTGAAAGCATTTTCCACAAATTTAGTTAAAAATCTTTGAACAACTTATGTATTTAACAATTTATGTAAATTGCATAACGTAGTTTGTTCTGAAATTGAATGAGGTCACGCTCAAGTGCCACTGCCATGGCCGCCATTGAATGCCTATGTCGATCTCGCCCCATGCGTGCGCAAGTGACATTAAGTCATATTGGCCACTCTAAATCTGGAATCTTGCTATTTTTAAGAACATTACTAGTAGCCCTTGCAGTATGCGGACTCGCATTGTCGTACAAAAGAAACATTCCCATGTTTGCCCGTATGCGTGGTATAACCACTTGTTCAATAATTTTATTCTGTTCCTTGCATTATTCAAGTTACAAACAACAGTTTCGACATCAGTATTCGTATATAGCAAAAATCCTCCCCCTGGAATAACAGATCCATTGGCGTAAAAACCCCTTAAATGACACGACAATCATGGTGACACTTCACGCCAAAAGATTCGCACACGGCCGTCGGCGCACTTCCTGCGACGCCAAAAAACTAGTAAAGGGCCGTCGGCGCGATGCAAGTTCAACTGCGACTTGTCACTGAAGAGCAGGTTTTCCAAATCTACCAGTGAATGCATAATTTGCTGCCGGGCCCAAGTTTAACGATGTTGTTTTTACGATCGTGTAGATGTGAAACCTAAATACAAAAATCCGCGCCATTATCACTCTGATTCTGGGCCGCCGTAGACGGTTAGCAATACTTTCTGCTGCGTTGCATTTCTTCCCAAAACTGCTGAATACGTTTGTTTTGTCGGTTGAGAAAGCTTGCAGCCTAAATCAGTCAATATATATTTGACATGTGCTTAATTGCAACGTGAATATTCGCATTTCTGATCTAGGTTAGTTACACGTTCTATTGTGGTAATAACGAAATGAAAATACAATAACGAAACACAGATTCAAAAAAAAAACATTCAACAGCACAATAGTAGATCGTAGATCAATCCAACAGTGTAGAGGTTTGTGCACATACACTGGTTTAAACCCCCCAGTAATTTTACATTTTACTAACCGTTCCAAGGCGGTACCTAACAATTCTTGATAAACATACCTTTTATATATCTATATATATATTTGTATGTATGCACTGTGCTTTTTGTGGAGTTTTGTGCTGTTCTACTATGTTTCTTGATTGTGATTTTATGTTATATGTCTTTGGCGTTTACCCAGTGCCACTAAACCGGGTTAATGTTTAAACTTTTCGCTACTAAGCTAGTTTCTGTAGCTTTTTGCATAAATATTGTAATGAACTTTTGTGCTTTTCATCAAATGTACAGTGATACCAAAAGTGGAAAATAAATTGTACTAGCTTCGTACGCACGTGAAAATTTTGTTTTCGTGATCATTCGTTACACATGAGTATTGGAGTAATGAAATGTTTATACAGTGATGTCGATCAAAACAACTGGCCGAGCATTGTTGTCATTCTGAATACAATAAATTAATATTGCTTTTGCAAAACAAATCTTTGACATAAATGATCACTTGATCTAAGAAATAAAACAATCAATCATATGCAGACTAAGTTTTGGCTTTGTTTAATTTTTGAAAAATCAGACAAAGGAGCATCAAAAGGTTTCTTAAATGATGTTATTTACATTGTTTAAGATTGGATTGCCCGACATGCAGCTATAAACCAAAGACTTGCTATCTGCAGACACGCAATATGCAAATCCGCATCCTATTTATAATATCTTGCTTCTAGAAAATGAATATCCATTCCAAATATAGTATATACCGACGCCTAGCAGTCGAAAATTCAACCAATGGTTTCTTGTGTGAATGCTAAATGATCAGAGACACACTAACCCTGAACAAGCTCAGAACGCGACTAGGCAACAAGAATACCCTGAACGAGTCACAGAACCATACAATAAAAACACCCTGAACGGGCCAGAAACTACAAAGGACAACACAAACAGCCTGAATGAGTCACAACAGGCCATATGAACGCCATAAGACAACAAATAAACATTAAACAGGACATAATTTTGGAAGGCAACATCCTGAACGAGTCACTTAATGCCACAAGACAAAAAATACACCCTGATTGAGTCTCAGATGTATGTAGTGTTTTCAAATGACCTCTGTTGTAGAACGAATTTGATCCTAATGTATGCAAAAAGCTACAGAAACATGCTAACGTTACATATACCATACGCTTTGGCGTCATGACTGGCCCTTGATAGTATATTCATGCAGCTTCTGCTATAAATCTGGTAACCCTAATATCGCAATGTTATTCATCAAAATAAAACATTTATCAACAGGTCATTTTTCATGCTTTATAATTTAATTCCATCTCGCAAATTTGTATATACAACGTCTTTAGAGGCGCTCATGTTGATTTGCAGTGGAAAGATTGCTATTTTTCATAAAAGAAACTCGTTCTTGTCGCCTCGGTTACTCGATGTGTCTCGATATTGACACGAATACGATGGATGGCTGTGTCTTATGCTTTTACTGACATTAGCTTTAACCAGATCTGTACACTTTGACGGCGTAAAAATTGGTAAATTGAGATTATTGGTCCGTTAAATTACGAATTATAGTGTATATTTGCTTTGAAAGCTTCTCGCTTGTTAAATACATATGTGTTTTATTATGGTCTATGCTAGATTATGTCATTACGCTCGACATTATTCATTTCTTCGCAAATTAAGTGCGTTAAGAGTTTAATTATAAGTGAATATGATCAAATTGTATTGCTTTTTTTATTTCATTTTTCCTTAAGTTGATGATGGTTAAGATGACGCTTTCACGTTAAAGTGCACTTTTTCGATAAACATTTTGCTGTGTGTGATCGTAAGCACGTAAACCTCTTAAAGCCCCCAGAGAACTTGTTTTCTTTCACAAATCAAAGTTTAATAATTATTGATAAGACTATTGCTCAACTTGATAATTGTCTGTTTTCATTTTGTGTTTTTTGGGTTCATAGTGCCACTCAGTGTAATGAGTTTTCTGCATCCAAATGCGCATTCAATAAAAAACTGACAAATCATCGATTCATCAACGCAAGTGCTATTTTTAAGAGTGATTCAGAGTGACGATTGGATAATTGGCATTAAAAGACGAAATAAAACTGGCATTCCACTGAAACAAACAAATTGTACTTTTTCTGTATACTCATATCAACACATTTAAACTGGTGTTTACTGGTATTTGACCACAATGCGCACTTAAATCATGATGATGTCAAACCAGTTCAAAATGACGGCATTGATTTAAGAATATGCCTAGGTGACGCTGGATTTTCACAGAAGAACAGGTCATTGTTTCAACAGTCATAAACTAAAAAACACTATATACGTGTGATTTGTTTTGATCAATTTCAAGACAGTTATTATTCAAATGAAACATATTTAGTTGATTGTCTTAGAAGACAATTTAAAGCTGTGGACAAAGTTTTCCACACATTTTTTGTACATTTTATGCAATCAAAGTACACCCGTTCGAACGTATCAAACGTTTTCACTTGTAATTTATCAGAACGTTGCGTCTTAAAAATCGAAAATTCAATTTACGAAAGAAATAAGCGGAAGCATATAATTTAGTATTCAACAGAACCTCGACTAAAGCAGATCTAATTCTTGAAATGTAATGATCGTTTATTCGTAAGCGCTCCAATTTTGAGACGTATCGGTTTCATGTATAAGATCCTATATAAATTAATGCAATAATTTTAAGGGGAGTGATGTAATTTCGAACAAATTTCATGTTGCATTTAATTTAAAGAAAATATTAGAATTTTAGGTAGTGACCTACCAAAACGCCATGACCTGGTGAAAAACAGCAAATCATAACCTTAGCGATGCTCCCCGTGCTAACAGTATTACGCTTTGATGTCATAGAAATACAATTAGTTAACTGCGTTAACGTTTTCAACAAATCGTTGGTGTCAAGATCTCCGTTATATCCGGCAGACCCAGGATGAGCAATATCGGATCGCTTCATAATGTATGATCATTCTTAAAACAGCGTCTGGTACAGCAAAACTGCACGGGTTCAATAAGAAATGCTAGTAATACAACTTTGGGTCGCCATAGGATAGCTAACGGGCGCTTGGGACGGTGAAAGTGGACTCAGATATCAGTAAATGACAAGTCTTAATTCATTAAATCAAGTAGAGCATATCTTGGGCTAGCTTTGTTAGGAGGGCTTTAATAATTACCTTCGAGACCTTCGAAACATAGTCATATTTGTTATTATTAACTGATCACGATATTGAAGATTGTTGAGCAAAATTCGAAATAGATTAAAAAAGCCATGTTGGTAATATCAAGAGCATAATTATGTAGTAGTATTGAGATTTTCACATTTATTAAGATTCGACCAGAAATGCTGTGGTTTTATTTTTTGTTATTTAGGACATACGAGTACAGGTATATTCATCAATACAAATGAAATATTTTAGAGCTTTAAGTCATGCGTGAACATTTTCGTCTGTTGATAGTCTAGTCGAGTTCTTGATATATGCATACCGAGTTTGTTTATAAACAACCACAATATGTTTTTGAGACATGAATAACTTTTTGATTATAGCGCATTATTTATTTGCCGTGATAACTTGAACAGTGGAAACGATCGTCAGGCCAATTACATTACAGAATATAGCATAAATGGGCTCATTTCTTTCAACATACACCTTTGATTTGCCCATTAATCATGCTCACAGAAAATCTATTATTTTTAAATTCTTAACGCTGTTATTGGAAAAGCAATCGGCTGATGGCACAGTTTTAACGTTGAACCGATCTTTAGAAGTGGGCCATGAGAAATATCCCTTTGAGGAACGAATGCCTAGGCCAAAAGACCACTAGACTACTGATTAGATCGAATCTATAACCTTTTATGTTAGAAGCTAACAAAAATACCACCAGAAGAATTTAATTACATTACTTTATTTGTAGGTTTTTATGAAGGAAACATGTTTTGGTCTTTAACGTTTCATGGCGGAATATTAATTAACAGTCTATATTAACCCGGTTATGTTTATTTGTTGGTTTTCACATGCTGAATTATCATAACTTATCACTTTTAATTAAAAAAAATAATTATTCGGGCTCTCTCTGTTTAATTTGGAGCTAAGCCAAATAAAAAAAGACTATTTTTACTGGATGCAAGTCTCTACGGGTACATCAAGTATATGTTCTTTGTGGGTCGTATTATGAGTTGAAAGACATCAACAAGATTAAGCCCAGGCTAAAGCTGACCTCTTACCGCCATAATGGGGGGCATAAAATGTAGCACAAGTCATAAGTCGACATCACGTTTTGTTGAGTGTCAGCATACGATGTATACACAGAAGGATATTTTTGCACGGTAACCAATACATTTTGGTTTACTTTGCTTTCTTATGAAGTACATCATTAATATATTTTGGTAATTCATTTGTCTGGACAATTTATAACACGTTGACATACACAATGTAGTTTTCTGGTATGTATAATAATACAGCTAAAGAAAAAACACCGCCTGATACAGTCTCCTCTATTTGCCGACGTTATGCGTTTAGATTGTTCCTGCACAGTAACACTCAATCCACGGTCACCTAATTTGTCTGTCTGACTGCGAACATCAATCGTCATCAATTCGCCATGCAGGATGTCAAGTAAAGCGCTATAAGTTACAACTGGTAGGCTTCTACGAAATTGGGAAACAACTTAAATGAGTTGTCTGGTAGAAAAGTACGGAATTTAGCAGTTGTTAATCAGGCGTAAGAAACTATGTGTTTAATTTTAGAATAAAGTTGGTATTATGGACCAATTTAACCAAGGCACAGCTTTATGAATTGTTGAGAAGTTCAACTGGAAATCAATATTTAGACAAATTAAGATATTAAAGAATGGTATCAGCATATTGAGCATAATACATTAGGCACTGACGATACATGTATACAGCAAGAACTGACACCACTCTTGTCAGATGTGTTCCTATACGTGAACCACGTGAACCTCTGAAGATAAAAATATTGACTGATGCCTAAGTGAGGGTCTGTTTACTCTGACAATAGTTTCATTTATGTTCTATTCTAAAGTGGAGATAACAAAATGGAATGACTCCGCCCCCTTTTATTGACTTAAAAGTAGCAGTGGATGTGTTTTAAGACGGTCTAAGAAGGTGATTCAAAAATAACTGAGCCATACCTTATGACTTTTCATTTAAGATAAACAGAAAATCTACTTGTTTTTATTCGCTCTAAGTAATCTCCCTTGAAGCGAATAACTGAATGTCATCTCCTTTGCAAGGCCTGGATACCGTTTGCTAGGCAACTTCGTCGGAACTTCCTGTTCACTGTACACTCTAGTTCATCGAAACTATCATAACGGATTCCGCAAAGTGGTTCTTTAAATTTTGGAAACAAATCGAAATCATGGGAAGAACCATCTTACGAGAACGGGGGGGGGGGGTGATTAAGCACTTCCCAGCCATGTCTCTCCAGTATCTCCTTTACAATCATACTGGTGTGGGTGACGCTTTGCCATGTAAAATGAGCGGTGTGCTGTCACTGACTTGTGAGCACTTGCGATGTAATGCTGGGCGGAGTATTATCCTATGAAACTTCTTTATTACTATTCCACCCGCCGCCGGTACCCTATGTGATGTCATACGCCGCTAAATTTATATGTAAATATCATCATCATATTCACACGCTGGTTTTTCCGTTTCCGAGTGCACGTGGGAAATCCACCGAGCGGCGATGTTCCTCATTTGCAAACGTTCAGTCAGAATGTGATATGCCGACCCGTGACTTACGCCAAATGCATCAGCCATTTCATCGACGTGTATTACTTATCACTGTCGAGCAGTTTTGCTACATTTACAACAGTTTCATTATCTCTCGCATTGTCATTCCGCAAAAATGCGTGTTGCTAACGGTATTTCCATTATCAAATTATCGCCACCATCGGTAGAAAGTACCTTATCTGAGTTAAGACTCTGCAACAACTTCCTCAAGCGCTTTTAAAACTTCCGATGCGCTTTTTCCCTGTCTTGTTTCAACCCTTATGAACTAAATAAATTTTTAAGTGTGAACGGTTCCTCCGCCATGTGACGGAAAATGACGTCCGCCATATTACGGAAATTGACGTCACATGTAAATGGCGTTACGTTACATTTGTTTTGTTTTTCTCGCGCAATATATGTACAACATATTGGTCAAAAATTGTGTCAAATGGTTTAAACTGTCAATTAAATAATGAAAAAATCATGAGCTTACACTCAATTTTTATTTACTAACCCTAGGATATTTTTATAGCCTGCCATCGCTCGCAGGTGTTTTTGATTTTCGCCAGTTTATTTTTATTTTTACAAAGAAATTAAACGGGGAATTGTAATTTGGGTTTAAAGAAAATGGAATGTATTTTATTCACTTTAACTGGGGAAGTATGACCATTTAAAGTATAAGTTTTGTTACGCTGATTGGCATGTGCTACTATTAACTACATTGTTTGACTAGAAAATGTGTCGTCAAATTTTATACTTTCGCAAAATTGTTAAATATTGATGAAACATTTACCGCGTATATCTGAATTATTTAACATTTGTGTTAAACCGCATGATGTCATGCTTAAAATGTGAATTATTTTTAAATCAAGCAAAATCAGTGAGCGTATGGCCAAAATCAGTGAGCGTATGGCCAAATCGCCTTAGATTTGCTGGAAAACAATTTCGTGGAAGACAGCCGGTTTAATTTTACGTCCAAAAATAAGTAATCATATGTATAGTTCACTGACGTTGTTTGACGTTTAATTGACCTCGGGTATGATTCAAACATTGCTGTCAATATAACAAAAAAACGGTAATTTATGGACGTGTAGAAGACCAGCAATTGTATTTGATGGCTATTGTTTGTCGGTCAGCTTCGACAACTGACAATTAATGTTCGCGGTCAGAGTAAGACTTGAGGTTTCTCTGACGTCAGCTGTTCTGTCATCGTAAACAACAGAAATGAATACAATAAAATATATCGTCCAAAATGTTACGATGACTTTACCAGAGCATCTTGTGTATCATTCTAGCTTTTATTTAACAGATCGTACATCAAACAGCATTTCCAAGTTTTTCCAAATTCTTAAAGTCTAGAGTATTAGCTGCTCGCCTCTTCCAGTTCAGAATACTAGATTTTTAGGTGTTTGACTTTAGGCCACTATCGTGTCTTCCATAGTAATGACCTAGTTTTAACCTTCGCATGACCCAGATTTAAAAAATGAGCAAGCTCTTATAAAAATAACCATATGGACCCAATTGAGCCAAAGTTTTCGCCTGAATAGAACGTAGTATGTCCTTCACATTTGACCCATGACGTTGTTATATGAACCAAAAATGTAACCTAAAATGTTTGCTTGAATTTGACCCTTGGACCCAGTTTTCGATCGCAAATGACCCTTTCTCTAGCATAACATAGAGAATTGTCAATTCACTGGTTTTGGTGCGAATTTTGTGCACTTTAATGCTTCTATTCCTTCAGGTATAGTGTTCCTGTTCATAGTGAGGTAAAATATGATTAATGAAATCTCTGTATCAAATATTCTTCTATAATTCAAATGATCGAGAGTAATTTTGGGACATGCAGTTCAAATCCGTCTTTCAAAATGATAAATACGTTTTTCGTGTTCATATGCGTTTAATTTAGAACTTATTCGTACTTTTCGAGCGTTCATGCACTCAGTGCAGTGCAGTATCGACCTGCGAGCTTGATTGTGCAAATCCAAGTAAATTCTAATATTTACCTTCTTGTTAGCTTTAACTTTTTGAAAATAATGTTGAAATAAAACTTTGATAAACAATCAGTGTTTCAGGCTAGCAATTAATTGTGTGTGAACTAAGCTTTATATGTGGCCTTTTTCTAAAACAATGTCTACTACGCTCACAAACGCGACGTTTGTGTCAATAACAGTGATGTATTAGTAGCAGTTCCTTCTTGATTCCTTTAGAGTTGCATATCGGCTAGGCCTTAACGTTAGGAATTAAAGCATGATGTAGATATAATAAGGATCAAGCTTATTTTAGAATACTTATTTTGAACGAATGAATTATATAATTCAAGATAAATGATCGCATTATCGTTTGAATAATATATTGTTTTAGTAATTAAATATTTTATCTACAAATGCCTTAAGCCGTAGGAAACAGCGTCATAATTCATATTTAAGGATTTTTTTCAGTACATTTGTAATCGGTCATTACTGTTTTGTGACGTTTTGAGTTTCTGGCGGTGTTTGTTAGGTCTTAACCCGTGGGTCTTCAAACAATAATATCCTTATAAGTTCCCTACTTGCGAATAACAATAGCATTGTGTAAAATTTATTCTTTGAGATTGAGCATGTAACATGGTAGCATCCTAACGTTTTGTCAAAATAGTCCGAAAGTATCGAATATAATATCTCGTACTGTCCTTCTACCTCATTTATCCGTACTGTGTCCTTAATCCTAGTCCACAGAAAACGGAAAAGCTATCAAATTAAACAACTTCATCAGTTTCATACAGATTAACAGCCGAAATGAATATGAAATACCCGGAAGTCATCACTCCTTGACATAAAGAATATATCCCGTAACAATTATTTGTCAGACATAATCGTCTGGGAATTTGATGATGTACGGTTCTGTGAAAGGGTGTACATACTCGTATATAAGTGATCGTAAGATTAATACTTAATTGAAACGCGAAGTTTATGTATCAGAATGACACGAGAAAATACAGAGAAGGTTCTTCAAGGTGTTATGATTTAACTATGGCAATTTCTTAAATATTGATGGTAAACACTTGTATATGGCAGAGTATTTTAAATCCAACTACAATATCCTTTTTCAATGTGATCCGAGTTCACACAAGATAGAAAGAAAATATAAAAAAGAAAATGTGTTTACTTCCAATAATTCAGTATTATAACATTGAGCACTATCTATGTTAGTAAATAAACGGCATCAAATGTATGAGAAATATGACAACCCCACATTTGATTATTGGGTCTGAAAAATATCTGACTTATGAACTGATATTTATACAGTGACTGTTCATATTCTCTGAAATAATGTTGACTCGAGTCTCTATGTAATTCTGTTCATTTCTTTACATGGCAGGAACCAATTTGCTATTGGCAGACCTCATATGTTGTTTGAGTGTAAACATACGACGTAATTATAGGTCGGCTGTATCACATTACGTAAATGATCTGAATTGAGAGCCATATTTGGATTACATTCGAAGCTGTTGAAGCATTAAAATTAATTTGTGAGCTATAAATCCGTTCGTTATGTGCGTGGTCGTATATCACAAATTGTCCGGGCTAATTGACTGAGAAAAAGAACGTCATATGTCCAAATAAATCAATCGTCCCAACTTAATATATGAAACCGTAGATGCGAATAAGATTACGCTTATACGAGTGTCGGAATAGTGTGCCTGCGACAAACGAATGAAAATGCCTACATTCCATCTCTAAATGTTCAAGACCATGAATTCAACACTGCATTTTGAAAACCCTAACGTATGGATACGGGTAATTTTCTCTTATAGTCATAGTACCGCCATGCCATTTTTCCTTCAGCCTATCACTTACACAACCAATTCATCAGCTACAAAATGGAAAACTTCAACTTCCTTCTAATTGACACCTTCGATTAATATATTATTCACAGTGCTCGTTTGTTTCCGGCCTTTGTAGTTATATATCCAAGCAATTATCGGTTTGTCTTTATGAAACCATTCATTACAAGCAATGTATGTGTTGTATTGACAGGCACGTTGAAATGCTGTTAAAACATAATGAAGCTTCAATAAAGATGCGTGTAACTGTGTTATACATGTCTTTAATCTCGAGAGTGCAGATATGGGAACGAGAGCAAACGTATATCTACATAAAGTAATAGTAATAATAAAAGAAAGGGCTGCAATCTAAGCATAGACAAACTTCTTAAATAGGCTGAATATTTTTTTGCAGTAGACTTGAATAAAAACAATTATATTGTCCTCTGAACATGCCAGTGCGGCGACCAAAATATGATCTTATATGAGTTAATGTTTTGGTCTCTTGATAACGCTTTGTTGATCCCATCTTGAAATGGTTCACATTCTCGTACTTTCATGCAGGCTAACAAAAACAAAACCAATAACAAAACATCATAAAAGTACATTAATTTCGTGTCCGTCTGAACCCGCGAAATCAAACCAGTAAAAATATTTCCGAGTTAAGACACAGATAAAAAAAACCCGCATTCTTTGAAATGATTGTTTAAAGATTCATTAATTAATAAGTCCTAATGCCGTTTGAGGTATGTATATGTTTTGTGTGTGATACAAAGATTTAACAGTTTTGAAATTTTCTCTGCAATAGTCTTCTTATATAATAAGGTAAATTTCTAAGCTTTTTAGGTAAGAGTTGGAAGTGACAGTATGTAGAACAACATGACTCCTTTAGTTTGGAAGAATGCAAGGACGATATCGAATGTTGTAACAAGAGCATATCGTATCGCATACCTTTTTTTGAGTAATCATTTAGAGGATATATTAAGAAAATATTACGAGCGCGTAGTATAATAGTTGCGGTTTCCTAAGTGAAGCCATGATGATATATACAGTTACAGTACTTTCGAGTATAAAATATGGGACATAGATGTACGAGGGCATAGCCAGAAAATCGTGGAAAAGCTTGATAAAATGAAAACAATATGCAGCATATCTTTTAAACTTTCATACAATAATAATCAGGTAATTTGAAATTAAAAATGCGAGTTTCATCGTATAGCATGTTATAACGACAACGTAGTGATCACTATGGAAACAGGTGGTCGCGCATTCCTCCGCAGTTGCTAAAATAACCAATGACAATATCTTGTTTTGTTGAATACTCACATTGAAACCAATAAAACGGCGCGAAAGTTTGCACATTTGACGTGACGTTAATAACATGTTATGAAGTGAAGTTTTAAGTCAGTGCGTTTGTTTGTATTTCAAAGGAAGCATTTTAGCTTGAACGGTATAGTTAAATTTTGTTTAAAATGACGCCAGAAGACAGACTGATAAAACGGGCAGTGATACAATTCTGTGTGAACCTAGGGAAAACTCCATCGCAAACACTTAAACTGATGAATGAAGCATCGAGTGAAACTTCAGTGAAGCGATTGCTCGTTTACAAGTGGCACGAGCGGTTCAGTGAGGGGCAGGAAAGCATTTGTGACAACGTAAGGTCTGGGCGACCGGTTTGACAAACTACGGAGTATGACGTCGAGGCCGTAAAAAACATCGTTGACGCTGATGCTCGAGTCACTCTTTATGAAATATGCAAGATGTTGGACATGAGTTATGGGTCGGTACGAAGGATAATGAAAGACAGTTTGAAAATGAGTCGAGTGAGTGCGCGTTGGGTTCCACGGCTGCTGACAGAAGATAAGATGAGCAAAAGAGTACGGGAATCACGCCGATTCTTAGCCAGGTACAAAAAGGAAGGAAACTGTTTTCTTGAGAAGATAGTCACTTGCGATGAAACCTAGTTGTTTTATTAAGACCCTGAGAAAAAACAGCAAAGCAGTCAATGGAAGACTACCGGTTCCCCGCCTCCGAAGAATGCACGATCATCCCGCTCGATAGGAAAGCATATGTTTATTGTCTTCGTTGATGTGCATGGTGTTATCCTACTCCATGCAGTTCCGCAGGGCCAATCTGTGACGGGTGTTTCCTACTCGAAGGTAAAGTGATATATAACAAAATTCATTTTTATCAATATTTGGGACTTGATAAAATCTGCATAAAACAATGATTTAAAAAGCTTATGATTAAAAATATGGGATTGTATAGGTGTTAGTTTTAATTATAATATTTGATGAAGTACGCAAAACGCGACAAATGTTATAAGCCTCAGTCATGTTCTCCATTTAAGGTTTTGAGGCGTGACTTGTACAGGGCGATGCATTAAAGAAACCACAGGCATTGCATGATGGGTGGATTCTTCACCAGGAAAATGCATCAGCGCATAGATCGAAGGAGGCCCAGACTACCGCGACAATCCAGCTTGAAGTGGAGATCCTTCCACACCCCACCCCCCTTATTTGCCGGACCTAGAACCATGCGATTTTGCCCTATTTCCGAAACTTAAATGTGAACTGAAAGGTAAACGCTTCAATGACTTTCAGGCACTACAGAGTGAAGCTCAGACACGCCTGTATTCTTACAAGTCGGTGACATTTACCGGCAGTGGGTAGCGAGACATCGACGTTGTATTTCGGCGAACGGCTCTTACTTTGAGAAGTAATGACGTTGACGTCAGATTCTGAGTATGAACTGCGGGGCCTATACTGACCTCCTGTTAATGAAAAAGCTGTAGTTTCCTTTATAGTGTATGTATCAGTTTGAAGTTTTATATGTCATTTACAGCTGAAATAGATTTTATAGCGAGCTGACGTTCGTTGAAAAATATTAAAATGTGTTGATTAAGCAATTCCAGGAACTTCTGGCTATACCCTCGTATTCAAATGCAGAGACTATTTATATAATTTTGAAAACTATCCTCTCGAATTCGTGCATGTTTTGCAGTGTAATGAACAATTCATATTGTTGGTGTTATCCTTTGTCAAAGTTAAACATCAATCTCAATCAACTATCGATATTCTTAACTGATATTTTACGCTGTGGACATTTTAAGTATAAGCGCAAGGTATGACTAACATGTTCCGTAAACCGTACATTACTTTTGTGAAAGACAAATTGAACGTAAGAACTGACTTGTCTTTACATGACGAATAATATTTTACGTCTTGACCTTTTTATATCGATATTCATAGAATATAACCTGATGTAATAATTTGGAAAATAACTAATTTGGATGAAAACAGTTCAAATTATTTTCGTCACATACAAGTTTTGAACTAAGAAGAGTAATGTTCTTTCGATACTTAACACGCTGACATACATCTAATAACACATCAGATTGATCTTTATTATATTGTTGGAGCTAATCAGAGTAATATTTTTTTATCTTAATGTGTGAGCAAAATTATCAGAACTCATCAATTTAATAAGCATTTTACTTGCATATTTTACAAGTTTAACTTTTCGCTTTTGCGGTGTTTCTCAGTCAACAAGACATCATACTTTAAATAAAACTTAAACACTACGGCACTTACGTCATTCACATATCTTAAACCAGTATCTAAAATAGTATTTTATGAAAAAGATGACGATTTGTGTTAACACTTAAAAGACTGTCTGGACTTGGAACACGCGAACGACAATCATATCTAAATTTCGCCACTTTACCCAAACAACGGTCATAGCAGAAAGCGTTTTCGAAAGCAAATTTTCGAAATTTATTGATGTATGTTGCTGTTTGCATAAACTGTTTGAAACACTTGTTACAAGTACTTTATGATTGATGCAGAATGGCAGCAAATTGACGTTATATGTGTTTCTGAGAATAACTGAGATACATTTTATATTGTATCATACAATTTTGTTCCGAATCCATAAAGGGGATTGCCTCGTATAGTCCAAGCACCGTCGTGGCCTTTTACCCTACGCCCATCATTCACACACACATTTGATTAGCTATTAAATGGAACACATTCGATTCCCGACGAATTGACACCAGCTACCGGTATGTTTAACGATGTGCTCGTCATTTTCCGGATATGTAATTATATCAGCAACTATTCCCAAGAGAATTTAGTCTATCTTACTGCTAAATAAAACACCAATTTATTTCTCAACCTGACTCGTGTCCCAACAGTTATATAGAGACATCCGTTCCTTAAATAACAAGCACGAAAACACTAACAAGTAACCACATCAACGAATAAACTTGTAAACGAATTAAAAATACTCAACAGCCACACAGAACCGACAGTTCCTGCAAACGACTAAATCCAGCCAAAGCAACAGTGTCAACTCTTCCAAGTTACGGTCTCGAATAAATACGTCCTAAAGTTTTAAACTCTTTTGTATGATTTATTTATACAGTAACAAAGAGGTTAAACCGAAAACCAATCCCTTGTAATTTAATATAATCTCCGATATGCTACAAGCTGTCCGGGTAAAATGTCAAATCGAATTGTGTATTATTGTGTATGTTGTTGCAACGACAGACGGCTTCGACGATGACGCTGCATTGAAAACAAAACCATACGAAAATTGGGGTGCAACAACTAAAAATATCATTCAAACAGTTTGGAGTGCTATACATGCGATAACCGCATTTGGCAACATGTGTAAATGTGGGGAAAGGTCTTTGTTTATTTTGCAGCAACTATGGGAAATATTCAAAAATAGACGAGCTAAAGATTAGACGAGCTAAATATTTAGAACTGCGTTCAGAACAAGCTCGTTTTTTGCACACACCTCAGTCAAAAAAGGTTAATTAATGTCAACGAAAGTTAAGATCAAGTTGAACATTTTCTCTGAGTATTCTTTTTTCACAAATCACAGACATGTATGATAAAAATAATATCATGATCGCCTTTTTGCAATTATCCATTGAATAGGCCATTGAGCCTCAATGTTTCTGTATATTATTTAAGACCATTGCCATAGAAATCAAGATTGGTGATTCCAGCGACAATTTGAGATTCAAAATTGTTATTGTATTAATAGACCGTATCGCAATGTTCTTTCAAGGATATGTTATGTATCGAAGTACTTGCTCTAACAGATTATCAGTCAAAAGTTTACTATGGGAAGTAAATGTGTTCTAGTTTGAACATACACCAGCAAATCCTAACATGAATACACCATAGGAAGGCAACATTAGAACATTGCCGTTAGAAAAGGATTGTTCTTTTATGTGCATGTACATTTACGCTAAAATGTGTTCCATGTATCGTTTAAACATTCCATATGGATGATTTAAGTGCACGTGTATAACTTCACATCAAAATGGCAAATTGTACTTTCGCAGAGTTATATCAGTTTTATTATGAAATGGACTTTTGTTATGGTTTGAGACATTGGCTTAAATTATATTTGTGCTTCCATTTTGATTCGATCAAATATATACATTTACTAACCAAAAACCATGTGGGTTAACTGTGTTCCTTAAAAACTTTCTATGTCTAAATATTTCCACACAACCATTAGACCTGTGTATGCAAATACGAATTTATATCACGTCTGTAACAGCGTTAGACAAAAACATATATCATTTTTATGTCAATATACGGATTTATCGCCGTTTCCGAGGCGACAAGAACAAGTATCTTTTTCATAACTATGGCAAATATTTCCGCTGCCTATCACCGTCTTATGGTTACAGAAGTTGGTATTTATGAAGCTACGTGGCCTAGTGGAATAATTTAGCAGGAAAATGACCTGCTGAAGCTTTTCCTTTTAAGGAATAGTTATTTAGATTGTATCAGCATAATTATGTTTATTCTAATAGTTCTATAGTATCGTATATTACATGATGAAACATCGAGGGTACATGGACAGAAACTTAGTGACCAATCTGTATTTTTGATTAATCCACAAAGATATACAACAATAACGTACAAGCAAACAAGAGACTTTCGAGACATCACAATGTTTGAAATGCATTTCATAAATGCAATTGTTTATTTTATTTATCCAAATATAAGTGAAATAACTGACGAATACTTTTGTCATGAAGTGCTACAATATTATCCTTAAAAAATACATGTTATTACCATACCAAATTATATATGTATTGTTGGTAAATTTGAAGAATAATTACCTAAAAATGGCCCATGTTATTTATTAATTGCAATCGTATGTTACATATTGAAAATTTCACTAGTTAAAATTTGTTTAAGATACCAAAACAGTGTTGCCGCAATATAATTTAAATCGTGTTGTGTCAAGCGCTTCGGGAGAAAGTATTTACTAGTTCCATTTAAATTCTTGATGAAACACATAACTGAAACACAATTCACAAGACTGGTACTTGTCAGTGCCGTATACATGTCAAAGTTCAACGTAGAAAACGCTTCTCTTTTTTTATGGGGAATACATCAGGAAAACAAATTGACCTTGCGACAGCTATTATCCATACATTTTGTCCTTACACCTGCATTCCAATTAGTATTGCCGAAAATAGAATCATAAGTCATTCAGCCCCACATGATAATGCCAAGATGGATTAGAGGGTGGTTTGTGGGGTTCTAATATGAGCTTCGCTTCAATAAATGCATCTTATAATGCAGTAAAACTAACATCCCATTTATCAAACGGGCTTTTATCTAACAATCCACGTGATCTTGGACGGCCTGATATAATCTCATCGAGTGTGTTCCAAGTTCAAAAACACTTGGTTGTCCCTATAACACCTAAGTGAAGCTGGATTCTGGGACGGTAGGAGTGAACGGTAGGTCAAATGTTAATTGTCAAATAGCGATAAACATGGTTGAACATCAAAAACACACCTTCTTCGCCTTTCCAAGTGCACGATTCTGGTAAAAAAATCGATGAAGCTTGGTCAGAATGTGCGTTGTCATAAAATGTTGTTCATGTTTGATACGGTTTTATAAATGAGGTTACATTTTTACATCAAATAAAATCCTTGTGGGGGCGATAATTTCGGATTCAAATCGAATACACTATTGTCACTAAGGTCACACTAAGGTCACTTGGTCACTTTAAAACAAAACTTGGTAAAGTTATTTTTATTGAATCTAGTACTGTTTCATGTGCCATCAGAATCTCGAAGTCATGCTGGAAATCCTTGCATCAAACTCGATTCGATCACGTCTTATGTTTCAGTTTTTTCTGAAAATTTTGATAGCCGTTTAAATTTTCTGTTAGAATTAAGATTCATCATCAAATCAAAATAAGAAAGAAACACGAATTGCATGAATTTTGCCAGTCGTGCAATCGATTTCTTTTATTTAAGCGTTTACAAATATATCTAGGTGCAATGACCAAAAGAAATAGAGATATGCTAACATTATACTCATTGCGTGATTTATACGAACACAAACGTCTTATAAAAAAACAAGCACATAGAAGAGGGAGAGGCGGGTAGCTTGTAATCTTTAATTTAACGATATCTACTTTTGTAATTAGATTTGATATATATATATTCTACATCAACAATACTGCCATTTCATGATCTGATTAAGCCTGATCCTGACATTGTTTGTGTTATTGTTGATAAAATGCATTGCTGATGTTTTTTTATTAAGGGGCAGACCTTAGACGGCAAAGCCGCCTTATTTGTTAGTTGAAACGTGAGCATTAATTGGCATCCATTGACGATGCTAAATCGACAGTAAATTGTATTGAATCAAATCTACTTGACGTCTAGAACAACAAATTCGAAGGTTATCGCAATGATTTGTATTAACATCAAAGTTTATAATACAGCTGTGGTAAATAAGGCTTCAAACAAGATTTTTGAGCAAAATGTATGATGTCTGAAAAATAACCAAGCTTAATTGAAGATAAATACATTTAGACGAAACATAAAATGTATCTGATTAACAAGTAAAAATTATCATCATGATTAAGGAACGAACCAATTCTTCAGAACGCTGTTATACATGATACACATTCTATACAACAGCAATAAAACAAGTTTTAAATATATGAAAGTATATATTCCAATAATATATTTTACAGTTTTGAACGTTCCTTAAGCTAAAAAAAACTGAGGTTATACAATAATTGGAGCCAATGCTTCAATTTACATTCCCTGACATATCGTAACAAGTAATCCAGTCAAGCTAATGTATCTTTCTTCCTTCTTTCATCCGAAAACAATCAATCATATATTCAAAGAATAAGCTAGCAAATAGAAAAACTCCTTATTGGTTTCAATTACATTACATGTTACTGTTATATTGCGTCCTTATTTAAATCTTCGGTTGTTTAATTTGATCCTTTTATCGGCCGGTTTCGTGGTATATTTACGCAATTTTAGAATAACTGGTTGAATATTTTAGCAATCTTACAGTCAGTGAACCAACAGCTACCACAGAGACAGGGAGCTGGGTTATGCCACCGCTTTTGACTTTAAGATTTTCAAAATGTTGGTGAAACATGAACTGATCACTGTACAATTAGATTAGAATAATGATTGTGATATATTGTTTTGTAAAAATTTAAAATATTCAGCATTTATGGAATTAGTGGAAATAGAATACAATTCAATAAAGAATTATGATATATTTACAATTGTGCAAGAGGTGCCATAACTTTCAAATGTGAGTGTCTTTTTACATTGGAACTTTGGTTTTAATTTCCTATCAAACACATTACACATTGAGTAGTTGATGCAGTTTGTTTCAGAAGAAAGTCGTGCAATGACCATAATTAGAAATATACATTTTTTAAAAGCTATTTGGTCTAAACGCATGTAACCCTATGTTGTCAGCAAAGTTAAGTGATGTTAGTTGCTATAGATAAACAGTTAATAAATAGAACGTTGAACTTGTCCGATTCTAAATGACTCCTGGATAAACTGATTGTTGCTTAACTAAAGTATAAATCTTACAACATCATCATACAAATACAAAGAACTGATTAATCATCTCCCTGTTAGACTATGTGTGAACTTCGAAATTTGTTCAGTCCACTTGAGAATTAATGAACAGGCCATACATAATTTTTCAAATATGCTCTTTCACTGGTAGACATCGTTCGTTGTTGGGGGAATGTAAGAGAAGATAACATGAACAAATTCGTTCGGAAAATAAATGTTTCACTTGTTAAGTCTTAACATGCATTTCCTTAAACACACTCTATTGTTGATGACTTGCAGTTCCTGTTCCTGTCTTATCAAATTCATCATGGAAAAACCCTGGCAGCATATTCACATAATGTGGACTTTAAATTATTTCCTTGAACCGAGAATTTAAGAAACAAATATACAACGCTCATAGGACCGTTACCGTATGCTGACGTAGTTTGGGTCATTCTTGCGTAAGCATATGAGATAGACCTTGAAACATATGAAAGAAGCTGCCAGAATAATTATAGTGTGACATGTCTTTCATCCATTAACAAGCTGTATATCGAAACTGCACCTGAGTCTCTAACGGATAGAAGACCATAACACAAGCGATCACTATTCTATAAAATATACCACTCACTGACCTAATTTTCCTGTATTGGCGACCCACTTCCTATCTTCATCTTCGAGACTCTGTAAACATCTGCAACATACCATGCCGGCGCAGCTCCTATATAACTTTCCTCTGCCTTCTAAAGTAGCCTTAAAGAATGTTGCTCCAGTGGACTTCGGTCTACATCTTCTCTGCCAGCTTTCAAACAGAGCATCAATGATCTGTTTCACAGTTTCCCAACGACGGAGATCGGAAATTGAAAGTGTATCACGCAAGGATATAGACACTTCGCATTATTCAAAAATACCATTTGTTTCTATACCTATTGTAGAAAGAACGTTTAGTCAGTGGGGGAAATTGAGGACACAGTCCACTAATTTTACCGCTATTCACTTTACAATGACATAATACTTAAATGTTTAAGGCATATAATTTTAATCCGAAGAAATAATGCAATAACAAAGTTTAATTTTGGGGGCGTGAAATAAGTTACAGCAACTTAATGCCTTTAAAATATATACAGTGTAGTAATGTAAAAAGGAGACCAAAACGAACAGACAGATACTTATTAGATGTCTACCGATAGTGCGTTATTCAATGTTACCCTTTTTAATTATATAAGGGAAGTTGTCTTATAATGAGTTATATTACTAAAATTGTCTATGATTTTGAGTTTCCGTGCACGAAATTATGACATTGCAGCCAATCAGAGTAACGAGTGTTTGACTATATGCTATACCAATTCCCATGTATTTATACTGCAACCTCTAATTTAAAGATTGTAAGATATACGTAATCTGCATGTAGAAACGTAAAAGCCAAAATGCCTGTGATAATGATAATAAATTCACAGCTAAAATAAATGTGTCACAAACACCAATGTCAAAGCAAATGAACAGGAATAATCGACATGTGTTCAAGCAGATAATTGTTTCGAGAGATAATTGCGTAGCCGGAAAATGATGACCGAAATGTGAAGCAGATTAGTCGGGGGTATCAATCAGTTGGGAATTCAGGCTGTTACTTTTGGTATTTTATCATTTGTGTTGGGTGTGCGATTGATGAGCGGACATGTGAAAGGTCATAGCTAGGACATTAGAAGACAATCCCCCATAGCAATGCATTAAGGAAGTCATTATATGAATGGTAGCGTTCGTGTTCTCACAAGATAATAAAGATCATCTAAGATAAATATCCAAATACTTTATTTAGCGGCTATAAAAAAATCAAGGTGCTGTTGAGTTTCAAAACCAAACTATCGTTTTCTATCATTTCTATTGATTAGGCAAAGTGTACCCACCGGTTTATCGCGGGTACAATCTTTCGACATTGTACATTTTTTATACTAAGCTTAACTCAACTCTACATTTTTATTTCCAGATCAATGGAGAAATTCACGAAATAAACACAGGTATTGGTTCATTGAACAATACAATCGTACAACTATTGTAGGATAAAACTTATTACGTATTCGAATGTAAATACAAAGCTTTTTATCGGTATTAAAATCCAATGCGTTGTCTGCCGCAGCGATGCCAAAAGTCTTGCCCAGACTAATACAGGAAATTTGCAGCAGCAGCGAAATACGATCTAAGCAATAACAAACGGATTTTACCGACAAATCTATGTTGATGCATAATAAGCCTCGGCTGTCATACAACCTGGCTGTCAATTCATCTCATTTCAGTTATTATCAAATTGTTAAACTCCCACAGTTGTAATTCGAAACTATTTGCTGACAATGTTAACGATTTATTGTTACGTGTCAACAAATTTCGAGGCCGGCAAAGCAGAAATTGTTTCCTGCCACTTTATGAAATCAACAGAAATTGCACGTACGTACATTGACAGTATTTCAGAATATATATATACGTATAAACAGTCTGTGCTGTCAATCTGTGTTGAAACTGGATAAACAATTTGCAAATTGTATTCTTATGCCTTTGGATCTTAATCCAATGTTACATGTTATTGACAAAAAATAAGTATACTAATTTTTGAACATTCCAATGTTTGTTTTTAAAGATTTTAGGGAAGCGTAACACTGCTCTTAACGATCTTATTTCCTAAGATAGCCTTAACATGTAAACAGATAGGTTTGCAGCCTTTTATGTCAATAAAACAAAACCTGCATTACTAATGACAGTATTTACGTACTGTCTCTGCTTTAAATGTTCTATACAGGTAGGAAGTAGTTGCTTGTATGATACATGTTTATCAATACGACAACATATTCATATCAATTTTACCTTATTTTTTTATATTGAAAAAAATAGATCAATTTGGACCGTTTATTTTTTTGAGGGACAAATTCACTTTAAAAACTTGAGGGTACGAAACATATTTTTCAAGTAATAAAATTATTTTGAATTCCTTGTCAGATTTAGGCCAAAAATAGTGGATCACTTACTGTTTATCCGGCGTTCCTTTCCACATACGCGCCTGTTAACCACTTTATATTTTATCATATAAAAACTTACAGAGAAAAAAGTAAATATAAGCAATGATCCTTTTTTGCGCCAATCGCGCTTCAGAGTACATACTCCAATAAAACAGATCACATACATGTTTTTGTTGTGTCGCTTTGAAAGATTTTGCAATGTATGTCACAAATCATCAAGTAGAAAAGTAAAAAACGTACTTAACATTGCCTTACAACATTTGTCTTCCCGAAGTGCAGTATTTGCTTCGTGTTGCCAAATGATAGCGCCCGCAGTATGTGTAAATCAGAACATATCACTTCTGTAACATTACATAAAGTCATTTTTATGTTAATAAGGGAACGATCCATCGCCGTTTCCTAGACTAAAAATTGCAATCTTTCGTATTTTCTTTCGCTTCAAATCACCATCTTAGGATTTCAGACGTCGGTATACAGGAAATTACGAGATTAAGTTAAATCATTTAGCATTAAATTTGACGTGGTGATGGCATTTTATATGAGAAATAATAATTTACGTTTGTTCCTTCACGTAAGGGGAATAAACGATATCTTTTTCTGTTCAGCCTGTATCTGGTCATTCTACCAGTTATATTATAGTATTAATTCATTATATAATGAGACATAAAAGGTACACAAAAACTTAAGTTACCAATCTCTCCTTAGGCTACAGTGCGAAAAACATAATATTCAAATAAACAAAAAACTCACAAGCCATTACAAAAATTGAAATATATAACTTATTATGTATCCATATTTAGATTTTTGTAAAATAAAATGCTGAATTATCAGAAGAGTTTTTTTCCTTCAATTGTTCGAATATTCTGTGTGTGTCAACTGGTTGTTGAAAATTCAAATGAAAGATTATCCTAACTCTGACATTTCAGATCAGTGTCATTTGGGCCCTTTCCTTGAGCCTCTAAATATGGTTTGTACTTGAATATTTGACTATTGAGCTTGTCCGAATAGTGTTTACTGCATCATCAATATTTGATGGATAAGTATGTTACAAGTAAATCAATATTTGTTTCAAACACACGTACATATGAAAGATATCATTTAAACATTAGCCGTTTAAAGTAGGCAAACCGTCTTCAAAAATCACAACTGTTAGATGTGTCGAATCAACTGTTTTCGACTTAACGAATAAATTGTTTTTGTAAATTGCATAACAAGGCCACAAATGATCTTATTCCTGTGTGGGAATTTTGGAACCAAAAATGCTTTTATATTTTTGAATATAAATTGGGTTTTAAAGAATATGTTATAAGTAAGAATATGAACGATTCCTTACATGAAAAGCTTTCCTCTAGAAAGATCACTAAATGCAGCTTTACTTAATGAATATTCCTCGTATGTGAACTTGTAAACTACCAAAAACAAACAATTTATGACATTTTTTTTTTATTTTATCTCACACTCTTAGAAAAACAATGTTAATTACGGGGACAAGCCAAGTAGTCGTTAATTCAGGGTTCTACCCTGTCTAGAGGCGCAATGCAAGAACTCAAACGACATCATTTATATTCGCCTAGTCCTTTGTTCATATAAATAAAACTTAACGTTAACGTTCAAATTGTAAAACACATTGAATTTTGACGTCATTTTTTATTTCAATATCATATTACGTACCAACTGGATTAACGCGATGTCATTTATTAAACGATATACGACGTTACAGCTATATTTTTATACAAACGTATGTTGTCGGTTACATTTCTTTATAGACAAATATTCAATTGCAGAAAATAATGTTGATTTTTAATTGTAAAGAATAATCATATCAAAAGGTAACAAACACACATATCAAAATGTAAACAACAAAGACACTGATACAAACACTAACATACCGAAAAGATATGGTATAACCATTCACTGGAACCCGAGTCTACATGTGGGGGGGATCTTGAATAGCCATAAACTCACACTTGCCCCTACATTAATTAATTATTCATAACTGGACAAAAGACAACGCATCTTATGATGCACGCAAAATAAAACTAGAAATGTGTCCATAGGACACGGATGCCCCCACTTTGATTTTTTGTCACAGAAAATAAGCCATAATGATTATTCAGGATAATCTGCACATATAGGATAAGTTGAGTTGAGTTGGGTTTTACGGCATCGCAAGACTGTATAGGTTATATGGCGCCATTCAGGCAGGAAAAAACTTGTTGGATCCACATCTCATTTACATCGAGATGATATTTTTTAAGTATTGTTGGGAAATAAAGGGCCCTAACTCCTAAATGATTAAAGCGATTTCCATGGCTATCGAACTTGATCAAGATATTATGGTCACAATCATGTATGTAAAGTTTGGTGAGGATTGGACACATACTTTTCAAGAATTAGATTGGAAACATATATTTTTGAAGTATTTTTGGCAAAAAAGGGCCGTAACTCCTAAATGACTTAAGCGATTTCCGTGACTATCGAACTTGATCAAGATATTATGGTCACAAACATGTGTTTAAAGTTTGGTGAGGATTGGACAAACGGTTTTCAAGAATTAGATCGGAAACATATTTTTGAAGTATTTTTGGCAAAAAGGGCCGTAACTCCTAAATGACTAAAGCGATTTCCATGACTATCGAACTTGATCAAGATATTATGGTCACAAACATGTGTTTAAAGTTTGGTGAGGATTGGACAAACGGTTTTCAAGAATTAGATCGGAAACATATTTTTGAAGTACTTTTGGCAAAAAAGGGCCGTAACTCCTAAATGACTAAAGCGATTTCCATGACTATCGAACTTGATCAAGATATTATGGTCACAAACATGTGTTTAAAGTTTGGTGAAGATTGGACAAACGGTTTTCAAGAATTAGATCGGAAACAATCTTCGGGACGTACGTACGTACAGACAGACAGACAGACAGACAGACGTACGTACGGACAAGGGCAACCCTATATGCCGCCACTTTGTGGGGGCATAAATATAAATGTATAAATTGGTCATAAGGCGTCGTATTGAAAAAAACAACAACACTTCATCAACAAAATTACAACAAGCGATGCATTTCGGTTGAGCATGACTCACTATGTGTATGTGCACCATTAAAAAGAGCCATAAATAATACAAATACACTCTCTCGGCAGATAACTGTTACAGAATGAACACGCAAAGTCGAAGAGTTATTTCCAGAGAGGATAGCATTCACCGCGGGTGTTAAATTACAATTGAGTCGTTCGTTTCGATAGTTTATTCCGTGCATATGCGATGGATGGCGGTAGAGATTAAGATAGAAATTAAATGATGTTCGTCCATCGCTGAGCGAAGATGACCATGACTTGTCTATGTAGTTGAGTTGTTTCTATGAGTCCGCAGATGACTTGTCAGGCCAATCCGGGCACGAAAGTACCTCCCGCAGGTTGGACATCTGTGGTCGGTACAATCCGGTTCGGTGGTGGAGGTGCTAGCTGCTTTCGCTTTACGAAATGCACGTTTCCTTTCCATCTCTTTGGTACGTGAATGTTCTGACAGTTTTGCTCCATTGGTGATGTGACAACGCCACTCAGATCGGTTGTCAGCTAATTCTTCCCACTTATCTGTTGGTATGTGGAATGCTTTCAGTGAGACTTTCAAGGTGTCTTTGAATCTCTTCTTTTGGCCCCCAGTTGACCTTGAGCCGTCCTGCAGTTCGCCATACAGAAGTTGCTTTGGAATGCGGTTGTCTGACATTCGTTGAACATGGCCAGTCCATCGCAATTGTGTCTTCTGTAAGATGACATGTATAGAGGTCAGCTTTGAACGGGCCAAGACTTCAGTGTCCGGTATTCTGTCTTGCCACCTAATGTGGAGAAGTCTGCGGAGACAGGTCATGTGAGCGTGGTTAAGTTTCCTTGCGTGTCTTGCATAGACCGTCCATGTTTCACAGGCGTACAAGAGGGTGGTCAGGACAACAGCTCTGTAGACGCTGATCTTTGTGTCCAGTTTTATGCCTCTGCGTTCCCAGACGTTTGTGCGTAGTCTGCCGAAAGCTGCACTGGCCTTTGCAATTCTGCAGTTGATCTCATCATCAATGTGGACAGCTCTGGATAAAGTGCTTCCCAGGTAGGTGAATCTATCTACAACATTTAGTTTTGTGTCTTTCACAAGTAGTGTTGGTTCTACATAGGGCTTCTCTGGGGCAGGTTGGTGGAGCACCTCTGTTTTCTTGGTGCTGATTGTAAGACCAAAGTTGTCACAGGCACTTGAGAATTGTTTTAGGCTTTGTTGCATATCGGACTCTGTAATGGCATGAAGTGCACAGTCATAAGCAACAAACTATCTGATCTACACTTCAGTCAGACTAATGTTGAGGGAAACTGGGCAAACTTCAGAGACACTGTTCACTCTTCATCACTTGAAGTCCTTGGGCGAACTACCAAAAAGCACCAAGACTGGTTTGATGAAAATGACCAAGAAATAGCAGATCTACTCAAGGAAAAACACCGACTCTTCCTGTCTCACCAACAAGATCCAAACTCCACTCACAAGAAGGCAGCATTTACGAGAATTCGCCATACAAGACCAATGGCTTCAGAAAAAATCACAGGAGATCCAGAGGTATGCAGACGCCAAGGACTCAAAGCGCTTTTACGACTCATTAAAAGCAATCTACGGGCCAAAATCCTCTGGCACTTCTCCCCTCCTATGTGCCGATGGATCTACACTTATAACAGATCGCTCGAAGATCCTAGAAAGATGGGCAGAGCACTTTGATGCAGTACTCAACAGACCTTCCTCCATAAATGATGAGGCAATAAATCGCCTTCCACAAGTAGATGTTAACACCACTATGGACTCAATACCAGCACTCAATGAAGTTGAAAAGGCCATCAAGCAGCTCTCCTGTGGTAAAGCCCCTGGATCAGATGCCATACCAGCGGAAATTTACAAGACAGGTGGACCTCTTCCTGCACAGAAACTTCAGGAACTATTTACAACCTGCTGGGTCCACTGTAGAATACCCCAAGAGTTCAAGGATGCGTCCATTGTCCACATCTACAAAAGGAAGGGCAACAGACAGAGCTGTGACAATCACCGGGGCATATCTCTCCTGAGCATTGCAGGAAAGATACTAGCAAGAATACTCCTCAATAGACTCATCCTCCATCTTGAAAATGGTATTCTACCAGAAAGTCTGTGCGGATTTCGTGCCTACAGGGGCACAGTGGACATGATATTTTACTGCGCGACAACTCCAAGAAAAGTGCCAGGAACAGCACCAAGACCTCTATACAACCTTTGTGGATCTAACTAAGGCCTTTGATACTGTGAGCCGGGAAGGACTTTGGAAAATTATGTCAAAGTTTGGCTGCCCCGATCGTTTCATTACCATGGTTCGCCAATTTCACGACGGAATGATGGCTCGAGTCATGGATGACGGAGAAGAATCACCAGACTTCCAAGTAACTAACGGTGTCAAACAAGGCTGTGTTCTCGCACCAACACTATTCAGTATGATGTTCTCTGCAATGCTGTCTGATGCCTTCCAAGTGGACGATCCGGGAGTGCACATCAAATACCGGACAGATGGAAAGCTCTTCAATCTTCGTAGACTGAAAGCTATCACAAAAGTCAAGAACACCATTAAAAAATTAAATATGGTAAGTACGAGACATTCACGTTCTGTTTTTACAACACATTATGATGCAGGGATGTGACACGCTCAATCTCAGTGATTCAATTACCCACAAAAGTTTCTACTCAGGACTTCCAGTACATGCTCCCAAACTGGTTATACAGTAACAACCCAGTAGCTAAACACATAAAACCTTATTTGAAGCACAATGTTCCAGGAACAGTCAATTTACCAGAAACACTCAGCGTCCCAATGCAACAAAGACCAATATTATATCCATTTAAATGTAAAACAATACCGTGTCTGAATATTTGGTTTGGTGTCTTCTTCAACGGACATGCTTTTAGTCGAGCTCCAAAAGTCACATTGTGTTGGAGTGACAAACCCGAGGCTGTGAATCACTATGGCATAGTGTTGATCACTTTGTCCATTTAAGATCCTTTGCAAAATGAAAGTTTATTTTATTAAACGCAGACCTTATGCTTAATGGGGGCCTTTGCTGAACAGAGTCACTTTGAAGAAAATGAAGGCTTTTGCATAGCCAGCTTAACGTATAGGGTAAGGGTAATACTGTACTTTTATCGGTCATAAGTCGACGGCCACTGGGCCGATCTTGTTGATCGAGGACCTGTTCGAAAGGTCCAATTTAACCAGCAGTTTTAACATTGAAAACCACGTTAAAATAGTAAGTGAATCTAGGCTTGATCTCGGGAAATAAGGCATACTCAATTGTTGAATTAGCTGATGCATAAAATAGCCAAAAGAACGTCACTCATTTTTTGCACTTAGTTTATTCCTTCTTAATTCCTCACATCCCTTTCTATACAACTTATTCAAATTATGTTTGTAACAGTAGAATTCTACATAGCGTATTAATGACGTTTTCGCAGTCCGAGAAACAAAGAAGGCGTACGTGTAGTTAAGTCCTCTGTCAGAATTACGGGGGTAACATTGATAATAATAATATATATACGTATATAATAAAATGAGCTACTTCGTGTAACTCAATTGGCTTTGCAAATTATTTTTGTATGACATACAGTAAGTCTAAGTCTGAGATGTCCTATTATCAACACAAGGTTATGTTTTTCTTTGGCTTTTAGGTGTTATTTCGCCATCCGTTTGAATGTGGATTTATGCATTATTGACATTTTGTTTGTCCCTTTTAGGGCGGTTAAAGGTAGGGTTTTGCCTTTAGTCAATAGTGTTGATATATTTCAATCTTAAATACGACACATAAAGGATACATCGGTCTGTCTTTAAAGTACACACTAGTGCACTTCATACAATATGTTATGTTGAGTTACGCTTCAAATGTGTGACGATCAAAATGAGTTTGTAATTAATCTGAGAAATAAAGAGTTTGACATAAACGTCTTACCCCCGCTATTTAATACGATACATAACAAACGTTTACTTTAGATACACATGCGAATAAAGTAAATCAATCAATTTAAGTGTCCGTGTCTTATTTAGAGGGGGGAATTTACATTGTATCGACTCAAAACTAGGTGAAAGTACATTGTACAAAGTTGAAGTTAAGTAATGCCGCTGATAATAAGACGCTTGCAAAAATGAACCTTACAACCACTGAGATGTGCGAGTTGGTTGCCGGCATTTACTGTATGCGCTATGATATAACGGGGATAAACAACAAACAGTTTACTATTAGCCTTAACTGAATGCAGGGCTGGTCATGATAATTCACGAAGTTGTCTGTAATAATGAAAAGTTGTCCACATTGACAAGTGGAACGAATATCTTAATCTGATAACTACTTGTACAAATTGTTTGTCCACTGTGACATTAATTGCTATTGATAAACGTTTGACGCAATTCCTCCAGGAGATATATTAGGAGCTTGACAAACGTATTCGTTTTACTTTTCTTTCTTGTTTAATTCATATGCACAAGAAACCTGATTATCTATAATTGTAGCAAATCATCAATTCCGTGTAAGAGCAGGTCGACAAGGTATGTTCACATGTAATGGAGCAAATAACTAAGGGTACTATTGCTTGCCGAAATGGCAGCGGCAAAATATTTTGTCGTCATTTTCATCTGCCCTGATGCCTGATCGTTAGTGGAAATTGGAGGTAGTCCGAATGGTTCGAAACATAAGGTTTGTTTTAATTTTTTTGGTCATTATTGTATCGATAAAATTTACAAAAGACCTTATTCAATCAAAATTGATACATCATCATGATCTTCCTTCACTGTCTTTTGTTATATGGACTGATCATCTGTGAAAGTCTAAAGCAGTCAAAATCTTTTAATAAAAGTTCAATATATAAGAACTGCTCACTATAAAAGTACAAAGAACAAAGAGATATATTTCTGCTCAAAATGGGCGCAGCATGAATCATTCCTCTAAGGCAATATGCACGTTATATCTGGTCATTTGTCAAATGATAAATGAAGTTATTGCGATTAATTCTGCACAAAATACTCCCTTGTGTGTCATCCGCGCAAGATGCATTTTCATATGTATATTTTTTCCAGTAATCCATCCAAAGATCTTGAAAAGAGCTCTACACACTATACAATAACTTTTCATCATATATATTAGTCAGGTCAAAATGGAAGCAGCATAAAATCCGTGCTTAATGACCATTAGCATATGAAACATAATCGTCTGTGATCATATGAACGCACACCTTGTGGAGTTCGACAGTCCTTTTGTTTTAGAATCCTACATATCGGTAGGAACATTAATATACGTGATTTCAGTCGCAAAAGACAAAACATTTTTTTTTTTATATCTGAACATCATAATTGCAAGTGCTGGTGCAAGTTTGAATTCAATTTTTCAAATGGTGTAAGCGGAGGTCAATGCACACAGTATCGGGACAGAAGGACGCGAGTATAGAGGGGTTGTCCACTTAATAAGCTTAAACATCTATTACGAAGATTTATTTCCTGTTTATAAAAACATCCTATGTATATAGCTCCAATTTAAAAAAAAAATTTGATTAAGTAACACTTTGACCACCCTGTACTGGATAAAACCAATCAAGGCTTTTAACAGATAACAAATACTTACTTAAGATTATATTAATATAACATGTTTACTATAAAAAGGCTTATACGTACTTTCGTATTTTCCTTTATTAAAGCGTATAGAGACGACCCAATATCCAGAAAGTTACATAACCAGATCTTACTAGTTGAGACTTTCATCAATATATAATTGGATAGTCGGAGATTGACAGTGCGTCACATACTAATCTCGGGTGTCAACCGGCAGAACATTGGTTGAAATAATTGTATGGCTTCTATTTGTGTGCGACTGATGTCCGTTAGTTAAGCCTTGACATTAAACTTTCGTTTGTTTTATAAATTCACACAGTTTCTATTATACATGCACCTCAAACATTTCAATACTTACGTTCTCAGCAGACGTTTTAGTTTTATCGCCCTCTATCTATTTGCTCATATATTCAGTTGGAAATTTTAATCTTGCTTTCTGCTCGCCTCAAATATGTCTACGCAAAAGAATTAACGAAACTACAACGTAAAGTGTATCAATCTTAATTACGATAGGAAATATCGGCCATTCTTGTTGATTATTCTCAGAATAGTTTCGGAATTGCAGAGGTTCAAAAGTCGTGATTTTCACCAATTTGGTGTATACAACAAACTAAATGAGGCGACTGTGAATAAAAATTGTCTTCCCCTTTTAAGAAACAGCTAAAATAATGAGGAGATTTTAGATCACCTGAATATGCTCTGCATATTTCGAATACCTATTAGACCAAATTACCATATTTCAATGTTCGTTTTAACATTATAATCCAGTGTCCGTTTGCATGGGAAACACCTTCTTGTGGACAGCATTCTTTCCGTTCATCAAACATGTGGGAAAGGAATTGTGTTGACAGAAGATTCAAAGTCAACCTCTGGCTATTTCATAACATTAGTGCAAATCAGATTTTATACACCGTCAGTAGCAGCATAAGATAAAGCCATTCATCATAGCTATGTTACTAAAGAGAATCGTGTGAGGGGCGTCACTAACAAGTAAATTTTTAACAAAATTTGGCAATCTTCCCGCTGGAAATACCCGCCTTTTGTTTGCTCCTTCGTATGATTGAAATTGCAAGATGCAGTTCAATCATTCAGCATGACAAATAAACTGCTGAAATAATTGCATTTAAAGATTATTTTTTTTGTTATGTTTTTATTTCTTTACTGTGATTTTTGTTAGATGTCCTTTGTCTTGTGATGCTTACAGTTGAATAAATGATAAAATATATAAATTAAAAGTGCAGCCAAATAACCGATTTCCCACTGTGATACTGTTTGGTGTAACTCGCGCATACAAACACAAATAAAAGTCACCTGACAACACACAAAGTGAATGCTTGAAAGAAATGTTAAATATGTGTGTGTTGTTAACAATAGTAATAAGAAGTGCTCTGTATTGCCTATCGGGAAAAAGTATTAACTGTTTGCGTAGCTCTTGAAACACTGGTAAATATCAGGCTCGTAAATGAGTCAAAGGTCAACGTCCAAAAGCGCTTCTTCAATTACTTGGAGAATACATCAAGGAAATATTTTGACCCGGTGACAGCTATTATCCATACATTTTGTTCTGCCCATCTCCATTTCAATTTTGATTGCCAAAGCTAGAATATAGTTCATTCAGCATCAATATCCGATGACAAGATGGATTTTAGGATTGATTGTGAGGTCATAATACTACGACTGTTGCTCATGGTCTTTCAAAAGTAAACGATTAGACACCCTGGCAAGTTTTACCGGTGCTTCAACGCTCAACTATGTCTCTTATAAACAAACACACTTACAATTAAAAAAAAACATATCAAATTGAGTACCTAGTAGCACTCAGACGTTTATATACATGTGTATATGCAATTGTGATTATCATTTATAAAATTCAAACATCATATGAAATAAATGTTCAATGCTGTTGTTAGTGTTGTCGTTGTTGTTGATTCGCTGATAAAGCCACATTCTTATACTGTGGGTATTATCGTTGATTGTATGCGGTGTCATTGATTATATACAGGGATCTAACAGTTTACGTTCCAACCACCTCATTCGTTTTCATGGCGTGAACATTAATCGCTATCTTTGACTGATCTGATGAAACAAACAAATTGGTATCAATTAGTACTCTGAGACTTCTACAATTCCGAATATTACTTTTATGTGTTGTATTGACAGCAATCTTTCAATAACCGAGGTTAATTAAGGGTCAAACAAAATTTGTGAGCCTGACTTATGATTATTTTTGTGATGTGTTTAATAAATGACCAAGGGCCGTATTCAAAAGGCAAGAAAGCTACATATATTCTAAGATCAAACCAAGTGGAAACTCACTAAACCGGACAAGGTCCGGACTGGGCAAAATTTCCGGTTTAGTGAGGATTCCGGTTAAGTGAGGATTTGATATACGGAGTAAGTTTACTAAAAAATATTAACTGAGTTAACCTTGAGATGGAAGTTGAAAACTGGAATAAAATGAAAAGGGACAGTTCAATTCGTCGACATTTAGACGGAGGTTGAGACATGATTAAAGCACATGCAAAAGTGATAAACATAATTAAACATTTCTGCGTTTTTATAATCATCTTTTTTTCCAAGTCTTAAAATAAAACAACTTGCATAATTTAATGCCTGTTAAGTATGTTTGATAGTTTAATTAACGCACCGCTCTGATTTGATTCAATCATAGAAGTCTTTAGATAAAACAACCCTCCAAAATGATTACTTAATAAACGTTTCTAGTTCTTTATTTTCTGAAACAAACAAATTAATATTTCAATCAATTTTCTTTTCATAAGTTTGATTATCGTTTCATTATCGCGCGGCAGTCACTCCTAAACGCAATCATCATTATCGATTATCGAGTTAACACAACATCACCGGGGCAATATTTAACGACGCACCGGCTGTCAAAACAAAGTGACGCGATTCGCGAATTCCTAATACACAAAATCATTTTGACATGTTTGAACAAATATACGTCCGGTTTTGTGAGTTAAAATTACGTTGACAACTAGCAAATTTTCTAGATATTTTGTCCGGTATCCGGAATTCCGGGGTGCCGGTTTTGTAGGGATTTTTTTTACATTAAAAATAGAAGGGGAAAACTGGGACTCTGAAAAAGTCCGGTTTCCCGAGGATTCCGGTTTTGTGGAGATCCGGTTTAGTGAGTTTCCACTGTATATATGCTATTTAGAAACATCTATGTTGCACCCGTGAACAAACCAAATCACCCGAACGAGCCTATGAATGGCACAACGATGCAAAAACTGTTTGTTTCGTTGTCAAACTAAATACTTTTTTTCTTTACAATGTAATTAACATTTTGAAAACGTTTAATGACTTAAATTATTTATAAATTCCTTATGATAATTGCAATAATGCTGTTTCAGTCCTTCTTTTATCCGGGCCAATTATTCACGGAAACACGTCCAATTCTCACAAACCATACTCGACAGCGCCACCACTAATCCACAGCTTTATCCCTTGAGTGACAGAACCACCTCTTTTATAACTGTATTCATACTTCCTTCTACGAAGAGTCTGTAAGTTTTAATGTGTACCGGTGTAAGAACAACTCTATTTGCATACGCGAAATGTTTTTATGGGGTGTCTTTGCACCGTAATGTAGTTGAAATGCTAGCAGATCTCACAATTTGAACAAGACCGAATCGTGAGAAAGTTCCTTGCACCACAACTCGTACTATATTGAAAAGAAATCTTAGCCATTCTGTAAATAAAAGTGTTCTTACACGGTACCACATTCTCAGATTTTGAAACTATGTCCATTTAACAAAATAGCGTATGAAGTGCATCATTCCAATTTGTTTTCACAAAACAAACACTTCTTACGCAATATTATACCTACCAGTATCAGACAAAGGGATGTACTTCGGTGTATCGTAAAATCTGATGAAAGTTCTTAAATTATCTGTTCTGAATAAAACAGTCGAGTACATCTAACAACTTTTGATTAATCACTCGAATGCATTTCTTGCTCTTAAGTCGAACTCAAAAAAGTTTACAATTGAAAATATTGGCAAAAAAGTAAGAGTGGAGTGAATGCGGTCATATGTTACGAATGTAAGCATAGTATATGTAAAGGCAGTCAATGTTGTCATTTGGCTGAACGTCTTATCCTGCAAGGATATTTGTTTGCTCCCGAGTTTTATTTCATTTGTTTAGTATTTATATAATAAAACAATTGTACGCAAGGACAAGCACACGCGTCAACAATTCGTCGTTCAATATCCTGTTAAGAGGCGCAAGGCCGGTGACCCATCGTTTACTAATAAGATCCTGAGATGGATGCTTGATCTGTATGCGTTCTTTGTACTTTATGTGTTTCCCGTCTTGTGTAGCATTTTAATGTTTATTTGACATAAAACAGTATTAGTGTATTTTGGCACTGGAATATTTTATTACGACTTCAGAATAGAGTTAAGACGAGAATGACCGGAAAGAAACCTAATCCAATTTAAGTATATAACTGTAAGATATTAATAAGTTCGTGAGACGTCTTCATTTCGAACTCAGAAGAATAGTTTTCTAAACTGTCCTCCATGAGTTGAAGGTTATCACTGTTTCTGTTATCTTGTTATTACTGAAAATGGGGTTGCCTGGCCCTATTGTACGGGAACGAAATGATGGCCAAAGTGAATGGCATATTAATCGAAAATGTCAATCAACAGTGGTAGGATGTATTTCCCAGTGGTAGTTAATATAATAAATGTAAATGAAGTAGACACAAAGTAAAAAAGACCTGTCCGTATAAGAAAGGATAAGACAACGATTCACGGAATATCCAAGACATTACGAAACAATGATATAATAATGCACGGCTTTGATTATCGGTTTGTATTGTATCGTTGCGCAATAAAAAGGATTACTGTCATGGATTGAAATGAAGTGATTTTACTGTCATATAAAGTAGATTAACTGGCAATCAAGAGCTAAAGGATATTATTGAGTAAAATCGTTCATACGATAAATGTATATAAAGGGAACCTAAAGAGAATCAGTATATCAATCAACGCAAGGTTTGAGGAACTATCGATGACGCTCCGTACGACCGAGCAATAGTGGTCTTTAATTTTAAAGTTAGATCGGTATAATTATGTGCGTAGCATAATGGTATGTCATTTAATTAATGAAACATGCGATACAGATAAGAAATTTTAGTACTGTTAAACCAAACTCTTTTAGGCTTTACCACGTCACCAAGTAAACTTTAAATTCACTGCTAACCTTACTACAATGTTAAAATGTTTTCATTATATATTGACGATAATGTCCAGGTCACAAACATGTGTTTAGAGGTATAAACAATCCGTTTCAACAATTGTTCAAAATATTGGTAGGATTTCTATATTTGATTTTAATGAGAATAAATTTGTCATCGAAAACAAAAAAACAGAAAAATAAAGGAAAACACACAGCGTTTTATATAATTTAACTTCGGAAATTAAACGGAGAATACTTATAGGTGTTCCATATGAAAGCTTATTTAGTAAATGTGTTAATAATCACTATGAATTCTCAATGTTATTCTTAATAATTAGTCTTAAACGTGTTCATTATTGTTGCCAAAATGTTTCCCATATTGTAACATTATTGTATTGTACGCAATCATATATTTCAGCTTTTTTTTTTTTTTAAACTAAAACATGTGATTGGAGAAACATACATTCCGTTTGTTTAAACCCCTTTTGCGCGTTTATTTTATCAGATAGAATGCGGTACACAAAATTGTTCAGAGTGATCGACGATGTCAAACATGCACGATTTTATATGTCTCTAATTATTATAAATATATGTTGTGTATGCAAAAGGAACATTGATTTAGCACTATTGATCTCAGATAATTAGTCCGGGTAATTTCTCAAACGCGTCCATTAGACCATAATTCATAAGTATAGCTCACAAATCTTGTTTGACGCTTAATTAACCTCGAATGTTATTAAAACCTCATGCTGCCAATACCAGACATTACCAGAACAAAACAGAACAGAATATTTATTAGACTTAAGCATAACAAGCTTATCGTCATAATAGCAAAAAATACATATATATATATATATATGGCATGCAACAATTTTAACACATAGCATATTATACGCTAAATACATTTGATTTGATTGTTTCTGGGATATACATGTGAGAATGAATTAATATCATATGATATAATTTTTAATTGAATATTACATACTGTCGGACATTATTTAAGATTTATCAAACAGTAATCATGCATTGGTTATGTATATAGCCGCATATGACTGCGTATAATGGGTAATGAAAGTATATTTGATTACATCGTAAGGACCAGGAAAATGATGCAAACATGTACTGAAATAACAAAACATAAGGACAATACACCAACCCAATATGAGTTTTTACCCTATCAAAAATAAGATAGAAAACATCCATGACACATACTTTATATCAACGAATCACGAAGTTTGAACGCCTTATCACAATACATTGCTAATTTTCTAATGAGTATTTTTTACTACTTTGCATCAATAAAATATATTTCATCAAACTAATATGAGTATAAAAGTACTTAGGAATATACTGGCGTCTAAGGTCTGCATACACAGGGCATGTAAGAACAAAATGGAATTCGTCCTCAATATCATTTAAAATACACAATGTACATTTTCTTTCATGTCTAGGAATTTTATTATGTCGACCTATCTCTATATTTAATTTATGCGAAGAAAGACGTAATTTAGCCAAAACATTTCTATATTTTGTATTTTCTACCAGACTGAGATACGCTGATTGTTCAAAACTAGTTTTAATTTCACGGTATACATCTAGAGCAGAGGATAGATCTAACCCAGATCTCCAATTACTAATATAAATATCTCGAAGTCTACTCCGAAGCACAGGCACAAAACATTCAATTTTCACAGAACCAGGATAAAGCCATACTTCATTAAGACCAGATGATTGAAGGATGTCACGAACTCTTGACACCCAGCTCTTGGTTGACACGTTGTTATCTACATTATAAATTTGATCAAGTAATATAGCATTTAAAATACAGTTTTCTTGCTTTACTGAGTGGAGCTTTAAAAAGTATTTCACCATTCTAATATGACGTTCTATGTACAATGGGAACCTACCCAACTCTCCATACAAGGCCAAAGTGTTAGTGGATTGTTTAACATTTAACACCCATTTACAAAATTTCTTATGTACTCTCTCTGAGACTTCCACATTCATATAACCCCACACTTCAGAGCCGTAGTTTAAAACAGATAACACATAAGAGTCGAAGAGATTAAACATGATATTAATTGGAACTGTAATATTACGAACCAGCCCCATAAGTGCGTGCAGTGATCACAACCCCTTTCCTGCAAGTGTTTTTGCAGCTTGAATAAAAGAACCGCCACTGGTAAAAACAACACCTAGATAATTAAAAGAACCAACAATTTCAACTTCCTGAATATTATACAACCATTTATCATTATTGCCCAACCTACCACCTTTCCTAAACACCATAACCTTAGTTTTATCAATGTTAACCGTGAGGTTCCATTTGCGACAATATGAATATAAACTATTTAAAGAGTTCTGCAAACCATCCTTTGTCTCTAAAACAATAACAGCATCGTCTGCAGTAGATATATTGAAATTTGGTCGACAGTAATGCCGTCATTTATATTTTCTTGCAAATGCATTTCAATATCGTTCAAGAAAAGTGAGAAAAATATCGGAGAGGTTATCTCCCCTTGAAATAAGCCAAGGTTACTGTTGAAAAAATCTGACAATGTTCCCAGGTGTTTTACACAAAGTTTCACCTCGCTATACATAGTTCGAACAATGGACAAAATTTTACCGTCGATTCCCAATTTTATAAACTTATACCAAAGCCTACTTCTATCAATGCAATCATAAGCTTTTTTATAATCAATAAAACAGCAAAACAGCTTCTTTTTTCTTTCAAACTGTTTTTGAATCAACGAGTGCAAAATAAAGACAGGATCAACCGTACTATACTTATTTTTAAAACCAAACTGAGCATCTGTGAAAATACTATTTTCTTCAGCCCACAATTTCAGCCTTTCATTTAATACGATAGTAAATAATTTTGAAAAACAGCTAGTAAGATTTATCCCCCTGTAATTTTTAGGGTCTGATTGGTTTCCCTTTTTGTAGATTGGAATAACAACACCAGTTGCCCATGATCGAGGGAACGATTTTGTGTTCAATATATGATTAAAAAAGGAATTCAATGGTCTAATAATGTGTGGTACTGATACCTTAAAATACTCATATAAAACGTTGTCAATAGAGGGTGCCTTATTCGAACCTAACTTCTTGATAGCTTTCAAAATTTCATCATCTGAAATAGGCACATCTAATGACTTAAAAGTAGAGTTATGGTCTAAACCAGAATCAAATTCCCCAATAAAATCATTATATTCTTCCTCGCCTCTGAAATCACCACCTGACATAAGATTACTGAAGAAAGTTTGAAATTCCTCATTAGAAATAGTATCACCATTATTTGCTTTTTTCCCGTTTTTAAATATTTTCCAAAACTCTCTCGGAGACTTCCTTCTTAAATCGTTCATTTTACGACTACGTGTAAAGTTGAATGAATTTTTTGACCTCCAACACTGATACTTATAATCTTTTTTTGCCACATACAGCGAAATTCGATCAGTATCCGAAAATGTAAGGTTAAATTGGCATACAGCGTTTTTATACACGTCATATTTGCGTTTCCATCCAGCATCGAACCAATCCTGTTTAACTTTTCCGTCTTGGAAATAAAAGACTGGCGTTTGAGAATTTTTTTGAAAATACTTATTTCCTTTATCACATATATATTTAGTAAAAATCGAAGTCAATCGATCTACATCCCCCTCCCCGCTAATTTCAGAATTTAAATCAAATATCAAATTGTCTATATTATTTGAAATATCACTCACAAAAGCGTCTTTATACTTTATATCAAATTTATAATATTTATTTTTAGTATTGCAGCTACTCGGATCCCTGTGTACTGTATTTACCTTGAATGAAAACGTCAATGGTGCATGATTCGAAAACGTATTAAAATCACCCACTGAGAAATTGTCAAGCAGATTGAAATTATCATGATGTGTCAATAAATAATCAACGACACTAGCCCCGTTATGGGTCATACAGGTAAAATTCCCACGGTCTCCCGGCCATCGACCGTTGACTATTCGCAGATTTGTTGCCTTACAAAGGTCAAGTAAAAAATCGCCAAAACGATTAGAAGTCATATCTCGCGAGGTGCGAGGCGTCGGAGTATCTATAGTAATTACGTCATTGACATCAATACTACGATCAAATTGAATGAAATCGCCTTAACTACCAGTACGGCTATTAAAGTCACCTGACAAAAATATTTTCCCACGCTGACTAAACAATATAATATCTTGTTCTAGCTGTGTGAAAACATCAACACTATACATATTGTGGACCGGCGATGACTCCGGAGCAATATAAGTAAAGCCAATATATACATCATCATCATCAATATGGAAAAAATTCTTATCTAGTTTAACCCAAATAATGCAGTCTGTTGAATTTTGTACAAGTTTAACTCCATTTCTAATATTATCTTTAATATATACAATAAGGCCTCCACTTGACCGTTTCGCTCTTCGATGTTGGTATTTACGGTAAGAATGAATAGGGTTTGAATATCCTTTTATGTCAATAATTGAGTTCTTATTTGTCCACGACTCACTTAGGCATATTATGTCATACTCACAGATGAGATCAACAAAATCTTTCGACGACTTTTTCTGAGGAGTGAGTCCTTCTATGTTCCTGGAGAGGCACTTAAAAACATTCTCACACACTTCCTAACAGGGTCCGCGGTAGAGATGGTTGTTGATAAACAGCTTATCGACCTTAATAAAACCTCTTTGCCGTCCTTCCGGGCCTGGAGCATGATGGGAACCAGTTTCCGGCGCTGCTCCACAACCTGCTTAGGAAACTTTCCGAGATCCCGTACTGTGTTCCCTTTAGTTCCTTCGCCGCCCGACGAACTTTCTCACGATCAGGGAAGTCGGAGAACTTGGCCACAATCGGCCGGGTCTTATCGCCTTGGTAGGGACCGATCCGATGCGCTCTCTGCAGACGTATTACTTCTGTAGCATTGTCTATTTTAAGCTTTTCTTGAATAAACTGTAGTATCTTTTGCTCGCAGATTTCATCTTTTTCCTCAGGAATTTTGTGGAACAATAAATTGTCACGCATACTGCGGCATTTGAGATCTAATATCTCAGATTTCAGGGTATTCTCTGTTACCCTATGCTCCTCTTCAAACTTTTTCATTTTTTGGGTAAAGCTGTCTAAGTCTTTATGTTGTTTACTTATTTCGGATAAGGTTTGGCTGTCAAATTCGCGACTCCGCTCGATGTCACGCTCCTTGCTCTCAAGATCATTGATCTTTGTATCCATGCTTTGTATTCTGGTATTTATAGTGTTTACACTAGACTGTATGGAATCTAGGCGAGCAAGTTTACTATCCATACTATCTAATCGCTTAATTAGCATAGTAACTAGGTCGTTGTTCACTGACCCTGGTGAATTGGGCGTTGCCTGTCCGCTGTGTGTTACCCCAGGGGTCATCGATCCCCAGACCGGGTATGGGCTTGCGGCCATGTTCATATTTTGGGGGTACATGTAACCCGGGCTGCAATACTGTGCCTGTGGGGTCTGCGGTAGTTGATATTGGCTATTTGTAATAACACTGTTACTACTCTGACCTTTGTAATTGCTTTTATCATTGATAATGTCCATTGTTTGTTTTCGTTTTTGTTCCCGCCTTTTACTTGGAGTCTCTTGTCGTTGTTCTCCTGGCGAAGTTTTTGATTTTTTTCGTTTCCTTGTCATTAAAAGTGCTTAATAAGTCCATAGAGTTACACTTTAGCTAGTTTAAATAATTATATCCTTCATAAAACAAAAAAGAAATCCATTTTTTATCACTGCTCGAATTTTCCAACCGCCATTTTACACGCATGCGCACGATTACCGATTTGTAGAAGGCCACTAATAGCTGTCGGTCTTCATTGTCAATTAATGACGATTACTATTAACAATCTAATTAGCAAATGAGATGGCTTGGACGTAAACTGTCCCCATATGAAAACATCAGAGTATTGACCATAATATAATAGCACTTTTTATATTATCAGCTTGACCCTTAACTAAGTGTTCCATAAGCTAATGCCTTTATCACGTGTTACTCATCTGTGTCTTTTATGTTTTGTTAACATGTAGCATGCAGTATATATCATAATTAGCAATTCTATTTTTCTATCAGTTATACAAAAAATCATTACACCTATTTATAAACGCCTTTATTGGAATATTCATTCCATGATAGGTGACATTACTGCAATTTTTTTCTGTTCGTTAAAAACGAGTCGGATATAGAGCAAGTGTTCAAAAGAACCTGGAACGTCCCTCTCTATTTATTTTAAAGATGATTACAAATTCACGAACATAATATGTCTTTTAAACAAAAGAGTTACCATGCCATTCTATCGCTCACCTGATGATCATTGCTTTTAATACAAATCATGTTCCACTATTTGATAACAAGGTAGAAAATAAGGTATTCGGATAAAATGGTTTAAAATGTGGATAAATTTTGCTAATGTTTCATTCAGAATAAGCTTTCGTAGATTTGAAGCCAATACTGTGACGTTGTTTCTTACCCGAATTTACCCATATTCAAACTTGACTTCGAATGTTTACAGAAACACCGAACACATATCCCTTGACTTTATACAATAATTGAAGCCTAAAGAATGCTATCGAATTGTTGCTTTAATTATACATTTTGGCCTAATTATTGACCGCACATAACCAATTATCAAACATTATCTTGAGTTTTGTCCCTTCTTTTTGACGTTGCAACAAACATGTTTACGTAAATATTAACCGGACAAAAAATATGTGATTAAATTGATTGAAACGTGTTGCCATACAACGCACACTTTGTTTAACACTCCCAGACCAAGGGATTTTTAGCTCGCCTAGAGGGAATATGTTTTTCTTCAAAATCATGTGTTATGAGGGAAAGGTGTGATATGTCAGGGCAAAACGTTTTAAGGGGCCATCTCAGCGTTCTTGTATTTTTTAACAATTTATGGACACCATAATTTTTTATTTTTGTTCAGGTACAATTGCATGACAATCGACACGTAAGTTATTCACGATAAGACAGAATGTATTACTCTCAAGCTTGAAATTGCAAGGTAATTGCGGCATGTCATAGAAAACGCCTTGCTAGTTATATAATGGAATAGGCTGATTAACATTCTTTGATAACTCAAAACTTGTTAAAGTAGTATATTATTTGTTGTCCAAATTTCAAGAGTTAAAGAAATTCTTATTGAACGTTATTATTTAATCTTCATTCACTATTTTTTCTAAAGGACAGGACCGTATTTGAAGAAAACGAACCTTTACTATACTTATTCATTACTCACGTTTTGAATCACGTCAGATTGAATACTTGAATAATCATCATTGTTATCAACTAACAATGTGGTGATGAAAATTGCAAACATAGGTTTCAACCCAATATGGACAACGATTAACTCCTTTAAATCAATCAATGTATCAGTCCAGCAGTTTTGCCACCAAGAGACTGTATTCATACTTTATAATCGACGGAACAGATAACAATCAATGTAAATATATTGATAAGACCTCTGTTAAGAGGCATATGGTCCAAGGCCCAAAGGGCACTCAACGAAAGACACAACATCATGAACCAACCAATTATATTTGTTTAGTTTTTCAAATCCATTTAGACTTTATTGATAGATTATGGATTTTAACATTGTAGCACTGATATAACTTGTCATAGTGTCTAGTCATTACTTTAGAAAGACCCCGAGCAACACCGTCCAGTCTCTTTATACTATGACCTCACAATCCATCCTCCAATCAATCTTGTCATCAGAATGTGGTGCTGAATGACTTATGTTTCCATCTTCGTCAATGTTAATTGAAATGGAGATAGGCAGAACAAGATTTATGGATAATAGCTGTCACCAGGTCAAAATATTTCCTGATGTATTCGCTATAAAAAATAAAGAAGCGCTTATCTACGTTGACCTTTGGGTCATTCAAGGCACTGATAAAGACCAGTCTATTAGACTTTGTCCAGTAAAGTGTTTATAAAACTAAACAATTAGTAAATACATTATTTCGATAAGCAGAACACTTCAAATATTAGATATTTTGCTACGAACAAAGATTTTGTATGTTTAAACATCGGGATAATATTGGATTCTTAATAAAAAATGTTCATGTTTTGGAAAAAGTTAAACTTCCGAATTTAAGGACAATTATCCATCTGCTTTCGCAACCTTCACATGACTGTTTATGTATAGTTCTGATAAATCGTGTGCGTTGAAACAAAATATTCAAATATGGGCAGCAAAACAAAATCTACAAAATTAAGCAACGATATGGTTACGGCTATAAACTTTTACATATATACAGCAGGTAATAACATATTAAACATTTCAAGCGACTTTAATATGTGTTGTAAACCGACATCATGTCTATTTGTATGTATGGTTTTTGAGCTGTGTTGCACTAAGCGATATCACAGGGGGAAATTGTTTTCTTATACGTCCGTGAAATTTATTTATCTCAACATTAACTCAAATGTTATAATAAGAAGACTAACGAAAAGTTAAAATAGTCTTTAACTTCTTAAAAAGAAATGTAAACATAACAGAATAAATATTTTTCAAATGAAATGCCTTCAGCAGGTGACTTTTCATCATGAATGTTTCAACTTCATCTCAATTTCTAAACACAAGCGCCTGTAAGAGAAATTAAGACGATGATTGCACTGGGAACTGTTAATTTATAGCTATTTGTTCTTGTCGACCCGGAAACGGCGATAACTCTCAAGTGGCACAAACATGATGTATGGCTTTGACGAATGTTGTTACGAACTTAATATCAATTCTGATTGCACACACCGAGGGCGCAAAACAATAAAATATTGTGAAATTACTGCATTGAGGCGCTTTGATGAAAGACATTGCTATTTTAGGCAAAATAGAAAGCCATGTGTTTTATTATTTCAAAAACACAGTGTATGAGACTGTTTGTTTGTAGGATATACACATAATATCTGCGACCTATGGTAACGCCTTCGAAATTATAATATGGTTTTTGTTTCCACATGGTTTTGCAATGTAATGCTGTTATGTAAATGTATTTAAATACACTATTTCCATTTCAACGAACATTGTGGTGTTGCGACTTTAGACTTATGAAATTGGCTACATAATTCTTATTATTTTTTGAAAATATGTATCGTCAATCAAACTGTAGTTTTTTTCAAAGATGACACATACCTTTTTTTATTTTTTATAATGCGAATGGCACACACTTACTTTTTCATAATTTCTGCAACAATGCAGCAAAAAAGTGTAAAGACTTTTTTTTTAAAGACTACGCTTACCTCGTTAAGACAGAAGAATAACGTTATGAATTGCATTGGAAAAAATAATCATATTGTATATAAAAGCCATCCTCTATACATGCAATAAGCTTAACTATTAATTGATACAAAAATGTTCAACGCTTTAACAAATATATAAGCCACCAAATCAACCGCTTTGGATTATGAATATACATTAACGTTTCGTGTATTTAACATTTTATTTTTCTAGTAGTGATTTTTTTATTTTATTTCAGTTTCATTAATGCATTGTACATTTATGATTAAAAGTATATTCAACAAACAATACATACAGGTTGCCACTCTTTAACAAGTTTAAAGAGAGCCTTGATTATATAATACAACAGAAAGACATATCAATACATCTTTTCACAGATAAGAGCAAAACACCCTTGCTAATCCCATTAAAAAAATCCAAGACAATGAAAAAAAATCTGATAGTGTACATTAGAATGAATGCATAACTAAGAAATCATCTTCGTCAATACCGTTTTTTAAACGTATTTTTAATTGTATTGAGCAGACTTTTCTGTCAAAGAATTCCGCTATCACAAATCTGACGGACAGAAGGAAACATAAAACAGTTTTATACTGCACGCACGTTGGTACTTCCTTAAGAAGATGAATTAAAGCTAAACAAATCACCGACAACCAATTTGATTTGCCGAAGCAAACCATCAAATCCGATCAATTGACCCAAAATCAAACTTATATAAATAAAGCAGGAAGTCAAGATAAATGTATTACCCATTCAAACTGACACTGGAGTATAATGAACTAGATAAAATAAATCCAAAACAATTAAATGATAGATATCAGAAATATGCAGAGCATATTCAGGTGATCTAAAATAGTCTCATCATTTAAGTTGTTTCCTCATAGGGGTACCTCCTGTCGATCTTCGTTATCCTCAATCATCGACCAATTTGGTGTAAACTACGACTCTCAGACGTCTACCGCTCCAAAGTAACTGTAATGAGATACATATACTTGAATGTTTGAATTGCAGTCAAGGTTTCATAAATGAATAAGGATGTATACGGGGTACGTTGAAGTTCTATTAATTGCTTTGTGTAGACGTATTTGACAAAGTACAGAGCAAAATACCTCAAACGACGAGCTGAAAGCATATATGCAATGATATTACAATTTTAACTGAAAATATGTGAAGGATATACAACATTGTCGACATATAAGCACTTGAATTATGTAAATGCTTGAATTACATGCACTACATAACCTGTGGGGTTTTCAGAAAGCGAAATATTACATTCCAAGGTTCACCAACGGACATCACACCAAAACTGTAATAAAATGACATACCACAATGTTCTACGAATTGACACCCCAGATTTATATTTAATTAACTGTCATTTTCCGCCTATGCAATTATATATTGAAGGAACTCCCAGCTTGGGAGATTTGATTCTGTATCATCCTCGGCGTGTTTTGGTGGTCACTCTATGCATCGATAAAAGAACAAGCGAAAGTTCGTATAAGCCATTTGAAAGCAAACCTTCATATTAATTTTAAGTTAATATTTGTAATCTCATTAAAACTTTGTTGGAGTTCAAATATAATGCACAAGTAATAAAACTTCAATGTCGTTGTTTATGCCACTTAAGTCTTTCCGTTCCGATATTAAGTGCGTCGATCCCTTTTTACATCTAAAACCTTCGCTTCAGACTTTCACCACCCATTTCTATGTATCAATAAGGAAAAATTTTTCTGTGGTATTTTTTCGATAAGAATCATGTACATTTGCATGAATTATAGTTAGTATGAGTATGTGTCGAACTCATCCAACATTATTCGGGGGGGGGGGGGTGAGGTTGCTTTAAACGAATACAAATGATAATGCGTCATGTGCAGATCACATATAAGGAAGAACATTGTGCTGTGTCAATTTCTAGCAGATTTCACAATTACGAGGACCTGCTCTAGTGTTTGGCAGATGACCCGTATTACGTGCAGAATTTCATAAAGGAAGGCACTTACGCTGCGTAAATTGTGACCAAAAATTTAGCCCTTTATGTATCAGTGTATGTACATCAAGTGATAAATAACGTCTTGGAGAGCAACATTTTGCTTTAAATGAAGACTAAAGACAATGATAACTTTTGTTTTAATACACCCTTTTTAATGAAACAAAGGACAGTCTATCAGTTACGCTTTCGTTTTATTACCGGAGTTTGATAAGGTGATTATTTTCATCAAACACTTCGATAGACAAACCACAAGCAATCAGGCATTGAGGCAGATTATGAAGAAAGTGGATTGTGGTACATCCATTTCCTAAAGAAAGTATATTTCTATTACATGTTAACCCTTGACCAAGTGACATAACAACAGTAACGGCACTGGTCATGTTTGAAAGATATCAACCAACTTTGATGTCTCTTGTCCGAAGTGTTTTTCATATATTGATCGGAATCCGATTTTCAGCTGAAGGTTTTTAAGGTGACTACGACATTGAACCTGAATATGTCGATCATTTTTCATCATCCGGGAGTGGTCCCATATCATATTGATATGAAAAGTTCACTTCGACAATTCAAGGGGTGGGGGGAGTTGAGCGAACCGCCACTTAATGTATGTTTTATAAGAAAAGGTTGAACTATATGAGTTTATATTTCTACTCCAATAAATCATTGATAATTTTATTGGACTTTTACTAAACTTCAATGTACACACATGTATGTATACATATTTTTACATCTCTTTTTGGGTTAATGTAACTTCATATCAGTTAGATTTACTTTCAAATTTATATCAAATATACAAGATACAAGATACACTATTTTTTCATTTAAAACTGGTTATATGATTACAAGTACATATTAAATCAATAAGATATTTTACGACATGATTAACAAACATACATTACATATCAAAACATGACAATGAGTTTATGACCTGGAAGTAAAAACATATAGTTTAACATAGGTAAAAATATTTGAATAAGTATTTGCAAAGGCTGTTCCTTATAATATTAATGCATACAAATACAAAAACTAAGATAGATTTGAGCACTGAACACAGTGATAACTAGTTTTCCCGGCTGTACGGGAAATTCACGCGCGCATGGTTCCGCTATTTGATATGTAATATGGTTTGTTTTTCAACGGTATAAATTAAAGGAAAACTGTGTACATTTAAATAGCAACCTGTAAGTAGCATTAATATACTTGGGAATTACAGCATGGTACATTGATGTGTAGTTGATCAAAATTATCTAGCTTGATAGGAAAATCATAGCAATGTGCTTTTAAGAGGATGTATTGAATTCATCCTGAAATTTAAATACTACTTGATTTTGCTGAATCAGAAACAGTAGCGTAAAAAAGCATGGTTTCTCCCATGCTCTGGTTAATCCCTACCCACAGGTAGCCAATCAATCTCTGCCGGGCCACAATATCAGCATCTACCACATATTAGGAATCAAGAGACCTATAGAACAAGATCGCTCCCGACCTCATTCTATTCCTTAGCTATCTTTAACACTATGTTCCAATTATAAGCTATTGCCGTACACGTTGAAAATATGCGTTTTATGACACTTGGCGAAACCGGTAACCGTATAACGTTCCTTGCGCCCCGATGATCGTGTTCTGTAGGAAATAAATGTCTTTTAAGAACAAACCTGGTCCCAACTTCTGCATGTGTGGGATGCTGAGAAATCTTTGACAATAACAACCCCATTTAAGCGTATAGTTGAAACTTGTACGCAAACGGAAACGTTGACAAAAAATACGTCAGATATGCCCAGCTGGTCGCGTTTTATCTTGAGTCGAAAGACCTAAAGAACAAGTCCAGTTCCGACCTCCTCGCATTCGTTGATCCACAGATATCTTGGACATTAACTTTCCATAAAAAGGTATTCAGAGCCCCGTTGAGTAGCGGTTTGGGGACAATTTGTGATGATAGAAACCGGTGAGCAAATAACGTCCCAGACGCTCCAACGATCGCTTTCCGTAGGATTTAAGGCCCCCTAAAGACCACAACTGGTCCCAACTTCCGCACACGCGAGGATGCTGAGATATCTTCGACATTGACTAGCCAAATGTAAGGTATATTGGTGCCATATTAACGTATAGGAGGAAGTTGTACGCAAATGGATACCGTGACACAATTACTTCAGAGATGCCCAGCTGGTCGAGTTGCGTTGGACATCGAGATATGTAAAACAGAATATTGGTTCCGAACTCCTCGCATTCGTGGATTTGAAGGTATCTTCACCATTATTTCCCATTATGAAGTTTGGCCCCTTCGAAAAGAAGCGCTTTGCGACATAAAAAACCGGCGCCCCGACGGCCGCGTTCCTTAGGCAATAGAGACCCACATAAAGAACTAAATTAATCAAAACTACTGCACTTGCGGGGATGCTGAGATATCTTCGACATTAACTTCACTATTTTAAGTTATTCGGCGCCTTTTAAGTGTTTAGGAAAAACTTGTACGAGAATTGAAACGGTGACACAATTACGTCAGATATACCACGACTGTCGCGCTCCGTCGGAAATCTAGAGACCTCATGAATAAGACCGGTCCCAACCTCATCGTATCGTTTAACCGGAGATATCGACATTAGCCTCCCATTATTAGGCGTGCTGGACCCTGTTGAAAAAAAGCGTTTTTGGGACATTTAGCGATGTTACAAACCGGTGACCAAACAACGTCCAAGGCGCCCCGACGGTTTTGTTCTATAGATCGTGTTACATAGGCAGCAAAGCGGCCTCCTAAAGAACAAAACCGGTCCCAACTTCAACATGAGCGCGTATATTGACATATCTTCGACATTAACTACACTAAATGCGCCCGCGGTCACTCACGTAGGACATATTAGCGCGCCGCGATATGCCCCGCCGACACTCCAGGCAGTCAAATTAGAGCGTCGATATGACAAACGCTCTCCGCTTACACGTCAGACGGACAAAAAAGTGCGCCGATTGGACCAATATGGCCCACCTACACTCCAGAAGGACCAATAAGTGACCGATTCGACCAATGCACTCCGCCGACACGCCAGTAGAACACATTAACGCACAGGAACGACAAATGCGCCTCGCCACAAACAACAGATGGACAAATGATTGCTGGCGCCGATATGACAAATGTGCACCGCCGACATTTATCGCTGATGTAACAAATGCACCCAGCCGAATCGCTAGAAAAACATATCAGTCCGCCAATACGACAAATGCGCCACGCCGACACACAAAAAGGGCAAATGATCGACCCGATACGACAACTAATCTCGCAAACACGCCAGAAGGACAAATCATCGTGCCGATACAAAAAATGCATCCCGCCGAAACGTCAGAAGGACACATGATTGTGCCGATACGACAAAATTTGCCCGCCGACACGCCAGAAGGACAAATGATCGCGCCAATACAACAAATGCACCTCGCCTACACGCCAGATAGACAAATGACTAACATTTTAATAGGGCCAAAATATGTTCAAGTGCTTTTGAGGAAACCACTGATTTGCACAAGTATGTTGGCCAACATCAACATTTGGCAAGGGATAGGGAAAGTTAACACAATTCTAATAATAAGTATGTTTTGTGTGCACAGTTGAATCCTGATCTTTTAAATGCATTGTAAGACATCTTGTTTTCATTTTAGCGAGTGTATCGTACTGTCCTAATCCAACCTGGTGACAAAAAAAACTTTGATACTCAGGTACTTTCCTACTCATGTAAATTGCTCTCAAAAGGACACCTCCGATAATTTTGTGACTAATTTTATGTAATCGTGAACACTCTGTTAGGACAACGTTGTAGTGGTATATTTGCACACTGTTTATTTTTTTCAGAAAATGCAGCAATTGAACAACATGCTGTAAAATTGTACATATGACATAGATTTTCACATCTTCCTCTGTTAAACCCCGCCAAGAAAGTATAGCCATCAACTGTTTATTGACAACCCGAATTCATTTGCCAATTATTCTGACAATCTATCCCTTTTGTTCCAAAACCATCGGGAATACTTAATAGTAAAATAACTGGAAAAGTGTAGGAAACGACTCAAGTTTGTTCTAAAAAATCTAATTACATGTCGGCAATCACATACTTACATTACATCGTTTTGCAATATGAATCCATCGGCCATACCCAGTTTTGGTTCGAAGAAATTGCTTTTTTGAAAAGGCGCTTGTCTCCCCCATTGTGTGGTCGTAGGTGAGAAATAATCAATGATGGACGTGAAAATTGTACTTTTGGCTTTTAGCTTTCAATATTTATTTAGCCGAAAGAAGAGTGACTAATGGACTGGTGACCAACAAATTGTTTTTTACCTGAAGGTCACTTTGACCTTGACCTAATGACCTAAAAATCAATAGGGGTTATCTAATAATCAAGACCAACTAGCAAACCAAGTATGAAGTTCCTGGGCCAAAATTGTGTTTAGTAAATCTGCGGAAACTGTTATTTTACCTCAAGGTCACCTTGACCTTTGACCTACTGACCTGAAAATCAATAGGGATCATCTACTAGTCATGATCAACTGACATACCCGGTATGAAATTCCTTGCAAGCATTCTTTAGTTATTGAGCGGAAACCGTTTTTTTAACTCACAGTATTGCGACCTTGATCATTGACATCCTGATCCCAAAATCAATAGGGGCCATCAACAAGTCATGACTAACTGGCACACCAGGTATAAAGTTCCCAGATGCAAGCGTTCTTTAGTTATTGAGCGGAAACCGTTTCTTCACCTCAAGGTTATGGTGACCTTGACCTTTGACCTACTAATGTCATAGTCAACAGGAGTCATTTACTAGTCATGACCAACTAGCTTACCAAGTATGAAGTTCCTGGGTGCAAGCGTTATTCAGTTATTGAGCGGTAACCGTTTCTTCACCTCAAGGTCACGGTGACCTTGACCTGTGACCTAGTGACCCCAAAATCAATAGGGGCCATAAACTAATCATGACCAACTAGCATACTAAGTATGAAGTTCCTGGAGCCAAAGGATCTTTAGTAATTGAACGGAAACCGTTTCTCCACTTCAAGGTCACGTTGACGTTGACCTTTAATTAACTGATCTCATAATCAATAGGAATCATCTACTAGTCATGTCCAACTAGCATACCAAGTATGAAATTCCTGGGTACAAGCTTTCTTTAGTTATTGAGCAGAAACCATTTTAAAGCTAAAGGTCACTTCCAACATATCGTGTTTTACCTGAAGGTAACCTTGACCGTTGACCGTTTGATCTTAAAATCAATAGGGTTCATCTACTAGTCATGAACAACAAGCACACCAAGTATGAAGTTCCTGGACCCAAATGATCTTTAGTTATTGAGTGGAAGCCATTTCTTCACTTATAGGTAACAGCGTTCTTGACCTTTGACCTAGTGACCCAAAAATCAATAGGGGTCATCTACTAGTCATGACCAACTAGCATAATAAGTATGAAGTTCCTTGGTCTAAGCGTTCTATAGTTATTGAGCGGAAACGAAGTGTTACGTAGTGACGGACTGACTGACTGTCTGACGGACAAGGCAAAAACAATTATTATTATCATTATTATACCTCATTTATATAGCACTCTTTTCATAAAGCAATATACTTTCAAAAGGGCTTAACAATACATATACACAAACACAAACTATCAAATCAAAAAATTAAGCTACATTTTAAGCGTGATAACACTCGCCATTACATATTATTATAAGAATTTAATTTTCGGAAAATAAATCATTGATAAAAACAATAAGACAATTCAACTTTAAAGTTAAATGAAAAGGTTAATTGTTTTTAAGATTAAGCTAAGGGATATTATGAAACAAACATAATATCCATTACAATTATTTTAGTAAAAAACAAATTAACAAAATGGTACACTATATATGTTTAAAATATAACTTGTTCTGCGCTCAGCATGTTTCAAGTTCTTCGAAGTCTGTAAATAGTATTCTGAGTAAATATTAAGTTTATATATATACAATCTAGCAGAAATACTAATGCACTTCACTCAGTTCATTAACCATAATGTTTGAGGAAGAAGTGAGTGTCTTGAATGAGTTGAACATTTTAGATGCTCTGATTTGAGACGGAAGAGAGTTCCACAGTTTTGGCGCCGCATACATAAAACTTCGTTCTCCAAAGGTAACAATACGAATATTCCTTGGAACCACTTATTTAGGCGCATCATTCTTTGATCTTAGATTGCACCTAGGCTCGTGAACATCTAACAAATTCTTCATATATACTGGCGATTGTACATGTAAAGTTTTGAGTGTGATAGTCAGTATTTTGTACTCAATTCTTTTATGTACCGGTAGCCAATTTAATTCCTTAAGCGTAGGAGTAATATGACTAATAAAACGAGATGGTCGTGTAATCAGTAGGGCAGCAGTATTCTGTCCATATTGTAATTTCATGATGTACGCTTTGTTGGTGCTATAGAGTAATCCGTCACAGTTATCCACTCTTAAAATGACTAGCGAATTTACTAGAGATTTTGTGACATTTGATGTGTCATTCTATTATTAATGCACCTTGATTTCGCACATATAATGATGACTTTATTTGGAACTCCTCTACTTTCACGCCTGTTTTGTAGGTGTTTAGCTTCAACATATTTTGGTGCATCCAAGACACAATATCTTGATATCATTTTAACCCGACGAAGTGTTTCATTCCGTCGGTAATTTTGAATGATAGATATAGTTGTGAGTCATCTGCGTAGTGGTGGTTGAGTCAATGTGTTTTGCAAATTGCGCCTACAGGTTTTGTGTACATGGTATAAAACTTGGGCCTAACACAGACCCTTGAAGTACGCTGAAGTTCATCAATACTGGTCTGGATACTTTACCGTCGATACACACTGTTTGGAAACGATCTGATAGATATGATGTAACCCATCGAAGTGGTTTGTCTGTGAAACCAAAATGTTGCTCGAGGCGACTCAAGAGGGTTTTGTGCTCGATGATGTGGAAGGCAGCAGAAAGTTCCAGCAAAATCAAGATACAGTGAAACTGCGTTCCCTCAAACAAACGGTCGTTCGAGAATCGGCGTTTCCTTCTATTTTCATATAAAATATACCCACGCTGCGTCGAAACCTAATTATGTCGAGCAGTCGAGCAATATCCTCGGTCCCAAATACACAAATCGTGCACAAAACCTTATGGCTCCCTCGAGGACATAATTTCACACCTTTTCCCGAACGCGTGTTCAAAATAAACAAACAATTGCTAGGTGGTAAAATTTTCGCAAGTTGTAAAAATTGCAATGACTGTGGCGAAGTTTCTTTTTAGTTATTCATTTGGCCCCAAACTTGCCACACTGGAGTTGAGAGATACAAAGACATACTTTTCTTCTCACTTTTATGTATTTCTTTTATTAACACAAACCTACCACAAATGTAGAATTTTCATTTATTCACAAATCCAAAAAGTAAGCAATAATCCAATTTTGTTTTATATTAAATAAAGATGGTTCACAAATGTCCAAAATAAACTGATATAATGTAAGTCCAGAAAGATCCAACGTTAATTTATCTCCGGCGAATATAAATCGCACGGCTTTATATACTTGGTACAAGAGCTTGAAATGCACGAGAATTCCGAGTAACATGATATCCCGTTTCAACGGAGCAGTCTCCGGCGGAGCAAAGGCACCGTTACAACACAATGGCGGTTCTAATCCATTATGTAAACTTTAACGGAGCAATGCCGTATAGTAAATATTTAACATGTGAAAATATAGTACATAGAGTGAATAAACCTTTGTAAGAGTTGCATACACAATCTTTAACAATTTTAGTTGTATATAATACTAACATTAAGAAAATTAGTAATTATATTGCAAATAAAACATATGACCAAACAAGTATAACAGTTATGCATATAGTCAATGTTACTCTCGCGACAATTCGCGACAATGACAGTTGAATTGCAATTTGATAAGGTGTGAAAAACCGTTTTTCACTGTTAATGCATGGCCGATATTAGTTGATATGGGCATTTGAGATGATCATTATGAGAAGTTAATGACGAGAAGTTAACGCTTTAGATGTGGTCAGAAGGTTCTTTGAATTCACTTCCGATGCTGACCGTGATCTTCAGACGCTCTGTACGCTGTCACGTCACACTACGATTGAACAGTTTTCGCGAAACCGACAAGAGGCCCAAACAACTATCCTTGATTTTGCGAAACTTAAATCTGACTAATGCCACAAGTTGTACTGTCATTCAAATGTTGCTTGTTACGAAAATGTGCTTTTTTGTTGAAATAAACATTTCTATTTATTCATTTATTGTTTTTTCTTTTGCGTTTTACATTAAGTTTACGTCAACCTTTGAACATATTAGCGATTTCCACAACACAACACATAATCGGTGTCTTAGTAAACAGTCTGTTTGACGACTTCAAACTTAAAATACACTGAAAGATATTTCATATCAAACTGGAAAATTGAAAATTGGGTCGTTCAAAACATCGGTTCCCTCGAGGTTTTCGCTCGATCCCTGGCGACCTCGAGCGATCGCAGTTTTACTAGTCACATTTGTCTGATCCAAAGATTGAAGGATGTCATTTTGCACTTTCACCAAGGCTGTTTCTGTTGAATGGAACTTTCTATAAGCGACTGGGTTTCTTCGTGACGGTTGTATATTATCAAATGTTTGTCAATTCTTTTACTCACAACCTTTTACAGAATTAAACATATGATAGATTTGAAACTGGGCGGTAAAATTTTAATATGTCTTTATCAAGATAAGTTTTTTTAGCAATGGCCTAACACCAGATGTCTTGAAGGATCTTGGTACAATTGCAGTTTCCCCAGATATGTTAATGATTTTTGTAAAACTTGGCAGAAGCTCAGGTATACACCATTTTAGTAACCATGTTGGATGGAAGTCTGTCAAACTATCTACTTCTTTTAATTGATCATTTTCATAGCTTATTACTTTTGAATTGGTTCTGACATAGAAGGTGATATCTATCTATAGAACCAACCTCCTATCATATGTGGCTCCGGAGAAATAGTCACCATTTCATTCCCGTACCAGGTACGTTGGGATACGTTGAAAAGTACGAAATGTTGCGAATTTGGTCATATTTTGACGCGTGGGAAACCTGTGACCAAATATCATCCCTGGTACCCAAAAAAGGGCATCTTGTAGGGTAGAGCGTCCCCTAAATGGAAAATTTAGTCCCTGCCGCGGCATGTCAAGGGATGCTGAGATATCTTCGACAGCGCCCACCCCAGTTTTAGGCATTTTTTGCTGCATTTTAGAGTGTAAAATAGCCTTTTAGGCGAAAGGAAACGGCGACGCAATGACGTCAGAGATGCGCCGACGCAAGCGTAACGTAGGGAATCGTAATAGCTAAGTATCAAGATCATACCCAACATCATATCATTTGTGGTTCCGGAGAAATAGTCGAGATTTCATTCTCGTACCGGGTACGTTGGGGTACGTTGAAAAGTACGAAATGTCGAAAATTCGGTCATACTTTGACGCATTTGAAACCGTTGACCAAATATAATCCCAGGCTCTGCGATAAGTGCATCTTATAGGTTAGAGCATCCCCTAAATGGCAAATTTGGTCGCAGCCGCGGCATGTGCAAGGATGCTGAGATATCTTCGACAGCGCCCACTCCAGTTTAAGGCATTTTTCACTGAATTTTAGAGTGTAAAATAGCCCTGTAGACGAATGGAAACGGTGAAGAAATGACTTCGGAGATGCGCCGACGGTGGCGTAACGTAGGAAATCGAGATGGCTAAATTTCAAGACCAGAACCAACCTCCTATCATTTGTGGTTCCGGAGAAATAGTCGATATTTCATTCCCGTACCGGCTACGTTGGGGTACGTTGAAAAGTACGAAATGTCGCAAATTTGGTCATACTTTGACCCGCTGAAAAACGGTGACGAAATTTCATCCTTGGCACACTGACAGGCGCATCTTGCAGGGAAGAGCGTTCCTTAAATGGCAAAATTGGTCCCTACCGCGGCAAGTGCAGGGATGCTGAGATATCTTCGACACCGCCCACCCCAGTTCTATGCATTTTTCGCTGCATTTTAGAGTGCAAAATAGCCTTGTAGACGAATGGAAACGGTGACGCAATGACGTCAGAGATGCGCTGACGGTGGCGTTACGTAGACAATCGAGATAGCTAAATTTCAAAACCAGAACTAACGTCCTTTCATTTTGGGGTTGCGGAGAAATAGTCGAGATTTCATTCTCGTACCGGGTACGTTGGGGTACGTTGAAAAGTACGAAATGTCGAAAATTCGGTCATACTTTGACGCATTTGAAACCGTTGACCAAATATAATCCCGCGCTCCGCGATAGGTGCATCTTGTAGGTTAGAGCATCCCCTAAATGGCAAATTTGGTCGCAGCCGCGGCATGTGCAAGGATGCTGAGATATCTTCGACAGCGCCCACCCCAGTTTAAGGCATTTGTCACTGCATTTCAGAGTGTAAAATACCCTTGTACGCGAATGGAAATTGTGACACAATGACGTCAGAGATGCGCCGACGAAGGCGTTACAAAGAATATTGAGATAGCTTAATTTCAAGACCAGAACCAACCTTCTATCATTTGTGGTTCCGGAGAAATAGTCGAGATTTAAATCCCGCACCGGGTACGTTGGGGTAGTTGAAAAGTACGAAATGTCGCGAATTTGGTCATACCTTGACGTGTTTGAAACCGGTGACAAAACATCATTCCGGGCAACCCGACAGGTGCATCTTGTAGGTTAGAGCGTCCCCTAAATGGAAAAACTGGTCTCAGCCGCAGCAAGTGCGGGGATGCTGAGATGACTTCAACATCGCCCACCTTAGTTTGAGGCATTTTTCGCTGCATTTTAGAGTGTAAAATAGTCTTGTAGGCGAATGGAAACGGTGACGCAATGGCGACATAGATGCGCCGACGTAGGCATAACGTCGGGATAGCTAAATTTCAAGACCAGAACCAACTTCCTATAGTATGTGGTTCCGGAGAAATAGTCGAGATTTCATTCCCGTACCGGGTACGTTGGGGTGCGTTGAAACGAACGAAATGTCGAGAATTTGGTCATAATTTGACGGGTTGTAAACCGGTGCCCTAATATCATCCCGGGCAACCCGACAGGCACATCTTGTAAGGTAGAGCGTCCCCTAAATGGAAAAATTGGTCCCAGCCGCGGCATGGGCAAGGATGCTGAGATATCTTTGACAGCGCCCACCCCAGTTTCAGCCATTTTTCGCTGCATTTTAGAGTGTAAAATAGCCTTGTAGGCAAACGGTCACGCAATGACCTCAGAGATGCGCCGACGGTGGCGTAACAAAGGAAATTGAGATAGCTAAATTTCAAGACCAGAACCAACCTCCTATCATTTGTTGTTCCGGAGAAATAGTCGAGATTTCATTCCCGTACCGGGTGCGTTTGGGTACGCTGAAAAGTACGAAATGTCGCGAATTTGGTCATACTTTGACGCGTTTGAAAACGGTGACAAAACATCATCCTCGACACCCCGACAGATGCATCTTGTAGGGTGGAGCTTTTCTTAAATGGCAAAATTCTTCCTCGCCGCAGCATGTGCAGGGATGCTGAGATATTTTCGACAGCGCCCACCTCAGTATTAGGCATTTTTCGCTGCATTTTAGAGTGTAAAATAGCCTTGTTGGCGAATTGGAACGGGACGCAATGACGTCAGAGATGCGCCGACGGTGGCGTAACGTAGGAAATCGAGAGTGCTAAATTTCAAGACCAGAACCAACCTCCTATCATTTGGGGTACCGGAGATACACGAGATTTGCATTCCCGTACCGGGTTGATTTTGGGAACGTTGAAAAAGTACGAAATGTCGCGAATTCGGTCATACTTTGACGCGTTGGAAACCGGTGCCCACAAATAATCCCGGGCACCCAAACAGGTGCATCTTGTAGATCAGAGCGTCCCCTAAATAGAAAAACTGGTCCCATCCGCGGTAAGTGCAGGAATGCTGAGATATCTTCGACACCGCACATCCAAGTTTAAGGTATTTTTTGCTGCATTTTAGAGTGTAAAATAGCCTTGTAGGCGAATGAAAACGGGAGGCAATGACGTCAAAGATGTGCCGAAGGCAACGTAACGTAGGAAATCGAGAGTGCTAAATTTCAAGATCAGAAACAACCTCCTAGCCCTTTAAGTACTGGAGATACACGAGATTTGCACTCCCGTACCTGGTTGGTTTTGGGAACGTTAAAAAGGTACGAAATGATGCGAATTTGGTCCTACTTTGACGCGTTGGAAACCGGTGCCCATAAATCATCCGGGGCAACCCGACAGTTGCATCCTGTAGGTTAGAGCGTCCCCTAAATGGAAAAACTAGTCCGAGCCGCAGCAAGTGCGGGGATGCTAAGATATATTCGACACCGCACACCCCAGTTTTAGGCATTTTTCGCTGCATTTTAGAGTGTAAAATAGCCTTATAGGCGAATGGAAACGGTGACGTAATGACGTCAGATATGCGCCGCTGGCGGCGTAACGTAGGAAATCGAGAATGCTAAATTTCAAGACCAGAACCAACCTTCTAGCCCTTTTGGTGTCGGAGATACATGAGATTTGCATTCCCGTACCGGTTTTGTTTTGGGAACGTTGAAAAAGTACGAAATGACGCGAAACCGGTGCACCCCGACAGGTGCATCTTGTAGGTTAGAGCTTACCCTAAATGGAAAAACTGGTCCAAGCCGGGGCGCATCTCTGACGTCATTCCATGTTATCGTAAGTTTTATCTAAACCCTGATGCCCCAAATCATGAAACCCTTTAACCATTGTCATTACGAAGTGTTCTGGTAAATACAACCTTAATTTAGAGGATCCATCTGCGTCTGATATAAAATACATTATGTCGTCTATTACAATTAGTGATTTGTCTAAAGTTTTGTTAACATTTACCACTTTCAAGTTATTTATCCATTCTGTTATGTTTTCATCATTCCTCTGCTCTGTTTTGATATCTAAATCGATTAACAATGGTTTCTCTTCAACATCATACAATGGCAATTTAGGTACGACATATTTCGAGGGGTACGCAGACAAACCCGTATCGACCGGTGATAACCAGCCTCTGTCGGAAAAAAAAAGAAAACAGGGAAGGTAATTGGATAAAGTTATTTTTATTTCTCGCTTTCTAATCGTTCTTATTTTTGATTGCCTTTCCCGTTGTAATATCACATTTATTTCCGTGTAAAAAACATAAATACATTTCTCTATAGCTTAAGTTGTTTTATAGAAGTGCGTATCATTTTAAAACATCGCTTGGGATCTGTTAAAGACACCAATGAAACACATTGTGGCCAAGTTAAGCACGAAACAAACGTATAATATTGTTATTTTAGGGTTGGGATACATCAACTTAAATGTGATGCCGTATTTGGGTGGAGGAGAGTTGTTTCGCGCGAGAGTGTAACAATCATACATATGCATATTTCACCTTACAAGTAGGATTATGTCCTAATCCGTTTAAAGTGACGTCCATAATTACTTTGTAGCACATGTCAACGGTAAACGTAGCTTATACTGCGTTAGGTTAATGGCGAATAGATATGGACTTATTATGACCTGATGAAAGTAATCGCTAATGCACGACTGGCGGTGTTGAAGGCATTTCTGTACTAGCACTTATCACCTATTCAAATAGTCTCTACATTGCTATCCATATATGGACAATATATAGACTATTTCAGTTTTATTAAAAAAGATTGTTGTGTGGCTCTCTCATGATTCAATGGAAGCTTCAAAGAAGAATACAGTAGCCATGGATGAGGAGATTTGCCTTGATTCGAGGCACATTATTTATCTTTTATACCGCTATTCATTGCATAACAATGCCATAAAAGGTTGTTCGCAAGTACTTTAATTATTAAGCCAATGTAGCTCGAATAATTCAACAGATTATTATTATTCACTAGTTGTTTATGTGTTAAATATTGATTAACAACCATCACAAAAATCATTAATTGCCCATAAATCAAAAATGCTATCAAATACACGGTTACAGTTATCAGTCACAGTATTTTTCATAAATGTATTATTTTGTAACTACTTTAAGGTTTATCACTCAAAATGTATGTTTCCCATACTGTTTGTATAATAATCCTAACATGATATAAATTTGTTTGTTTTTTACGAGTTGGCTTGTTTCTGAAAAACAGTATAGTAGTGTATCAATCACAAATATCCGTGCATGATTATTTGTTTAGCAAAATGACAAGAAAGACTTTCTTTACATGTACTATACATATTTTCGTCGCATATCACATTATATGTTACCTCCGATATAGAATTTATATCTTTATCTAAAATTTATAATCTGTGATATATTTTTTCGCTTCTTACAGAAGATCGATATATGTACCTGCCAGTGGTAAAATATCGTATGAACGCCCATAAATAATTAACCACAAATAGTAAGCATTTTTGTCATTATTTTACAAATCTCCGTAAGCGATAAACCCTGTGGTTAAAGACGGTGATACATATTTATGAACACAAACATTCTAAGTAACATCTTCTATGCAAATAAAAATAAAACCGACGATTTAAAATATGTTTGTTTTCCATACTCATCAAAACAATATTCAAAGTTCAAAGCTTTTGTTATGCAAAAGCGGCATGCAAATGCCTATGACCTTACAAACATAGTCAAAGCGACTTTCATAATCTAACCATTATTAAACGCATAATACGAAGAGTAGAGAAAAGCACATAGTAAGTATTTAAGAAACAGTAACATTTCAATGTTAGAGTTTTTAATTGAATTGCAGCTTTGTTATATCTAGCTATAATTAACTTATCAAATCAAACTACTGGAAGTTTCGATTAGTAGCAGTTTCATCTTTTGAACTATATCATATATAACATACGAATTAAGCTCAACTTCAAACTGAATTAAGGTTATTCAATTTATCAAGCAATTATCATCTACTGGAAACAATTTTTTATCATCTCAGCATCTTATAAATCAATTGGTATGTGTTCTTTACAAATGGCAGAGCTAACCGTAACCGACTATGGAACATATTTTCAACAATGCTAATGGCCACTATATTTATAAGGTTTAAAGTTTTTATCAAGACAAAAACGTCATATGGTTTATCCTATGAACAATCTTATTACACAGAGAAAGCACTAAAGACCTAGGCTCATTACTTCAAGTCAAGGTCTAATTATCTGAGAGAACGGATGGAAAGCATCTACTAGTATTCAGCGATTTCAATTGTCAAACCTCATCGTTTGAAGACCAGACTTGTAACACAAATGAATAGACAAATCTGGCCAATGACGACTTTTATGAAATTCTTAAAGAGGAAAAGACTAAACCACAGGAAATCGTTAGCCAGAGCTGAAACGCAAAAAATAATATTAAATAATATTAATCAGACGAGAAACGTTTAATGCTTGATTAAAGATACGTTTTAGTATGTTAGTTAATTTATCATGCAAAGGCGTTGAACAAAATAAACAATAATAATATTTGGAGCTTTTATATCATTTGTTTGACTTTTATTCATATAATTCGCATTTTTCCGTGTTAATTGCATTCCCCAAAGATATACTTGTTATCATTTTAACCAAATGACGACAAACGGAAAAATACGTATTTTGATTAATTTGTCCAAGACTACACCAAAAAAGCACTTTAATATAAATGGGACGATGCTTACATATTTTAACAGCAGTGTATGTTGTACATACATTAAAACTAATTTGTTGAAAGATGTTTATATCTCGATTTCATTTCCATTTGTAGGCGTATTTCTCATGTTAGATTAGATACAACTCACTACTGTTTTAAAGCTCTTTTCATTTTATTATTATTAATACTCTTCTCAAGAGACTCTTTGGTTAATTAGCAGACTATACGCATGTTATTGGTGCACTATTGTATCACGAACTTGCATTTCTACATGTTCCGTTTTTAGCAATGAATAGCATTGTCCTACTACCACTTCTAATTTCCAGCGAGCGACTTTCAATCGCATATTCACGGAATTAGCCATCAAATGCTTACCTCCAATATCGTTCTGACAGGTGTACGAGATGATTTTATCATGTAGGAATATTTTACGTGTTCCCTTTGTAATTATATCCTGATTTAACTATCTGCTAAAATAGTGGAAATTCTGTTCGGATAGAGTTTTGGGGGCATATTTACGCACAGCATATAAATTCTGAAATGTGAATGTAGCATTTGAACTATAGGATGTAAATATTGTCCATGCCACATAGATTTTCATATCCTCCTATTTGTATTAGGTTCATGAAACAGTGATTTATCTCGCCTTTGAAGCTCCGACTTATGGTACCCTGCAAGATGGTACAGAATGCATTATACGCAAACATCTTACTGTACTTAAAGTGTTGAATATAATGTTAATGTCTTTAACCGACATAATGCTGTATTGCGTTTTATGCGGTTCAGTGAATGTTTTTGCAGTGTATATTAATAAGACCATGCCGACATGCAATAAAGTGCCATTCATCTATGGAAATGGAACAGGGAGAGTCTACCTATCCCTAACATACAAACGCACGTGTTTTCAACAAGGTCATCCAATTTTGTTATAGGTCTAATAAATTTACAATATTTAAATTAGAGCCTGTCACTATTCTCCAAATCCGTTCAACCTTTTATATAGGACGTCATCGGTTCGAGTCAGTAATTGACTATATTGTTTTGGAGGCAAAAGTATATCACTGTGAGGGAGCAAGAATTGTGACGTCACCATACATGTGTACGACCACGGCGATCTTGACACAACAAAAGGTATGTTTGTGTATATTTTCTTTACTAAATTGAATCAAATTAAAACAATACCTAGCCCATGGTACGCCACATGATTTCCGCTTTCATGTGGTAAACCGTCTGTTATTCTTGTTGTTGTAATTTTTGAGAACATTCAAAAACAAATTTGGAATCGGCGATGCAGACGACCACACATTTTGTTTATCTTGCAAAAAACAATGATAAATCGGCTAATTTCCAATGGTTCTTTACAAAAAGTTATATAAACAGTAAATATATACCATTTACAATACATTTTCAAGGCGAAATGATGTTTTTGAAAGAAATCGTACAATATTAAATTATGCGAACGACCACACTCGAGAATTTTAGGCGAACGACCACACTTTTTTATCTAATTTTGATAAGAGTGCGAATAAAGCTTCAAATACTTTATTTCTTAATGTGTATAGTATATCTTTTAGATGGAGAGTCGACAACCTCAGGTCTGCAGATATTGTGGCAAGGTCCTTTCGAACATTTCAACACTGCGGCAGCACGAAACAACACATACATTATTAGAAAACTTATTGTATTTTCTAACAATATTTTGTTTTTGAAATCTAATCGCCATATGTACATAACCAGGAAGGCATTTTCAGAACTGTTTTAGTAAATTCCTGCTTTTGTTTGAGGCGATGGGTTTTTAGCTCGACTATTCCAAGACTAACGAGTGCTATCCTACTCACCCTAGCGTCAAATTTTGGTTAAGGTTTTGCATGTAAGCACCTTTAAGTCATTATCTCAGCAAATATATGTATTGCATTGAAACTTCAGACAGGCGTTTCCAACTATCCAACAGACTTAATTAATCAAGTAAGATAGCTCCAGTTTGCATAAAATGTAAATTATGGCCCTTTATTATTCGACTAAAAGATTCTGGTTAAGGTTTTGCATATATACCAAAGCTTTGCAATCTAAACTTAAAAGCGACGGAACAGTTGAGCGCGCTGTCTCTGTGACAGCTCTTATTATAAAAGATCATTGCACTGTGATTAATTTCATTTTTGTGTTGTTGTTTTTTCCAGAACTTTATTAGTAAACTCTTGTACTATTTCGAGGCGATAGGTTAGCAATAAAGATTAATGTAGGTGATTCATTTCACTTTTTGTGATTTGCTCTGTGATTACATTTGTATGTTTATTTTTTACATGTAAACAGCCTGATCAGTATTACATGCTATATCAATCTTATAAATGCGATTGTTTCACAAACAAATGCGGACATTTTTTGTTTCATATTGATGTGATTTATACTCTGTGTTTACTGTGATCCGTTTGTATTTTTAAAATAAAGACAATAAACGTTATCAAATATCAGTTGTATTTGATTAATCTTCACTATTATTGCCATATAATAACACTGACTGTTGCCATATAAGTGACGTGTCAATAAAGAATAATGGCACAACACATATTTAATCAAAAACAACTTGTTATTGAGTAATGACTACACATGTCATTCGCCGGCTATAAATGAACTACCCAGTAACATTTGAAGTTCCATATGATCATATCGATAGTCAACATTGAATGTTTAGGAATCTCATTTAGGATGTAACTAACGTTTTTCAATCATTTCTCCTCGCCTTTTCCCTTCTGACACCCAGTGCCCCTTTTTGTAATGAATTTCGATCAAAATATACTGTACCACTCTTCTTCCTTTTCGTCGAACGTATATCGAACATACGGTCCCTGAAATTGTGTGGATGAGATAAATTAAATGTATGTTTTCTTCATCTTACAATACAAACATTGGTGTTTTAACAAGTTTAACGATTGACAGACTTAGAGATATAGGTGTCATGTGATTTGGGTGGGTTTTAGCCCTATCAAATGTGCGTTTGATCTTGGCATCCGAAAATTGCCCTAGTATTTCTTTTCATACTAGACACACATTCTAGAGTGACTCTATCAACATCTTACTTGACAATCATCTCCTTTACACTGGTCGAATGCCTCGAAACGCATGCCGCACAATCTCGGTCACATTCTGGTGTTGACATGTCGGATTTGTCGAGAAGATTATACACGTGTGTGCGTCATGTGCGGATACAAATGTCCTACGAATAGAAAAAAGCATTGAGATCACGGAGGCTTTATTAGCATCCCATTCAAATTTAATTTAAAAAGTGTGGTCGTTCGCCTAAAATTCTCGAGTGTGGTCGTTCGCATAATTTGATATTTTAATATTGCCATCAAAACCATCAATACCCCTTGTAAAGGTACTCTAAATGGTATATATTTGCTTTAATAAGTGTTTTTCATAAAGAACCAGGTGAAACTAGCCGTTGTATCATTGTTTTTGCAAGATATACAAAATGTGTGGTCGTCTGCATCCGCGATTCCAAATTTGTTATTGAATGTTCTCAAAAACTACGACACCAAGAATATCAGACAGTATACCACATGAAATCGGAAATTATGTGCCGTACCATGGGCTAGGTCTTGTTTTAATTCGATTCAAGATAATAAAGAAAACATCAAAAACATACGTTTTGTTGTCTCAATTTCTCCGTGGTCGTTCGCATTTGTGGTCACGTGATTGTTTTTGCTCCCTCACAGTGTATATGTTACTTTCAGTCATAACAATCCAAACGAATATGAGTTTCAGCCTACTTGGCGAAACGTTGAATCCGATGTTAAGTTCAAAATACTTTTGCTGGAAGATGTAGAGTCTCGTGTGTGCCTACAACCTTTGTAAAGATCATCCCTTGTTCCCAAAAAAGTCTATTATTTTACAGCATATATCTAACTGCAATTAAGACACAAGTCTGACACAATTGTAAAAAGGCATATGCAAAATATTATCATATTTTAAATGGATGTTCACTGCGGTTGAATATGATGTAAGCCCATCAGAATCAATGTAATAACGTCGTCCTACTGCCTTCCAAACAGGATGTCGGCATTTAATGTTAACAACAATACATGTGATATTTAATATTTTTAATTGATACTAATTGACGAAAATACTTATAAATTATTGATACGCAATACAAACTTTATCAGTTGGTGAAGTTGGGGAATACATTAATGCTCAGCTACAAAAGGACGTTGAAATAACGAAAGTCCTTGCCGAGAAGCAAAGGTGGGTATCATAAGACAAAATCGTTTGGAGTTTCGAAGGAATTTTCTCATCTGAGAGGGATAAGACATTCGAACACATCATTGTTGCAACCATGACCCTAATTAGCTCAAGTATGAGGCATAATAATGTTTAAAGCGGTCTTGCCATGGACGTCTGCATGTATGTTTAACTGAAAAACAACAATTGAGCAACATCATTTTGCAGACTTGATTCTCAGTTCTTATAAAACATATATTTTAATTAGGTACTCATTGCCAGAAGTTATACCTGACTAAAATGATTATGAACAATAATCTGGCGCTTACAGTTAAATGTTTAAACATCTCCAAATACTGTACTGATATCTTTGCTAAAACTTTATTTATGTTAAAGATATTCTACAGACACTTTTTGTGCAATTATCTACAAAGGACAATATAGATTCCAGTTTTATTTTTCATTTATATTTTTTGTTCATCTTTAAATGATGTTTCAGCTTAGGCCAGGGCGTTAATTATGTACCGGGAGTGTGGTAAACGTAGGTATGTGCACATGTAGCCCAGTAAGATTTTAGTGGTTTACAACCTATCACTTACCATTGACCAATCATCTCCCTTTTTGAAATTGACCACTTACTCCAAAACCAGTTTTGAGTGGACACATCTATTTTTAGAAAATCAGTTTGATGAGAGCCTTTGTCCAGAACAGGTCATTGTGGAAGACTTGTTTCTTTTATGAGTTTTTAATAAGGATCTTAGATATTGCTGTAATGAGTTATTGTTGATGGTACTTGATTCCATAAATCTGTAAGTAGGCAATGTATATTGTAGTGTGTGATATGAATTGTAATCTGAATCATGTTTTATTGTTTAATCCATATTTATGTTAACTGGCCACTAGACACACAAGTACAAAATTGCTGTAGGAGACAGCAAAAAAGGCTCGCTCTAAAACGATCCCTAGCAAAGTACAGATAGTGTTTTGTGAAATGGGCGGTTTCAGTACTGACACATGGAAATTTTAATCAGCCTAGGTTCGTTTTATAACATATATACAATGCAAACATGGATGAGTTCACAAATCGTATTCAAATAATGCAGGACATCTTTCAAGCTTTATTTTACTTTAAGACAGATTTGAGTAATATACATTGAAACGGCCATGACCGAAGTGTTCCGATTGTTGTAAATCTGTGAACTGCAGCCTTGCGTTATGTTTTGACAGAATAAATTATTCGTTGGAAAAAAAAATTGTGTACAGAACTAATATAAAATAACATTATCTAGTAATATTTCTTGTTTTTATGATATTTTATGGGCGCAATATGCTTTAACCCGGAATCCCGATCGGAACATCTACCCACTTCTGGTACAAAACAATTTGTACATGAAGGAATTGCCATATCAAAAATTGTAAAAAAGATCCGTCAACGTACAATTATTTGGACTAAGCTCAGTGGGTACGACGCTTGACTGCCATTTTGGCGACGCGGGTTCGAACCCGGTCTCCGCCACATTTCTTTTTACATTTGGTACCTTTTTTACAATTATGATATCAAAGCGTAACACCTTCTGTTAAATAATTGTCCTGCGATTTTTTACAAAATAAAACATCTTTTTGGTGCCAATCTGGTGTACAGTCCCTTCAAATGAATAGTTTGAAATGGGATAAATGGATGTTAACATATATACATACTTATATACAACAAAGCACAACACAGTGAAGCAGTCTTTAGAAGAGTCCAATACAAAACGCAGGATTGGTTTTGAGAAATAATGATTAAAGTACATTTGTTTTTAAGATGAAGAATTTTAACAACAACATACAAATAGATGATTTCAAAATTTTAAAAAGAAATGCAAAACAAATATTGGTATTTTTTTAATGTGAATAAAATTAACATACAAATGAATTAACAATAGCATGGATGAATACTGAAAAGCAGCTAACAACAGCATGTTATTTAAACTGCGGCCTTCAAGGTTCAGACATTATACAACAGTTTGGCCAAATTACTGTAAGAGATCAATACTGAAACGTAGTTAACAACAGCATGTCAATCAAACTGCGGCCTTCAACCGTTAGACATTATACAACAGTGTGGCCAAATAACTGTTGGAGATAAATACTGAAGAGTAGTTAACAATAGCATGTAAATCAAACTGCGGCTTTCAACCGTCAATGATGATACAACAGTTTGGCCAAATTACTGTTAAATATCAATACTGAAACTTAGTTAACAACAGCATGTAAATCAAACTGCGGCCTTCAACCGTCAGACATTATTCAAGTATAAGTGTGGCCAAATCATCAGTTAACAATAACATGTAAATTAAACTGCTGCCTTTAACTGTCAAAACTGGACAACAATTTGGCAAAATTTTACTGGTGATCAATATGAAGAAATCAGCAACAATAGCATGTATATCAAATTAACATTTCAAATGATCTTTATAAAGATACTGCATTTTTACAAAAAGAAAAGAAACATAATTGTACATAGTTAGCTACATATTTATTGATTTAAATTCACACATACAAAATTAAAATAATGTCCATTAAATAACATGTATTTAAAAGCAATCTGTGTATTAATGAGCACATCGTGTAAATATTGGTGTCAACATGCAGAAAGTTTAAATATGAGGAGTGCAAAAGTTGTTGTGTCAATGGTTGATACAGTAGATTAAAATTACCTGTTCAAAGTTTGTTCAACATGTTCGAAAGTTAAAATACTAAAATGAGTAAAAGTTGGTGTGTCAATAGTTATTATTTAAAGAGTGATTAGCTCCTGTGCAAAGTATTTGTTAGCAAAAATCGAAACTTCAAATACAAAGTTGTGCAAAAGTGGTTGAGTCAATAGCCATTATGAGGAATTTGCACTTATGCAGAGTATTTCTTAGCAAAAAACGAACGTTCAAATACTTAGGTGTGCAAAATTTGTGGAAAGTATTTGTAAACAAAAAGCGAAAGTTCAAATACTACGGTTTGCAAAAGCTGCAATGTCAATAGCCGTAAGAAGTAATTTGCACCTGTGGGAAATATTTAAAAACAAAAAGCGAAAGTTCAAATACTAAGGTTTGCAAAAGCTGCAATGTCAATAGCCGTAAGAAGTGATTTGCACCTGTGTAAATTGCTCTAACTTCTTCATATTTTGACCATTTCGATAAAATTTGAAATATAAACCCTTTATGAGGCAAAAATGAGTGAATTTTATGAGTGGATTTCACTTCTCGAAATCTGGTTTTCACCTCGATTTCCGATCTATTTATGAAAAATTGCTCTATCGTCTTTATATTTTTAACAATTTCAATACAATTTGAAATATAAACCCTTTATGAGGCACTTTCCAAAATATTTACAAAAAAGTAAAATTATTAATTAAAATAAATGAATTATGAGTGGATTTCACTTCTCGAAATCTGGATTTCACCTCGATTTCCTATCTTTTTTCGAAAAAAAAATGAAAAATTGCTCTTACTTCTTCATATTTTGACAGATTTCAATAAAATTTGAAACATATACCCTTCATGGGGCACTTTCCATAATAAATACAACAAAAATAATTTATTAATTAGATTAAATGAGTTATTAATGGATTTCACATTTTGAGTGATATCACCCCGCACCGCATGCGTAGAATTACTTTGCGCATGCTCAAGAATTGAAAGGAGTTATTGACCTCAGGGCCCTTGTTTATACGCCTCGAAATAGACAAATTATTTCGTTACACTTTTTGCCAATTAGGTAAAAGCAAAAAAGATAAATAGAAATCACTCCAACAGTAGTCAAAATAATATCATTCTCTAATTCTTAAATTTTCAACAACACTTTTCTGTGCATACACTTACAATCGAAATGCTAAAATCATTCATTTCCGTCTCCAGTGCAATCTCATAACCCAATCACTAAAAAGGCTCGCTCTGTGGAGCGAGCCTAATTATCAAATAACAACAGTAAGATATGTCAAGTATTATAGTTCTCATTTATTTATTATTGTATATTGTCTATTTTCAGTGTGTTGACTTTTCGACTACGAGTATTTGTGTATTCGAAAGTTTGATTACTCCGTGTACTGTTATTACATACACACATTGATTGGACATTAAATATATGTGAACCCTGGACACCTTGTGTGACTTTTCCCATTATAAGTAACTATATATATCGTTACGTTATTAATTAGGTGAGTTCATATTGGCCCAGTTATTTGTCCGAGGTTAGCTGAAATCACCTAATTAATAAGTATTTTATTAATTAACTATTACTGTTTTGGTTAAAAGCTTTCTTATAACTTACGTTTAGTTCACATTGAAGGCGTATTTATCCCTTATTAATTCATGGTGTCTGCTTGTCTAGATGTGACTTTGCATGACTTTGACATGCATCCTTAAAGTGACATTGCACATACTTATGAATAAAGCACTGTACATTGTAAGGAAGCATGTCTTTTCGTCTTAATTTCGTAAAGCTTTCGCCAAAACGTCAAATGTTTCACCTTCGTCGTCCATTTTTTCGGTGTACAAAATCATAATAGTCGTAAAATAAATTCCAACATATTTCTTATATTAGGCGAATTTCGACAGCCAATGAAAATGGCCCATTTCTTAAATCCTATATTAAGCGAGTTTTGTAGCCAATCAAAACGGAGGAAACTCATATAAGCCGAGTTTTGTTTATATTTGCCGAGTTTGGTTGATATTGAGCGAGTTCTGGCATATATTGTCTTTAATTGTCTGGTATTGATATCGCAATTGTCACTGTATCTCATCAAATACGTAATAGTTAATAAATATATATAAGTGCGGCGGGCCACCAAAGATTAAACACAGCCCAGCAAAATAAACGTCATCTGAGGCTCAGTGGGTCATTAGAATCGAAGAAGATCTTTTTTACATATGCGGGATCTGCTCTTCCACACAAGGACTTACAGGTACCAAATAATTGCCAAGGAAGGCTTGCCATGCAGTACTTTAATAAAGGCATCTTATTATGCAGACTGGACATTTTACTTTTCTAGCCTGAACATCATATACCTGAATACAAGCCTCATCCAGTACCCAGTTTATTCTCATGAGTTATGAAAAATGATTGTTGGCAACGCATCTGGTAATTCAATATGACTGACAACTTAGTTTACCCTATGAGTGCTATGTTAGAGCTGGTATAACCACCCCAGTTAATAAAGATTACAAATGAGAATGTTTCCTTTTTGCAGGTCAAACAATGATTTTAACGATATCTGCTTCTACTATGGGAACCGTGATGTTCTGATAAAGTGTGAGATTTAAAAGAACGCTTTGGCATTACTTGTCCGATATGCGCCACATGCGGGGAAACAAAATCTATCAAGACCAGAGATGCTAAGAAAACAATAAAAGAGTGCAAAAAATTGACAGTTCATTTCACCACAAAGAGATGTTTTGAAGTCTTAATAGAGACAATGAAATCTGATGTGTTCAGAAGTGTAACAATTAATTTTAGACATAGCAGTGACATTGCTTAAATTTTGAGAATGTCTTATTATATTTTAGTTCTAATAGTGACATTTTGTTGTTATGTTTGGAAGCTGTTTTCTAGTTCTTTTAAGGACATTATCTAGTCATATTTTAAATGCCTTAATGTGTTCTAGTTTTGATAGAAACATCATTAATTATAAACAAGGTATCGGTTAATGACTAATCTGGCGGCCCCAAACCGCCTCATGTTATGTATGTATAACCTGAGTGAAATAAAGATGATTGAATTGTATATATGCGTTATCACATTTAAAGAATTCTGAAATTGAAAACAATTCATATACATCCGAGACTGCTTTCGAAAGAAAGTGGCCGAGTTGCCCCGATTGAAACACAAAATCCAGTGACGCGGATATATACAACATAAATAATATAATCAATCAAATGTCAGCATTCAAATAAAAAATAAATATATTGCAAATCCTAGACAAATAGGTAACACAACAATGTTATCGAATACGGACCATTTTGTCATCTCAAAGTGTTATAAAATATCAAGTTACTTTAAACTTTCCAAAATGGCTACTTTATACGAAGTGGGCTAATATCAATTTGATGCCATTTGACTAGGTTAAGTAAAATCGCGTGGACAATATCCTAAAGGGAATCAATTTGAAAGTAATTTTTGTACACATGCTGTCTTTGCCTGCCATCTATCATAATACATAGAGATTCTGCTATAATTAAGAACCGTATGCAATATATTCAATAAAATGGATAGTTTGCGGAAAATCGTCTGGTTACAGTTTGAAACCCGACAAGTAATTGGAAAATGGCTGAATATAAGTCATAAATGGTCGTAATGCGACGTTGAAAAGACATCGTTTTGGGACGTTGTTCGACGTCCTGCATTCGTTCATACACATCGGATTCTGACGCCTACCCATTTTTTTTCAAAATACGTTACCACGTTGAAGAGATTTCAAGTGTCTGGGTACCTGAGAACAGTCAAAAGGTGAGCTGACTGTATTTTGAAAAAGACTATTAGTACGTAATGACAAAATAGCAATGACAAAACCATTGTAACACGGATCAACTACGATATAAAAGTCACCAAGAAATAAGCTATATAAAGAGGTATATTAGGGCAAACGTGTCGGTTCCAAATCTTAATTGAGAATATATACGATATTCACACAATCACGTTTTTCTTTTTTTACAAAAGTTAATAATCCAAACGTTATGTCGTTGTACTTCCATCAGCCAATACATGCTAGAAATGAAGTGACGTCAACGTCATTCACTGTTTAATGAACGTTTATCGTTTAGCGGCAACCAAATGACGCTGATAGAAACAGGAATGTGTTATTGACTCATACTTATGAACATAAAAGAATTATAGATCACAAGTCACCGGTTCAATTACCTATTTGAAAATGCTAATGCTTCCTCTATTACATGCTGGACTTTGCATCAGTTTTTAATAGCAAAAACACAGTAATAATTATTGTACAGTATAACACATCATATAGAAGTTTATTATTGAGACTGTTAAATTGTTTAAATTGATATGTCAAAAATATTTTCTTGCATTGATAATCTAAGATTTATAAACAACATTTATCTGAAGACAACGAGTATTCATGATCTCTGTGTGAATTCATTCTACGTGCAACTTAGAAACGCGGATTAATTCGCCCGACATATTAATTACTACATTTTTTAAATAATTTCATACATAAAAGATGTGATAAACAGTCGTATTGGGTGTCACATCAAAACATGGGAGCAGGAACCTCGTAAACCACTCAAACTATCATGCAAGGCAAAATTGAAAGTAAAACATATAAGAACAAAACGATTAGTGCCAATGAGTTTCACGTCAGTACAAGGGATAGCTTTCTGGAAAGGATAAAAAGACAATTTTATACATAACGCATAAATACAACAGGACATTCGGTGCACATTTTAACGAGATGTGTCTCTTTCATGACAATTTTAAACCGATCAAGGAGGAAGAAAGGCTAGATAAGAACATATCTTCGATAGTATTATGATATAAATTATGTTTCTAATTGAGTATGAGCATGATGAGGTATATCATGAATTATTTATAAGGCCTAATTGATGTTTATAATCAATTTTTAATCATTTTATAATCGTTCATTTTTTAATATATCTATTTAAAAAATATTGTAAATGAATTTCTTTATAAATATCAATATGGGTCATTTCTGGTGCAGTAAATATTTCAGAAAGAAATAAAATGTTTTTATTCAGACAGTGTCATGGTATAATGATTCAGTTTCAGTGCATGTCAGTCAGTTTGATTGAACAAAATTTAAAAGAAAATATGTCAGGCCTCACTAAATTGATAACTTGTTGATCGGATTTTTTCCAAAATATAATGGGGCGAGCGAGCGATATAATAATAAAAAATATTTGTTTGGCATTTAGCAAAAAAGAGGAGCGAGCGATGAGCGAACAAATATATATATATAGTCACTTTTACTCACATTGTATTCCTTTATTAACTAAAAACTTTACACTGATAACATCCGAGTGAAAGAATGATAACACTTCAAGATAATTTTATACAAATATTAGTTTTCAGATCAAACAAATGTATTGCTTTAAACTATTTAATAAATGAAATAATTCAAAACCACTGTTTTCTAGTTGTTATACATTTTTGCAAAGTTATTTCAAAATACCCTTTGCATGGCAAAGCCTGAACACAAGAGCGCCAATGGTCACAGTCACCTGTCTGCCCAACGACAAACCAAAATCTAGGCTTTCCACTTTTTCTTTGGACACCCTGGTTAAAAATAATTATCTTTTAAAACACTTGTAAACACAAAATGAATATAAGCATTTGCAATGTAATATAAACTACAGCTATCACTCTTGCAACTACACGATTGACGTTGGTAGACATTTTAGTTCCGGAAGAGAATTTACAAACCTACTGTTAACCCTTTCGGCGCCAAATATGTCACAGATAATTCTAGCCAGCGCCATTTTTATTTTAGGCTTTCTCAGAATTTAACGCCTACCTATTTTAAACTGGCCTTATTTGTTTTTAGAAATTTTGTTCAAACTTGGACAAGTTATACAAAACATAAACATATATACAAAAACAACACTTTTATTTCAATTGTACTGCAATTACTGATTGGGTCAACTTTTATATAAAGCAAAAAACAATATTACAAGAAAATACAAAAAAAAATATGCAACATTTCTTTCATAGATAAAAATCAATTAGCTCAAATAGTTTACATTGGAATGATATCCATATATAGTTTAAGGTGGAACGCGACTATGATTTTTTTTTCGAGTTACTGTCTGAAAATTGGTATACGAATAGAAGAGCATATGCCCAGTTAGGAACGGTTTTTACTTTTTCAATATTCGAGACAGTTTTGAAACTACGAGTCTTCAAAACATGCCACTGACGTCAATTTTGAGACGTCTATCATATTTTTGCGCTCCAGCTACAATAACCGATATTTTCACCAATTCTTCGTTTACCGCTATGAAATTTCAACATCAAGTGCGTCTTGTGAAAACGTTCACGCTCATATTTTTTTCGTTCTTTTATTTTACGTTTTTTGTATCAAATGTGTCTAAAACGTCAATTTTCGCGGGAAAAAAGGCGTGGCGTTTCGTTAAAAAAATGCGCCTTTCTTTATTTTTTGTAAAAAATGCTCGTTTAATTTTTGATTTTTTTAAATAACTTTATTTAAAATTTTATTACAAAACGCCTGGTATCAAAAATAGTATACCTCACCGACTTCGTTTTTGAGTAATATTACTTTATATAACCCCTATACCTGTTTCCCAATCAATACGTATTATAGTGAAACGTTTAGAATGACAGTTGACGTTTACAATATTTCTTAATACACATCAAAAATGTTTCAAGTCATTGGGACTATGCTGATTAATTCCTTGTTGATAACTATTCAGCGTAAAAAAAACAACAACACAAAAACAGTTCTACTACTTTATTAGTTATATTTGTTTTAGATTTGTATCAGAGAGTATTATTACTTTATATAACCCCTACCCCAAAAGAGAAAAATCAACAAACCAGATGTTATCGCATAACTATGCATAGTTTGAAAGACCTTAAAAAGTACGCCAAACTATTAATGTATGATATATCGTCATGAAGACGTTTGTCACGTTTAAGTACGTCATTTCCGATAATAATGGATCACGGAAGGCGCAAGAAAAGCAAATTTGGCTCGAAATCTACTGTAAATAAATCTAAACACTTTACAAAGTTTAATAAAACAAACTAGATTTTGAGCATTTACCAAGAAGGCGTGTTGTAGACTTTCAGCATTTTTTCAAGCAGTTTGCGAAAGGGTGTAATGTTTGTGAAAGGGAACTGAGGTTCCAGGATTTTGTGGAAGAACATAATTAAGGACTTGCTTCCAAGTTACATTTCCGTTGTCGGCATTGCTAAGCTGTAAACAAGATACAAACATCTAAACGATCAAAAGGAAAGGATGGATCGTATAGAGTAAGTATCAAGGCGTATTAAGGTATGAGTTCCCTATGTCTTTATGTTGTTTTGTTATATTTATTTAAGATATTAAGCATAACGTTCATTTTGTTTTGAGTTAAATAAGTGATGTTTTATGCAATTTTTAAACCGTAAGTAATTGTACGAGAAATATGTAAAAAAAAACTATTTGATATACATGCATACTACTCAGTCTTTCATCTTTAACATGATTTTAACATATTAATACTCGCTCTTTAATCAACATACCTCATTTGTAATCCTTTTTTCCAAAACAAATTTCAGGAATGCTGCATGCAGGCATAGGACCAACACATGTAAATGGCTTCCTGGCCTCTCTGGGAATTCCGGGGATACACCAGAAAACTTTTTAAAAAATGGAGCGAGTTCTTGGACTCTTAGTAGAGAGGCACGCACGTGACTCTTGTAACAGGGCATGTGCGCAAGAAAAATTATCGACAGAAATGGTAAATGTACTCCACCTGAAGAAAAAGGAGTGACGGAATCGGGTACTCCACCTGAAGAAAAAGGAGTGACGGTATCGGGTACTCCACCTGAAGAAAAAGCAGTGACGGAATCGGGTACTCCACCTGAAGAAAAAGCAGTGACGGAATCGGGTACTCCACCTGAAGAAAAAGCAGTGACGGAATCGGGTACTCCACCTGAAGAAAAAGCAGTGACGGAATCGGGTACTCCACCTGAAGAAAAAGGAGTGACGGAATCGGGTACTCCACCTGAAGAGAAAGGAGTGACGGAATCGGGTACTCCACGTGAAGAAAAAGGAGTGACTGAATCGGGTACTCCACCTGAAGACGACCAAATTTCCTTTGACGAAGCCATGATTATACTTGAAACAGGTAAATTATCGTATGTCACCTTTGAAACTAAATAAATAAATATACTTCGCTGAACAGGTATTAACATTTTCTACTGAACCAACGCGTGTAGTAATTGGATTTCGATAAGAAAAATACATATAAAACGATATAAAAACGCATGAACCCAAACGTATCACATAAATGTAGTGTTATATTTGAAATACATCACGATGATAATAACAAGTTACAATAAGTGGTAGGTTTCAGTAACTCCGAGATATTAGACCACCACAATCGCGTCGTAGGGGGTTGGGGAAGGGGTGGGGGGGGCTAGGTTACTTTGTCATATAAAAGACACCGTCTTGAAGAAGATAACGCATTTGGGCCCTTTGAGATATGATACCAAATGGGAATGTTGTTTTAAGTTTAATAAACTCAATGTTTTCAGACGGAACAGACAATCCAAACGAAACATTGCGCCCTTTTCTATTTGTGGACACGTCCGTGTTAGCAGAGAATACTCAGACGCAACGTTTCGGAGAATCTTCCCTAAACCGATTGGTACATCATGACCAAGTTACAGGTACGATTTCTTATAATGAGAATGCATGTTTGTCACCCTAGAAGCCCAACATGAGAAGCCATGTGTACCATGTGTATGTATTGGTTAATATCTTAACATGTATTGCTTTTTATGTCGAAGTTCAAAGGTCAATTTCACCATGACGTTTTAGAAATATTCAGTAAGAATTTAGTAATAAAACGCCTGCGAGAAAATACTATACATGTAACTAGAAAAAAAAAATAATAATAATTATAATAACATTAATAATAGTAATAATAATAGTGATAATAATAATAATAATAATAATAATAATAATAATAATAATAATTGTGCTCCATATTTTTCGACTCTCAACGCGTTTACGTTGGAAATTTTCTTTATAGTGGAAATAATTACCAGAATGCTATACGTATAATCAAATCTAACAGTTGAACAAATGTATGATTGTTGTTTCTAATTTTTAAGTTAAAACTCCGCCACAGACGGTACCAGGTCCGGCAGGGGAAGCACCAACAGCCGTTACTGTTAGCCAGGAATGCAGCTTGGTCTAAACGCGGCCGTGCAATGAACAACCTTTCCGGTATAAACAATTATTTTTATGATTGTGCTAATTATTATTTGTAATAAAAATTATTATTGTAATAATTAATATTATCATTTTTAATAAAAGCAGTAGCAATAGCACCAGTAGTAATAGTATTAAAATTCGTAGTAGTGGTAGCAGAAGTAGAATCAGCCGCAACAGCAGTAACAATAGACGCTTGGACTTTCAATTGAAACCTTTCATTGTTTTGATAAGTACTTGGCAATATTGTTCTTGTAAAATCTACTAAACAGCAACACTCGGGCCTCATTATAGAATAATGATTATGAGGGCCGTGCTGAATGTTTGTCGGTGTAATGTTGATTATCTATTTTTTTACAAATTTTGTCATTTGTTTTTAGGATGGGGTCATGTCATAGGTGTGCAGACTTAGATGTTTCTTCACGAATAAAACGATGCGCAACGTGTAGCCAATGTAATCGAAAACATGAAAAAAAGCCACATGACTGTCGTTAAAACTGGTCGAAGAGTGCAAAAGCAATGGAACCAGATATAGCGGTTGAGCTGCACACGAGGGCGCGTGCTAAAGGCCTTATATATGCAGCCGTAATAGGTGATGATGACTCCAGCTCCATTGCGCATGTCCAACAAAAAGTAAACCCGGAACTTGTCAAATATTCGGACATCGGCCATGTAAAAAGAAACGTTAGATCTAAGTTAGAAAATGTGCATAAATATCATAAGGCGCTTACAGCTAAAGTGCGCGACAGCTTTCTAAAAAACTTCACGTATGCAGTAAAACAAAATGCAGACAAAAGTGAACGGGAGATGATATGTGCCCTGCAGACGATCGTCCCACATATGTATGGCGAGCATGAAAACTGTGGAGAATGGTGCCGTTCGAGGGGTGGAGCTGATGCCGGGCACAGAAACCTTCCGTTTGGTGCACCTCTCAAGGACACTCACTTGAAGATTTAGCTTGGAAATTTACTAGCGCCATACATAATTAATGCAGACAAATTACGTATGACAGGCAGCTCTCAGGCAAACGAGTCACTCAATAACGCTGCGTGGAGTAAGACGCCAAAATCAAGAAATTATAATCGAAGTGAAAGCTTTGATTATCGCCTTTCCTCAGCAGTGTTGCAGTTTAACGATGGATACTCGTACATTAACGAGATTGTAAATGAAAAAAATCTTAACGCCACAAAAACACACAGAGATGTATTCAAAGAAAATGGACGAAGAACGCAAACGGCAAAAAATGTACAAAAGTTCCATAAATGCTAAAAGAAGAAGGCTTGAAATAAAATTTGAAAGATCAACTAAAGCGAAAAGTGACGAAATTAAAGAAGGTACATCAAACGAATCATACTGTGGTTTTGACAGTAGTGATTTAGACATACTGGATATTCCAGATATGATAACAAAAGCAACTGATGACCTGGAGAAGAAAAATATAAATATTGTATTGTTCGATTTAGAAACAACCTGTTTAGGGAAAAATGCGGAGATACTACTGCTGGCCGTAAAGAGTGATGACACATCATTCAGTTGCTACTTTCTGCCAGATGGCGATATTGATCCTAAAGCATCGAACGTCATTTCGTTGGCGGTCAAACGGGACAGAAATGGAAACCGTTATTTGTGCAAAAATGGTCGAGATATGCATGCCGGAACTATCAGCGATGGTTTGCGTGATTTATTAGGCTGGCTTTCTAGTTTAGATAAAGAAAATATTGTTCTCGCTGCACACAATGGAAAGTCATTTGACAACAAAATACTTATCAAATTCAAAATATTGCCAAAATTAAGAGAACTTGTATATGGGTTTACTGACACTCTTATAATTCTAAGAAAAGAAAGACCGGGTTTAAAGTCATACTCTGTGCAAAATTTGTATGAAACGTTTTCCGCCGATCCTTTCAACGCACATGATGCAGAAGCGGACATTGTTGCGCTTGCGGCCATACTTGCACATTTTCATATCACCGAAAAAGAGATAATTTCGAATTTCATTTCGATCAACGAAATGTTTTCCATGATTATAAATAGTGGCAATCGCTCTATCCTAGAAGGTAAATTGTGTACGGGAACATCCAGCATAACTCCATACATGGCAAATAAAATTGCCAATAGTGGTCTGTCATACGAACACTTGCAGTTAGCGCATAACAGAAATCCCGAGTGCAGGATTAGTTTGCTATTATCAGAAAATCAAAATAACAAGGCGAGAGCGACAAATAACAAAGCAGTGATTAATAAAATCAAACAGCATTTTACTGCATTAATCATATAAATTGCGATCGTTTTAGCAATTTTAACATTGTATTTCAACTGAAATATAAAATGTTTATAAATATCTGTAATGTATATACATGCATATGTGTTTGTTGTGTGCAGGGGGGAGGGGGGCACCCCCGCCTGGATCCGCTTGTACATATTACAATGTAGTACAGATTTCTGTCAATTTTCTGGTTTTCAGTTTAATTGTGTTAGTGAGGTATGCCACAAGGTAGATTTACCATGTTGTTGCTTAATCTAAAGTTTTATCTCTGCAACTCTCTGATACAAATCTAAAACAAATATAACTAATAAAGTAGTAGAACTGTTTTTGTGTTGTTGTTTTTTGAAGCTGAATGGTTATCAACAAGGAATTAATCAGCATAGTCCCAATGACTTGAAACATTTTTGATGTGTATTAAGAAATATTATAAACGTCAATTGTCATTCTAAACGTTTCACTATAATACGTATTGATTGGGAAACAGGTATAGGGGTTATATAAAGTAATATTACGCAAAAACGAAGTCGGTGAGGCATACTTTTTTTGATACCAGGCGTTTTGTAATAAAATTTTAAATAAATTTATTTAAAAAAATCAAAAATTAAACGAGCAATTTTTACAAAAAATAAAGAAAGGCGCATTTTTTTTAGCGAAACGCCACGCCTTTTTTTCCCACGAAAATTGACGTTTTAGACACATTTAATGTAAAAAACGTAAAATAAGAGAACGAAAAAAATATGAGCGTGAACGTTTTCACAAGACGCACTTGATGTTGAAATTTCATAGCGGTAAACGAAGAATTGGTGAAAATATCGGTTATTGTAGCTGGAGCTCAAAAATATGATAGACGTCTCAAAATTGACGTCAGTGGCATGTTTTGAAGACTCGTAGTTTCAAAACTGTTTCGAATATTGAAAAAGTAAAAACAGTTCCTAACTGGGCATATGCTCTTCTATTCGTATACATATTTTCAAACAGTAACTCGAAAAAAAATTCATAGTCGCGTTCCACCTTAAATATACACATGATCATTGAAAAAAAATATAAACATTTATTCACAACACAAAGTGTGATTCATACTTTTTTCCAATCACAGTATTGACATGATTTGTTTTCCTTTTTACTTTTATTTACAAATTATACACAATTCTTTCTTTGGCTTGTTTAATGTTTTTGTGTGAATGGTAAAGCTCATAGTATGGCATGAAACACATAGGAATGTCAGTCAGGTTTATATTTAGCGTCCTCGTTCTGTCAACGACCATCGGCTCAACCGCGACTAATGCCTCCACCACGAGCACGCCCTCGTTGCCTCACAGGGACAGAATTTCATGATCCGCTGCGTCTGAGGAATCTGAAATGTTAATTTGCAATATTTTTTATACATGTTCTTTAGTATATGAATTATGCATTACTGATACACTTTAAAATAAAAAAGCAGGAATACCAGTGGTTCTCATTTCTGAGCCAAACTTTATTTTTCTATTACCGTACATGCAATGCGTATGAATTAAATAAACACTATTCTTTGATCTGTAGCAATATAAAACAAACATACAACAATCATTAAATGTATATTTTTGAAGGAAAAAATATTACAAAATACATCAAATTTGCTAAATTAGCAGCAAAACAACAATGAAGTTAAAAACACACACCTAATGTTTCTACCGGGACATGTGTAGCAGGTGCAGATGACTGATTGCAAACTGTCTTTTTACTGTAACTGTCATTCGAATCAAACTTTGGATCATCACTTTTACTGTCATTCACGACGCAATTCAACACTTCTTTACCAGTATAATTATGTACGTTTCCTTTTAGCGGGAGCCATATTGAAACAAAGACGATCGTCCAAATTTAATCAACCTTTAAATGGCTGTAGAATTGTCACGTATTTTCAAGAATCAGGACGTGAAATAATTATTAGAGCCTCGTTTTGAAATTTGTTTTAAGTAGCCGGTGTTTTGATTTATTTTACAATCGAAAAACGCGGTTTAGGTTAGAGAGCAGTAAATGTCGATTGCAGTCGCCTATAATGCTCTTACACGTCCGCTATCGACTGGAGTCGCCAACGGCGGCGAAATGTTTAAGGGAGAAGGATGCATTCCACTAAACAAATGCGTGCTCGTTTTATTTTAAATGGTGCGGGTTCAAGTGATACTTTTTTCTCTTTCTGAAGAAATAGGTGTGGGAAATCCGATGAACAAGTTATTAATTTGGTGAGAGCTAAGCATTATGTTATTGTTCTTTGGAGTAACTATAATTGTATGTATCTTTGTTGTGTATGTAAACGAAACTCAAACTTTCGGTGCAAAATAAAATCCACGCTTCTCACACTCGTCATTTGTATAATGTATATTTAAACTTCCGTGTACTGATCTTATACTCAGATAAATAGTAGTATATTTTAAACTTCAACTTCGCGGTCCGTACTTTATACTGAATATCTGCTATTTCGTCACGCACGGTAGTAGTTTTTTGTTTCGATTTGACGAAAAATGAATTAACTTCGGTTTTTTGTTTTGGTGAGTTTTTATGAAAACGACTGCCTCAGGCTTCGATAGACATTTCATCGGTGAGTTAATCTTTTACAGTATTTGTTTAAAATGTTTTAATACCGTTATTTGGGGTATTCCGGATCACGGCTAGTTCCGGATCAAGGCAATTAAAAAATATCGATAACAGCCTCAAGATTTGGTTACAAAACGTTTTAGTTCAACTTAGGAATAATTTGACTTTCATTTAATATAAAAATAATTATTCATAGTACTGGGTTTGATCAGATTATAGATGAGAATGTGATTACTGACCCAAAACACCCCAAACAATTGAACTTTATTATTTCGTAACATCAGTCCAGACCGAGCTATTCATTTTTCGATAAGTTTTTTCATAAAATAGTTACTAAATTAAAATAGTACAAAATGGCGTTTTGATTAATCTAACTATGACAGAAGTTCTAAATTTATGAAATTTTGGAATCCCATCTATTGATTAATCTAACTATGACAGAAGTTCTAAATTTATGAAATTTTGGAATCCCATCTATGGTCTATTTTTATTTACATCGGCTTTGTCTGCGTGTCTGCTGGGAAATTTGATATCAGTCAAACATATTCCGGAAGCTCTTTAAAGTAGGTTTAAAAGGACAATTTGACTAGATGGCGACAATCGTAACAACTCGGCCATCTCCGGCAAGCTTCGAGATAGACCTCGTAAATAGTAGTAAGGATATACGAAAGTGCGATGCGGCTGCCGGCGATTAACACCGTTTTCAATCCGCGTAAAGAAGGCCCATTGTAACAACAAGGAAATGGATTGTGTTAAATTAAATGTGCTTGTTTAAGAGAAAATATTTATTGTAACCTCAAAAAATGTTCGTTTTATGAATATTTAGATGTTTTCTTATAGTTGAAGCACTCTATTTCCTCTAGAAAAATCGTGAGCACACAGAAAATGTACTTGACAGTCATTGAAATGATCATACGGTTCATGGCATGCATGAATCATTACATCGGATTAAATGCATGCATGGACTAAATGTCAACTTTTTCTCAACAGTTATAGGAATACCCTATGAAATGTAAGTTTTAAGTCATACTTTGCCGTGTTATTTTTCACACCATGCCTTGCCATTAAAACAATCATTGATTGCATTGTGCAGACTTTTGTGGATTGTGGTAGGATGGGTGTGAGCTTGGCACCAAGTCAGCTTTACCAGCTGAAATCTATGCATGCCTTTACTTCAGCATTATTGGGTTTGGGCTGCAGATATTTTTTGTGTAAACAGTTATGTGGGGTTGAGGTGGGGGGGGGGGGGGTGACTATCCACGCAGTAAGCCCAATTGTTAGAGTGCCAATACAACGTTCATGTGGATATGCACCAGACAATTGTAACCACGGCCTCCCCAGGTCTGGGGAATAGTGGGGACTTTGACTTTCAGTACAGCCAACCCCGGCTAAAATCCCCACCCTTCGCGGACGATCCAATGGCAAAATCCCTGCCAAATGCCCCCACACCCCAGGGACTCTAGGTAAGGTCCATTCCCCTCTATATTTTAAGCGAAGATAAAACCACCGCATTCAACCAGCACTGCAGGGCCACCTGATAGGTAAAAACACGGCCCATTTCCCCTGGTTAACCCCAGTATTCCCCCGGACCTGGGGTGGGGGGGTTACAATTGACTGGTGCACTAAGTTGTCTTAAAATTGTATTTGTTCAAGGCAGATCATGCTTCACTTTACCTCCTAGGCTGTGGATAAAACCCACTCATTAGAAGTTTCCTTACACATTATATTTGTCTAAATCTATAATTATTAGTCTCAATATCTTTGAGTAAATTGTCATTTTTTATTAAAAACAACAACACCAAAAGAGTAACTGATAAGATACTCAACTGATTTTTTTTTTGTAAATATAAAAAGCCTTAAACAAATATTTAGCCAGGTTACTAAGCTTTTCAGCAATGTATACCAGACTTTTTTCAATAATACTTAATCTATTTTGAATAATTAGCCTTTAGATCACTCTTCACCAAATGACTCTTTTATGTCCAACTCCATAAAATGCAAACAAGAATAATTACAGTTTGGATCAACATGTCTCTTAATTTTATTTTTAATATTAGTCAAGTAATAACAGAGCCATGTGTATACATGCAATCCAATGTAAAACTAATGATAAATTAGGTTTTGCTCCCATTTTTACTTTCATTTCTGTGCCAAGCCCTTTTAAGTGCATTGAGTTTTTTGGGAGACTTCACAATATTTCTAGCGCTTAATCCCCATATATGACTTTACGTTGCCATACAAATTTAAGTCTTCATTACAAAATATACTGTATGTCTCCACTTTAACCATAAACACACAATGAGAGGACTATGCTATGCCAAAACCTCAACACATTTTCTTCAAACAAAAAAGGACAGTCATTCAGAATAACTTTTATTACATCATTTGAGAAAATAAACTCATACAATCAACGAAATAAACACGCATCATTCTGTAAAATCACAAGTCATGTTATGTGTTCGTTAAATTCAACTTAATAAAGAAAATAAATATTGGTTGCAGTAAGCAATGCGCATCACTTCTAATAAACATTCCAACAGACTGACAAATAAATCAACACAAATGGAAAAACTGTTTGCAAGTCAGCTAGTATCTTATTTTATGCCTTATCAGATTGCTATGCAAGCTGGAAGCTTACAAAATCACACTTAAGTCTGTTGCCTAAGAAGAAACAAGTATGGACATCCTTTTCCTGAGGTCAAAAGAAAGTATCTTGGAGGTCTTGAACTCACAACCTTGAATTTGGGGCTTATCCTCTAGACCACTTTCACCTTTTCACATTTTAAAGAGCCCAGTTTACAATATGGCATTTGCAAGGATGTGCCCTATTAACAGATTTTCTGAAGTCTTAAAAATTGAACTGAACAAAATAGTTCTCCTTTATATGGTCTGTCGATACCATCTGTTTCTGTTTTTGTAGTTATCTTCCCTCCATAATATAGGAAAACCACTTAAAGCGTATATAAATCCATTACCATTTTACCCTTTTAGATTTCTTTAATAATCACGGACCAACAGATGACTTTTATCTTCAACTTCACATCAGTATGTAAGTCATCAAATATTTGAGATGACAAGATGTTCCACTGAACGCTTTGTTTCCATCTTGCACTCATTTTTCCAAGGAAGGCGTTGCAGTTGTGTTAAGATGATTGCCATGCATTGCAGGTCAATCCTCATACAATGGCATTTTTGATTACATTCGGATTCCAGTGCCTGAAATAGAAAACAGAAAATACAACAACAATAGGAATTATATTTTCTGATCAATTATTTTAAAAGCCTGTACAACAACAGAAAAGTATTCACAAAACATTAAGTGCAACACCAATTTAAAGCTGCATCCTCACAGTTTTACTGTTCTGACACCTTTTTTTATTTTTGTCTTTAAACGAGCCAATTGGCAATTATTGCGCAAACGTATGGAAACCAGTGATATTTGACTGCTGACATAATATCAGATCACAGTCTTTTATATACAAGTTTGAAAATTTGGTAAAAATTCCTCCAACTAGTCATATAAGGTCACACATAATAGAACAGATTTCAATTGTTTGGAAAATATTTTTTTGCTATTGCTTTAAGCCATATAATTAATTATATGTGTAAATTTAATTTAATTACTCCTCCTTTGGGCTTTTGAAGAATGACCAAGAAGAACTGTCAATCTGTGAGAGAGCAGCTTTTAGCTCTGGACTACTGGTTAATTAAAAAATATGAAATGAAATTGTTATCATGTTTAAATTCATCTACAATGTTGATATTTTAATACTGTCAATCCTTGTTGGTTAATTGTACAAACATGCAGGTACTTTTGGGCTTAAACCAATAGGATACTTGACTGTTAAATTATTGTCCGAATTTCGAAAATAGCACAACCATTACCTCATCTGCCTTTTTTCATTAGAACAAGCCGGGAATAAGAGTCAGCTGCACCCCTGGTACCATACTCTTCTCTGAAAATGACAATAAGATTAAAATTTAAATGTCTGCATTTCATTGGCACAGTAAAAATGTCAGCATCTTTCAATGTTTCTGCATCACCACCACTGGTGGATATCAAAGAATTTAGTCTTGAAAGAAATGTGTGCTGGTTTATGCGTTCAAACTCATTTTGTTAAACCAATAGAATGAAGATCTAATTTATTTAGAGAACTATATTAGTGAACAGGGCCGAGGTATTCAATTGTGCCATTACATTAAGTTGTTCGCTACCAACACTCACGGACATATAAACCATACATCCTTGGTTAAAAGAATGTAAATTTTAATTATAAAAAATTAAAGTTAATGATATGAAATGTATGAGATAAATACACTGAGAAAGTCTAACCTATTATCGATCTAAGTAAAGTCAGATTCAGACTTATTTGTTATTAAAAAAAAAACAAATAGAGTATTTGTTTTCTTAATTTTTGCCACTGATCACTGGAGCTTCACAATTGTTATTTACTAAATTAGAATCTGTCAAATTAAAGAAGACTTTACCCCACCCACTAAGAATTAATGACATTTCCAATTAGTCTCTCATTAGGGCTCTTTTAAAACTATTTTAATATTTTATTAAAATACAATAAGTATAAAAATAACACTTACACACAAATAAGTGGTAAAAGTTCGCTCCTCATTCTGTCTTTGGACTAACATATCTCTTGGTTGTTTGAACATCTTCGTGGTCGGCCATGATGGACTATTTTCTTACGACCCGTATTATATCCGAGGCCATATCTTGATACTAGCCGAGAAGTTCCGATTGTAGATGGCGAGTGCTCGGTAAAACTGGAATTTCTGCTGATCCAACATCTGAATGTTTTAAAATAGTTTCGTTATACACAGCTTCTGCAAGCCACTGTGTCCCATTCGTTCAAAAACATTTTGTATTTTAAAAGGCATGAACAATCCTTTATGACACGATTAAAGAACATTGACTTTCAAATGATTGATTTTATTAATAGGATTGCCATTACCAAATAAACGATAAGTTGTGTTGTTTTTTTTTCCTTTTTAAAGCATATTGCCGTTAACTTTTTAAGATAAAATTATAATTTCTTGACATAATTTGCTATTTCAAAAATTGAGGAATTGATTTTTGATCAAAGGGAAGAAGCTACAATTGATTTTAAAAGTAATTCTGAAAGTTAATATTTTCTGTTGTTATTTCATTTAATGTGGTTGTCTTACATTTTGACATCATATATGACACCATTTTTAGCGTGCATTATGTTATCCATTCTTTCCCCGCCAGTAAAGTAACCATCTCGTAAATCAAACTTACCAATATTTTAATTTTTTTTAAAATAAATCATCCTTTGAAGTATCAGTACACATGTATTGTAAGGTGTTTCGTTTCTGATCTTTATTATTGTTGTTTGCTTCCAGAAATATAAAGGGAATCGGGATGTGGTCGCATCAAATTATCTTGATAGTATTGGTTATACAAATACGTGCAAACAACAACACACACAGTACATTTTACGATGCCATCACATACTGTTCCCAAAAGGGAGGGCTGGCGTATAACAGTATTGTAACAGCGTCTCTTCTTACGGATTACAAAGTTGACGACTGTATTCTCGCGTACAAGTTAGAACTTAACGATGGTGAAGCATTGTGGGTAAATCTACAGGCTGAAATAGGACATTATATCACAGAGCACGGCTGTGCCTCAGTTTTACCGAAAGATTTCATTTTGAATTTAGTAGGAAAACCGTCCTTGTTTCAATGTACGAAAGAGTGCTTGGCGCGTGGTTCCAAGAATTACATTGCTTTCTATAATGCCCAATGTTTTTGCATGGCTGACGACTATTCGGACATGGAATGTTCGGATTCAACACTTATTGTCGTTTACCGTAAAGTGCAGTTTGATGTAAAACATGGAACGCACAGATGTATTGTTGCAAAACAAAAAAACGGTGAATTCAATTATATGAGCAGGAAATGCTCTCACAAACATCGAGGAATTTGTGTTGATTACAGTTCCGAGTCAAAGCTCCAAATTGACTGTATGAAAAATTATAATACATATTCTGAGATCGGACGCAATTTTTGCGTTCCACCAACAATATTCACCAAAGATGAAATCAAGACAAAATGTACAAAGTACAAAGGTAAATTGACTCCGCACATATACCAAGGTATCAGTCATTATCTGGACGACGGATTGTACTTTCAGGACAGTTTCCTTACGTTTGATCCAAAAACTCCTGGAGAGTACTCCGAGCCGGAAAGTGTTTGCTTGTCAATCACAAAGCAAGGTTGCACGCTGATACTGGAAACAGACAAGTGTGACAAGAAGAATAGATTTCTCTGCGATAAGGACATACAAAACTATCCGACTGGAGCAGCAAACCGCATGGTTTCCAATACCTTGTACTATATATTGCTTTTTTATCTGCTTTTAAAACTGCAGTCTGAACAATGTACCTAGTGTCAGGTTGCAAAATAAACTTGTTGTAAGTAGATCAATACAATGATGACCAAAAGGCACTGACCGAAAGAAAATTGTCAAAACCTTCAATAAAACTAATTACTGATGTATCACATCGCTCACGACCGTTTTTGCGGGGTTGGGTGTGTTGGGTGGGGGTGTAATATGCAGTTTACTGGGTGTGTCTACCACCTAAATTCCAGGAAATTAAAGAAGAATCGGTATATGTATCTGTATTTTATCATGTGACTTTCAATTGCTAAATATACACACTATAATCTGGCAAAACCGTACGCGCTATCGTCATAGGGGGTAAATTGTATTTTTATGAAAAGCGTTTCAAATATATTTGATCGTATTTTGTTTAACTACCACCATTTTCAATGATCATTCCGCCTCGTGAATTATCAGGTTTGATACCTGATACATGTAGTGTAGCGTACTTTATTAGAATAGTATAAGGGATCACATAATAAACTGTTATTGATAAAATTTTACGTTCTACGAATGGCCCGGTTCCTATATCTATTATACGCCTATCAAATTCCTTTTCCATATCCAACAGTGAAAATACAGCACGCCGTATTAAAAATTCCGTATCATGATACTGTCGTTTTCTGATTCCGTATCATGCAAGAACCGTGTGTAATCTCGGAACTACTTCCGCATTGCTAAACATGTGATGAGCAGCTCGCCAATACAAAAAAGGCGAATTTGCGTCATCGATAGAAATAGCGATTGACTCACGAACTTCCCTCAGTTCTGCATGTACTGAATGTTGGACTCACCAGAAGAGACATTAGTTTGGAGGGAGGTTACCGACTGCTGTTGAGGATTTGTACCATCAATATCACTCAAAAGCACGCTGTTTACAAATGGCCAACCTATGTTGAATGGGGTACTCGGGTTACTAGTGTTGTCCGGTGGGGGGCATAAAGTGATGCGACATTGACATAACAGGGGGTCTTAGTTTGATTGTTAACAGTGGGGTGTTGTAATATGTTTTCGGATTTAATACGTCATGGGATGCTACGCAACAATGATGTCAGGTGATCGATGCGGCCATTCAACTGCTTTTGTTCAAACAACAAAGCTGTCTTAACTTTCCACCTCCATATTGGAAACAAGAAGGGTGGTGTGGGTTTTTTTACACATTGGATAGTGCCGGCATTGCAGACAGATTCTGGTTAGAGTGACTTTAAAATATCGCAGTCTCTTTTCGAAGCATTGTCTGCAAGCTTTCTCCAATGAGGTTGCCAAAATGCTCACGCAAACTACAATGATAGAATCTAACCGAGGGCCAGTATTTGTAATGGTCTGCAATTTTTCAAAAAGTTAACTAGCACTTTAGACTATCAATGTTTACAAATAAATGCTCCTAAGTAGATATATAATTTGATTGAACTTTCATCTGTTGTCTTCCATCCGGCTACATTTCAAAAGCCTTAAAAGTAAATGAATGTAAAAAAGTGGGCTAGCTAATGGCAGTCCATGGAGGCTTCGACGCAGAATCAATTTATCAACTGTAAAGAACGGAAGGGAACTATTTAGTGTCGATATTGAAAATCATTTCTTCAAACGCGGTAAGAAAAATATATTTGCTAACAAAAATTCAACACAAAGGTACTGGAACGGGCTAATTAAACACCGCTGCCACCAATTAAGTTTTTCATTATTTCCATATCACTGTCAAATCATTTTTGCTTTCGGCTCAAACATTGACATTAAAAACAATTATAATTTTACAAAATCATAATTTTCACTTGAGTTATTCCACATGTAGTAATAATGGCAACACGAATTAACTAACGCAACTATTTACCTTTAATCTATATTGTATTGTTAAATCATAAGTTCTTGTACATACATGTATATATATATTTACTTATAGACATTGAAATTATATTTCCATGGTATTATAAATCTCATGTAATGATTATTCCATGTATATATGTACATACCCGATCTCACTTATAAATATGTCTATGTATATGTATGTAATGCCATGTTCATGTATTGTTAAATCATAAGTACATGTATAATATATTTACTTATAGACATTGAAATTATATTTCCATTGTATTATAAATCACATGTAATTATTATTCCATGTATATATGTACATACTCGTTCTCACTTATAAATATGTCTATGTTTATGTATGTAATGCCATGTTCAATCTCTTCATCAAAGTAGGAAATACAGAATTATGTATCTTATACTAATCTGGAACAAACCAAACTTATCATTAAATAGAAGGAATAAACTATGGGTGTCTTTTCAAGCTTCGTTCTTAGTACGTCTGTTCTTCACAACAATTTGTCTCCAACTCCCCGAGATGACTAGTGCCGTCAGCATTTTATATATATATATCAGAATTGACTGTTAGACCTGTGTTTGCAAAAATATGTCCGTATGTTATGCTGGCTTCCGAATTTCCCAGTTTTCAAAACAAAATCAGTTATGTTAACAGTTTTATACAACCTTTGTTTCATAAAAAGACATGTACGCGGTTTGCAAGAAACATTACATTTCAATCTCATTTTGAAAGTGTAAAGCCAGTTTCACAACAAGTATACTGATGCAAGTTTGTCGGTGGTATCTAGATGTATATAACCGTAGCCAGAGTGACATATATAATTACCCCCTCAAAACACCACCAACAACCAACACGCCCCGCTTACGTCGACCGATGGGTGTTGTTTAAACCTTACGCAGCCCCTCTGATATTTTTGGGATCGTTCTTAGATTAAGTATTAAATGATGAAAAGTTATACTACAATATTGTTATTTTAATTTTTCAATGGCATTCAGTGTTTATAATTGTCGCAAAAGTTAAAAATCGTATAAACCGTTAACATTCAAATAAACTGTGTTAAGTTCAAAGTAAATATTTTAGTGACAATTTTATTCAAAATCAATACATTCACATGTATAATAAACACACATTTTGACTGATAAACCTTTAAATAGTTAGTAATTAATGATTGTTAGGAAAATATTAGTAACTGATAACAAGTTTGTAACCGTGTATTTAATAACAGAAAGCGCAAAAATATTAAAAGATTGGTGAATGCTAAAATATTAACTGTGGTCTACTATAGTCTCATAAGGTAGAAATATCGTGTTTAATGCTCATTTCTCTCAAATTAAACTCGGTATCCTTTATAAGAACCATTGTTTTCTATATTTGTTCATCATTTTTGGAGTTTGAAAACAATATAATTAATTGTGGTCAATCTTATCTGGGAGTAAGAGTGCATCTTTAAGACACCTATGAAACGATCATATATGTAATAATTCATATTCCTACCAATGCTTTTTGCTTGATGATGTGGTGTTTATGCATGGCAACCCTGTAACTATTTTGTACAAATGATTAAATACACCTGCCTTATCCGAGCTACCAAACTGGGTAAAACATGTATGTCGCGTAAAGTGAGCCGGAACAACAATGTGATCATTGCTACGGCGCTTTGAGGGAATATCTTTTAAATAAAATCCTCTAGTTTTTCTTATATTATGTTGGCTTACTCATAGATATTTTGGAACACCTTTTTAAACATCAACAATATAACACGTTTTTTTCAATTTTCATAAACTTATCTAAATAAAGTACGATAGGTTTTCATTTCCTTACGAATTTGGTAATTATAAAGCACTGCGCGAAAATAAATGCACTATTTCTCAACTGGTGCAGTTTGAGCAATAATTGTTTGTTTGTAATATAAAACTCCGTCGCAAAATACACTTGAATGACCGAAGTGTAAGTAGCATGAACAACAATTGCTATATTCGCAAAATATTCGTAAAATCGACTGTAAGTATATACTGATTGAAATCGAAAGTCACAATCCTGATATCATGTTAATACTCATTGAACACAAATTTAAGACAGGTATGTTTTTCAAGGGAACCCAGTTAGAAATAAATATAACTAAAGTGTCAAATCTAAATATATATGTTCTAGTTAAAGGTGTAAAAAATATGTTTGTTTCTTGTTTCCCGACATACCCATTTTTGCCGCGACACTTAAGGTTTTTATTGCCTTGAGTAATATTCTTTACCGTTTGTTTGATTTGTTTTTAAAGTTAAAGAATGAAATGTTTGTAAAATAAAAAATAAAAGAAATGAAAAATATGTTCCGACCTTCTTTTCTTTTTTGTAGCAGCATGAAACCGGAAACAAACATATTGTTTAATGTTCACGCCTCGCATTATCAAGCAGGCCATTCATTGAAATACAGTTTAAAACCGGAAACAAACATATTGTTTAATGTTCACGCCTCGCATTATCAAGCAGGCCATTCATTGAAATACAGTAGTCTTGATTGGTAAGAAAACTGGTAAGGAAATGAAATCAGAGCTTATTTTGTGTGTTGTCGGGATTTTTATGAGTAAGATGGTCTCAAGCTTGGATAGACATTTTACCGGTATGTGTCTTTAGACAGTTTATGTTTAAATATTTGATATGACTTGTGGTCACGGCTATATTTGATAAACTTTATAGTTTAAATCAATCTAATATAAAGAAGCGCACCAATTAATGTTGTTGTTTTTTATAAATCAAATACAAAGACTGTTTATCTATATGAATATCATATGATTTGGACATTCATTAGGAAGATATTTATTGAATTTAAAACATCAACAGGAAACTAAATGGCCTAAATTTATTTTATTTCGGAAATCCAGTTTCAGTCCAAAAATAGGACAATAACATTTTCGTAAGGATCTGGCAATCATGTATCAAAGAGTCACTCCTATTGTATAAAGAAATGCGATTAGTGCTAGTAAATAAGGTGTAAGTTTTGAAGCACATGTAGTTTTCTTTGTGCCGAGTTGATATTTCAACAGATAACCATAAATCATATAGTATGAATATGTATTTTAAGACAAACCGAAAGTAGGAATTCTAGATTCAATACTCTCTAGTGTAATTTCAAACTTATTAAATGTACGACCTTAATTGCACTGCTCTTTAATAAGATACATAAATGTGATGGCCCTATGTACAGAGCTTATTAATAACAAAAGATGAATTTTTGGTTTGAGCTACACTAATTGGTATCAAACATATTGATAAATGTGTTTTAAAGCTTATGGATAGATTTTTATTTGGTTGATGTATTAAACATATGTATGCTATTGTAATAAATGTACTGTTCTTATAAGCAAATGTTATTGTTTCACTTCATGTCTATATACTATTGTATTGTTTATTATATTTAGTTACCGCTCACATTTTCTTCATATATGTCTTATTATCCTTTTCCACAATAACATCAAAACTGAAAAATTTCTAAACACAACATATTGGCTTACGCTTCGGGTTCGAGTTTAATGCACGCATTTGTCCCTACGTTAATTTAAATGTCCGTGTTGTCATAGTGTACTTGACATCTGCAGAAATACGCTAAGGGACAGGCTGCGTACATGAACATTTAAATAATCAACATCTATATATCAAAATAGCTTTAACATACAGTTTCATATGTTATTTGCGATTATTTTTTAGGTTCAACTCGACCGGTGACTGCGTGCTTGTTGACACACGAGCCTGCTCTGAACAACGTAGAGAACAAAGAAGCGCTGATCAGGCTGGTCAATACATTTCCAGATGGAAGCAGAATTATCATTCAACAAGTTGGGGCAAACAGTCAAACTCAAAATATTTCATTTAAAAAAGAGAAAGACCACAGATTTTTCGAAGACAAAATTCTTGACCTACAGTCCAAAAGCCCAAGTGGAAGTGCAATGTCAGTGACGCGATTGTACCATGCTCTGAACGAATGTTTTCCGATCAACGAACCAAACCTGTTGGCACAAATAGCAATGATTGTCGCGACGCCTGACGCATACCTAGTTGGCAGTTCAGTGGACATCGTCGCCAGAAACATAAAGACCTATGTTGCCAACACCGAAACCGACCGACCATTGTCATACAGTTTGACTTCCCTGGCGACAGATAATACACATGTGATAAGCATTCAACAACTGGACACATTCAAGGACCTGCTAAAATTTGGTATGTTGTATGCGAAGTTATAATGGTTAGATTGGTCACAAGTAGAAAAATGTTAAGGTTCTGAAAAGAACATTAAAATTGTCAAATTGAGCAACGTACGATACCAACTACGTCTACCATTTATAACTCTCAAACATGCGTATAACTTAGCCAAAATTGCGGCATTGCGCTATACATACACCTTACATTAGGGACATATAAGGCGTTTAGATATATCATAGTGGACCTTATGCTTTAAGCAATATTTACAAGAACGCAGAAAGTTTTTAGTCGCAATGCTTTAAAGTACCTGTAGTTTTAGATGAATTTATATCGTGAAGACATCATAAGAAGACTGGTGTATTTTTCCAGATTCGAACCTAATTTGCCGAACTGACAGATACTACTCAGGGTTCATCCTCGGATGCCAAGCATGTTCAACCGTGTGCCAAATTATGACGAAACCCGTTTTCAACAGTTGGTGTAACGATGCGAAAAATACTGATCAGTGTCACTGTGAGTATATTGGTCGATATAAACTAGTTTGTTTTAGACCTTAACTTTTTTCTGGCCCATCGTACGACTGTTTTTAGTAAATTATGGTTAAAAATCATCTATTTAATTGATAATAAAAAAGGGTATATTACTTTATTATCAAATAAACAATGCTACAATTCACAAAGGAATGAAATCAGGATTATCGAAAGTGCACTTTTTTAAGATTACATACAAGAAAAGCAAAGACCTTCAGTGGACGATGACAAGCATAACAAAAAAACGAAAGATACTGACATGTGGCTTGGAATCGGGATAGGCATTGGGGCTGCTGCCTTGCTTTTTGGAATTTTGATGATAGTGATCTACAATACTTTGAACAAAAACGTAAGCAAAAGTATACAGTATATATAGGTTTTTACTAAGTGGAATCGTGAATGAAACTAACCTGTTGGTTACAGTGTTTTATTTTCGAATAATTTTAAATGCATTGAATACACGGTGATTATTGTGCGTACGTTTTAATTAATTCACTTCAAATTCAAAGGTTCCAGTTGACAATAGTCCTATTGAAGAGGTGGGAGAAGGGGATGCAACAAATGAACCCGTTATAAGCAATCACCACCCCTATGAAACAACAGACGAACAAACACCAATGCTAGAATCGTCTTCAGATCTTGGTTCGTCATTTATTCGTTTGTTAATTTCATTTAAATGTTTAAACGGATTTGTTTTTACGTAACTTCATTTGATTTTCGTGGATATTAAAAGAGGCATACTTCAAGAAAAGGTTTACTTTGTACTCCGAGACAATTTAAAGAGTTCTATAATGAGCACAGTACTATATATTAAATAACCGTAAATTGTTTATAATTGACATACTTTTAAAAAATATTAATGGATTTGTTTTACAGATGGCGACTCTTTATCGGAGATGGAAAATGGCAGCGACGATGAAAGTAATCTAGAAAATAATGTAATTGACATTGCTAGTGAAAACAACGACAACAATTCCCAAGTAAATGGCCGCCAAACACAACCGAGGAGAACTTCTGTCGTTACGTCCGATGCTGATGACGAAAGCCTACAACAACCAAACTTACATGAAGGGGATACGAACATCGGTATGTCACTAATGAGCCACTTACACAATTTACATGTACTCTTCTTTTATACTCGACACACGGGCTATTCATAACATAGAACTTTGTTGAGTTAAAGACGAAGTATAGCATGGGTTCCGTCTTTCCTTTGAACAACATTTTTTAACCAACGATAAAAAATAAGACACATTTTGCCTGAGCTTCTTCCAGTAGGAGAGTAGATCTCTGACTATTTGTTCTCAGCTTCTTCTTAAAGTTCATCTTTGACTAATTTTGCCTGAGCATTTTTCAGCAGGAGAGTAATAAATTTAGCCTGAGATATAAACAATAGGAAATAAGATCTCTGACTAATTTTGCCCGAGCTTCTTCCAGTAGAGGGTGGATCTATGACTAATTTTGCCGGAGCTTTTTTCAGTAAAGAGTAGATCTGTGACTAATTTTGCCTGAGATAGTATCAATAGGAAAGTATATCGCTGACATATTTTAGCTGAACTTCTTCTTCTAGGAGAGTAGATTTCTGCCTTGTTTTACCTGAGCTACTTTCAGTGGAAGAGCATATCTCAGATTGATTTTGCCTGAGAGTCTTCCAGTAGAGAGTAGATCTCTGACTAGTTTTACCTGAAGCAATACCAGTAGATATTAGATCTCCAACATATTTTGACAGTACAGGCTTGATCTCTGACTACATTTGCCTGAGCTTTTTTTTTCCTTTAGAGAGTAAATATCTGACAAATGTTGCCTGTGCGTTTTCCAGAAGAGAGTAGATCTCTGATTTGTTTTGCCTGACCTTCTTCCAGAAGCAAATAGATTTCTGACTAGTGTTGCCTGAGCTTCTTCAAGTAGAAAGTAGATTTCTGAATATTTTTACCACAGCTTCATCTAGAAGAGATTTCTTCTCTGAATATTGTTGCCTGAGCTTCTTCCAGATGGGGGAGTAAATCTCTGATTTGTTTTACCACAGCTTCACCTAGAAGAGATTTCTTCCTTTAATAGTGTTGCCTGAGCTTCTTCCAGAAAAGAGTACATCTCTCACTTGTGTTGAGATTCTTCCAGAAGATAGTAAATCTCTGACTTACGTTGCCTGAGCTTCTTCCAGAAGAGAGAGGATCTCTGATAAATGTTAACTACTAAGCTTGTTCGAGAAGAGAGTATGTCTCAGAATAATTTTGCCTGAGCTTTTCCAGAAGAGAGTAGATCTCTAACTAATGTTGCCTGAACTTCTTCCAGAAGATAGTAAATCTCTGACTACTTTGTCCTAAATTTCTTCGAGAAGAGAGTACGTCTTTGACTAATTTTGTCTGAGCTTATTCCAGTAGAGAGTAGATCTCAGAATATATTTACCACAGCTTCTTTCATTAGGAGAGTATATCTCTGACTAATATTGTCTGAGCTTCTTCTAGTAGAGAGTAGATTTCTGACTAATATTGCCTGAACCTCTTCCAGTAGAGAGTAGATCTCTGACTTATTTTATCTGATTTTCTTCCAGTAGAGAATAGATCTCAGAATATTTTTACCACAGCTTCTTTCATTAGGAGAGTAGATCTCTGACTAATTTTGTCTGAGCTTCTTCTAGTAGAGAGTAGATTTCTGACTAATATTGCCTGAACTTCTTCCAGTAGAGAGTAGATCTCTGACTTATTTTATCTGATTTTCTTCCAGTAGAGAATAGATCTCAGAATATTTTTACCACAGCTTCTTTCATTAGGAGAGTAGATCTCTGACTAATTTTGTCTGAGCTTCTTCTAGTAGAGAGTAGATTTCTGACTAATATTGCCTGAACTTCTTCCAGTAGAGAGTAGATCTCTGACTTATTTTATCTGATTTTCTTCCAGTAGAGAATAGATCTCAGAATATTTTTACCACAGCTTCTTTCATTAGGAGAGTAGATCTCTGACTAATTTTGTCTGAGCTTCTTCTAGTAGAGAGTAGATTTCTGACTAATATTGCCTGAACTTCTTCCAGTAGAGAGTAGATCTCTGACTTATTTTATCTGATTTTCTTCCAGTAGAGAATAGATCTCTGAATAGTTTTACCACATCTTCTTTCATTAGGAGTGTAGATCTCTGACTAATTTTATCTGAGCTTCTTCCAGTATAGAGTAGATCTCTGACTACTATTGCCTGAACTTCTTCCAGTAGAAAGTAGATCTCTGAATATTTTACCACAGCTTCTTCCAGTTGGAGAGTAGATCGCATACTTATTTAGCCTGAGATAGTACCAGTAGGATATTAGACCTCTGACTTATTTTGCCAAAGATTCTTCCAGTAGGAGAGTAGATCTCGCACACATTTTGCCAGAGCGTTTACATATAGGAGATGATCTGCCACATTATTCTTGAGGATCGTTATTGCAAAAGCGGCATTAGTTTGTCTGAGTGGTTGATAAAATGCTTTCACTTTTAGGACGAGCTATCCATGAGCAGAATAGCACCAATGAAAACCGGGCAGTTGGGACAGAGGACAACTCAAAACTGATGGTTCCGATTTCTGATGTACTTGCAAGTAAGTGTATATTTATGATAATATATTATAGAAAAAGGTTTTCCTTCGGATCTAAAACATACTTCAAACGTATTGAATATTCAGAAATATTTAGACAAAAGCACTGAATAAGACATGATTATAATAACAAACATTTTTGTAATACGTTGTTTCTATTTAAGAATATAAAGATATATATCAATAGGTTACCAAATTGACCAAAAAGAGTATAATATTGTACATATTGTTTTAAGTCAGATTGCCTATTGCATCTATATGACCTACTTTATTTGCGAAAGGAGATCCAAACCGATAATTATTATGTACCCTTTATATAATGATTTGAAAGTTCTTCAAACTCACTTGAACAATAAAAGCATTTCTGAATATAAAATATATATTTATATATATTGTATGTAATGTTTGTTTTATAAAATAAATAAAATAAACGGGTAAAAAAACGTTGTTTCTATTTCAGCTGGAAACTTATTTCAGCTACCAGAACCAAACAAAATACATCCTGATACGACCCCGCATACTTCTCAGCCATCTTCATCCAGACCGACGGTTTTGAACGCTGGCTTTTAGCTAAACTCAGGGACCTATCTGCTCGTTATAACAACACGCATTGAAATTAAGAACAAATAATCAAACAATACATAAAACATAAAAGACTAATATGAAATGGAAAACACGATTATTTAAAAACATATGAGTTTCAATTTTGAATACATGTTGAAGACAAATTAAAACATGCACAAAAATAAAAGAACATGCACTTATTGTTTAAATGAAGAAATAGCAAATCAATTATATTATTATTCAGTATAAGCATCTTTTATACTATAATAATTGCATTTTTGTAAATTGCAAGTTTCTTTAAAGTCAAAAAAGCAGATAGGTCCCCGGGTTACACAACCCACATGACAATTGTGTCACTGACATCAACATTTTCAACTTGTTCAACAAGACAAATTTATGTACATCTGCGGGAGCAATACTCGTACATTCTGGGTCCATATTCACTAACCTCTCGGGTCTTTGTTTGGAACTCCGGCTAAAAAGCTGGTTTTAAAAAATGCTTCAAAGAATCTTTGACATGATTATAGTTTACAAACGTGTGTATAGTTTTGTAAAACATACAGGTTTAACATAAGGAGCAAATTTTGCAAAGACTGTTCTTCAAATAACTCAAGACGTTAGATAATATAAACCTTGGATTGGTATTCTGGTCAATGCTAATAGAAACAAAAGTGTAACAAAAGAGCCCTCTTTTTAACCTGGGTGAAATTTGTATAAAACACTCAGTTTCTAAAGGAACATTCAACGAGATCAAACGAATATGAATATACCAATGAATCACATTCCTATTATCAATATACAGTATGGAGATTTGGCTGTAATAAAAGTAAATTGGTTTAGTATATATCAGCAAAATATAATAGGATGGGTCAGGAAAGGATAGGGTTTTAGGATGATATCGTAAGATGTTTTCTGATGCCTTATTGGATTGCTAATATAAATGGCTAAACTAGTTATGCGATTTTATGCGCGTCTAAGATGCCGTGTTTAATCATACCGTGTAACCATTCCAGTTTTACCGCGTTCCATGTATTCGTGGGCGCACAGAAGTAATTATTTGGCATAGTTAATACTTTTGAATTCATTTATAGATGTTATATTTAACAGCAGAAGCATTTTTGTTATCATTCGTAATGCAATAAGATTATCATCAGAATGTCGTTTTTACTACCTACTTTCTTAAAAATATTTATTACTTTTCCTTAAATGTAGGACCGAAGGGTAAGTGATGGATATTGTACTTGATTAGCCTTCGTATCGGTAGGAGCTGCGACAAGGCTTATAAAAGGCTTATAGTAAATATTAAGTTAACGGAAAATATGACATCTTAATGTTTTGTGACTGCTAAGAAAATGGTGGCGCCCATAGGTTGATGAGTTAAAAAGGGCAAAGATACGTCTAACTTTAAGACCGTTTCTTAATTTATAAAAAAAGTTGGCATGAGGCCCAATTTGTATTGTCATGGTTATTATAGTTTCATAGTTTATTCCAATGCATAAAGGTCATAGGCCCATGAACATACATCAATAAAATTCATAATATATAATATATATATATATATTAGGGATGGCAACGAGTAGTAAAATTGGTACTCGAGTACTCAGGCAATCATCCGATCGAGTACTCGGGTAGTCGATTACTCGGATACTTAAATTGGTTTTCGGGAAAGACAAGTTCGTGTATACATGTATCGGTCATGTACATTGTGCGTTGGTGGTTATATTTATATACAATTCTGTCAATCGATCGTTGGTCCCTAAATATATAAAAACATGCATACTTTGTTATTCTAACAAGGTACTAACGAAACACTAATGGTACATAGACTGTGCCTATACGTGTAGTATATAATATAACCATAGTGAGGAGACTGGTTACAGATATCATTGTAATGTATAATACAGCATCATCATAATTAGAACATGAAATTTCTAAGTTCAAATGCATTGTGGATAAAGTTGCTTATTTCCTTTGAATAGTTATATTTGTATTTGTAAAAAGTTCAACAAAAGGGAGTATATTTGGTCTATTCTAATAGTATTTATGTACATGTGTTGTCTTCTTCAATCACTATATAAAGTACATTCAAACAAGAAATGAAATTCATTTTCTACTTAATGGCAAACTTGACATTTTCTTTCATTAATTGGAGTAGGTTTGTGCCATCTACCGACCTCAATTTCTTATCTGTGAGACGAAATTCTAAGTCTCGTCAATGCTTTCCTAAATTTAACTATATAGACATCACACAAATATGGTTGTTACTTAAATCCTGCGAACAATACATATGTTTTGGCTCTAGATGAATTATTAAGTTCTGCAAACTATTTTGTATATAAATCTTTCAGTCTCTGTTTCAGTTCACATATCAATAATCAATATATTAACATCACCAACACTTTGAAATAACCATACATCATATTATTCTAGTGATTGTTATATATCTCTAATAGTTTTTAATATTTTGGACCATGACTTACAATTTTGTTTAAAAATTACCTTGTTTTATTTATATTTACACTAAGTTTTCATCTATTACAGTAATTTTCTAACAACAACAGCTTTCACTGTATTGTATATATTTCTTTGCCTGTTTAATGGTTGCATGTTTTAGCTTGTGTCTAGCTTTTAAATGATTGTTATTTTAATTAAGTTATGTGCTTATTTGTTTACTATTTATGTGGACCACTGATTATATATATTAATATTTCGTTGGTGTCGATCGCTACAATAAATAATTGAGTAAACTGTAAAGTTGTCATAATATAACATCTGTTCACTGGATCGTATTAATGTTAAACAATATAGGTTTGGCTGTACCTGACGCATGTTTGTATTTTACACTATATGTTCATATTCTTCGCTTGTTTATAAATTTTCAAAAAAAGTTAAATAAAGTCTAGTGTTCATTATAAAGTACCTTGTGTTTCGTTTGGACAAGGTGCCATTACTGATATGAACAAGCGCATGGCAAAATAATATTAATATTTTTATATCATGGTTGTAGATAAAATAATAGTCAGCACTTTTAAAACAAAAGTCTGGTAAATGTGTTAAAGTTAATGGATAGATTATCATATGAATTAAATAAAATACTGCATCCAATAAAATTTCGAAAAGTTGATTGTACTGAAAGTATTGTACATATGTATGTTATTGTACATTTCTTGTTTTTATAAGCAGGTATGCTTTGTATCATTTCTTGTCTAAATATTTATACTATTGCAGTTCTTTCCTTGTATTCAGATCATTCTCTTTATTGTTTATTATATTTTGTTACCACTCTCATTTTCTTCATATGTATTTTTTATTGTTTCACAATACCATCAAGACTGAAAAATAGCAGAACACAGCATACGGTAATTCCTTTCTTTTGAAATACAGGTATGCCTTTTAATTGACAATATATATATATATATATATATATATATATATATATATATATATATATATATATATATATATATATATATATATAACCTCAGTATCAATAACCTGTTTTATGTGCATCCCGTTTTTAAAGTCCCAGAATATTTTATTATACGATAAATAATGTGTAACATAATTGAAAGTGAGTACTCTTCTCTCATCTTGTATCCTTATACTGATAATTTGTAAATAAAACATGTATACATGGAAGACGTTTGCTCTTGTCATTATTTGCCATGTTCAACCCTATTTTTGTGGTTACGACCCCCACGTGTGCTTCTTTCTCGTGACTTATCAAAAAGGTCACCACCCTGGTTTGTGCCACATAAACGGATTTGAGAGTGAGCGTATAACCTTTGAACTGTCTGCCCAGTTGATCTTAACATAGATTAGTATAAACCAACTTAACCGTTTGTTATAATGGCATATGGTATCAATCATCACGAAACTGCTGTTTGTTATACATGGTGCTTACGCTCGGTAAAAAGATGTAAACATAATATATAACGTTGTAATGACTGATTATGTTTAAAAGTAAGCAGTCATCGAACTATCAAATACAATCTAATTTATTCTTCAAATTTGAGACAGCATTAACGATGTAAGAACGAGCACACTTTCACATTACATTTTGGTTTAAACAATGTTTATACAAAGTTTGAGCAATGGATTCGTTTCGGCAATAATATGTGAACAAATAGACCAGTGATATATGCGCAAAACAAAATAATCACGACATATTTGAGAGGGAAACTTTGAAGCTTTCTGTCTTTTACCACCGAAAGGTACGTGGATGCGGAGCATTTCGGTACACAGAGTAGCCTCTTCTAAGCTTTTCTTGTTTAGAGAAGGGAAAACAGCTTCTGCTTGCCGAAAATGAACGACATTTCCACTCATTTGAACCAAGAACATAGCTCACTAAAGTTTTCGTGAAACATATTAACGTTTGTCCCTATGATATCCAAGTGTTTAGATATGGACAGACTTACACGAAACACTATTCAGACAACGTACACATATTCCATATCAATACAAACTCATTTTCATGTAAAACTCAAAGACGCCAAAATTGTTGGGGGTTTTAAACATGACTTGAAAGCAAGCAGATGAAGTTCACAAGCATACCAAGTTTGAGATACCTGGATACAAACTTGTTCAGTTATTTAACAAAATCGATTTTCAATCTCTAGGTCACCTCGCCCTTGACCTTTGACAAACTGACGTCAAAATTTAGGGTACTGGCCATGTTTTAGGGACCTCTACCAAGTTCGATAGGAAACTGCGAATTTCAGCTAACGGTCACAACGACTTTGACTTTTGACCAACTAACCTCTCAAGCAATAGGGTTCATCTGCTTGTCATGACCAATCTGCCTACAAAGTTGGAGGTCCCTAAGCCATAGCATTCTTCATCATAATTGACTGGAAACCGATTTTTTAGCTTAAGGTATCAAACAACATGACCTTTGATCCACTGACGTAAAAACTAGTATGGTTAATCTACTAGTAATGACCAACACTACTTATACGTTTGAGGTTCCTGATCCAGAGCGGTTTTTTTTAAGATATTGAATGTTTATTAATTTTCAGCTTAACGTCACCCCGAACTTGATCTTTAACCCATCGACCTCAAATCGACAGAGTTATTAGCATAGTCTTGACCAAACCGATTTTCAGTTGAAGGTAACTTAAGGTCACCACAACATTAACCAACTGACCTCGAAAATGAAAAGACTTTATCTACTTGTTATTACCAACCTGCCTACACAGTTTAAGAAACCTTGGCCTACGCGTTCTTCAGACACTGTTCGGAAATCGTGGGAACGAACGGATGGACGGACGGGGGAACACATCTATGCCACCCATTGGGCTTAAAAATCCCAGGTGGTGTCATACTAACAATAATTATCTTAATGTTTTATGTTTTAGTTATAGTTTAAATGTGACACAAGCTTTGGATGAATATGGGAAATTATATTCTCGTCCAATTTATAAAGGGTATGATCATATAATATGAGAAAATAAATTCAAAGTGGTTATAACAAATCTAATAAATGGTATTCATTATAAAAAATAAGCATTTAAAATCCACATTTTATACTCAACAATCAGAAAGAATACAATGGTCGGAATAAACACACTGTACTGTATTGAGAGAAATGTTAGAACAAATGATTTCCAAAACCATATTATATAGAACTTCAAGCTTGTTTCTTAAGTTTTTTTGCATCAATATTCAAGAATTTCGACTGCTTCAGCATAAAAATAATAGTGATATGCATATATCTATCTAAATTTAGCCACAAATACTCTGTTAGTCTTTTATATCTTATATCTTATATATATATATATATCCAAAGGTTTGTAATAACGCTATAAGACATACGTTTTTTGTATCTTGGTATTTCTTTTTTCTTTAATCAGTTTATACAATTGTTTGTTCATAAAGTTTGTTTTTATTAAACATATTTAATAGTGTTTTTTTATTTTACAATAATGATGTTAAGTGGTTCATTTTTATCACGTGGCTCTCCATGGAACGACATTGAAACGAATTCAATACTAAAAAAATAAAATCTCCATGTCAAAAAGTGACTGGGTTTCCGCCATGCATCCGACAGTAAAACTGCAGCTATAGTAATCAAAACAATAACAACTTGATATTTTATTGTACACTAACTTTGAATAAAACACACAAGTCACAAATATTTGGTCTCCGTGTTTGCAATAGTAGAAAGCCGATGAATATAATACGGTAGTTTACAATTTGCTGGTTCACATGTTATCGCTTACCCATGAAGCCGACCCATTTTAATCGATGCAGCGAGCTGTAAGAAAAAAGAGAGCATTACTATATTAATTGAGTTATTGGAAGAGATGTTCATACTTTACGTGACATAGATGGTCCACGTATATTAAGTATCCGGCCAGTTTATTCGGTATTACTTCTGGCGAAGGTTGCGTCGTCGGCGTCAGCAAAACCATGAGTAGACAATATCTTAAAAATGTATTATCCTATCATGATGTTGAAACCTGGTGACAGTGTTTGCAGGCATGCTTTACTGTCTACTGTCTTTGACGGTTTCGGTTATAGGGTAAATCGCATCAGTTACTCCAAAGTTATGGTCATGTTACGTTAAAAGGTAAGATTATATCTAATTATTCAGAAAATGTTTTAAGTATTTACTATCCAATCATGATGAAACTTGATGAAAGATTTTTTAGAAACAATTAATCGGTGAATTTCGATTGCGGGGTAAAACGCACTAGTAAATCAAGAGCTTTCTCTCTTTTCGCGAAAAATAGGTTTATGTCTTGTTCAGACAATAGAATTTATTACCCAATTATAATGAAACGTAGTGACATTATTTGTAGGCATTATATCTTAGACAAGTTGGTTTGTGACTCTACTCAATAAGTCAATTTACGACGAAGGTTTCCTCACTTCGGACGAAACTTTGTATTATAATTGGTTTGACCATGACAGGTGCTCGAAATCCCGCGTATTTCAAGTTTATTAAGGAATTACAATAGCATATATGTCTTACACTATACATATCATTGGTATTTCTTGTAGCTATAAAATACTGTGTATGTGTTATTAAGCAAGAGAGTTATGTGAAATATAAAGTGAAATATAAAGACACAACTGAACACAAAATACAAGGACACTTACTAGCATGACCGTAATGAGCAAAGCCAAATGACAAAAGGGTAAACCAACATGGCTATTAAATTCTACTTACAAGTCTCCGAATAAGCATAAAACCATTTATAAGCCCTGTCTGCAAACGTGATGTTGGTTTTAGCAATGTCCTCAAGAACTAATGGCCAGTTTAGGTCATTCGGGGTTCCCGAAACAAAAAGTGCCATGTCCGTTTGATCAATGTTGCACGTGGAATTGTTCGGGTGACCTTCCTCGCGACAGCGCATTGTCCAGAAAAAGTGTTCCGGATCTGAACTCCATACGACGAGACTGCGGGAATTAGGTCCTGTAAATACAATTTGGCTTCAAAATAAGCCCGCTTCATTCAAGTAAAATGAATAACTTAATTATATTTGGTGTATGCCTGGCGTCAATCAGTACCCAACTACAGCTATCTGACAAAGTATATCAGTCTCCGTGTCCAAAAAAGAGAACTTTTGTCGAATTTGGCTATCCAACTAACATGGAATATACGACTAGCTTCGTGTGGCCTTTAATGTACGTGGATCGATTTAAAACTGGTAACCAGTGTGCCCGGCCTGGAAGGGTTTTAAATGTTTTCTTTATTGCCCATATTAATATCTAACTATTTACCATTCACTGTTTTGCGTAGCGAAAACTCAGCATTCATAATTGGATTTGACAAAACAGCAAACTCTGGTCTCTGTACACAAATTAAGCGACCTTGGTCTACACTGAAAGAAAATAAATAATAATTAAGAAGCCTATCTGTTTGAAAATGAGTTAGTTTGAGACTGTTACTAAGTTAACCGTTATAATGTTATTTTCAAAATATTCGTAAGTTTTTGAAAATACAATTGACGTCGATATATGGCATTGTGATATTTGCAAAGCAAACTGCATTAAACAACAACAAGTTCAATGGCACGTCCAGTTTTACTCAGTTGGCCAAAGATTGAAACAATTTTATTATTATGGCAATTAATCTAGCCAGTAAGATGGCGGGCCTTACTACACACATATATGCCTGTCTTTGTAAACATCCATATTTTTTTAGGCATATTTCGAGTGTTAGTTAAGTTATGCCCAAGGTTTAAAGTTTTGCACTTCTAGGCTCATGAGACCAATTTAAGCCAAGAATGACAATTGACGCTTTCATTCGAAAACCAAACGACCGTCGAAGTGTAAATAAGTAAATTGTTTCACACCTTGGAATGTCGCCCTTTGTATCAATCTTGTAGACATTTGGATCGTCCGTTGCGCTGAACCGCAGGAAATAGTTTATGTCCGGAATATACCTTGGTTTACCGTTGATAAAGGGTAAAACGTAGTATAACTCGTGCCAAAACTTCCCGGCTGTCTAAACATAATTAAACGTAGTAAATCTCGTGCCACAACCTTTTTGCTGTCTAAACAAAAAAGAATGATGCATAACTCGTGCCAAAGCTTCCCGGCTGTCTAAACATAATAGAACGAAATATAACGCGTGCCAAAACCTTCCTGCTATCTTAACATAATAGAACGAAGTATAACCGGTGCCAAAACCTCCCTGCTTTTAAAACATAATAAAACATAGTATAACCGGTGCCAAAACCTCCCTGCTGTCTAAAATACTAGAAAGAAGAATAACTCGTGCCAAAACTTCCCGGCTGTCTTAACATAATAAAAATAAGTATTTCTGGTGTCAAAACATCCCTGCTGTCTAAACATAATAGAACATAGTATAACCGGTGCCAAAATCTCCCTGCTGTCTAAACATAATAGATTATAGTATAATCGGCGCCAAAACCTCCCTGCTGTCTAAACATAATAGAAAGAAGTATAACCGGTGTCAAAACCTCCCTGATTTCTAAACATAATAGAAAGAAAAATACCTCCCGCTAAAACCTTCCTGCTGTCTAAACATAATAGAAAGAAGTATAACCGGTGCCAAAACATTCCTGCTGTCTAAACATAATAGAAAGAAGTATAACCGGTGCCAAAACCTCCCTAATTTCTAAACATAATAGAAAGAAGTATAACCGGTGCCAAAACCTCCCTGATTTCTAAACATAATAGAAAGAAGTATAACCGGTGCCAAAACCTCCCTGATTTCTAAACATAATAGAAAGAAGTATAACCGGTGCCAAAACCTCACTGATTTCTAAACATAATAGAAAGAAGTATAACCGGTGCCAAAACCTCCCTGATTTCTAAACATAATAGAACGTACTAAAACCCGTGCCAAACCTTCTCGGCTGTCGAAATATAATAAAACGTAGTAAATCTCGTGCCACAACCTCCTTGCTGTCTAAACATAAAAGAAAGAAGTATAACTCATGCCAAAACCTCCCTGCTGTTTAAACATAAAAGAACATATTATAACCGGTGCCAAAACTTCACTGCTGTCAAACATAATATAAGACAAAACATTAATAAATTACAAGCAATTGCAGCATGTTTTGTCCTCAATCAAGGTGGTAGCATGTTTGCCCTTTATCGAGACATGGATAAGTTTCGTGTGGACACAGATCGGACAGGAGAGAAATTTCCTAGAGAGTTCAAAACCCACATTCTTCGATTAAAAACACGTATATTATCAAGACATTGGGTACGGTCCAGCCTTTCTGAGTATTGAAATTGGTATTGAATTAGTTATATTTATATTTGCCATCACATTTATCAATGTGGAATTTGACAGACTTATAGTACCGCACTCTGGTAAATAGACTTAGTCGTGTTTTCCGAACGTAATCACCCATTTAACGAACTATGGCAAGCCTTCCTGATCCAGCGGTGTGATACAACAATGAATTTATTGTTCATACCTGTGTTATAGAACACAGCGTATTTAACGACATCGGTGCAAACTTTTAAACGTCAAGTGTTTGATGATCTTTATATATTTAAAAATAAACAAATACACCCCGAGTGTTGTCCCAAATTGTGTTAGAAATACAGCAGATCACAAGTACATACAGTAAACTTCCAGAGCACTAAGTATTTGGAAGTAAATAACGATGACGCGAATAACAAAGAGAAAACAACCAAATGTCAAGTAAGAATACTCACATAATTGGTAAAATCTGCAACATTCATTCCTGCCGGAATAATGGCCATCGGTACCTCTGTTTCCGACATAGCAGCCTTTAAATTAATAACAAAGGCGAAAAGGATGCACGTTTTTAAACAAGACATTTTAAATTCTTAAGCGTTTTATCGTGTTTACTGTTGATGGAGAAAACTGTATTTGCATTGTTCATTAATCAAACTCACATTAATAACACTGACAAGTAACATATGTTATCGCCACTAGCAAAATAATTAATCGTACACAAGATAAATGAAATGCATATCAGACAATTAAATGAACGCGTAACTGATAGATATACAGTTGAAAAGTTTATTTTCGACAAGTGTATATGGCTAGTGTATGATACAAAAACAAATCGCTTATTTATTGGAATAGTTTCAAAGCGATTAGCACACATCTGGCACCCACAACGTATTTCGAGGACCACCGGCAATACATTAAAAGAGACCGGTACATTCACAGCACCTAAAACAGTCAAATGACAAGCATCAACTATGAAGAACCGGTAGGCTGTCTCTACCACTAGTGTTGAAAGGCTGTAGGCGTTACTATCCCGATTCTATTCTATTCGATTCTATATTCTCACCTTAGCCGTAGGCTGAGGTCGAGCTATTAGGATCGATGAATGACCCTCGTCCGTCCACACTTATTTTGTTAACGCTCTAGTGGTCCCATTTTTGTCAGGATGTTTGTCCAAGTAATTACTCGGACGTGTTCGAATATGGGTCATCTGAGATGAAAAACTAGGTCACTTGACCCAAAAATCGAAAAATCTTGTTAACACTCTAGAGGCTACATTTTCAGTCCAAATGTTCTGGAAATTTGACAGAAAGGTTGTTTCGTTGATTTCTAGCTCAAGTTCAAATATGGGTCATCTGGGGTCAAAAACTAGGTCACAAAGCCCAAACTTGGAAATACCTTGTAAACAGTCTAGAGGTATCATTTCAGTCCAAATAGCCTGGAAATTCGTAATAAAGGTTGTTTCGATGATTTCTAGCCCAAGTTCGAATATGGATCATCTGGGGCCAAAAACTAGGTCACAGAGCCCAAATATGGAAACACCTTGTTAGATAGATAGATAGATATCTTTTATTCCTCCAGGTTGGAGAGCAAAACATATATACATATACAGAAGGTTAATTACAACAGTGTGTATAATATTATGGATTATTGCAATATTATTGCAATGTACAAATAAACATATACAAATGACATAATACAAAAGTGATAATAGTACTGTCAACATACAATGACATTAATAGCTTGTATATACATATACATATATATAGTCTGTAAAGAATTTGTTAGCGGTACTAATTCAAATTCAAACTAACATATAACATACTGCAATATCGTAATAAGCCGCATTTCTATATTACAGCCAGTGGCAAGGTTGTCTTAACGAAAATCGAAAATTAAGACATTTAAGCTCAGGCTAATAAGTATGATATTGGCACAGCATTAACTTAGTAATCTGCACAATGAAGTTGCCAGGTTCAAATGGCGAAGACTTCTACCGTTGTTGTCAGTAGAAATTTTCAAAATGAACTGACACTGTTCGTTGCTATTGATGTTTAATATTTGTAAGAACAGGGTTTGACTTAAATCACATAACGCATCCCAAACTAGCTTTCTTTTAGCCTCATTAGCAGGGCAAAAGCATAGTACGTGTTCTGTAGCATTCTCTGTAAGCAAACCGCATCGGCTGCAGCGCATTACAAAGTGTTTTGAAATTAACTGTCCAGCAGCTTTAAGAAGCGTGGTGCATATTATCGTTCTTTTATTTTCGTTCCTCGCAACAGTCCAGAGTTTTGAACAGTGGCCATCCGCAATGATATTTGGATATAGCCATTCATTATCAGGCACCAGAGTGTTTAACAATGATGTTTTCACATATATTAGCACGTTTCTCTTCAGTATATGTTTCCAGGTCAACTTTGAAGGAAATGTCCCGCAAATAAGAAATTGTTCTAAAACATTATGCAGCCCGTACTTGTTTAAAATTCTCACACTATCTTGTATAAAACCAAGGCGCTGTTGTTCGCCGTTTGAAAAGCGAACAAGACGATGGATGATAATAACTTTCGCTAGGTAGTTATCCTGCAAACGACATAATTGGCCGAACATGAGCAGCTTTTTATGATCGATGTATGTTTCTATCGGTAACGCATCCAGTGTAAGAAGAGCAAAATTTACATTGACATATTTTGGCATTTGTTGGATGTGCTTTAAACAAAATCTATGCGCACGCTCCAGGTGTAATATTTCACTCGATGAGTAGGTGTTCCATGTCTCACACCCGTATAGGGCCTTTGGGAGAACTGCTGAAATATATATTGTTCTCAGTGTCAGAGGGTTCAATTTTTTTGGATGTAACCCAGAGTTTAGGACATTCAAATACGATCCACGCAATTTAGTACACGCTTCGCGCATTGCTTGTTTCGATGAAAGATTTTTGCCCGTTATAACTCCAAGGTGGGTATAATTGTCACATTCGTTGATCTTGTCAGGTCCAAGTTCAAAACAGCGGTCAAGTGGATGACTGACTTTTTCGTTGAACACCAGGACTTTGCATTTGTCCGAGTTATAAAAATATCTCCATTTCCTGGAATACTGGCAACAGATGACTAACATTTGGTCCATGGCTGATTTCGAGAATGATAGTAGTACCATGTCATCTGCTACAGTTGGTGAACTCATGTTTTGACCATAAAAACACAGTCCCAAGCCACTATGTTCTATTTGCCTTATAAGCCCATCGATAAAAACTAGGTACATAATCGGCGAGCACTTCCGGCCCTGTGGGCAGCCTTGTAACACGGGGAAGTCATCTGACATAAGACCTTGATTGTTAACACAGCTACGAGAGTGAAAAAGTAGTTCCTTCATGGCAATTAACGAAGTATCATCAATGTCACACTGTTTAAGTTTAAATAATAGCCCAAGGTGCCACACATGGTCAAAGGCTTGACGGCCATCTAAAAAGCACAAGTAAACGAGTGACGATTTTTCTTTGGCAAAATGTAGGCTTTCGCGCAAGACGAACGATATCATAATACATGCAAGTCCCTTTTGAAATCCACCTTGCTGTTTACTGAGGTTTTCTAACAGTTTATTTTCGCATCTTTCTAACACAACAGCTTCATACAGTTTAAGAATAGATGAGGACAAGGTAATAGCGCGATAATTGCTAGGCTCATCTTTTCGCTTTTTCCCGCCTTTGTGTAATGTAATAATGACCCCTTTCTTCATTTTTATTGGTATATATCCACACCTCAGCATACTTGAGAACATACTTGATAATACAGGAGATATAATTTCTTTTGTGTTCTTTAAATGTTCATATACAATGCCGTCATCATTTCCCGCTTTTCCGTTCGGTAGAGTCCCGATTATTTTGCGCACAACATCACTTGATACAAATGCCTGCGGGTCTGGTTTTATCGACTTCAAAGTTTCTGCAATACTTGTTGTCACTAAACGCTCCCATTCATTATCAAAATACGGGGAATTCGATTGTGAATAAAGTTTTTTAAAGTAAAGTCCCCACTGGTTTGTTTGACCCTCGCGGCTTCTGTGAACTACACCATCAAATTTTATGCCGGCACCGTTCCCTTGTCTTGATGTTTTCTTTTTGGCATTGACGTGTTTCCAAAAGGTAACAGAGTCCCTTTCAGCGTCTTCATCAAGTTGCCTGTCCAACGTATCTAAGTATATTAAAATTGCATTTCTGTGGACATAGCGGAACTTGCTTTTAGCAGATTTATAGTCGATAAATTCACTCTAGAGGTAACATTTTCAGCCCAAATGTCCTGGAAATTTCTCAGAAATGTTTTTTCGTTGATTTCTAGCTCAAACTCGAATAGGGTCATCTGGGGTCAAAAACTAGGTCACAGAGCCCAGATATGGAAAAACCTTGTTAACACTCTAGAGGTAACATTTTCAGCCCAAATATCCTGGAAATTTTTCAGAAAGGTTGTTTTGATATTTTTTTAAGTCAAGTTTGGAATATGGGTCATCTTGGGTCAAAAACCTTGTAAACACACTAGAGGTACCATTTTCAGCCCAAATATCTTGGAAATTTGTCAGATACATGTAGGTTGTTTTGATTATTTTTAGGTGAAGTTCGAATATGGGTATTCTGGGGTCAAAAACTAGGTCACAGAGCCCAAGTATTAAAAAAAATGTTTACTCTCTAGAGGTTACATTTCCGCCCAAATAATCTTGAAATTTGTTAGAAAGGTTGTTTCGATGATTTCTATGTCATTTGATGATGGGTCATTTGGGGTCAAAAACTAGGTCACAGGGCCCTAGTATTGAAAAGCCTTGTAAACTATTTAGAGGCTACATTTTCTACCCAATGTCAAAAACTACTACATGTAACAAAACACTGCCAGGCTACTGACAAGTCTTGGAAGGGGCTTACACGTCTGCTTATAGTAGACTTCTATAAAGTTTTCTTCAAATCCTGACCCTTGTGTCAAATTTATCCCCGCCCAACAGTTTAGACCATCTAGGGCCATCATGGATCTCTTGTTTACAATTCTGTTCACAGGCAATAAAAATCGATTCCAAAAATTAATCCTTAAACTATAACCAATAAGTCCTTGTCATTACCAAAACAGGTTATGTAAATTCATGATTTTTTTTATACAATTAGCTTGTTTCCTTACAATAGTACAAACTGGAATGCGCCCACACTCATCGGCACACTTTTAGTTCCAACAGGAATACGCCCACACAGGAATACGCCCACACTCATCAGCACACTTTTAGTTCCAACAGGAATACGCCCACACTCATCGGCACACTTTTAGTTCCAACAGGAATACGCCCACACTCATCGGCACACTTTTAGTTCCACCAGGAATACGCCCACACAGGAATACGCCAAAATCAGGCACAAAATAATGACCAAAAGCTAGCATTGTGTAGATATATATTTTTCATTCCTCAAAAGGGGAAGCAAAACGTATATATACAAAAGTGTATATTTTTCAATGAACATACAAATGATACTTACAAATAATTAAAACATAAAAAGACAACAAATATACTATAGCAGAAGGACAAACATCTGCAACCTTGATTTAAAATGTATCAACATAAAAGATATTATATAAGTTATCAGATGAAATATTTCATAGATAATATGCACTTTACATAAAACATTATTGTTTAAGTTTCATTAGCCATGTATTTCTCCTATTAAGCATAAGTTTTGTTGCAAAAAAAATAGAAGCTAATTTATGCACAGTATTGATCAGTCTTTGAAATTACAAATGTTTTTGTTTGCCTTAGTAAACAAGCAATTACAAGTATTCATACTTTCTCCAGTTAATTATTCTAACACTTTTTTTAATTAATTTGGTATCATTAATATTATAATAAACAAATCTCAGCTTATTCTTATGAGTATATATAAAATATAAATACTATTCTAACAATTTACTCATCCCAAGGGCAGTTCCAGGAATTGACATAAGAGGGGGCGTAACTTAGGGGGCAAAACCTTTTGACATTCTCCCCTCTCTCAAACCCGAAATTAAAAGGGTTTAAAATGTAGGCAGAGGTGTTGGGTTCTCCCCCAAGAAAATTTGAACAATTTCTTGGGAGAAAAAAATGCATTTTGAGCGTATTTTATTTAAAAAAAAAGTGTCTTCAATATTAACATACAAAGTAAACTTGGATGATTTAATGGAGGCATGTGCCGGGTGGCCCCCACCCCACCCCTTGAATTCGCAATTGCATCCAATTACCACTTCTTAATGAAATAAAATGAAAATACATGCAGCTATGATATGGAAATATATTGCACTTGATTCATTCACCCATTTGATAAAATAGCGTAAATAATTTGAATTTGAACTCTCTGCAGTTAACAATAGTCACTTGTGATCATTCTAATGTGCCCCTTTCATCACACACACAGTAAAGGGTACATAAACATGTCTTTAAGCAGCAAATTATGAAGGAGCTGTCATCTTTGCAGTGTCTTCAGCTGGTCTTGTATTTCTTCTAGACTAGCCACACTGAAAATCACAAATAGCATGCATCAGTCTTCGAAATTAGCAAAAGCCCTGCACTGATAAAATGCTGTCAGGTCTAGTTTAAATATGGAATTTTATATAGGACTTGTGATGTTTTTAGGCAAGCACAACTGTAAGAATTGGGTTTTCTTCATCTAATAGTCCAATTTCCATGACTGAGTTATTGAAATATATAGGTTTTATTTAATCATACACTGCTTTTTGAATTTGAAAATATTGTTATTTCAGTAAACAATGTTTTATTGATTTGATGACAAAGTATTGAATAGGATTGTATGGGATATTATGCACATAAGACAATGAATTTTAATATGATAAATCAGCCAAAAATACTGTTACATGGTTTGTATTATAGGGATGGTAGTATTAGTGAAAGCATTTATATTATGAAATATATAAATTATCATTATGAAATATATAAATTATCATTATTATATAAATAACAAGAGATGTTTCTCAAACATCCCCCCCCCCCGAGCGCCATGTTGTCAGGATTATTTGGACAATTGAATGAAATATGCATGGATCGAAATGACAGCTGATTTGTCATTGACATTGGATGCCTTTAAGGCAGTTTTAAGATTATGACCATTCAAAGTGTGAGGATAGTAGGTACATGTTTTAATCATGTTCAGATGATGACTGATATTTGCAGATAAAATGTATCCTCTAAGCAGCAGGGAAAAAGTAAATATGACAAAATTTAAATGATGAATATGAGTTATGACCATGACCTTTGAGTCTATAAGCTCAAACTCCATAGGAGTCATCAACTGGTCACCAAAAACTAAATGTCAAGTATAGGGTCATGGGTGCAGGCATTGTCAAGTTATCACACAGACAAGCATTATGCATTCAAGGTCACTGGGACCATGACCTTTGACTTGCTGACCCCTAAAATCAAACAGGGTAATCTACAGGTCAGGCCCTACCTCCAAGTCAAGTTTGAGGGCCATGGGTGCAGGTATTGTCGAGTTATCCCTCTTGACAACCTTTTATCAGTAAAGGTCACTGTGACCTTGGCCTTGGACCCGATGACCCCTTAAATCAATAGAAGTCATCTACTGGTCAGGCCCAGCTTCCATGTCAAGAGTGATGACCAAAGGTCTAGGCATTGTCGAGTTATCACTCAGAGAAGCTTTGGTCTACCGACCTACCTACCTACCGACTGACCAACATGTGCAAAGGAATATACACCTCTTCTTCGAAGGGGGGCATAATATAAAATATATATAAAAAATAATTAAGATTTAAAATTATATATCATTAGTAGTGCTACCTTCTTTCAATGGCGGTTTGTCTGCAAAATAAGAGAAAAAAATCCTTTACAATGCAATAAATGGATATAACATCTGTCACTGACATTGAAGCATTATACAGGGGATATTGTGAAAAAATAATAACAATAATAATAATAATAAAAATAATAATAATAATAAATAATATTAATAAAAAAAATAATGAATAATAATGATATAACTATTTGAATTATCATGACAACTTAAATTGTCATGTATAACACATTTGTACTTACTGATATTCAAACTGGGTTTTAATCAGGTTCATCTTTTTTAATGTCTGCAAAAAAATGAAGTATTAATAATATAGGTAATACGGGTATCCTACTAGCATAAAAATCAATATTTTATTAGAAGGTTAAATTCAGGTATATAATCAAATGAGTGCCAAGAGTAGTAGATTTTGAAATGCAAAGGCAATTATCGCAAAATAAGCTTCATGATATATTTTAATTATAAATGGCAATTTGTATGAACTGTTTGGCAGGCTATCATCATCAAGACAATAGACCAATGGACTTTAACATTTGTCATAGAGACATACATGTATCCTAACAATTACTACTCACCTCTGAAGAGTTATGGATGAATGACTCTTGTGAAGAGAAATTTTTGGCAGCTTGACTCAGTAACTGAAATAAAAATAATTATTCTTCAACTTTTTGTTGTTATTTATTTAATCTTGTCAAATAATAAGACATTATGACCTGGAGTATGAGTAGTGTACTGTAGTGTATATATGGTGCAATTTCCTGTATTTTCAGCGAATATAAAGCAAGATTTTAACATCAGAAATTTAGGGGGAAACCCCTGTTTGTGTTACACGCTTCCTAGTCAAATAGCCCCAAAGTCAAATAGCCCCCATTTTGGTCAAATAGCCCCCACTCACATTTCAAAATTAGTCAAATACTTTAATAGCCCCCAAGAAACGTCCCCACTTTTTTTTTTTTTTTGATGATATTTAAAATTGGTATGGTGTTTGTATAAGATAATTTTCAAATTCAACTTTTTTCTTTATACAACATGTAGAATTTACTCTAATAGATAGACTAATTTGTACTCGCTACGTCGTATACTATACAGCATCTTTACAAAGTAAAACTAAGGCCAAATAAAAAAATAGGTGCGTTTCAGGTGTTTTTTTATATATTTTTTTTTTGATATATTGATTTCAGTAACTGTTGACTCAGAAAGTAACAAAAATAAAAGTCATCAATTTAAGGTTTATCAGTAGTTTTTAAGCATGTTCCATACTTCAAAGGAAACATTCTTTATTTGTCTGGTTAAATACTTTGACAATGATGGTTGGATTTCAATTAAGTTATGGTACACCACTCTGCTATTATTTAAGACTTTCCAGGAATGGTTTTACTTTTCTTTATGCACCCTTTTGCTTTCAATCACCCTCTGTAGAATGCTAACCTCCCTGTAACATAATTACATGAAGAGTGGGACAGCAAATTTACCATATAAGCCATCAGCTAAGGAAACCTCAATGCTGTCAAGAGGACCTGGGGGTTCAGGTTTGAAGAACAAGTAACATGCAGGTTTTATTGCCAAAATTGCACTGACATATCAATCCGAAAGTCAGTATCTGACACATTTGTATCTGACAAGAAAATATAGTTCAAGAATTGAAATATACCTGCCACACAAGCACAAACTACCCGTAATTCACCTTAGAGTTCGGACAATCTAAAAATTCGGACATCCATTATTATTTTCAAAAATAATTTATTTTAAGTAACTAATTTTCAGACACCCAAAGGACATCGATTGTAATTTTTACAATTATGCACCAGTCAATTGTAACGACGCCCCCGCCCCCCAGGTCCGGGGGATAACCGAGGAAAAGGGCCGTGGTTTTACTTTCCAGGTGCCCCCGCAGGGCCGGGTAACCACGGTGGTTTTGTCATAGCGCCAGATTTAGCGAAGATTGGGCCTTATATAGAGTCACTGGGGGGGGGGGGGCATTTGGCCGGGTTTTAACCATCAGTTCGTCCCCGCAGGGCGGGGATTTTACCCGGGGTTGGCTGGGCCGAAAGTCAAAGTCCCGGCTATTCCCCGGACCTGGGGAGCCGTGGTTACAATTGACTGGTGCATTACTAAGTCTCACAGACAAAAATTATTGATCTTTATCGTTACAATGCCTGGCTAGATTACCCAAACCGTATACATCACTGTGACAAATTAGTTAGTTACTACCCATCCTAAACGATTTATTGCCTGTTGAAAAGGATGTGTAATATATTTAATGGAGGATTAAAGAAACAACAAGAGCAATCAAGACATTAAGAAAAGACAGACATGACATGTTTGCAAAACGATCCGCCAATAAACTTTGAAACTTGTAATGTTCCACACTTTTAATATAGACTTTATGAAGCAATAACCGTAGAGTAATACTCATTGTAACATCAATAGAACAATAAAAGTCAACGCATTCAATGATACAGGTAACTATTTAATGTGATGAATTAAAGTTAGAAATGCAATACTTAAGTTACAATCGAAAATACCACCCAGACACATTAATCCTGCATAACAATATCCATGTTTTCCATGAGATCCTCGTGGGTATAACTGAGAGTTATGTGACGTCACACAATGTGACTGTTTGATCTGAAGCCGATAAAAGGTGTTTATTCTTTTCAATGCATGTATAAAATGGTGTTGAATGGGATTTAATTAACTTGATGAAGGAGTTACACTTATAGGCGTAATAACCATTGATAACTACGGATAAATTAATAAGTGGTATAATGCAGACATGAAGAAAAAAGGCAGGTTTACCATACATGTAGATAAAATGTAAAAATGGTAATTTTCTATGAATTCGGAGAGCGAAAAATTAATTATTTTAAGGTGTCCGAACTCTAAGGTGAAGTACAGTACACTCAACGAGTTAGACCCACTTTCCGTTTCCCTCCGTGGATTTTTGCTATCACGGCCAACACAATGATTTTATGGACTGTCCGCTTTCCTCAGAGTTTGAATTTAAGGCCCTCGGAGGGTGATAAGTCGACCGAAGAATAACAAACTCGGCGTTCCTCGGAGGGGTTAACTCCGCGAAACTCTGCGGACACTAGATAAGAATCTACGCTAAAGTTATATTTATTTTATTAAAATTTTTAACAGTTTACGATGGCTCCAGTAACTTGCTATTATTCTTTTCCCTCTGCCTGTTTTGCATGAAGTTAGCTTACCACAAGAATGCAGTTGTATTTCACTAGTTGCACATGCATCTTATAAACGTGTTTTCTAATGACTGATAAACACATTTCTTCCGAGAAATTCTAGGTTACACATTTTCGGAAAATCAGGAGGTCAAACACTCGTTCAAAGTTCACAGCGCATGGGCCTTCTTGCCTCGTTTTCTGTGGAAAGGTCATGGTTCAGAATCGTGTAAATAGTCGGCTGCTTTATGATGCAATAACTTAGTGGATATACATTAATGATTCAATGTTTATAATTCAAGACAATATTCAATTGGCTTTTACGGACATAAATACAAATTAAACGTTGGTACATGTAAGAACTTTTACGCTTAACAATGTGCATAAGCATAAAAATAAATAACTTCTAAACAAGAATGATTTCTTGCTTATCTGATTAGACTCGGAGTTCCGCCGCGGGATCATAAAATCTGACGATTCTCAACGCTATCGTTCATATTAAACTCGGCGGTAAGCCAGCCACTCGGAGGAACTCGGGGGGATTTTAGCGAGGGCAACAGTTTTACCCTCGGAGGAAACACGCGATCATCGACTTTATCCCTCGGAGTGAGCGAGGAAAGTGGGTCTCACTCGTTGAGTGTACTGTACGGTCAATACATTTTGAAATCCAACTCTAATATTGTCAACTTTACGTACATACATTTCGTAACAAATGCTTTTCATACCCAAGTCACATTTTTATCAGGGAAAAAATAGGTTAGGATCGGCGGGAAAAAATAGGGTCGGTCGGGTAACCTGAAACAGACCTATTTTTTTATTTGGCCTAATAAATAAATGCAAGCAAGTGTAGTTTTATGTTTTTCTTAACTTATTTCACGAATTTATGACAAAAAGATTACGAGTACATAATTATATTGGGGCTTAGCAAACATTATTCATATTGTGCTTAATTAATTACTATTTTAGCATATTATCTATGTTTCAAACATATGCGTTCACATTTATATGATTATTGCACACAGTGATAATCTTTTCTAATTAATAAATCTTTAATATGTGCAGATTATTTTTAATATATTTTAAAACATTTTAATTGTCAACAATGTTATGTCTTGAAATCAGTTTATAAATGTTTGATTAGCGATTATGTAATTGCAATATATCTTAAAAATATTACAACTTACCTTCAAATATAATTTCAAATAATAAAGGAGTGGGGGCTCTTTGACCAAAATGAGGGCCTTTCAACCAAATTGGGGGCGTTCTGACCATTTTTTCCAGGTGGGGGCCATTTGACCAAAAGTGTAGGGGCTATTTGACCAAAATGGGGGCGTTTTGACTTGGGGGCTGTTGAACTTGGGGTCTATTTGCCCAGGTTCCTAAATACATGAACTGATGAATAGTATAACCTAACCTTCAATGGAACGTGAATACATTAAGATAAGTTCGTCTATTCTATATGCTATGAACAGACCTCGTTGCTTTTAGATGAACGGATAACATGTCGAACAAGGGATCCAAGATCGTTGACATTTGCTGTTACTTTTTCTTTCAATTTTAGTTTTGTTTCCTGATTCCAGCTGGAGGAACTCATGGTTGCTTTGATTGGCGAGATCTTAAACTGGTACACCGTTCTGTTTGATGTTTTGTTTAAAGTTATTTTCCTTATAACTTTCAATGATTGATATAAGTACGCGAGTTTTTCTGAAAAAATATGCTGTGAAAGTTTTTACTAAACAATTGCTTAAAATAATTTGGGCACGTTCATTAATGAATCAAGTCCAGAAACGGTAATGTTTATAAATTAGATAAATGTCGACACCGGTTGCAGGTAACCATTGTAATATATGAAATATGTTTTTTTAATCATTTAGTGTACTGATTAGTTTTTAAGAAATAAAAATACTTACATAAGATCCCGTTTTTCATTCAAAAAAAATAAAAAGTCCAGTTATTGTGTAAATAAAGCATTTTACAAGCTGTAACACAAGTGTAACAAATTCGGACATTACATTCTAATCGGACAGCCCAACTGCACTGTTTAAGAGTAATTAAAATTTTATTTGATCTCTGCATACCTTAACATCATAACAGTACAGTTGTCCTACTAACCAAAGGAAATCAAAATTTTCGGAACACCTAAGATGCCTTATAAGGACAGTGTCTGAAAGAGTCCTAGCCACAATAATGCGCGTTTAGGGAACGTTTTTTAACATTTGGATATTTAATGTGTTCCCTATAACGCCACAAGTCGATTTATGTATACCAGTGTAAAATAAAATATTAGACTATTACATTACAACAACACTGAATTGTTAAAAGAAAACATAAAAGGGACACATAAATGATATAATGGTTAATACCTTTTATTTATAACTTAAGTTTTCCATGATAAACTGACGCTGATCGGCTTCTGTCAACTTTTCACTGCCATATTGGGTTAGCCACTATTAGTATATTTATCCTACGCAGTGACCTCCCCTGTTGGGACATCGATAATCTTGATACATTATTCATAAGGTTGATTTTTTTTCGACTGTTTTCCTGATTAGTATATAGATATAAATGTATTTGTTTTATTAAAGCTTTTAATAAACCTTATTTATATGTGTTCACATTTTTATCAAATATTGATGCCCTTAACTGAAGACTACCCGATTTCAAATGCGCATTTTATTAGTGGAGTTTAACTGGAACAGGTGCGCGTTATATTTGCGCTAAATATACTTAGCGCTGGGATCTTGGCTAGGAAAACAACAAGTGGTATATGGACGCGAAGAGTCGCCAACACAAAAATTATCAAAGACTCTGAAGCGGCTGTTTATATGGACTAAAAGAGTCCCTGAAACCATAGGGACAGGGCACGTACTTACCAAACAGTACACACATGCTATCATCCCCAATTATCACTAATAATGAAGGCATAAATGTACCTTAGAATATTTATAAACATAGGGGAACTTTAAAAAGTAGTACTACTAAATCACAAGAAATCATATTTTAAGATATATATATATATAGAAAGGGAGAAATCCCTTTTAATTACCATAATAAACTTGTTCCAGTGGCCATTACTATGACAAATTAAAGCGTGTTCTTAGGTTTTCAACTTGCAAAAGTTGTTAACCTTATGCTTATCTTCTACTTGTTTTTACATGTATGATTTAAAGAATTTTATAAAATTTACTGTTAGCATTTACATATTATGATAAATACTGAACGGTAAAACTCTCAGCCTATTGTTCTTGTAGCCATGAGTGAGGAGCTAGATGAGACTGTATGTAAACAGATGAAGGGCCTGGTTGAGCTTCTCTCCACATCAGGGAAGCCAATCCTCAACCAAGAGGTGATGAAAAAGTTCAAAAAGCTATGCAGGTAATGATAAATAATTTTTGTTTTACTTTATAAAAGATCCAGATAGCAATTTATACGTAAGAGTTAACTGTAGGTAAATATTTAAATATAATATATATGTTTTGAAAGAGATCATGAGCAGTTTAAGTTTCATTACATATGCCATTTCATTTTTTTTGTTGACTGTACAAGGAATGACGTCACCATTACGTCATATGTACTTCCATTGTGTGGAAAATTCTCAATAAAAAAAAATGTTCTTATGATTGATAGACATGTTTTCACATGCTCAATACACTGTAAATCAAAATTATCATTATTGCTGAAACTTTTATACCTTAAGTATCTATTCTTGCTTGATTTATCATTTAGAGTAGAGATTAAAGCCTAAACCTCTGCCCTATAGTTGAAAAGTCATTTTGGAAGATCTGTCATGGCGGACGGTGCAATTTTTAGAGTTTGTTTTTCAAGTGGAGTGATTTTTCTTAGGAATAACTTGACCCCCCTTTTTTATTGGCTTAAAAGGTAATTTAAAGCTTGTACTTTAAGAATATATGTGGTTATCATAGCCTGCATTCGCTCGAAATGCCTTTAAATGTTGTCGGAAAATTATAATTTTACATTGAATTACATAGGGAATAACAATGGTGGTGTGTAACCTACAAGGCAATTGAAGTCAGAATTGTTGTATGACTTATTAAATTAAATGCAAAAGTTTCTAAAAAGCCAAAACAAAAATATGTCTGTTTCCTGTTACATGCTGAAAAATAATGGGTCAGTAGTTTGGGGTTGTTGTTTTTTAGGTACTTTTCTGTACATATCATTAACACTCAATGTGTTTTTTATAGGCATTTTATTTGCGTTATTGTTGTCAATCTTTGTTCATTTCAAAAATGGCTAGTAAAAACTTGTTTCCATGTTTACATATTCATACCGGAAACGGAAACATTTGTTTCTCAGTGACTTAGACTAAGCTTGAACAAGACTAAAATATAATTATCAGAACAGGCTAGAGATCAATAAAAATGCCTTTTTAATTTTTGTGCAGTAAAAACCTTTGGTCAGTGGTAAAAAAACCTACTAGGATCAGAATTTATTTTTAGGCTTTATTAGAACTATTCTATTTAAGAGTGGCTTTTAGTTGGTAAGCTTAATATATTATTTACAAATCATAACTGATGGGAAGCTTGTGAATGAGTGTAGCCTTTTAGTGTTTTATTGTTCATGTAACATTGGCAGCCTGTATTAGTGTTCATATCAATGTGTTAAATATAATATTTTTGTATATTTACAGGACATCAGATGCATATGTCAACCATGCATTTGAACTGCTGATGCAGCAGTTGCATATAAAGCATGCCGAGGTTCGTCTGTCCGTCTGTCAAATGGTGGATGAGCTGTTCCATAGATCTCATGTGTTCCGTGAACTGATCATAGAAGACCTCCAGACTTTCATAGACCTCACTACAGGTATGATATATAGTTTGTTATTATAATCTGTATTGGTGCGATGAGGCAGTTGTGCACAAGTTTAAAAAACATTTAACGCTTCCCATTCCATTATGTAAATTAAGGATCATTATTAAACATTTTGGGGGATTAGCAAACAAAGTTTGTTGATATAATGCTTTTTTTAACATTTTAATTGCTTTATAGAATTGCTAGAGTAACTATACCAATGATCAATCTTGAGAAACAAAATGTAATAACACTTAACCTCCTTTTTCTATTCAGAATTGTTCATTTTATTTTTAATGCTGATATATGTGTTGGCCAGTTAGACTGATTTCACTATTACTGTATTGTTTAAGGTCTCAATAAGCTAGTTTGCCTACCTGCCCCAAAAGCTGTGGCTATGAAGATGAAAGAACTGGCTATAAAAACGGTCTATCTTTGGCATGATAAATATGGGCCTGCATACAAGAAGCTGGCTCTTGGATATGAGTTCCTTAAAACATGTAAACAGGTGAGTACAGATAATCACTTCAAAAGATTCAGGGAGTCTATATTACTACTTGAAATAATTATTTAAATCATTTTATACTATGGCATCGGAATTGATATGTCTACAAACAAAGAGTTTTCACTTGGATATAATGCACCAGTCAATTGTAACCACAGCCCCCCCAGGTCCGGGGAATAGCGGGGACTTTGACTTTTGGTCCAGCCAAGCCCGGCAGAATCCCCACCCTGCGCGGACGAACTGCTGGTAAAACCCCTGCCAAATGCCCCCGCACCCCAGGGACCCTAGGTAAGGCCCATTCCCAGCTATACTTGGCGCATAGACAAAACCACCACATTCACCCGGCACTGCGGGGCCACCTGGAAGGTAAAAACACGGCCCATTTCCCCCGCTATCCCCGATATACCCCCGGACCTGGGGGGCCGTGGTTACAATTGACTGGTGCATAAGTTTCTGGTAAAAAGGTTAGTTGCAGCTTGTTAGCTATTGGAGACATTCTGGCATATTTGGTATTTTTAGACTTAGATGTCTGATACATTGTCTTGTATAACTTTGGCATGAAAAACATAAACCTTTGTACATGTCAGCCATTTGTTGTATGTTCCTGAGAACACACTGAAAGTCATACAAGGCCACCAGGCTTGAGCATAATATAATAAACATTCTGGTTAGGGCATTCACCTTTTTAACTGAAAGATAATTTGATCAACTCCAGCCTCTTATATTAAGTGCAAAGTTTTGAAATAATTAGCTTTTTTCCATATGTTGACAAGCTTGCATTGCTCTTAATCAAAAGGAAAAGTCACAGAGATGAATTTGAGATTAACCATTAAATTCACTATGAGCTTTACACCATATATAATTCTGTCGTGTAGGTTGAGTTTGAAGGTGTAGCGGCAGATGTAGCCCTAGAGCGCCGCAAACAGGAGGAAACAGAGAGAAAACTGGAGGTGGCCAGGCAAGATAGGCTGGCGAAAGTAACCAACCAAATGTCAGGTGGGCTGATGGGTTTGTTTTAAGATCAATCTTGCATTCACTAATTTGTTAGGTTTTTTTAGATGCTTACAAGCTGTTGTCATCTCTTAATGAATGTCAACTTTCTGAAGTGTTTCCTTTAAATTGTTTTCAAAGCCAATTGCTATCCACTCATAGGCAGTGGTCTTGTTTCAGGTACAATATCTTACACAATTATTTTCAAAATGCCTCTTTACTATCAAATGGAAGTCATGGTTCAAGAAGAGACAAATATCCATTGTTTGTCTTTTATAAAATCTGAAACAGTTAGGATACCAGCACTAGGGTTTAATCCGGGATTTAAAAAGGACAAGAGGCTGCAGAAGAGGGACTTGGTGCTGAGGGAGTAGGGGGCACATTATATCTAGCTGGGAAGAACTTGAACAGTATGAAAATGACCAAATATATTAGGAATCGTGATCATTTGAAGTAATATTAGGTAGAATATGTAAGTCTTTATGTGCATGTAATCTTATTTTAAGCTTTAATAAAAAGTTGACAGACTGAATCAAGCAGGCAGAAGACTGCTCATACTGGTATCCATGAGGGCAGAAGGTTCTAATTAAGAAGGATAGGGTGCAGCGTCCTTCCATAGCTCTTTTGCTAAAACCAAACTGCTTCACTACATTATAGCTGGTATTTTGTAAAGAATGCCATAATCTGCTTGAGCCCCAGTCCCACAGACCTTCTGGACTGTCTAGGACTGAGATATGGCTGATCAGTGATCAGATCTGTCTTGGATCTGCATTGGATCCTAAATTATACCCAGTATCACCCGACCCACCCCAGATCAAGATATCTCTTGATCTGGGATGTTCTGCTTTAATCCAGGGTGCTTTGTGTTAAGCAGGCTTGGAGTGAGTGTAGCTTTAGCAGACTATATATTATCATATGTGCTATGTGGCAGATTATTATCATAAAATGCATATACATGTATGAATTATTTTTCAGACTTACAAGAAGATATAGAGCTGTGTGTAACAGAGGTTGAGAATGGCCTTGAACTTCTTATGCCCACGCCTGACCAGTTCTTTATACCAGTTGCCATGGAAACAAGCAGTGAACAGGAAGTGACATCATCAATAACATCATCAAGCAACAACCAGAAAGTTATATCATCAGAATCAAACTCATTGGAAAATAGCTTTAAGTTATCATCACAGACGTTATCAAATGCTCCATCTAATGAAGACTCACAAAAGTCAAAACTATGTGATCAGAAATCAGACTGTGATGGTGAAAATGTAGGGGAAGATTTTTTGCAAAGTTTATGTAAGTGTGGTAGTAAAATTGATCATATAGAAGAGTTCTCAGTAATTTCTCAGGGAAGAGACATATCAAAGAAAACATGCAAACATTGTCAGGATGAACCGATAAAGACCGTCGGGAATAGTGAATATGAAAAAGAAAGTGATAATGAAGACACTGCAGACAGTGATGGCTTTTCCCAACAACACGGGCTGTTTAATCACAACTTTTCATTGACTATAAATGTGGGTGGGGTAAGTGAGCCGAGAGTGGAAGAGACAGAAGATAATAAAGACATTATTGAAGATGTTAGAGGTAAATACCGCCTCATCAAGAACAGATTTCTGCCTAAAGTGAAGAAATGGGTAGAGGTAAGTGCTTGCATCAGCTTAACAAGGTTTTATTAGAATGAAATAATAGTTCCATATTCCATTGTACTGGTATGTTGTTACCATATATCTGTGAAGAAATTGTTAGAAATGAGCATTACATTTGACGTATACAGTAGCATTTAAAGCTTTGTTCGAGATAATCATATGGAAAATTTGCTTATTTTGCCAGAATGAATATATGTAAAACATATTGGAACATGAGATGACATAAATGTACTTATAATTCCAGACGTTAACTGAAAACAAGGGTGACAAGGTTCATATAGATCAGCTGCTTGATTTGCGGGTTCGTTTGGAAACAGTGGTGAAAAAGTGTGTGGAGTTGGAAATAAAGGCTGCACGACGTGCAGTAGAGGAGGAGGATTCAGGTAATCCTTCTTACTCCATTTTTCTCACAATCTCCATTATATTTCCCCATCGTATTTATGGACAAATTGTATTACCGTTTTTGAAATTGGAATGCCTAAAGAGTTTTTTGATATTTGTGACATTGACGTAATATCACGATGAAGATCTTCATCTTATGATATGTCCAGCAATAAAATTGTCCCTTAAATAAAATGGCTGTCAGTTACTATGATTTCATTTTTTTTTATGAAAATAATTTTTCAACTGCTTTTTAAATCCCAATGTAAGCTCAAAACTAATATTTTCAAGTTGAACATTGACCCTACTTACTGAGTGCAGCAATTAAATCCTATCAGTGCTACCCTGGCAACCTATGGACATGTTTTGTTAATCGACAAAAATCAGGTAACTTCTTCACATTCTCATTCAAGCCAAGAAATATTCTTGTTTCAGATTCTGAGTTTGAGGATGTCCCGGACAAGGACGGTTATGAAGAGGATATTCCGGAACATGTCAAGTTGGAGGCCGGTATGGTATTGTCACTGATTTATATGGTTGTCTAGTTTAAAGGTACTCGCTCATGTTATTGGACCAAAACTTAGTTTTCCTAGTATTGCATCTAAAAATACATCTTTTTTTTAGTCTATGATATCGAAATTGCAGAAAAAAATAGTTAAAGTGGTTTTAACCAACCCACGCCAGTAAAGCCAAGAAAAAATAAATTAAAAAGTCAACCCCAAGACCATAAGGCCACCGAGACCTTTTAAAACTGGTAGATATTTTGACCTCTGAATAAAACATTGAAAACGTCATGTGATAATGTCAATCAATCAATCATGCAACAACATAGCTGTAATTAAGTGATTATGGGCATTGCTAAAACTTGTGGTCTTTAAAGATGTTTGAACAAATATCAACATTTGCTGAAGGGTTCCTGCTTTAGGTATCTTAGTTTAAACACTCCTAATGATTTGCCACACGTTATTTCACCATACAATAAAAAGTGCATTTTAAAAAAACATGAGTGAGTACCTTTTAGAGCACTTAGTCCTTTGCCTTTTCAATATATTTCAAAAACTTTTCACTGCTGTGAAAGTTAAGATGAGTTTAATTTTAAACTTCTTTAGCGTGTTTGATGTGGGAAGAAATAAAGTGGAGGTATTGTTTTAATCTTGGACTTAATATTGTCATCGGCAGTGTGCTTTAACTTTAATGATTGCAGTAACTATGAAACCATGAAAGAGTACCTTTAACATGGATATAATTACTCAACTCATGTTAGCACTGACAATGAACAAGCTATATCTGACATATATGTTGATACCTTAACCTTCACTCTCACAGATTGACCGTTTTGACAACTTTTTTTTATTTTTTGTCTTGGAATGACCCATTTTTGCCATTATGTCTGGAAACCAGAGATAAAAGAAGGCTGACTCAAGATTAGATTTCTGTTTTTTTATATCTTTGGTCGAAAATTTTGATGTTTTATGGCATAAACATTACTAACACTTGAGGAAAATTGCAATTTTGGGTGTTTTTCGAAATATTGAGATCTGTTCTGTTGTGAGTAATCTTATATGACTGCATTGAAGGCATTGATGCCAAAAACACCTGATTCTGAGAAAATTAATTAATAAATTGTCAAAACTGTCAATCTGTGAGTGCAGCTTTAAATATTTATGTCACAAAGTTGACTCTACAATTCCAGCTATGTCAAGCACTGCCAAGCCGACCAAGCGGCGAGGAAGACCATCTAAGTCGAAACAGGCCGCTCTCAAGTGGCTAGACCAGGATCAGAGTGGTACTTATGATGTGCAACCAGGAACTTCAACTGCTGGAGCTGGTGGTTCACATATTCCAAGGTAAATATAAAAAAACTAACAACAAACTGTCTTATATCTTTAGCTCGTCTGTTTTATCTTAAGAAAAATGGTAATGTGGTGGTTACCTTGGTAATGTGGTGGTTACCTTGGTAATGTGGTGGTTACCTTGGTGATGTTGTTTTTCGCAGTGTCTACATGCAAAACATAGCAATAACTAAAACATCATTAATAATGATATCCACCTGAAACTATGTTCAAATATTACCACTGGAAATTGGGGGTATTCGGGAATGTGTGAAAGACAAACAAGGAATGTGTATTTTTATTATTATATTCTATTAACTAAGCCTTTTTGAAACAATTATAAAAAAAAAATGGAAAAAAAATCGGACTGATTTTTTACTCTGGTTTGTATAATGTCTCATTAATACTGAAGTTCTGTCTTCAACTGAAACAATAGATGGATGTGGCATCTGCCAGCTGTGCTTTTGTTTAATTTGTGTCATTGAACTGTTTTGAACTTATCATGGGAAAGTATACAATAATAGAGGTTATGCTTGTTTTTTTACCTGCTTTTTTAGTTCACCTACCTATAATTGAATATTTTAACTGATTATTCTCTGCATACTATTATAACGAACTGAACACGCTTATTTTCTATTGACCAGTGCTCTCTTTAATATGGGTTTTACTGATGTTATTGCATTTTAATGCAACCTGAATATTAAAAATGAATTTGCATTAATTATATTTCTTGGAAGTGCAATGATTGTGGTATAATTAGTCAAGACTTTTCTTTAAACAATGATTTTATATTTTTCTGTACATTCTGACTAAGCGCTCAGCTAGCTCATGCACTGTCGTCGTGTGTAGTTCTTTAGTTACTTTACTGGAAAAATAATCTAAAAATTCCAGAAACATGCAAAGAATGAGTACTGTATAAATTGTCTTTTTTAAGACTTAATTGTATTTGAAATGCATACAGTAATGCAGATGAACCATGTAAAATTCCAGACCTTCCAGCTCCAAACAAACAGGGAAAAAGGTTAGAGGAACTAAAGCTATCCCAGCTTTGAAGAAGGAGTGCACAGTCCATAACTCAATTAAGAAAGAGCAAGGTTGTGTTATTGAGGAGGGAGAATCCACCGGTCATGTCGACGCTAGTGTGGGAACAAAAGATAAAAAGAAGAGTTTGCTAGAGAAAGCTCCTGTTGTGGCATTTGGTGTGGACATCGAACATTGGGAAAGTCCAGATAAAATTAAGCCTGCAGCCAAAGTCAGGTACATCATTGTAATATAATAATATTGTCTTCATTGCCTGTGGAACCATAAAGCAACGTTTTACTACATTGACTATATAACTTTAATTGATATGTTTTATTTCATTAGGGTTTTAGCCATATTTTAAAAAGGACAAGGTGCTACAGAATAGGGACAAAGTGGAACATTGTATCGGGCAGTGAATCATTAAATCATAATGAATTGCATAGAAAATGTTAGAAATTGTGCTTTAAATATTTCATGTACTTGTATTAGGTTTAAACTACTTAACATTTATCATGTGTTTGAATTTATAATCACATTTCAAGTTTTAATCAAAACAAAATAAATATTTGATTAACCTAAGCATTTAATTCTTTGAAGGCAGGAGGGTGCAGGCGGTCCTCCATGTCCTTTTAAAAAAGGAGAGGGTGCAACACCCTCCCATAACCCTTTAGCTTAAACCCTTTTTCATACCTGTTAAATTGTCATGTAAATTATTGCATGACTTACACATAAAGTATGGAAACCAGAAAGAAATCTGTATTGCACGCTGCATTTCTGATTCTGTAATTCACAGTAGTCTAATGCACTTGTGCAAACCTAAAGAAATAGTATGTTTTTGGTCAAGTTTAACTGCACTTGTAAACTATTATTTATTAAATTTTTGTACGTACTTTAATGGTATGAAATGTTAGAAATGCTATGTTACTTGGTTGTTCTGTGGGTTTGTATGAACTATTTGCTTGCATAAAGATACATCTTGTATGGACAGGTTTTAAAATAACTTGCCACATGTTTTTGACATACATGTAACAAGACAATGTGAGGCATGCAAGATCTGTGTCCCTACCTCTTAGGTCAAGGTCACACTTGGTGTTTGTTTGCTATGGAATGCTGCATATATTTAAGGACATAGAGTATAGGTAATCTTGTCTGGGCTGTAACTTTCTCATGTATAGACAGATCTTAAAATAACTTTTGACATATCAAGTAGACGTGTCGCATGCAAGGACACACCAAGATTATGTGCCGTGTGCACAACCAGTGTTTGCTATATTTTCCCTTTCAAAATGACCTATGAATTACACTTGAGTAACACTTCATTCGTCACTTATTAATGACCTGACAAAATAAAATAAAATAACAGCAGTAGACATAATGCTTTTTAAATGATTTTCTGCAGGTATGATGATGCGAGTCGGTTCTGGGTAGCTGAGCGCGACCCTGATGACCTGGAAACTGGAGAGCAAGGGGGATCAGAAGAGGTTGCCTCCCTTACACGGCGAACGTTCACATACACAGGCGAGTTTGAACCAGTCAAGTGGAAATGTCGTGCCCCATTGAGCAATGGAAAGCTGTGTGAACGCATGGATAGAGTCAAGGTAGGGTATGTGTTAGCATTTGATGAAATGTGAGGAGTATGATGTAGTTAAGTGGTGGGAACCTTTAAAAAACAAAATTATTAGAATTTGATAAAACATTAGAGGGACTTGTCTACGTTTTGTAGTTTCAGACATCAGAAAATAATAATTTTGTGTGAAATGTGAACAAAATGCTTGAAATAATGGTAAAACATGGTAAAATAAATATATCTAAAGTAAGAGAGGTGAAAATTATTATAGGGTGCTTACCTTTCATAAGAGAAGGAAAATTTCTCCTGACCTCATACTGGTTTAAACCTAAGAAACATTTGACTCTGGCTTACAGCCGTCTTCACAATCAAGCTAAATCAAATTAAGGTAAACTGCCTATGAGTTCATCTGTATATGCTACAGTTTCCATGCCAGGGTCCTACATGTACAATACATGGATACAAAGAGGGACTGTCAACAGTGCTTTTACAGTACTTTCCGGTAAATTTGTATGATTTAATCCATGTACATATATATCTATTTAATTGACTTCTTCAGTTCATTTAATTACATTTTAGTGTCCATTCCATGGTCCTGTTATTGGTCGAGACAACGAGGGACAACCAACAGAAGCTGAGGACATTGATCGTCTAAACAGGGAGAGGATACATCGAGAAATAGGTATTAAAGCCATTGAAGTTGGTATTTACATGTAAACTGCAAGCCCGGAGATTTGTGGGTTTTGGACCAGCTGTGATGCACAAATTATTAAGTACTTTAAATATCATCAGACTAAATATGCAAATGAAAAGTAAAAAGTACCGGGGTATGTTTCTTCAACAAACCTGCAGTTCTTGAAACTTTTGCATTTCGAAAAATTGTCGTTTACTCTAGTATTGCAACTTTGTTAAGATAATGCAATAATTTTATTGGAGATTCCAAGTGAAATTTTTTTGAACAAGATTCACAGACCAATAAACAGGTTAATAGGTCTGTGGTGCTATGAACTACAATCTTTGCCAAACTTAAATTAACTTAAATTAAGTACGAAATATTCACATTGACACCAAAAGTAAATATGCTTTCTTGATTTAGCAACATGTCAAATATGACAATTAAAATGTTAATTGCTTAAACTTCATTGGCTTTACTTGCATTCAATATGAATGCATATTGTAGAATAGCATGGAAGTACAAGTAATGACCACAATCCTCTCCTTACAGAGGAAGCCTCAACGAGTAATGGCGACAACAGTGAGGGAGGTGCCAGGGGGAAGGGTAAGGGCAAGGGGAAAGGAAAGGCAAAGAAGAGGAAGTATCCAAACCTTACAGACATTCAAGATACAGAAACTAGTAGGTCACGACTGGAGGCTAAGATATTTAACAGGTGGGAATTTTATTTTATATTCCCATTATTATGTTATAAAACATAAGTATATTTATATGGGCCATCTTATCATTAAGCTACGACAAACAGCTCCTTTTGCTGTTTTGACACATTCTATTAATAGTGTGGTGTAAGGCCTTCACCAAATTTGTCAAAAGTTTTATTTTGTTGGTTAGATAAATCCATGGTATCTTGACAAAACCCATGCTACCTATTTACAAGAGAGTCAGAGAGTGGAGACAAGGCTTGGTTAAATGTAAAATATAGCTCATGTAATACATCATCATGACATTCTAAACATCTGTCCAGTATAACACTGTGTGTACCTTCCTATCGAAGCTGGTGTATTTTGTGGCACTTAAGCCACAAACCTGCGAGGTTGAGTTAGATCAAGAATTTCAGTTGAATACTTAAATTTGGTCACAAATAATTTTCATGTTTTACTTGCAAAATGAAATACAGTTTGCCTAAATTGAATTTTTAGCTTTTTGTTTCGAAGTATATGATATACTTACTTAGAAATATTCATGAATCCCAAAGAGCAATTCTGCAAAATGTTCTTTGATAAGATGCATTTTAAGACTGTCAAAAAAAACTGTACGAAACTTCAAAATAATGCATATTCTGATGTGTGTATTAGGAATATTACCATAAAGGATTGTTTAATTCAGGACCACTTTACGCAAGGTGAACAACGCCCTAGATGCAGCTTCAATGAAGAAACTAGCTGAAAAATTCAGCAACCAGTTCAACTACAGTCTGAACTGAACAGCACAAGATGACTAGTCTTTACTGAACAACACAAGATAAAAAAGTCTGAACTGAACAACATAGCCTTCATTGAATGGCACAAGATAACAGCCTTCATTGAATGGCACAAGATAACTACAGTCTTCACTGACCAGCACAAGATAACTTCAGTCTTCACTGACCAGCACAAGATCACTACAGTCTTCACTGACCAGCACAAGATAACTTCAGTCCTCACTGACCAGCACAAGATCACTACAGTCTTCACTGACCAGCACAAGATAACTTCAGTCCTCACTGACCAGCACAAGATAACTACAGTCTTCACTGAACAGCACAAGATCACTACAGTCTTCACTGACCAGCACAAGATCACTGCAGTCTTCACTGACCAGCACAAGATAACTACAGTCTTCACTGACCAGCACAAGATCACTACAGTCTTCACTGACCAGCACAAGATAACTTCAGTCCTCACTGACCAGCACAAGATAACTACAGTCTTCACTGAACAGCACAAGATCACTACAGTCTTCACTGACCAGCACAAGATCACTACAGTCTTCATTGACCAGCACAAGATCACTACAGTCTTCACTGACCAGCACAAGATAACTACAGTCTTCACTGACCAGCACAAGATCACTACAGTCTTCACTGACCAGCACAGATCACTACAGTCTTCACAGACGAGCACAAGATAATTACAGTCTTCTCTTAAGATCACAAGATAACTATAGTGATCATTGAATGGCACATCTTTGTGTTTTTGCAATATGCCTGGAGTGAAGTAGAAATTAATAATATGAACTTATACCTAAAGTATAAAAATCCTCACTGACCAGCACAAGATAACTACAGTCTTCACTGAACAGCACAAGATCACTACAGTCTTCACTGACCAGCACAAGATCACTACAGTCTTCACTGACCAGCACAAGATAACAACAGTCTTCACTGACCAGCACAAGATCACTACAGTCTTCACTGACCAGCACAAGATAACTTCAGTCCTCACTGACCAGCACAAGATAACTACAGTCTTCACTGAACAGCACAAGATCACTACAGTCTTCACTGACCAGCACAAGATCACTACAGTCTTCACTGACCAGCACAAGATAACTACAGTCTTCATTGACCAGCACAAGATCACTACAGTCTTCACTGACCAGCACAAGATAACTACAGTCTTCACTGACCAGCACAAGATCACTACAGTCTTCACTGACCAGCACAGATCACTACAGTCTTCACAGACGAGCACAAGATAATTACAGTCTTCTCTTAAGATCACAAGATAACTATAGTGATCATTGAACGGCACATCTTTGTGTTTTTGCAATATGCCAGGAGTGAAGTAGAAATTAATAATATGAACTTATACCTAAAGTATAAAAATGATTCTTTTTACCTATATATACATGTATGTAAATGTGTATGACAGACAATACTTTTAGATTATTTCTAGTCATAAAAACACATGGAGTTTAAGTTAAGTATTCTTTGGATAATCCAAATGCTGAAAAAACTGTTTCCAAGCCACTTGAGTGAAGTATACGTTTGAGCAATGACGTCACATGTTCCACTGACGTCAAATACATTTTTCCAATCACTAACAGTGTTTTTGCACTATTATTGTGTTCTGGAGGTATTGCTTCTTTCGGAATATGAATGCATTTGAAAGTATACACGTTCAACAAAGGAAACAAATGGGAATGTTAATCATATGTTAGGAATCACATGGTAGAAGGTATACACATAATTATGTATACATAACACACAACTACAGATTGAATGATAAGCAACACCTTTTGGTTCAGCTTACACACCACTGATCATGTTAGATGTACAACCTCTCTGAGCTTGTGTTCATTGTTTGATGCCTTGCCGACTTCAAATGAATTTCATCATTATACAATCTCAGGTTGCTCTCTGAGCTTGTGTTCATTGTTTGATGCCTTGCCGACTTCAAATGAATTTCATCATTATACAATCTCAGGTTGAATGTATCTTGTGTTTTTTGCTTTTCGATTTTTGTAATGGATTAAATAATATGTATTGTTTCTGGCATTTGTTTTTTTTTTGTTGTTTTTTTTTTTTTGGGGGGGGGGGGGAGAAACTTGTACTAATGACAATAATCTAATGAAAATTACTTGCATCCTTGATATATAGGTTTCAGATATTTTGACTTTGTAGGCTTTACTCTTTTTATAGCATGTTCAGTTGAGACCATTTAAATGTTACTTGCTGTTTTCACTTGCATTAGTTTAAAATATTGTATATGTTGTGTTAACATGTTGTTATTTGTACATACATGTCATCTAAACAGATGCACAAGTCGTATTTAAGTTATTTATTTACTTATACAGAAGATTTGTTTAAAGATCTATCAATGGATATAACTTTTTATGCCTAGCAAATGTAATAATAATGTAAAGGCAATGTATTTTGGTATTTATTCAGGTTTTATGTGCCAGTTTCATTAAATGTCATATCTACAACGTAAAATAAAATGTCAGAAAACGTTTTTGGCTTTGCTTTGCGTCTATCGGTTGCCACCTTAGGAAATACATAACGGGGACATACTAGGTCTGAGCTGAACATATGCTGAACTCTGCCTACTGGTTATTGCCGTTTAAGACACCTATAGATACATAATTCCCCCGCACACATAGTGACGTGCATTTCACAGTCTGAAAGAGACTCAATAGACACACCTTACATTATCATACTGAACATAATAATAGTAACATACATGTCATTCTTAAAGGTACTTGAAGGCTAATTGTATTTCATCGACATCAAACGGTTTTTAATGTAGAGATTTCGGATTGCGCACTCGATCTGTACATGGACTTTCTTCTAGCTACATTGTATTGTAATGTTTATGGAATCATGTAGTCCGGAGCCCGCAAAATAAACATTTCTGTTTTAGTGACATTTCATTCGGAACTCCTCGGCCATTTTTTCAAAAACAACCTCGGATGTATATGGACGGTTTACATACTTAAAAAGTGGTACGTTTAAGTCCGCTGCAAATACATCGCGTAGTAATCTTATTTAGTAGTTAAAATTTATGACTTAACTCATGGGAATCGTAATTATGTTTGCAATAATACACTTCACTGGCAATCAATTTAAACTGAGAGCAATGAATACAACTCTTAAACACTACATTTAATTAATGCTTTTATTCAAAAAAATACGGACTACTTCAACAGATGTACCGGCATACATCCGAGGTTGTTTTTGAAAAAATGGCCAAGGAGTTCCGAATGAGTGACATTTATGAAGTATTGACTTTTCACGGGTTCCGATGTTTTCTTATTATTTCTTTAGGATGTTATGTGTATTTAATATTTAAGTCATGGTTTTAGTATAAGATTGATACGAAAGAAGTTATATTCTTAATGGTTTCTACTTTTTCTAAAGATTAATGAACTTGACACCCCAAGTCTGTAATGTAAGTTATATATAATGGTTTCACCCATAGGGTTTGTTAAAATGGACCGTTCCGTTTTGGTCACGTGATGTTAGGATATATAAACAGCGAAAGGCATAGAAATGGCGAGTTCGTATCTTGACGCCGATGGGAAAACATCACGTTAATATGTAGGCAAACTTTGAAGTTCCTTTTCGTACTGTCTAGGGCGGGTTCTGAGCTATTGGGGACTAAGAGAATTAAGTGAAGCAACGCGCTAGAGCTTCTAGATTCCAGGTTCGGACATCCGTGGGGTTTCATTTTGGCCTCTTAGTAAGCCTGGATCATTGCGATACCGACGGAACAGGGTCAATGGATTGATTCCCCGTAAAAGCTATACACTTAGGACTGTGGGTTTCACTGATATATTGTGAGAATGGCTTATGAACGTTTTGTATGCTGGTCCTGTAAGATAAAGCATAGGTGTTGTAGTGTTTCTGTTTGTGCGTTCTTGGTTTTGGGATAATTAAACATTGATTCTTGAACCGTAATAATTATTTCTCCAATCATTGGTTTTGTAAGCAATCATTGTTAATCACTTATATATATTACTAATGCCATACTTAATTGTTGGGACAATTTAGTCCGAGAATAGGGTTGTAGTCTAATTTAAGGTAGCTTGTCCGAGCTAGCTATGAAAGAAACGTTACAGTATATGCACGTATAAGTTGCCGTTCCGTTTACTGCCATTTGCAATATTGCTTTTTAATTTAAATCCATTACACTAAAAAAAAATCTGCCAATGCGTAGTTCTGTATATACTACAAATTCAAAGGAGGTAAGCGTTTTTTTAAGTGCTTCAAGTTTTCCAATACATTGAAGAAGCTTCACCAAAAAACTACCTTACACGTAGTCGTGTGCTTCGCAACTTCTCTAAAATCAGGTCAAGAACAGTTGCTTTGAATAGACGATTTCTATTTGATTTCATAGTAGATTACAGTAAATCTTTTAGCACTCACTAATCATTAAATATGTTTGCTGAGTTTTCAGCTTTTAAATACACGGTTACGATCTTGTTATCAGTGATTATTAATTTTCATAAATGCATTATTTAGTAAGTAGTTCAAGGTTAATCACTCAAAATGTATGTGTGTTATACACGTGTATGTTTTGATTTAGAATGAGAGTATACGGTTAAAAAAATATTCCAATGTCGAACTTCCAACACCAAATTGCATTTGTTCAGGTAACTTCAGTGATTTAAAAACAATTACTCAACCCAAAAATAGATGCATTGGTGAAAATATTAGACTTATCCATGAGATCATATCTTTTTTTAAATAAAACCCCTGGATTTTTTTATTTTTGGCCGATTTTGAAAAGGTGTTTGACTATGTTAACTGTAGTAAGTTATATATGTCATTGCTAAATCGTGGAGTAAATGGTAAACTATTCAATGCAGTAAAAGCTATATACGTGTCTGTTAAAAGACGAATAAAAACGGTTATGCACTCATTGAGATTATAATTTGACCGCTAGAATTGCGTCAAGGATTTAAGTCTTATTTTATTTAGTCTGTTTATAAAAGAATGATCTTACTTCCAGTAGCAAAATGGAGTTTGCGGAATACAGCTTTCACTTGATATTATCGAAATATTCATGATTTTATTTGTTGATGATGTAGTACTTATAGCTGATACCGTCTAATATTGTTCCGGAACGAAACGTCCCACTCTAGGGCACGTGCGTCCGCCGGGAACATATCTGGCCGATTTATTGGCCATGCAGCGAGGGCCGGATATATTTCGATAAGGACCAAAAACAAAAACACCTACGAACCACTGGCGCCTAATACAGCGATTTCAATTTAATTATTAATTAGGACAACTATAGCTCGGGAGCTAAACATGGTTAGGTAAACAAAGAAAAAGCAGTGTCTGAACACAACGTGGAAATAATATCGTTATAAGAATCACCCAATATGTCTTTAAGAAACATCCTGATGAGCGTTTGTTGGTGTTTCCTTCAGGGGCATCCAGTTGGGAACAACTCAAGCAGTAAAGGAATAAGGTGGAGGGGCATCGTCTTGAGCATGGTTGGCCCATGGTTGGTTGTTGCCCACGTACCCTGGGGTGATTTGGGGCCGGGCTTGTCCAGTGGGCTGTTCATGACCCGCAGGGGGGGCATGCAGTTTGTTGTTCCAAGATGGGTTATTAGGGACATGACCAGGGGTGGATAGGGGTCGGGCTTGCTCCAAAGGTTGGTTGTAGCCCGCGTGGTGAGGGTTAGTTGCCACGTTGACCTCCGCTGCAAATGAATTCAAATTTGCAGTTCTTTTATATGTATATTATGAAAATCGGATATCATTTTAAGCGAAATACAGCAATCCTTCTGCAATTAATGTTATTATTAATGATGTCTAATAATTGTTATTGTTTAAGGTCATTTATATATCATATATAAATGTATATGAAATGGTTTTATGATGAATTAACGGATTGTTCGTTGCATAAGGTTGAGCGAGGGTTGGGATGAATCTATTTTTGCACGAGCGGCCATGGAACATGCTTCTTCTCCAACCTTGGTTAAACAAAATGTAATAAAACTGTAATTCTATGAACATCTTTTGAACTTAGTGAAAATCGGCTCCAAACAGTCCCCACTTAGCTTTGCCCGTGGGGAAGATTATAAGTATCTTTCATGACCGAGTGGAGTGTAAAACTACATGCGCGAGAGTGGGGATGAACCATTCTAACATCGATTATGGTAGATGATCCCCCCCCCCCCCCACTTAACAAAATATAGTACAAATGTTGTTTAATTCATTTTTTACGTACGAGTACTTTTTTTTATATTTGCCCGTGGGCAAGATAATGATTTCCAGCATGGCCAATTATGTGGATCTACTTGTCTAGGGTGGGAGAAAAGGATTTGCAGCATAACCAGTATTTGAATCTACTTATTAGGGATGGGAGAAGGAAAAAAATCAATGTGTTGCTATGTGTGACGTTTATACAGATTTAAGATTTTTGTAGTTTCAATTGTTTCTGATTGAAACTGCCCCTGGGTCTTGTTTAAAGGCCTTCATAAACAGACGTTGTCATTTGCATTATATTTCAATTAAACACCATACATGTCGTTGGTTTGTTCAGAGTCAAAGTAGGTCTGATATGAGTCAAAATATTCAAACGTACCCCCAGAACTGCATCATGTCAAACGCAAACATTATGTCAGTACAGTGCTTATAGTTTACGCCCAAAATGTCCGTTGTTTTTAATCAGCATAAAATATATATGTGGTGTTTTTCAGCTAACTTTAATATATCAATTTGCATATGTTATTTGTGACAATTACCCTTTCTTAAGGTATCTGCATTACCCGTATACTCGTCTAAGAGAAAGTGGCTTTTTAACTTCAACTACGGCAAGCGTGCTCCTGGCCTTGAAGCCTCGGCTTCGTCTCAGCTCTCCCGAGGTCCTGGTTCGCAGTTATCTCCCTTTGACTTATCTACTAGCTGGGTACCAGTATCGAACTATACCACATAAATAAAGTGTCAATGTACATGCACATTTATCTGAAAAAAAACTACAACAAAGTAAACTCACTTCTAACAACGACTGTTTGTCGCTGAGAATATGTCCTCCATCGCTGTATCCAGTAGCACAGAAAAATCTTTAGGATCGCTAAGATAATGCAGCCGATCACAAGACCTGCAGTAGCTCCCGGTGACCTGAAACGTGAACGACGCTCAATTATTCAAACGAAGTACAATTGGTATTAACTAAGTATAATGCCAAAAAGACGGAAGTCCGTGTATCTATAGACTCCAGCAGCCAAATGTATAATTATTATTTGGCTACTATGCACCATTCGGTGATTTGATTGATTGGCCAATCCAATTAAATAACCTTTTCTTTTACAAATTGCTGCAACAGGCAAGTGTATTAAACAATTAAAATCTTTGGGTTGGTAAACCCCCGGTCGCAACGAATCCGTTGTATACGCGGACGTCGTTTTGAGAAGCGCAGTGCATTCAAACCCAATACCTCATGCATAAAAATACATCCGCTGCATACTCCAATGAATTTGCCGTGTAACATATGACACCAAAAAGTACACGTGTAAGTGAAATGTTAGTGTAATGTAAAAGTATCTAATGTTAAAATATTAATTATCAGTTCTTTTCTCATGTCTGAGATTTCAAACCTATCGTGTTATCGTTGTATATATGTTTAATTGAATGTATTATATCTATCATGTAATGAGGAGCACTTTGTGTTCAAGTTACTTAATAAATAAGTTGAATCTTGAATGAGTCGTTTACACAAAACTAATAAGGTATTTTACTTCCGGAACCATCCTTCATTAAAGCTGCACTCTCACAGCTTGAACGTTTTGACAACTTTTTTATTTTTTGTCTTGGAACGAGCCATTTTTTGCGAAAATGCATGGAAACCAGTTATATAAGACTGCTGACAAAAATTAGATCACTGATTTTTATATTTAAGTTCAAAATATGATGTTTTATGCAGTTTTCTTAAACCGTTAGCCATCAAACATTAATTTTCAAACGGAAATATGAAAATCTGCGATCTTCTCTTTTGTCAGCAATCTTTTATCATCGGTTTGCAGATATTTACGCAAAAAATTGCTCTTTCCAAGACAAAAAATAAAAAAAGGTGTAAAATCGGTAAATCTGTGAGAGTGCAGCTTTAAGGGCTTTAAAATATGTACTACAAGTTTAAAAATGCATTTTCTGCTATAAATTGAAACAATCCGCTTTTCCGTAAAGTAATTTTCCTAAAAGACATCATTATAACAAAGCATTCGACAAAGTACAAAACAACATTAACGACACGGAATCCACCTTTGAAAGTCCTGTTAATGCTTCCATACTTGCTATGTTTGCAACAAGCGCACAAGGACTCTCATATATGATGGTAGGATAATGTACGTATGTAAAATAAAGAGTCACTTACTGCATACTAAACAAAGGTGAATTTACTTATTCCGTCCACTATTTCGTAACGTTGTGAGGTGTTGAGTAAATAAATGCGCCTTTTCGGGTATTGAGTGAATTACTCAACCGTTAATAACTTCCTTCTTCATGCGGTCCTTAAAGTATGACTCAACATGTGCCCACGCTCACTGCATTTAAGCGAATTGTAGCTCGATTAGGTTATTAAATATACATGATCAAATTTTGTTAAATGGTGTGCAGCGAATGAAAACATTTTCCTTGTTCGTGTTAACGCTTGTATTTAAATGAATCCAAACTGAATACTACACAAAAAACAAAACATGCTTTTATTTAGCCTTACGCGTCACTCGAAGCGGGTTTTTTTGGCTTCGAAAATGCATATTTTTACCTTTCCTTTACCACGAAATCAACAGTGAAGATTGTACGGATTGCGTAACAATAGGCTCACGAAGGCTCATATCGAACCTTTCGTTTTGCCTACGTTTAGCGTTTTACTTATAAAGTATGTGTTTTAACAAAACTAATGGTAAGATATGCGGCTATTTCCCTTTTATCTATCAATTTCCTGTAAAATTGTATAAAATGGTGAATATCGCATTTTCACCTTCTTTCCTTAATAATCAAAAATATATCAAATTAACTTTTAAAAATTTAGATCTTTGATAAAATCATTGAGAAAAAAATGGAAGTCACTATTAACGGCCGGAAAAAGGAACGAATACGTCATGTCTGACCAAAATCCATCGTTAATATACCGTCGGACCATAACGCTGGTTTAACACCGGGGCTACGATGTTAACCCGATGTTGGATTATGGTGACGTAAATCCAACGATGATACAACGTTATTCTAACATCTGGTATTTGCTGGGCAAATGTTATCAAGTATTTGCAAACCTACTCCTTCTAGTACCAGAAAATGGAGAATAAGCGGGGCTGAACATGCACGTGCGCAGATATAAGATATATCCCAATTTTATTCCAAAAATAAAAAGGGCATATCGTCATAACAAGGCAAATACAATACATATATGTATCTTAATCAATTGACTTCTTTCCTTCGTGGTAAGAAACATAGTTGCCATTCTTTAAGTTCTTCCTTCCAGTAGGAACACCATATTTCAAAAGGTATAAGTACCTCAATACCTGTAAAAGGTTTTGGTGAATATTTGCCTTAAAGGAACTACTGCATGTACATGTACCTTTCGAGCTGTCTATGCATGTGTGTGTAACGATGCCGTGAAAAGACCCGTCAATCCATAAGTACAAAGTTTCTTCTTTATTTGCATTTGTCTTAATTTAAAATGATATATTTTTCTAAGACTTCCGTCAGAGGCAAATGAAACCATTCAAGTATGAGTAAAGGAGTCACTGTTTGATGGAGAATGTTCATGCATGACAGCATACAACGCTGTCAGCGCCTCCTAACACTCAGTTGATATATTTGATCTGAATAAGCCAAAAAACAAAGAACATTCAAATACTCCAGTTTCAAACCGCAAATTAAAGGCATTTCGTACATTATGGGCTAAATGAGGGGTGTTCGGAATGTTTCGGGACAAATGCTGTCAAATTTTTATTTCTTGACATTTCCATATGAATTTTTCAGCATTTGTACCTACACGTTTCATCTATTCTTTCAAATTATGCATACACATAATCTTTGATTTAGACGATTTTGTTGTTGTTAAGGTAACGTCGGGTAAGCGTGAACGGGGCACTATGACAACAACGAAACTGACTGTAGAACTACGAGTTTGCTTTACATTTATGGTCCTAATTTGCTCTGCAAATTGACGTTATTCCGGGAATCTACTAGACGTCCACGAAGTCGTTTCCGGTCTGCACAGTAAACAAGTAGATGCATTTAGTGACTTTATGGATAATATTCCGTCAAAATTTGAATCATAATGAGTAAAAGCAGACAATAGACATTATCTATGATACAAAAGACGTATGGTGCTACGGCTATGTCTAGGTCTCGAATCTATGAGTGGTACAACAGTTTCAAGAAAGACCCTACGCGTGACGTATAATATGATCCAAGGGCTGGACGTCCCAACTCAGCGTCAGGAAAAGCAGATGAGATTGCGATGTGACTTAGAGCTGACCGAAGATTAACTGTTCGGGATATCGCATTGAAAATTGGACTTGTTGTCAAGGAACTGTGATGTCCACCATTTCGTTATCTGGGAGTCTGCAAGTGCGCCATGATACATCGTTTCATTTCCAGCATTATGAATGTTATTTACAACTTTTAATGTAATCTTATACTGTCTTACACGGTCATTTGTTAATAGCAATTTTTTATTCAATGGATGCATTACATCATTCACTACTCTAAACTGATAATTATGTTGTTGAACTATTTTGTAACATCCGCGCGTTCCTAACTCAGAATTCCAAGGTTATGAAATAATGCTGATTGTGACTATTGCAAATAAATCAAGGTCACAAAGCATTAAATCGATACCTCCATGATGACAGTTACTGCCCTTTGAGAATATTTGTAGGCTTAACTCCATTTCCATGCATAACATTATGTTATTTACTTGTCCGAAGTACTGCATTTTAGGATTATGATTAGGAATTATAAGAACCACAGTCATTGGCTGATCTGTTCTTAAGGACTTTTCGATTGGTCAGAATTCCTAAATCCTAAAACTTACTCGACTGTCGAGTATATAAGGCGGAGCAATCTCACAGTGGAACACGTACTGGTTCAACCCAGGAAAGTTGTATCCCGTGTATCGGTGCTTTACACCGAGTACGTTAAAAAACCAAGAGGTCTCTTCGCAAAGAGCAAGGGTATCGCGCCCGGATCTCTTGTGTCTCACTCTGATTCTTCAAGTCTTCCAATGTCTGGATTTGACTGCGAATTACTGTCACTTCTATCTCATGTCACTTATAGTATTTAAATGATATTTAAGTCGTGATGGCGTCACGGCGGGGTCAAACCATAATGCAGCCAATGGGCGCGGGCAGACCTTGATAAACTCAAATAAACAAACAGTGGACCTTACTTATTTTCCTAAATATAATATTCGCCATATAAAATTCCGAAACTAGTACGCACTTTTCAAAACACAAACTGAATATATTCTACAAAAGTATTTAACGGCTGATATTACTTATTCACCGAGAAGGTAAATGTTAGGGAATAATTGTTTTGCTAAAAAGAGACAGTGTGCGTTGCGCCGCTAGGGGTATACACAGCTCATTAATATATATGTATTCGTATACGTATATATATATAAACAATGAAGCTATAAATTGAGCGTTATTGGAAAATGAAAGACTTTGTCTTTTCTTGTTCACATCGGTCGATAAGACGCCATCCTGACAGAGATTAAAGGGGATAGATGTGTTTAATAATATAAATATATAGTTGTCTTTGAATACCTTTTAAGAATAAGCACTCCGGCTTGATATTATTCTTCATTTTGTTATAGTTGATGATGGCTCTAATGAGGCTGTATCATTTTCAATGTTGTAATTTTCAATTGTTAGGTTATGGCCATCATAACTAGCAGTTACAAATGATTTTACATACATGATATCATGATAAATTGATGTTGGTAAATTATTTATAAGGATTGCCAGCTTTTGTTTTGTGTGATCATATTGCATGAGCCCACGGATGAGGGCAAGCTGAAACCCTAGAATTTGCCATCCTGTATAAATACAGCATGAACAAATGAAAAATTCGAACAGCCCTTCGTGCAATTGTTTAAACTAACGTGTACGTCTAAGGCGCCAATCACACTTGACCTTCAATTGCAAGGAACGAGCAGTGGTATAGCTACAAATAGGCCTTGTAGGCAAAAATGATCAAATTTGAATAACAAAAGATGCAAAAAAAACTAAAGCTATCCAAACACTTTGAACAAAAGTTTGTTTTATTTTAACCCTGGCAAGTTTGGTGTTTATTCGAACTACGTGTATTGCTTGGTTTTATAAAAATCATCGCAAGTATAATTGTGTTTGTGTGTAATGTGTATATAAAAGTCCCAAAACTCACATAGAATCATCGATCCTTCAAGTTTTTTAGGCCCTAGCTAGGCTACTGAGTCGAGTGTAAAACTTTGGTAATCGCGCTACTGTACAGGTTATTGCAAAACATCCAGGCACGGATGTCATCGGCGATAACAATGATACTGGACGTATACAGTATATTTCTTTTCAAAATTTAAATATCAATAATGCAGCTTTGTATAATTATGCAGATGACATTACTCTTTCTGTGTGTGATTAAATCCTGATCCTGAGGTTCCACTCTTGAGGAAGAAAGAAACATTTTGATAAACTGGTTTACTTACAATCAAATTCAGATTAACCCTGACAAAGATGTCAAGTTCCTGGTGCCTTTATATCCCCACAGTTCGTAATGCCCTGTGTTCAATACTTAACAACCAGAAGATCAAGAATCTAATTATCAGCTGAGCGACGCGCTTATATACTCCCCAGGCGGACGAGTTCCTTATTAACATGTGTAAAACGGGTATATTCCACTAAATGCGAAAACTTGAAGGGAGACAGCTTTATTTTTACTAATACTCTTTATAAAAACAACTCCCGGTTAAACTATTTATAAAAACAACTCCCGGTTAATAAATAATGCTCAACATGATTCCTTTAATTATTATTGTCGCTTATAAAATATTTGTATGGAATCAATAAGTCTGAAATGTAAAACTAACCTTTGAAATACACCGCCAGACATTTTACTTTGTTAAAACAAATGGCCAATTTATAACAAAGGGTGGTAATCGTGCAAATATGCGGTAACGCTACAGTAGATGTTCTATTAAATTTTGATGCCAAGATTTCTAAAATGTGCAAAAAAGCAGCTAAGCATTTGAATATTCTTCAAAGACTATGCAAATATTTGACAACCAATACTAAGCTTATTATCTTTAAATCTGTTATCAGATCAATTTTTGTAGCAAGGCCAACACAGAAAAAATGGAAAAGATTCAATATGTACAGAGCTTTAAAAATTGTTTTTAATGATTACATCTCAACTTACGAAAATCTTCTTCATAGAGTTCAATTGCCAACATTACAGTTGAGCAGAGTAAGATACATTGCTTTTGAAACTTTAAAGTGTCTGTATGGCATCTCACGAGAATATGTTCAAAACCTTGTAACTTTTAAGATATGTAATTTTAATCTGAGACACGAAAACTGTGTAGACGTTCAATCAGTAAGAACAACTTAATATGGGAAAAACTATTTTTGCTTTGAGGCCAATCGGGTATGGAACAGCCACCCAAACGAAATAAGGTGCTCCCAAAACTACCTGGATTTTAGAAGGCTGATCCGCACCTAGACAGGTCCCTCTTGTAAATGTTCAATGTGTAAATAATACCTTTTTGCTTTAAAAAGGTAAAAGAAATTGAGAACTATAAGATGTTTCACTGAATATCTTTTATCGTTTATCATAACGGGAAAGGAGTTTTGTTTTCAGTGGGATGGCTTACACCCACTGGACAAGATATGGCATTCAATACCAGAAAAGATTTCAGCGGACTTCTTTGATTAAAATAACTTATAAAATTAAATTACATGGGCTAGTATTTTTTTACTAATATGTAAATATATTAAATAATAATAATGATATATTGAAACTGCCTAGCGAACAGTCGATCAAGGGCTTTTTCGAACTGAACCATCTGAAAACCCACTTCTAAATGGATATTAAAATCTTCGGGACTGCAAACAGTTGTTCCGTTTCGTTCCGCAAAGTATAAATATCCCCTAGGAAAATGATATTTAGCGGAACGGAACGGAACAAGATTTATTTTTTCTTGTCAATGGAATTTTTCATCCTGGTATATTACAGGTACACGAATTTATTACATGCAACCTAGCTGTTTTAAAAAAACTATGTTCTTGACTTAGTCAATATAGGAAATCCTATCGCCATAAAAAAAATTATATATTTAAATGTTTTGCACTTGTTGCAGTAATTTAATATTTATTATTCATATAAACTGACGAATGAAAAAAAAATGAGTAGACAATCTAAATATTTTTTGGCGATATCAGGACCTCTTTAATATGTATCGAATGGCCGTCATATCCAGTACACTCATTTTGTATTATATAAAATTCTAAAAAATATTAATAATCATCGTAAACAAATTAAATTTGAAAACATGCTTGCCATATATAAATTGATATTACATGCACTAATACAGTTGAAATATCACTATTACAGTCGGCATTGTGTACAAACCATGTCTTCAACTTTATAAATTGTGATTCCGTTTCGTTCCGCAAAGTATAAATATCCCCTAGGATAATGATATTGAGCGGAACGGAACGGAACAAGATTTGTAGCTGCCAACTTCCCTACATGAATCAGAGGTGGAGGACAAATGATGTCAGACTAAATGTCTTATCAAATCGGCACGGAGAACATTGCCCGCCCAAGGATCGAACTTAGACACCGACGCTCCTACTTATTGATCTAAGCGGGCGGGTTGGAAACTTCTATAATTATCGTAAACAAATTCAATTTAAAAACATATAATTTGAATGTGCATGCACTAATTAAGCTGAAATACATGTATCACTATTACAGTCAGCATTGTGTACAAACCATGTCTTCAACTCTATAACTGTGCATTCTTCTTTGTGAGTTTTCTCAATGGTTCAGTTACTGTAGCAAGATCAGGTATGTATCGCGCACTAAAGTTCACCAATCCAAGGAAACTTCTGACTTCTGAAGCGTTCTTAGGTTCTGATGCATTGATAAGGTCTTTAACACGCTCTTCTGTAGGCCCTATGCCTTTATCAGACACAACATGTCCCATGAAAGTTATCTTATTCATGTTGAACTGTGACTTTTCAAGGTTCACCGTGAGACCTTTAGCTTTCAGTGTTTCCATACAGGTTTTGAGATTTGCATCGTGATCTTTCTGACTTTGACCATGTACTATAATGTCATCTGCAATGTTTGCAACTCCGTCACATGACTGTAACACCTGAGTTATTATGTGCTGGAACATTTCCGGTGCTGCGTTTACTCCAAAACTTAACCTCTTGTAGCGGTAAAGGCCCTTATGCGTGACAAAAGTAGTTATGAAACGTGATTCTTCGGCCAATGGAATTTGGTAGAATGCCATATTTAGGTCAATCTTACTAAAATAACAGCTATTATTCATCTGTACCAATACTTCATCTACGGTTGGAATCGGATGTCGCTCTCTGGTTATAGCTTTGTTGGCTTGTCTCATGTCAACGCAAATTCGTATGTCCCCTGATGGCTTTGGCACCACCACCAGCGGACTCACCCACGGCGTCGGACCCTCGGCCTTTTCTATAATATCTTCTTCTTCAAGTTCTTCAAGCTTTTCAGCCACCTTCTGTCTTAGTGATATAGGCACAGAATAAGCTTTCTGAGCAACAGGCTCTACATCTTCATTAATGTGAAGCTTCAACTTAAAGTCCTTGAGCTTGCCGATACCCTGAAAACAGTCACCATACTCAGTCCTTATGTCTTCAACATTATACACTGTCCCTATTTTCAGAATGCCTAACTTCTCGGCAGTGTCCCTACTGAGCAGAGCTGGAGCTTTCCCCTTTATAACATAGAAAGTCACATTGGTTAAATTGCTAGAATTGTCGTTTAGCGACACATCAGCTTCAAATTCTCCCAACAAATTTAAGGGTGTGTTGCTCCCATATGCATACAATTTCTTCTTAGTTCTTTTGTTAGAGTGACACAAGATTTTCTGTTCTTTTAAATGTTCCCATGCGTCTTCGTCAATAATATTGGCAGAACTCCCACTGTCAACGATAATGTTAACCTCACCATAGGTTACAAATACACGCCAATATTGCGAATATTGCTATAAGGTAGTTCTTTTCACCTGGTACAGACGTGTTTCCGTACATGGTGTGTTTCGTGCCATTCCTGGTACATACATGTATCCGTACATGGTATGTTTCGTGCCGTTCCTTGTACAGACATGTATCCGTACATGGTATGTTTCGTGCCGTTCCTGGTTCAGAGATGAATCCGTACATGGTATATTATGTGCCGTTCCTTGTATAGAGATGTATCCGTACATGGTATGATTCGTGCCGTTCCTGGTACAGAGATGAATCCGTACATGGTATGATTCGTGCCGTTCCTGGTACAGAGATGAATCCGTACATGGTATGTTTCGGGCCGTTCCTTGTACAGAGATGAATCCGTACATGGTATGATATGTGCCATTCCTGGTACAGAGATGAATCCGTACGTGGTATGTTATGTGCCATTCCTGGTACAGAGATGTATCTGTACATGGTATGATTCGTGCCGTTCCTGGTACAGAGATGAATCCGTACATGGTATGTTCTGACGTTCCTTGTAAATAATTTACATACTTTAAAAAGATTCTACCGTCCAATCACCTGAAATGCATGCAATGTGTAATGGTCGTGAATATAATATCGATTATTGATTGTAAAGCCAGACATTATCCCCCATTTGAATGTCATTTAGCGCAAACTATAAGATTCCCACTACCAAACATTTTCAAAATTTATGATCAATACAATTGTTTTATTTCAAATATTAGTTTTAGAGTTTGTTCTGCTATATTTTTTTTCCCTTTTTCATATACTTTTGTGTCTTGTTAAGAGCAGAAAAAAGCAATCCCTTTCCGTACTGTTTTCTACATTTTATGTAGGATAAGCCGTTTCATATTGTTATTTTTTAAGCAAATCATTTTGCATGCAGGATAAACAATTAAAATGCTGGACTACCAACACCAAATGACATTTATTATGCTTAGTGGCGGCAAATTTAGTCCTCTTGGCAATTTTGACTTATTTCCCTTTTGAAGAACAGAAAGGGTTAGTACTATTTAACTTTCTCCAAAATGATCTTCACATAAAATTGTTATGTTTCTTTCAAACATGACGTTTCATATAATTTGACTTGACAAAGTGACAACTTTCATCTTAAAACAAGAGCTGTCACAGTATGCGACGAATGCCCCCGAATGTGACAATAACCTATCAACAAGGTCAGTACATGAAAAGTTAAAGATCAAACACTGACCTTTGATGTATGCATGTGGATCTTGCATACGACGCACAATCCTTATATGCATATCACATGTGCCAAGTTTTTGTTGTAAATCTGTCATATACATGACACAATTACAGCCCGGTTATGACATATATGTGCATATATGCAGCATTTCATAATAATATAAAGCCGATGGTATGTCGAACACATGTGGCAAGTTATTTTAAAAAATGTCGATACAAGAGAAAGTTACAGCCCGGACACGATTACCTATACTCTATGTCCTAAAATGCAGCACTCCATTGTGACTAAACACCTAGGTGTGACCTTGACCTTAGAGGTAGGAACACGGGTCTTGCACGCGACACGTCGTCTTTTATGTCGAACACATGTGGCAAGTTATTTTAAAATCTGTCCATACAAGATCAAGTAACAGCCCGGACACGACAACCTATACTCTATGTCCTTATATGCAGCACTCCATTGTGAATAAACACCTAATTGTGACATTGACCTTAGAGGTAGGGACACAGATCTTGCACGCGACACGTCGTCTTGGTATGTCGAACATATGTGGCAAGTTATTTTAAAATATGTCCATACAAGAGAAAGTTACAGCCCGGACACGAGTTATTGAGCCGGACACACGGACGGACGGACGAAAATATTTTCCGATTTCAATACCATTTATAGCAAAAAAGCACAACAAACCATACCGATAAACCTTCCAAAGTTCATTATTGGAAACAATTGATGTTTCGAACATCATTTGTTAGCTTTAGAATGTCATTTTTCGCCAAATCTGAGAGCACACATTGGGACAAATAAGCTTTTAAAAACCGTACATACCCTGCCCTTTCAGATAAAGACGTCTTGTAACGCGACTTTCGTTAAAAACACAGAGGAAATTAGTTCATCTGCATCTGCGCCAAAAGACAGCACCTTAATGTGATTCTTTTGCATGTTTGTTCCATCGGAGTGCGAGACATTTCTTAACCCCTTTTTCTCATCTAGGGTCCCGCCACTTTGATAAGAAATATCTTTTGACCTGGAATCAACATGCTTGATCCAGTTTATATTTTTAGTGTATTCAAAAACAATAAAGCATTTCAAACCCTTATACATTTTCCTACATGTTTTATAGGGTTAATGCCTACTGCAAAGCAAAATGGAACATTTTCATAACAAATAAGTACATATAATAACATGCTATTCGAAACGACATTCTAGTTTCGAATCAAAAGTAAATACATGACATTAGTAAAAGTGGCGAAAATGGAAAAGTTATGTGGCAGCCTGGTGATGCAGTGTTGATATTATTTTCAGTTTGGATGCCATTTAGCGCAAACAAATAAATGAAAAAAATGTCCCCACAGTTAAACGGTTTCCAAATTTATGATCGCATACAACTGTTTAATTCCAAACATCATATGTTAGCATTTGTTTTGAATCATTATTTCAGGCTCTTTTCATGTACTTAGTCTTTTTTAAAGCAATAAAACACTCCTGTCCGTTTTCTTACATGTTATGTTAAGGTAAGCCAACCCAAACTTGTCATTTTTAAAGCAAATAGTGTTGCTAAATCATTTTTATGTCGAACTATCAACACCAATTTGCATTAATGGTGTCAAGTTCAATGCTGGCGAATATTGCCTTCTTAATTTTTGCAGTAGGATTACGCTACTTGGACATATTTCCCCCATGTCAATGCCAGTTTAGGTTAAACCGAAGAGTTAGTGCTGTTCAGATTATTCGCATAACCTGTCTAGCATTTAATGGAATTTGTCACAACCATAAGACACAACGTGAAAATGACACCTTTAAAAACAGTCAATAATTTATTAAGTATAAGTAATTTGTTCTTGAATCAACAGTCTCACCTGCTTCATATACATATATTGTTTATCCCAAGAAAACATTTGAACACTTCCCCGTTTTCCTACATGTTATGTAAGATTGAATGTGACCTACTTTAAACCACATCTGACACTGTTTCCAAGCAAATTATTTCACTTGCTGTTGTTAAAACAATTATGTCGAAACACCAGCAACAAATTCAATTGGTAATGATCGCGAATATGGCAACCGTAATTTTGCAAATTTGAATGCCAATTGGCGCAGGTAAACATTTACAATAGGTTCCCGCCGTAATACCTGTTCAAAATTCTTTATATTAAAGTTACAAATTATATCTTAAGCAAACTAAAACATTCATAAATAAACGTGTTAGTTCTGCGATCAACATTCTACCGGCTTTTGATACATCTGTTTATATCGAAACCAAGAAAGGCATTTTAACATTTCCATTTTGTTTACCTACATTTCTAAAGGTTAAGATTTGGTCTACTGCCAGCGGAATTGGACATTTCTCCCTAGCATATAACTGTTCATGTTCACAAAACATTTCAATGTTGAATTCCATTGATTAAGCATAGTTTAATGGTGGCGAATATGGCTACTGTGATATTGCCACCTTGTGATACTGCGTTTACATTTAGCAATTTCAATACCAATTATGGAAACAAATAAAACATAGTGGTGTTGTTAAACCTTTTCCAAACCCGCATAAATTGTTTCATCGTTTCAAATGCGTTTCTAACCGTATCATGTAATTCTTAGATTTATTACATCACACTTAATAAGACCACAGGTTGGGATATTAAAACAAATCCACATACAATAATTTGCAGCACTGTGATGTTGTGTCGAAACATTGACGGGTTCAAGTACCATTGGTGGCAAAAAGACAACCCACATGAAAAACACGCTTAAACTTTCTCCAAATTTGTAAACAATTGACGCTTCAAACATCATTGTAAGCGTATCAGTTTATTTCTTGCAAAAATAAGAACGCACATTGGAACGGCGTCTTGGGACCTCTCCTTACCACAAAACGCTCGTTTTATTTGGGATGAAATTAGTTAATTTTGCACCTGCTCCGGAAAGCACCCCGTACTAAGTTTTTTCGATTTCGTACCACCGGAGTATGATATACACGAATACCCTTTCCCTCGACTAGGGGCCCGCCTGTTCGACAAGAAACAACGATCGGTTGACCAGAATTAATGCCTTATCATTTTATATATTAAAATCTATTTAAAAAAACATAACACATAAACTCAGACTCCAAACGTTTTCTAACATGTTACGGTGGGTTCAATGTGGCCAACTGCAAGTCATTATCGTCAAAGTATTTTTACCGCACAATAGACAACACTATCAGAACACTAAGTTATACAATAAAAAACATACTGTTGTTGTATTGCAAAATGTTCGTTCTGGAATCAATATTCTTTGCCGTTTTCATATATGTTTGTGATTTTCAAACCAGTCACAATTATGTTTTTCAAATTCCATACATTGTCCTGTATTGAATACAAGGTTGAATTTAAAATAATGCCGACAGAACGACAAATTTTAAATACAGATCATTCTGCATGTGGTCAATATAAAAGTTCAATACCAAATCATTAACGACACATTACATTTGTAATGAACAATAATTTGGCCAAACACTCTTATACCGATTGACCAAAAACAAACTGCATGTCAAATGGTCACTTATATGGCCAAACATTCTATTACCGAATCAATCACAAACAAAAAATACTATGTAATGGTCACTAAAATGGCATACATTCCTATACCGATCACCAACAACAAATTATATGTGTAATGGTTGCTTATATAGCCACCGTTATAAATTAGCCAGGCGATGCAGTGTTGACGTCCCTCTGCCGGTCTATCGACATTTAGCGCAAAAAAGATTCTCACTGTTAGACCTTTTCTTATTTCATGATATTATACAATTTTGTTTCGAACCGTCTTTACCCTTTTCAAAAACATAAGCATTTCAATTAAAATAAAAACACATTTAAACCACTTTCCTTACGTTTCTGTACATTCTGTGAAGGGTTGGCCAACCAAAATTGACTTGTTAAGAGATGTAGTTCAAAGCATTCTCCAAGGTCGAACTATAAACATCGAATTACATTTGTTTATGCAAGTTAAAAGGTGGCAAATATGGTCACCGTGATTTTGCAGTTACTATGTACAATTTAATTGTTTTCCGTTTGCTTGGCATTGGAAGGATAAAACATAATGGTGCATTTAAACATTTTCCAAATTCATGATTGCCTACAACCGTTTTGCTGTTTTTTTACGGCTTTTCGAACGCTTCATATCACGGTTTCTTTTTCCGGAAACAGCACTGCCAACATATTTGTGCATAACAACACATTTTAACGTTTAATGACCAACAGCAAAATATATGTATTCCATCATAAGGTTTAATTGCGGTGAATTTGGCCACTCGACCGCCGACAAATTGCAGCACGGTGATGCTGTGATGAAATATTGACCGGTTATAATACCATTGATGGCACAATTCCCCCCCCCCCCGCACCACCAATAAAATATTTAAAAATTCATATACAAGCATACGATTGTCACATCGGTTGTTTTGTTCGTTTCAAATATACGGTACGTTACAGTCCGCTGCGAGTAGATCGCGTATTAATTTATTTAGCAGTTAAACGTTATGACTTAACTCTTGGGAATCTTAATTATGTTTGCAATGATACACTTCACTGGCAATCAATTTAAACTTGCAAAAATCAATAAATACAACTTTAAAACACTACATTTAATTAAAATAATTACGAACTACTTCAAGTGTTGTACCGGCATACAATCGAGGCTGTTTTCGATAAAAATGTCCGAAGAGCTCCGAATGACGTTTTAAGGTTTAAAATTATTTCCCACAAACAAGACAACACCAGTAAACCAATAAATTATAGCTTAAGAACCAGAACTGGAATTTTATTACAAAACAGTTTGTTGAATTAATATAATTTACCCTTTTCATAATTCTGTTCTTTTTGAAACCAGTCATAACCATTGTTATCAAATTCCATACCTTGTGAAAGATTTAATATAGGGTTGAATTTTAACTACTGCCAACTAAAATTGACTCAAATTCAAGAAAAATCATTCTGCATGTGGTAAATATAACATTACAATTTCGAATCACTATCAACAAATTGCATGTGTAATGGTCAATACAATGGCCAAACATTCTAATACCAAGTCACCTTCAACAGATTCCAAGCGCTGTGGTCAATACAATGGCCAAACATTCTAATACCGAGTCACCTTCAACAGATTCCAAGCGCTATGGTCAATACAATGGCAAAACCGTCTAATACCGTACCACCATCAACAAATTCCATGTGTTATGGTCATTAAAATGGCAAAACATTATAGTACCAAAATCACAAACAACAAAATACAAATGTTATTGTTACTAATATTTCCAACATTCTTATACCGATCACCAAGAACATTTTCAATGGTGGTTATGGCCACTGTTATTTAGCGACCTGGTGATGCAAGTGTTGACATTCCTCCCATGGTGTAATGACATTTTTTTATGGTCTATAACAATTGTTTTCCTTTCACATTCTTTACCCTTTTCATAATCATAAGCATTTTGATAAAAATAAAGCACATTTTAACCCCCTTACGTACTTTTCTGTACATTTATTTGGCTTACCGAAATTAACAATTACAGATGCGGTAAAGGCATTCCAATGTCAACTATCAACATCAAATCATTTTTTTTTTCAGTTAAAAGATGGCAAATATGGTCACCGTGATTTTGCAGTCTTTACGTACATTTTTTTTTAATTTGAATGGTATAGGGCGGACAAAACAAAATGGTGCAGTTAAACATTTTCCAAATTCATGATCGCATACACCCTTTTGCTTGTTTTATGGCATTTCTAACGCCCAATATGACGGTTTCTTTTTCCGGAAACAGCACTGGACATATTGGAGCATGTTGTTAACAATACGTTCAATCGTTTAAATCGTTAAGTAAACAACAACAAATTGTATGTATTCCACCATAAGGTTAAATGTCGGAGCATATGGCCATCTGATACCATCAACAAATTCCTTGTGTTATGATCATTAAAATACTCACTTTCAAAACGTTTTTCTATTTGTTTTGTAATTGCATGTGGCCTACAGCAATCATAATCGACGAATTTTAACACATCACTTTGCAGTTGACGCATGTTTTACCTTTACTTCTCCGTTTTGATCAGTGCCAGTTTTGGCAAAAATATGTAAATGATTCGCCCCAATATCTTCCTTGAACTAAAATAAATCAACGCATAAATTGTTTTGTTCATTTCAAACGTATCTTTTAGCGTTTCACGTTATTTCCTGCAAAAAAAGCCAACACAATTAGATCAATTACTTATATCTCAAGAAAACGTTACGAAATTATACTTCGAAGAGTATTTGAGTTTGTTCTGAAATCAATTTTATAAAAACAAAAATGCCCTTTTCAAATAATTTAGTCTTTTTGAAACGTCATTAACATTTTTATCAAATACAATGGCCAAACATTCTAATACCGAATCACAAACAACAAATTAAATATCTTATGGTCGCAATTATGGACAAATATTATACATGTAATATCAAATCACCAACAAAAACTTCAATACGTAATGGTCGCCAATATGGGTAAACACTGTACTACCGAATACCATCAACAGCAGAACTTATTTGCGTTAACCAGACAGCATTCTCTGCTTCGCTCTTCCCTCTGTCGGTAAATACAGACGCACCCGTCTGACCTACGGAGCTTCAGTCTGGTTTCATTCACAAAACGAGATTAGCCCAGTCAGCTCTAGTTAATCCAATAATCCCTCACGCCATTGCTTATCGTGCTGTTTTGTGCCATACGGTTAGAGCAGGAGCCGGTTGCAGGCGGTCTTTGGGCCAATTGGCCGGTTGTGCGTGCCAATGATTTTTCTCTTTGCCATCGACATATCCGGAGGAAAACGGTTGCGTACGTGAGATAGAGCCATATATTTATCTTGGTGGCAAGTTGCGTTTGGGTTTTCGGTGCATGTCAGCAACACTTACGGCTCTTTTAGTTTCCCTAAAGCTGACTGGAGTGTCGCCGATTGAACAGCCGCGCAACCTGAAATATAATGATTACAAAGCCTCATTGGTTAAAACAGTTCATTTTGAAAATAATTTCACACATTACATAGGAATTTATTTATTTATTTACAAAATTGGCCATACCTGCCGAATCTAGGTTCCTGCATCAATCATGCCGACGGCCCTTACCCGACCTCTTATGATTTTTTTTCTGTTTTTGGTGTTTAAAATGTATATATATAGCGTTAAATTCATAATCCTCGTTATTCGCGAGACAACAAAACGGAAATCGTACCTATCGTCCGCAGTTTGATTTGGAAATGAAGTTGACAACAAGTACGAGATTGCAGTTCTATGCAAACGGAAGTAGAATCGGACTAGTGTCAGAAAGTAGTTTTATGTAGATATTAAGTGGACAACTAGCGTATATTATACATTACACCTATATAGAAATTCTAGAGACTTTAGAGATATAGAGATTCTGATGGTCTACTTAGATATGAGGAAGATAACTGTGTCCAGAATTAATAAAGAAACAAGTGGACTGCCTGGTTGCTTTGTCTATGTTGAGATGTAGACAGGACCACAGGAATGTTCATGAAAGTATAAAAAACATTGAATAATATTAACAGAGAAACTTTGTACTAAATATATGTGTTTGATAAATCTTTAAGCATAGCTCAGCAAGAAGAATCAACTTAAAATTTTAATTCATATGCAAGAAACAAATAAACAACATGAACATGATGTAGCAGTAAGTATTTTCGATTTATTTTATCGAGCAACCATATATTCATAATATAATCATGTTTTTCGTCTGTTTTTTATCTTGTCAAATGTAGGCCTTGTAATTATTGATAGGTCATCTAAATAAACACATTACACAGCTAAATGGGTGCAGTATATCAAAACGTTAATTGATTAATAGTTAGTTCTTAACTTTCATTTGCATAATTATGTTCATCTGTTATATGTCAGTGATTATATTACATGATGATATAGAAAACATGTCATTGAAAATTGTTCCAAGTTTGTACAATTTGTTTTTATTGCTATAAAGCTGCCAACTAAGGTCAAGTTCAGATCATCAATTAAGTCATTGTCAGGAAAGGGAGCAGATGTGTTTTTGATACACAGATGATAAACGGGGGTGGGGTAGAAAAAGAAGTGCCGTTGCATAGGTTTTGTCTGAAAGGTAGATAGTTATTTAGTATAATTTAATGTTATTTGTGTAATGTGAAATGCCACAACTGCACACAAAAAAGGGCTTTCAAATATGTTGAATATAGTAGTTTTCCTAGTGAACTACACGGACATGCCCACTATCCAAAAGACTCTAGTTGAATCTAAAAGCAAAAGTCATTGTCAGTGTAAAAAAGGAAACTAAAGTTGTAACATAACACCATCTCCATGTGCTACCAGCACAAAACAAAACAAATTAAAACAAAGGGCAAAATCAAATGCGCAAAAAGGTTTAAAACTGTCCAATGTAACTAAATATATTAATATCATGACTACCAACAGCAATTGCATACCACAAATAAATGACTTTAAAATCATTTCATACATAACAATGCCAGCAGAGGGTGCCACAAACATTGCAGAATTGCTCAAAATCACATAATCATAGATCATGGCTATAAAAAGCCCAAACCAAACAAAGAAATCAACAGAAATAGTCAACAACACTTATTACATACATCATGGCTACAACAACACAGCCCATGAAATAACAAAACAACATCATTCTTCAATGTCACTTAATACTTAGTCCGTGGCAACTTCAAAAAGGGACTAAAGGAACCAACACTGCAACATAATGTATTAGTCTCTTAAAATATGGACCATGGTTAATTAAAGGAGCAATAATATCAAATGAACAGTACAACAGAGCATACATATTCCAAAGAAAACACCACAAAAACATCTGACATACAAACATAACTTATCAAAGTCAATTTATACAAAACCATTGGTTCTACATAAGTAAAAACACAATAGAACACCAATATAACTATTCAAAGTTATTAAACTATTAGAAATTTGCTACCCAGCAAAAAAAAGACAAACTAACATTCCACCGAAGTCTTCAATGACTCTTTATAATACAATGAAAACTACTGGGACAAGGGAAGACAATAGCTACCAATGAAAGAGAACAAAACGATCCACAATGCAAAATAACAAAAATAGCCCAAAACAATTATGCTTAAAAATACCTAAAAACATAAATGAATTGTAGAAACACAAAAACGCAAAGACATACTATTACAGCAAAGAAAATTGAAGTCAATAAATTCAAACGCCTGCCAACCTTGATCCCAAAACAAATAAAAAAATACAACAAAATTATTGACCTTTTCTAGACACATCCAAACATAAAAAGTTTTTAAAGTAACTTACCACATATCTAAAGTAAGAAGTTCAAGAGCAGCATACCTGTATAATTAAAACTAAATTTAAACTATACCATAGCTACAAAACACGCCGATGTTACAGCAGAATTCTTTAAAACCACTTAATATAAACATATATATTCACAATGAGACAAAAAACAAAATCAATATAGCAGATTTTTTCGAAATCCCTCTATACATATACCATGACTTCCAAAAAAACAACAGGCATAAACAAATCAACGATACAACATAAGTCTTCAAGTTATTTAAAATGTACACCATGGCTACCAAAACAAAAGCTAGCAATTCGACATATTGTATTAAAGTCACTTAATACATATACTTTGGCTAACAAATAAAGAGAAAGAAACCCTAGCACACCGAAAGTTTATACATGCATCATGGCTAACACAAGACTGCACAAAACAAACTAACAAAACAACAGGGCATTTGTATACCATGGCTTACAACACAGAGCATAAAAGAAACTGACAGTACACCAGATTAAACATATACAATGTATAATAAAAAAGACAAATAAACTAACATTTTAACAGTTTATATAACTAAATACATATATACTATGGCAAAACAATCTCACAGTACGACAGACTAACATAAACAATGGCGAATAATAGAACAGCACCAACAAACTTATAACAGTGCAAGAAACTATAAAAATTGCTAAAAAAACAAAACAAAAACCAAACTAACAGTACACCAGATTATACATATACCATGGCTAACAAAACACAGAGCATAAAATAAACAAACAGTCCACCAGATTATATACATATACCATTGCTAACAAAACATCGCATAAAACAACCTCATAGTATAACAGATTATACATTTACCATAGCTACAAAACAGAGCATAAAACAATCTAACTATACGAGATTATGCATGTGCCTTAGCTTACAAAGCACTGCATAAAACAATCTCACCATCAAACATAGTATACATGAACAATGGCTACGAAACAGAGCATATAACAAACTAATAGTACAACAGATTATGCATGTACCATGGCTTCAAAACAAGGCTTAAACAATCTAACAGTACATGAGATTATGCATGTACCATAGGTTACAAAACAGAGCATAAAACAATCTCATGGTGAAACATAGTATACATGTACATGTACCATGGCTATAAAACAGAGCATATAACAAAGTAGCAGTGAACAGACTATGCATGAACCATGGCTACAAAACAGAGCATAAAACAGTCTAACCGTAAAACAGATAATACATAAACCATGGCTACAAAACAGTACATATAAAAAATTAATAGTACAAGAGACTATGCATGTACCATGGCTACTAAACAGAACATAAAACAATCTAACAGAACATGGGAGTATGCATGTACCATGGCCAAAAAACAGAGCCTAAAACAAACTAATTATACAACAGATTATGCATGTACCTTGGCTTCAACACAGAGCATAAAACAAGCTAACTGTACAACAGGTTATGCATGCACCATGGCTACAACACAGAGCATAAAACAAGCTAACTGTACAACAGGTTATGCATGCACCATGGCTACAACACAGAGCATAAAACAAGCTAACTGTACAACAGGTTATGCATGCACCATGGCTACAACACAGAGCATAAAACAAGCTAACTGTACAACAGGTTATGCATGCACCATGGCTACAACACAGAGCATAAAACAAGCTAACTGTACAACAGGTTATGCATGCACCATGGCTACAACACAGAGCATAAAACAAGCTAACTGTACAACAGGTTATGCATGCACCATGGCTACAACACAGAGCATAAAACAAGCTAACTGTACAACAGGTTATGCATGCACCATGGCTACAACACAGAGCATAAAACAAGCTAACTGTACAACAGGTTATGCATGCACCATGGCTACAACACAGAACATAAAACAAGCTAACTGTACAACAGGTTATGCATGCACCATGGCTACAACACAGAGCATAAAACAAGCTAACTGTACAACAGGTTATGCATGCACCATGGCTACAACACAGAGCATAAAACAAGCTAACTGTACAACAGGTTATGCATGCACCATGGCTACAACACAGAGCATAAAACAAGCTAACTGTACAACAGGTTATGCATGCACCATGGCTACAACACAGAGCATAAAACAAGCTAACTGTACAACAGGTTATGCATGCACCATGGCTACAACACAGAGCATAAAACAAACTAACTGTACAACAGGTTATGCATGCACCATGGGTACAACACAGAGCATAAGACAAACTAACTGTACAACAGGTTATGCATGCACCATGGCTACAACACAGAGCATAAGACAAACTAACTGTACAACAGGTTATGCATGCACCATGGCTACAACACAGAGCGTAAAACAAGCTAACTGTACAACAGGTTATGCATGCACCATGGCTACAACACAGAGCATAAAACAAGCTAACTGTACAACAGGTTATGCATGCACCATGGCTACAACACAGAGCATAAAACAAGCTAACTGTACAACAGGTTATGCATGCACCATGGCTACAACACAGAGCATAAAACAAGCTAACTGTACAACAGGTTATGCATGCACCATGGCTACAACACAGAGCATAAAACAAGCTAACTGTACAACAGGTTATGCATGCACCATGGCTACAACACAGAGCATAAGACAAGCTAACTGTACAACAGGTTATGCATGCACCATGGCTACAACACAGAGCATAAAACAAGCTAACTGTACAACAGGTTATGCATGCACCATGGCTACAACACAGAGCATAAAACAAGCTAACTGTACAACAGGTTATGCATGCACCATGGCTACAACACAGAGCATAAAACAAGCTAACTGTACAACAGGTTATGCATGCACCATGGCTACAACACAGAGCATAAAACAAGCTAACTGTACAACAGGTTATGCATGCACCATGGCTACAACACAGAGCATAAGACAAACTAACTGTACAACAGGTTATGCATGCACCATGGCTACAACACAGAGCATAAGACAAGCTAACTGTACAACAGGTTATGCATGCACCATGGCTACAACACAGAGCATAAAACAAGCTAACTGTACAACAGGTTATGCATGCACCATGGCTACAACACAGAGCATAAAACAAGCTAACTGTACAACAGGTTATGCATGCACCATGGCTACAACACAGAGCATAAGACAAACTAACTGTACAACAGGTTATGCATGCACCATGGCTACAACACAGAGCATAAAACAAGCTAACTGTACAACAGGTTATGCATGCACCATGGCTACAACACAGAGCATAAAACAAACTAACTGTACAACAGGTTATGCATGCACCATGGCTACAACACAGAGCATAAAACAAGCTAACTGTACAACAGGTTATGCATGCACCATGGCTACAACACAGAGCATAAAACAAACTAACTGTACAACAGGTTATGCATGCACCATGGGTACAACACAGAGCATAAAACAAGCTAACTGTACAACAGGTTATGCATGCACCATGGCTACAACACAGAGCATAAAACAAGCTAACTGTACAACAGGTTATGCATGCACCATGGGTACAACACAGAGCATAAAACAAGCTAACTGTACAACAGGTTATGCATGCACCATGGCTACAACACAGAGCATAAAACAAACTAACTGTACAACAGGTTATGCATGCACCATGGCTACAACACAGAGCATAAAACAAACTAACTGTACAACAGGTTATGCATGCACCATGGCTACAACACAGAGCATAAAACAAACTAACTGTACAACAGGTTATGCATGCACCATGGCTACAACACAGAGCATAAAACAAGCTAACTGTACAACAGGTTATGCATGCACCATGGCTACAACACAGAGCATAAAACAAGCTAACTGTACAACAGGTTATGCATGCACCATGGCTACAACACAGAGCATAAAACAAACTAACTGTACAACAGGTTATGCATGCACCATGGCTACAACACAGAGCATAAAACAAGCTAACTGTACAACAGGTTATGCATGCACCATGGCTACAACACAGAGCATAAAACAAGCTAACTGTACAACAGGTTATGCATGCACCATGGCTACAACACAGAGCATAAAACAAGCTAACTGTACAACAGGTTATGCATGCACCATGGCTACAACACAGAGCATAAAACAAGCTAACTGTACAACAGGTTATGCATGCACCATGGCTACAACACAGAGCATAAAACAAGCTAACTGTACAACAGGTTATGCATGCACCATGGCTACAACACAGAGCATAAAACAAGCTAACTGTACAACAGGTTATGCATGCACCATGGCTACAACACAGAGCATAAAACAAGCTAACTGTACAACAGGTTATGCATGCACCATGGCTACAACACAGAGCATAAAACAAGCTAACTGTACAACAGGTTATGCATGCACCATGGCTACAACACAGAGCATAAAACAAGCTAACTGTACAACAGGTTATGCATGCACCATGGCTACAACACAGAGCATAAAACAAGCTAACTGTACAACAGGTTATGCATGCACCATGGCTACAACACAGAGCATAAAACAAGCTAACTGTACAACAGGTTATGCATGCACCATGGCTACAACACAGAGCATAAAACAAGCTAACTGTACAACAGGTTATGCATGCACCATGGCTACAACACAGAGCATAAAACAAGCTAACTGTACAACAGGTTATGCATGCACCATGGCTACAACACAGAGCATAAAACAAACTAACTGTACAACAGGTTATGCATGCACCATGGCTACAACACAGAGCATAAAACAAACTAACTGTACAACAGGTTATGCATGCACCATGGGTACAACACAGAGCATAAGACAAACTAACTGTACAACAGGTTATGCATGCACCATGGGTACAACACAGAGCATAAGACAAACTAACTGTACAACAGGTTATGCATGCACCATGGCTACAACACAGAGCATAAAACAAGCTAACTTTACAACAGGTTATGCATGCACCATGGCTACAACACAGAGCATAAAACAAGCTAACTGTACAACAGGTTATGCATGCACCATGGCTACAACACAGAGCATAAGACAAACTAACTGTACAACAGGTTATGCATGCACCATGGCTACAACACAGAGCATAAGACAAACTAACTGTACAACAGGTTATGCATGCACCATGGCTACAACACAGAGCATAAAACAAGCTAACTGTACAACAGGTTATGCATGCACCATGGCTACAACACAGAGCATAAAACAAGCTAACTGTACAACAGGTTATGCATGCACCATGGCTACAACACAGAGCATAAAACAAGCTAACTGTACAACAGGTTATGCATGCACCATGGCTACAACACAGAGCATAAAACAAGCTAACTGTACAACAGGTTATGCATGCACCATGGCTACAACACAGAGCATAAGACAAACTAACTGTACAACAGGTTATGCATGCACCATGGCTACAACACAGAGCATAAAACAAGCTAACTGTACAACAGGTTATGCATTCACCATGGCTACAACACAGAGCATAAAACAAGCTAACTGTACAACAGGTTATGCATGCACCATGGCTACAACACAGAGCATAAAACAAGCTAACTGTACAACAGGTTATGCATGCACCATGGCTACAACACAGAGCATAAAACAAGCTAACTGTACAACAGGTTATGCATGCACCATGGCTACAACACAGAGCATAAAACAAGCTAACTGTACAACAGGTTATGCATGCACCATGGCTACAACACAGAGCATAAAACAAACTAACTGTACAACAGGTTATGCATGCACCATGGGTACAACACAGAGCATAAAACAAGCTAACTGTACAACAGGTTATGCATGCACCATGGGTACAACACAGAGCATAAAACAAGCTAACTGTACAACAGGTTATGCATGCACCATGGCTACAACACAGAGCATAAAACAAGCTAACTGTACAACAGGTTATGCATGCACCATGGCTACAACACAGAGCATAAAACAAGCTAACTGTACAACAGGTTATGCATGCACCATGGCTACAACACAGAGCATAAAACAAACTAACTGTACAACAGGTTATGCATGCACCATGGCTACAACACAGAGCATAAAACAAACTAACTGTACAACAGGTTATGCATGCACCATGGCTACAACACAGAGCATAAAACAAGCTAACTGTACAACAGGTTATGCATGCACCATGGCTACAACACAGAGCATAAAACAAGCTAACTGTACAACAGGTTATGCATGCACCATGGCTACAACACAGAGCATAAAACAAGCTAACTGTACAACAGGTTATGCATGCACCATGGCTACAACACAGAGCATAAAACAAGCTAACTGTACAACAGGTTATGCATGCACCATGGCTACAACACAGAGCATAAGACAAACTAACTGTACAACAGGTTATGCATGCACCATGGCTACAACACAGAGCATAAAACAAGCTAACTGTACAACAGGTTATGCATGCACCATGGCTACAACACAGAGCATAAAACAAGCTAACTGTACAACAGGTTATGCATGCACCATGGCTACAACACAGAGCATAAAACAAGCTAACTGTACAACAGGTTATGCATGCACCATGGCTACAACACAGAGCATAAAACAAGCTAACTGTACAACAGGTTATGCATGCACCATGGCTACAACACAGAGCGTAAAACAAGCTAACTGTACAACAGATTATGCATGCACCATGGGTACAACACAGAGCGTAAAACAAGCTAACTGTACAATAGAGAAAACATATATCATGGCTACAACACAGAGCATAAGACAAACTAACTGTACAACAGGTTATGCATGTACTATGGCTACAACACAGAGCATAAAACAAGCTAACTGTACAACAGGTTATTCATGCACCATGGGTACAATTTATGACTCAGTTTCAAACTCTACCTAAAGATCATCAAGAACAACATTCTGGTCAAGTTCCATGAAAATATGGTCATAAATGTGGCCTCTAGCGTGTTAACATGCTTTTCCTATTGTTTGACCTGGTGACCTAGTTTTTGACCGCACATGACCCAGATTGAAACTTGACTTAAAGATTATCAATGTTAACATTCTGACCGTCTTTCATGAAGATACAGTCATAAATGTGACCTCTAGAGTGTTAACAAGCTTTTCCTTCAATTTGACCTGGTGATCTAGTTTTTGACCGCACATGACCCATATTCGCTCTTGACCTAGAGATTATTAATACTACCATTTTGATAAAGTTCCCTGAAGATACAGTCATAAATGTGACCTCTAAAGTGTTAACAAGCTTTTCCTTTAATTTGACCTGGTAACCTTGTTTTTAACCCCAGATGACCCAATATCGAACTCGTCCAAGATTTTATTGAGGGTAACATTCTGACCAAGTTTCATTAAGATTGTGCCGAGATTGTGACCTCTAGAGTGTTAACAGTCAAATTGTTGACGAAGGACGATGACAACTACAACTGACGACGGACACAGGGCGATCACAATAGCTCACCTTGGGCACTTCGTGCTCAGGTGAGCTAAAAACAAAGGACATCTTTAAAAATGTTTAATTCAAAACACATGGCTACCAACAATTAGTCATAAAAAAAACATCAATATTAAATCATTCTTCAAACTAAGTGTAATCATTTTTTAATGTCATTTACAAATACAGCCAGAACTAGCCAACATTAAAACAGAACTCTGAACAGCAACTGAAACATCAAACACGGCTTACAAAAAGCATCTTAAAAACAAAGAACAATACAACAAAATTATTTGAAGTCACTTAAAACATTGTCCATGGCTATCATAACAGTACAACACACATCTTCAAAATCACTGAATACAAATACAAGAAACGCCGCAATGCAACGAAATCAGGTTTTAATGATTGACAGAAGAACTTCAGCCTGTGTCTGTTTTTCTATTTATGGTAACAGTGATCTTGACCCTAGGGACCCCATATGCAACCCATTGAAAGGTATCCATAAACTCTTCCTTTATACCAAGTTGTGTCAGGATATGTCAACCCTAACTTAAATTATTCAGTTTCAACCATTTCTCTATTTTTAGTAACAGTGACATTGACCTTGAATCTAGGGACCCCAATCGCAATCCCATGAAAGGTATCCATAAACTCTTCCTTTATACCAAGTTTGGTCAAGATATGTAGACCCTAACTAAAATTATTCAGTTTCAACTGTTTTTCTATTTTTAGTTACAGTGACTTTGACCCTAGGGACCCCAAACGCAATCCCATGAAAGGTATCTATAAACTCTTTTTGTACACCAAGTTTAGTCAAGATATGTCATCCCTAACTAAAGTTATTCAGTTTCAACCGTTTTTCTATTTTTAGTAACAGTGATCTTGACCTTGACCCTAGGGACCCCAAACGCAACCCCATGAAAGGTCTCCATGAACTCTTCCTATGGACCAAGTTTGGTCAAGATATGTCAACCCTAACTAAAGATATTCAGTTTGAACCAATTTTCTATTTTAAGTAACAGTGACCTTGACCTTGACCTTAGGGACCCCAATGCAATCCCATGAAAGGTATCTATAAACTCTTCCTGTACACCAAGTTTAGTCAAGATATGTCATCCCTAACTAAAGTTATTTAGTTTCAACCGTTTTTCTATTTTTAGTAACAGTGACCTTGACCTTGAACCTAGGGACCCCAATCGCAATCCCATGAAAACTACACATAAACTCTTTCTACAGACCAAAATTGGTCAAGATATGTGAACCCTAACTAAAGTTATTCAGTTTCAACTGTTTTTCTATTTTTAGTAACAGTTACCTTGACCTTGAACCTAGGGACCCCAAACGAAATCCCATGAAAGGTCTTTTTAAATTCTTCCTATAGACCAAAATTAGTAAAGATAGTTCTTCCCTAAGTAAAGTTATTCAGTTTCAACCGTTTTTCTATTTTTAGTAACAGTGACCTTGACCTTGACCCTAGGGACCCCAAACGCAATCCCATGAAAGGTATCCATAAACTCTTCCTATTGACCAAGTTTGGTCAAGATATGTCAACCCTAACTAAAATTATTTAGTTTCAACCGTTTCTCTATTTTTAGTACCAGTTACCTTGACATTGACCCTAGGGACCCCAAACGCAATCCCATGAAAGGTCTCCATAAACTCTTCCTATTGACCAAGTTTAGTCAAGATATGTCAACCCTATCTAAAGTTATTCAGTTTCAACCGTTTTTCTATTTGTAGTAAAAGTGACCTTGACCTTGACCCTAGGGACCCCAAACGCAATCCCATGAAAGATCTCCATAAACTTTTCCTATAGACCAAGTTTAGTCAAGATATGTCATCCCTAACTAAAGTTATTCAGTTTCAACCGTTTTTCTATTTTTAGTAACAGTGACCTTGACCTTGACACTAGGGACCCCAAACGCAATCCCATGAAAGGTATCCATAAACTCTTCCTATTGACCAAGTTTGGTCAAGATATGTCAACCCTTACTAAAGTAATTCAGTTTCATAGGTGAGTTTGACCCCGCCCGGCCGGCCGCAAACCCGCCCGCCCGAACAACGACGTTCGCCATTCTAATAACCAGGTTTCACTATGGGAAAACCTGGTTAATAAATGCTATCAAGAAAGCATAAAACTATCTAACAAAACATAATAAATCTAACAATACATTATAAATTTTAAAAGTCACTTGACATATATAACAGGGTAACAAAATCAAGAGCCCAAAACCAAATAATGATACAGCTGGATTAGTAAAACTAAATATGAACATAAACAATAGCTATCAAAAAGCCAAACAAGCTAAAGTAACAATAGAATTATTTGAATTCATTTCAAATAAAACAATGACTAGCAAAAAGAGCAACATTTAATACAAAAGACTTCTTAAAAGCCATTTAACACTTATACCGGTAGTACCAACAAAAAGCCAAAAAACAAACCAACAATACAAAATTAGTATTCCTAGTAACTCAATATAAGACCATGGCTACTAAATTGTACTCCAAAACGAACTGACAAGGTAACATAATTTTTCAAAGTCACTAAACATACAGACCATGCTTGGCTTCCACCTTCAAATGAAGACAATGACTACAAAAACACACCAAAACCAACAAACAATACAAAATAAAATAAAACAAAAAATAATAAAACAATAGTCTTTAAAGTAACTTAATAAAAAGAGCATCTTTATAACAGAAGAGCAAAATTACAATTGACAAAATTCTTCAAAGTCATTTCATACCAAAATGCTACTAAGATGCCTTAATACCTAGAACATGGCTAAAACTAAATATACAGCAGAAATTTTCAAAAACAAATTGCAATATACATAATGGTTACCATAAAAATACCCAAATTTAAACAGACAATACAAAAGAACAAAAACATAATTCAACAGTATTCTTCAAGTTCACTTATTTTAGTTATTACATAAACAATTAGAAACACAAGGTAGCTAAACAACACAATTTTTCAATGACTATAAGCCTATATAATAGACTTCTCCAAAGACACTAAATACATACTATGGTTACCAAAAAAGCAACAGCACAAATTACATTAACAAAAAATCTGCAAAGTCACTGAATACATAAACCAGTGCTACCAAATGAAGCCAAAAACAAACTAACAGAGCAAAAATTATTATTAATTTCAAAGTCACCTTCAAAGATAGACCAAAGCTACATACTATATACACAGAATAAAAACAACAAAAAACAATACAAAATATTGTTCTCCAATAGCACTTAATACATAGACAAACAACAAAAATAAACATACAATATCACAAAAGTATTCAAAGTCTCCATGGCCACAAAAAAATATAAAAATATTCTAACAATAAAAAAACATGTCAATATATAAATATTGCATGGCTTCCAGTGTGACAGTACATATTGTCAACATGAGAGAAATACTGTTACCCGAGGCGAACTTATAGAAAACATTAATACAATATCAATTTACTGACAAGTGAATACAAATATCATTCATTCCAAAAGAAAGAGCCTAAATAAAAAATAATAAAAGCTATGGCAATAAAAGAATGGTTTAAAGTATCAAACTCAGGATCTCAAAATATTTCTACAAAGTCAGTGAATGCAAATATCATTGTTAACAACATGAGAGGACAACGAAAACAAGCTAACATTATACAACAGAATGCTTAAGTAATCCAACAAATAGAGGCTGGCTACCACATGGTCTAACAATAAGGTAATAAAAGAGTACATCGATATCAATTGCACAAGTAAAATATGCAAAAAGGCATGGTAACTATATAAAACAAAAATTGACCAAAACATACAATGTTGATCTACATTTGTAATACACCCAACAAAGTTGATCAAGGGTCACATATTAAAACAACTTTTAATTTCATATTTAATACCAAAGTGAACACTCTTGTGCTCTAAGGATCTCGATGTTGATGCATCAATATTTTAACAGTTTTATAGATGACTCTTAATTGTTATTGTTATGTTTATCCTCAAGGTTACTAGTGCCAATAAAAGACCTTTTATGAAATACATTTGCAGGTACGTGTTTGTCCTTTATTGATTAATGATGTCAACGACTTGTTCATCCATTCCTGACGGAAGTTTTTGGTTACTTGTAACTCCTTTCTTGAATAAAGAAGTCCTTAATTATTTGTACATGCTCCTTTCTTGAGTGAAGCTTTTGTTTTCTTGTAGAAGTCACCTTTCTTGAATCAAGTTCTTGGTTACTTGTAGCTCTTTCTTGGATGAAGTTCTTCACTTCTTTGAACACCTTTTCCCTGGGCAACTGTTGTAGCCCCCTTCTTGATTAAAGTACGTAATTTATTGTTTTTTACCTCCCGCACAATGTTAGTCACAACAATTGCTATCAATCAGTCATCGAAATAAGATTTTGGGATGAACAAGCCCAAATCCATATACATGCTAGTCCTTGCCAACAAGTATTTTTTTTTAAAAAGGCCTGCTTTATAAAATGGAGAATTTAAGAAAGCCAGAAAATCCATATAAAAGTACAAGGCTTGTGATTTTGACCACAGTCATATACCAATACATCATTGCACAACAAGTCATATCATTGTGCACAAAAGTCTACATCACTAACTGTTGGTTTATTAGGGCAACGGATCCATGATAAGCACAAATAGTTGTTACAATAAATATGATTAATATGACGTCATAGTTGAAATTAATGGGATGCCCATATATCAATGTGTTTCAAAGTCATGGGTACCTGTACGGAAATTTACATTTCTTTATTTGTTGAAAACATATTTACATATAAACTATAATTTGGGAAAAAATAAAGCATTTAATAGGCTTGCACAGGGTGCTTTTAGTGATATAAGATAAGAGTAGATTGTTCTTTGCAGGGTTCAAACATATTTTATACAGTTTTGGATAACACAGGGTGTCTGCAGAGTGAATTGTTGTTGGCAATCATATTATTCATGTAGTTATACTTGAAAGAACAGAGTAAAGTGTTTGCATGTATAGGGCCCAATGGTTATATTTGAAAGAACATTGTAAATTGCTGTTGGCAGGTATATTACCCATGGTAATATTTGAAAAAAAGACGGAGTAAAAACAGTTAGCAGGCATAAGATGTCTATGATTTTATTTGGAACAACAGAGTCAATTATTGTTGGAATTAAGGCATATATATCCTGTGGTTATATTCGGAAGAACAGCCAAATGCTGATGGCAGGCATTCAAGATGCCTTTGGTTCTTATTCCTGTTGTTATTATTATTGGAAGAACTGAGTAAATTGATGTTGAAAGACATAGGGTGTCTGTGGTCGTATTTGAAAAAAAAAACAGAGTAAATTGTTGTTGGCAGATAAAGGGTGCCCAGTGTTGTATTCGGAAGAACATAGTAAATTGTAATAAGCAGGAATATGACGCCCATTTTTATATTTGAAAGAATATTGTGAATTGTTGTTGGACGTCAAACAATGCCCATGGTTACATTTGATAGAATATATTTAATTGCTGGTGGCTGGAGTCATAGGGGCCCATGGTTTTATTTGGAAGAACAGAGTAAATTATTGGTCAAAGACATAGGGTGCCTGTGGCTATAGTTAGAAGAACATATTAAGTTGCTGTCTGCAGGCTTAAAAGGTCCTTCCTTATCTTTAAAAGAACAGGGTTAGTTGTTTTTGTCATATATCGAGGCCCTATAAGAACATGGACTCATGCTTATATTAAGTATAACAGAATGAATTGTTGTTGGAAGACAAAGTACGCCCATTGCTTTATTTGGAAGGACAGCGTAACTTTGTATTAGAGGTGCCTGTAGTAAGACGAACAACAGACTTTGTTGTTTTCGGCAGGCTAAGGGTGCATGTGGTGTTATATTTAGATGAACAGATTAAATTGTTGTTGGCATGTATAGAGGCCCCATAGTGTAACAGAATAAATTGTTGTTGGAAGACTAAGGATGCCAAGGATTTATTTGGAAGAACAGAGTAAATATGTATTTGAGGGCATAAGGTGACTCCAATTATATCAAGAAGAACAGCAAAGTATGTTGTTTTGCAAGCATATGGTGCCTGTGGTGTTATATTAAGAACAGATAACAACAATTATTGTTCTTGGAATGTTCAATATGTATGTGGTTGAATTAAGAGGAACAAAGTAAATTGTTGTTGGCAGCCTTAAGGTGGTTATATTTGGAAAAAGTAGAGGTGTTTTTTTTTGTTCAAAGGCATAAGGTGCCAGTGATTGTATTTTGAAGAACAGAGTTAATCGTTGTTGGTAGGACTAAGGTGCCCATGAATACAGAACAAGAGGGTAAATTGTTGTTGAAGGCCCCTACAGTGCCTGTAAATATATTGAGAAAGGCAAAGTAAAATGTTGTTGAAAGGTATAAGGTTCTTGTGGTAATATTTGGAAGAACTGAGTTCATTGTCGTTGGTAGTTTGAAGGTGCAAATGGTTTTATTTGGAAAAACGAAGTAAATTGCATTCAGAGCTCCTCGGCCATTTTTATCGAAAATGTATAAGCGGTTTATTTACTCAGAAATCGGTATGTTTAAGTCCGCTGCAAGTTGATCGCGTAGTAATTTAATTAAGCAGTTAAACTTAATGACTAAACTGTTGGAAATCTTAATTATGTTTGCAATACTACACTTCACTGGCAATTAATTTAAACTTAGATCATTAAATACAAGCTTAAACACTACATTTAACAAGAATTGTTTATCAAACATTATGCCCCCACCCCTAAGCGCCATGTTGTCAGGATTATATGGACCATTGGAGTCATCAGCTGGTCACCGAAAACCTAAATGTCAAGTTTGAGGGCCATGGGTGCAGGCATTGTTAAGTTATCACACAGACAAGCTTTTTTCGTTTAAGGTCACTGTGACCTTGACCACTGCCCCCTAAAATCTTAAGGGGCCATCTACAGGTCAGACGCAACCCCAATTAAAGTTTGAGGGCCAAGGCTTCAGTCATTGTCGAGTTATCACCCGAACAACATTTTCGCATTCAAGGTCACTGTGACTTTGACCTTTGACCCGATGACTCCTAAAATCAATAAGATTCATCTTCTAGTTAGGCCCAACTACCATGTCAAGTTTGATGATCATAGGTTCAGGCATTGTTGATATATCACTGGGAGAAGATTTGTTCACTTTTTTGCATTAAAGGTTTCTGTGACCTTGGCCTAATGACCCAGAGTCAAGAGGGGTCATCTACTGGTCAGGCCCAACCTTCATGTAAAGTTTGATGACCATAGGTCCAGGAATTGTCGAGTTTGCTTTCAAGGTCACTGTGACCTTAACCTTTGACCCCTAAAATCAATAGGGGTCATCTACTGATCAGGCCCAACCTCCAAGTCAAGTTTGAGGCCCATGGGTGCATACATTGTTGAGTTATCACTCGGACAAGATTTTATCTTTTAAGGTCACTGTCACCTTGACTTTGGCCCAATGACCCCTAAAATCAATAGGGGCCATCTACTGGTCAGGCCCAACCTTCATGTCAAGTTTGAGGGCCATGTGTGCAAGCATTGTCAAGTTATCACTCGGACAACTTTTTACCATTCAAGGTCATTGTGACCTTGACCTTTGGCCCAATGACCCCTAAAATCAATAGGGTCCATCTTCTGGTCAGGCCCAACCTCCAAGTCAAATTTGAGGGCCATGGGTGCAGGCATTGTCCAGTTATCACTTGGACAACCTTTTACCATTCAAGGTCACTGTGACCTTGACCTTTGGCCCGATGACCCCCTAAACACAGTAGGGGTCATCTACTGGTCAGGCCCAACCTCCAAGTCAAGTATAAGGGCCATGGGTGCAGGCATGGTTGAGTTATCACTCGGACAACCTTTTACCATTCAAGATCACTGTGACCTTGTCCTTTGGACCGATGACCCCCAAAAACAATAGGGGTCATCTACTGGTCAGGCCCAACTTCCATATCAAGTTTGATGACCATAGGTATATTCGTTGTTGAGTTATCACCCGGACAAGCTTTATAATTATTTTACCATTCAAGGTCACTGGGACCTTGACCTTTGACCCAATGAGCCCTTATATCAATAGGAGTCATCTACTGGTCAGGCCCAACCTTCATGTCAAGTTTGATGACCATACTTCCTGGGAAAGTTGTGTTATCATTCGGACAAGTTTGGTGTACCGACGGATGATATAATTCAAAACTTACAAACTACTTATACTGATGTACAGGCATACATCAGAGGTTGTTTTCAATAAAAATGGCTGAGGAGTTTGGAATGAGTAAATTAGTGTTTGCAGGCTTAAGGTGCATGTGGTATTATTAAGAATAACAGGGTAAATTGTTGTTGAAAGACATAAGATACCTGTGGTTGGCAGGCTTAATTGTTGTTAGAAGACATAAGATACCTGTGGCTGGCAGGCTTAATTGTTGTTAGAAGACATAAGATACCTGTGGTTGGCAGGGTTAATTGTTGTTAAAAGACATAAGATACCTGTGGTTGGCAGGCTTAATTGTTGTTGGAAGACATAAGATACATGTGGTTGGCAGGCTTAATTGTTGTTACAAGACATAAGATACCTGTGGTTGGAAGGCTTAATTGTTGTTGGAAGACATAAGATACCTGTGGTTGGCAGGCTTAATTGTTGTTGGAAGACATAAGATACATGTGGTTGGCAGGCTTAATTGTTGTTAAAAGACATAAGATACCTGTGGTTGGAAGGCTTAATTGTTGTTTGAAGACATAAGATACATGTGGTTGGCAGGCTTAATTGTTGTTAAAAGACATAAGATACCTGTGGTTGGAAGGCTTAATTGTTGTTGGAAGACATAAAATACATGTGGTTGGCAGGCTTAATTGTTGTTAAAAGACATAAGATACATGTGGTTGGAAGGCTTAATTGTTGTTAGAAAACATAAGATACCTGTTGTTGGAATGCATAATTGTTGTTGAAAGACATAAGATACCTGTGGTTGGCAGGCTTAATTGTTGTTGGAAGACATAAGATACCTGTGGTTGGCAGGGTTAATTGTTGTTGGAAGACATAAGATACCTGTGGTTGGCAGGCTTAATTGTTGTTGGAAGACATAAGATACATGTGGTTGGCAGGCTTAATTGTTGTTAAAAGACATAAGATACCTGTGGTTGGCAGGCTTAATTGTTGTTGGAAGACATAAGATACCTTGGTTGGAAGGCTTAATTGTTGTTGGAAGACATAAGATACCTGTGGTTGGAAGGCTTAATTGTTGTTGGAAGACATAAGATACCTGTGGTTGGCAGGCTTAATTGTTGTTAAAAGACATAAGATACCTGTGGTTGGCAGGCTTAATTGTTGTTGGAAGACATAAGATACCTGTGGTTGGAAGGCTTAATTGTTGTTGGAAGACATAAGATACCTGTGGTTGGCAGGCTTAATTGTTGTTGAAAGACATGAGATACCTGTGGTTGGCAGGCTTTACTGTTGTTGGAAGACATAAGGTGCTCGCGGTCATGTTTGGCAGACCATCTCTAGTAAACTGTTGTTGGCAGGCTTAGCGTTTTTGAGGTTATGTTTGGAAGAAAAGAGTAAGTTGATGAAAAGCATAATTACCTTGGAAGAGTTGTTGGCAGGCTTAAGGTGCATGTCAATATATTAAGGACCGAGAAGATTGTCATAGGCAGCCTTAATGATCTCAGAAAGATGTGGAGTACTTTTATTGAATGTTTTTTATGCAATAGGCTCACAGTACATGTATACTGTCCACTTAATTTGTTTAAACTTTAAGTTGATATATTACTTTAAGTTGATATACTGTATATTCAAGATTAGGGATTTCATTCAAACTATTTGCATTTGAACTTTTTCAGATATTATTCGCCATAAACTTTATTTTTGACAAAGCAAAATATTCAAACTTTTTTCTTTAATGCCCTGGTGAAAGGCAGAGTTTGATCAAATAACACCATATTGCTAGAATTTCTTTTTAATTCAGAGAACACATTACAAGCTTCAATCTACCAAATTAGCAAAATTGGATTACTTCATGTTCATGTTGTGCTTTTTTATCTTCGCATATTAATTCATTACTACCATCTTTTACATGTTAATCTAGATAAATATGTACTTACAAACATTCCATGACTCATACCATAGTTCATGTTGACTCAAGTGCCATCCAATCTCTGGTCAGATTCATGTTGTTGACCTGGCGCATGTCCTCATCATGCATTGGTTGTGCGACCATCATCAGGTTCTATCCCTACTTCTTGAAGGCTGAAAACATAACATGTTTTGTAATATTTATTAAAGAAATAACATCAAATGTCATATTTGTTAAGAAAAAATCTACCTTTCCACAACATGCACATGATTTAAACTGGTTATCAATGTTACTGTAACCTAATACTATTCAAAACCTTAAGCCTACTAAGCACTGCTTTGTCAGAAGCTTTTGCTTGTCAGACTGCAATAAGGTACATTCTTTAAGGAGAAATGCATTGAGTCAAAACGCAATATGGCTCATCTTATAATTTGTTGTGTGACCTTCCTTAATGAAGTTTCATGCTCTTAAAGCTGCACTTTCACAGATATACAGTTTTTACAACTCTTTTTTTTCGTCTTGGAAAGAGCAAATTTTTGCGTACATACCTGCAAACCAATGATAAAAGATGGCTGAAAAAAGATCAGGTCGCAGTTTTTCATATTTCCATTCGAAAATAAATGTTTTATAGCTTAAACCGTTACTAACGGTTTAAGAAAAATGCATAAAACACCAATTTTTTAACTTAAATATAAAAATCTGCGATCTATTTTTTGGTCAGCAGTCTTACATAACTGGTTTCCATGCATTTTCACATAAATTGGATCGTTCCAAGACAAAAAATAAAAAAGTTGTCAAAACATTCAATCTGTGAGGATGCAGCTTTAAGGTCGAGCATTTTTTAATGCATGTTCATCCATGTCTATTCCTGGGTGGCTTAGTTTTTCACTTTATTGATGACTGTGACCTTTAATAACATTATGATACTTGATTGTATAAAAGTTCAATGCATAACATCAAGTTATTTCTGTGTTATTGACTTATATGTGCTTACATGCAAAACCGCAACCAGAATTTCGAAATAAATAATAGAGGTGCAAAATTTATACTAAATGGAGGATAGAGTTACCTTACTTGATTAATTAAGAAGGTTGGATGGTTGGGAGCCCTTGTATAAAGTTTCAATGCAATTACATGATGTATTTGCTGAGATATTGACTTAAGCATGGTAACAAGCAAAACCTTAACCAGAATTTCTAAGGTGAATAATAAAGGGCAACATTTTGCAAGTTATGCAAAAGCTAATTATCTAATTTGGTTATTTACATAGGTTGGATTGTTAAGTACAGTTGCATAAAGTATCAATGCAATAAATCAAATCGTTGCCGAGATATTAACATATAGATATGTGCTTATACATGGAAAACCTTAACCAAAATTTCTGAGTTGAATAATGAAGGCCCTTTGCTAACATGCAAAGCCTTAACCAAGGTGTGATGCCAATGCTGACGCTCGAGTGAATAGTATAGCTCTCCTTATTCTTCAAATAGTCAAGATAATTAAACACTTGAGCACCAAGTGTCACAAAATATGCCTGTCCTAGGTTAGGCGTAAAAAAAAAAATTGTGTGTTTCCGGTTACCCGGCCGTGTCTGTTCCGCGCCCGCCGACCGTAATTTTTTTATCCTACCCAAATATTCCTCAATGTCGTCAGACGCTTTAAACGTGTATTTTATTCATCCCGGAAAAATCGATAGAGCGTCTGAGCGCACTGAGTAGGAGTAAGCAGGCGACAGATAATGGCGTCTGCCGATTAACTCAGCGTCTCATCTGTATGCAATCTGTTTGAAATTCAGAGTGTGTATTTTATCTCTGCTAGTGACTCAAATATAAAATTAAATGTTTCGCTTTTAATGATAATAATTCCGATATAACGATGATAGTTTTGAGGTATGTCAATATGGTTATAAGCGGAGTTAACTGACGCAACAGGGTTTCCGCTGGCGATCGCCATTGTCGCCATTTGGGACAAAATCGCAAAAGTGGCGACAACTTTTCAAATTTGGCGAATTTATGGCGACAACGATTTTTTTCTAAAATATTTTCTTAAAGTGACGTAAGTGGTGACCATGCGGCCTGTATGATAATCGATTCTGTCACTGTCATAAATCAAGCGCATCTGCTGGTGCGACAACAAAAATTAATCCGATAATTAGGGCAAGCAGTCACGGCCCAGTCAACACCTCGCTAATTATTGTAGAATTTTATTGCTTTCACGGATAAACAATGACATCCTTTAACTGTTATGTCTCTTATTAGCAAATAATTTTAATATTTAGCTCAACAGCCTTGTTGTTGCGTAATTATCGTGTTAGTTTTAAATATGCAAATCATAGAATTTTATGTTGTCGGAAAGTCACGTGATATGCAAATTTCGTAATGACGTTTACGCGCTAAAAATATACTTGCTTTCGGTTTTGTCTCAATTTGTAATATTGCTATAAATGCAGCATTCTAAGAGTTCAAAAAGTGTCAAAAAGATTAACAGAAATCAAATAAATAGGATTAAACCCCATTTGATAAGGCTTCTAATATGTTGGCTGGAGTAAAGAGTAGGTAGACAAATTTCTATTAGGAAAGTTATGGCCCTAGTTTGACAATGTATATTTCTTTGAGTTTCCATTTATTTTGCAGAAAGCTGCATTGTTTTTTAAATGTATGAAAGCAACACATACCCTTTTTGTTTGAATTAATAACATATACTTGTGTTGGAATTGTGAAGTGTGAAATACTGTGCACAGCCTTATCAAGTAACTGGAGTTAGGGCTATATATCTTTGACAAAGCTGCATGAAAGCTAAATGTATATTTTACTGACTCTACATTTAATCCTTTAATAATAATATTTAACATTAAAAACACAATACAAAACATTCATAATTGGCATTTTATTTTTTCCCATAAAATTCTAATTAATTATTATGAATGTTTTGTATTTAATAATATGGGAAATGGAGCATTTGCTCCTCAGGAGCAAATGCTCAGTTTTCGATAATATTTGCAAGAGTGATCAAAATTAGAATACAATGCATTTTTTTTTAAATGTAGCATACATGGAGTCAAGGGTTAATGGATAAAATAAGCCTTTCTGATTTCACAGTGTTGGTTTATTGATAGTAATAAAGAAACAAAGAAATAAAAATACAAGTTGTTTGTTTTTAATATTGATCTTTTAGCAAGAAAAATGACAGGATAATAGTACTAATTTGGTGTTTCCACAGACGTCCTAACAGAAACTGACAAACATAAACATGTGCAGCATCTTGTTTCCTTTGGTTTGCTGTAATTGGTTGTATGGGTCTTCATTTAAATATTGTACATGTATGGTCCTGAAAGTGCACCAATTAAATTATTATAATGTTATAAAATATTCAAAACATCGAAAAATGGCATCTTTAATGGCATCATATAGTAGTTGTCAAAGATACCAAATATGTGACGGTAAAAAAAAAAAAAAAAAAAAAAGCCTGCCTACCGTCCCTATTTTTTTTGATCATGTAACCTGAAACACACATATTTTTTTTTTGGCCTTATGGACACCAAGTTTTGTGATAAGTTGTTGAACGTTAAGCCAAATTAAGTAAGCGGACCCTGTAAATGAAGTTTTTGCTTATTCAAGGGTCATATCTTTGGAGTGACTGAGGTTACATAGTTGACAAACCTGACAATTTTTTTGCCCATACATATTCTGACCAAATTTTGTGATATTAATGGACAAAGGATTCTAAAGTTATTAAGCAGACAAAGTACCAATTACTGGTAATTTCTATAATGAAAAGGTGTTAACTATTGGGTGATTAGAGCGATATGGCTGGTTATAAAACTTGTCCAAAATAGTATGCCTATACACATTCTGACCAAATTTGATGATAAGACAAATTAAAGGCTTCTTCTAGCGTAATTGAGCGACAATACCAATTTTCTGTAATTTTTATAAGGCCAGTAACTGTCGAGTAACTAAAGCGATATGGCTGGTTATCAAATTGTCCACAATATTATGCCAGTACACATTTTCACCAAATTGTTAAGTTGAGATTTGAGTGATAATTGGCAAGACATCTAAAGTTATTGAACGGACAAGACCAATCTTATGTAATTTTATAATTAAAGGGCGATAAATATCAAATGACTCATGTCATATGGCTGGTAAATGAACTTATCCAAGATATTATTCCATACACATTCTGACCAAATTTGGTTATGTTTGGACCAAGGCTTCTAAAGTAAATGAGCAGACAAGACTGATTTTAGGTAGTTTCTATAATTTAAGGGTGATAAACCCCGATTGACCCCAGCAATATATCTGTCCAAGATGTTTTGCCAACAGCTTGCCCACATTTACGTTGCATCTACTAATACTATAATACGTCCTGTTTTATAAACGGGTGTATATAAAATAAAAAAAATCAATCAAGGGCAATAATTTGTAATCAGCTTAATATGGTGTTATGTAACCTAATACTGTGATGGCCATTAAAGCTGCACTCTCACAGATTTACCATTTTTACAACCTTTTTATATTTTGTCTTGGAATGATCCAATGTATGCGTAAATATCTGCAAATCAATGATATAAGATTTCTGACAAAAGATCAGATCGCAGATATTCATTATAATAACTTCAGTTCAAAAATAAATGTTTTATGGCTAACGGTTTAAGAAAAATGCATGAAACATCAATTGTTGAACTTAAATATAAAAATCTGCGATGCGATTTTTTGTCAGCAGTCTTATATAACTGGTTTCCAAGGATTTTCCAAAAAATTGGCTTGTTCCAAGACAAAAAATAAAAAAGTTGTCAAAACGTTCAATCTGTGAGAGTGCAGCTTTAAAAACTGTGTAAGGTATAAAGTGAATTGAACGAATGGGGGAGTTAAAGTGAAAATGTCAATTAACTGTCCATAATTTTTTAACAGGTTAAATGGTTTAGGGTTAGCTGAAGAACAATTCTGTGGAATTCTTTTCAAAAGGGACAGTGGTTTCTGACAACAAATTAACAATAACTAATTCTAGTCATATAAGAGAAATGTGCTGTTATGTTATCAGCATGGTTTTTAACAAAACTTGAAGGAATAAAGAGGCGGGGTACCTCGGGTACCCTTGACCCTCGAGCCAATTTTGATAAAGATCCACAACATAATGTCAATGCAGTTTCAGAGAATATTTTCAAAGGGAGATTTTGCCTGAAAAACAAACTGATTCTTCCATTTGGAGTTGTCTTTCATACTAAACCTCACCATTTAGAAATAAGTCAGATAGTGAAAATTAGCCCTGCCCCTTGTTGGCAGAGTTTTAAACGAACCAACATGGCTTTAAGGAATTTCAAAAAGGGCCATCTTAGGAACATTCTAAATCATTTTGAAATATGCCCAGCAGTTTCTAAGGAGAAATTTTTCATATAGTTATATATGAAACTAACTCCACTTGTCTGCAAGGTTTTCAATGAATCAGCATGGCTTGAAGGCATGAGCCTAGCTAGCCCTCTATTCATGTGGATTCATAATTGTGCTCACTGCTGGGGGGTCTGGGGGCATCCCCCCTTGACATTTATGAAAACATTGGTGCAATCAGGTGCATCATTGGCATTCTGAGGTGCTTAATTAAGTAACTAAATAAGCCCTGATTATAACCCTAACAATCAGGTTGTCTAACAGAAATCTACTTTTCTGTCCTTTCTGCCATTGAACCGTATAATTACATTTTTAATGTCAATCACCATATGTCTGTAACATCATGTATAGTCAAGTACAAATATTGTAACTGGCTGAATTGTTTTATTTTTTTGTCAAAATCATGTGGATTCAACTGTATAGGCAGCTACGCGCCTGGAAGTAATTTGATGAATGACACCCTTTTGAACATTTCTATGAAATTATGTTGAAATCAGGCCATCTGTTTTATAAAAAAAGATTTTCATAGTTTTTTCTACATGAAACCACTCTGTTTTAAGAAATCTGGAAGAGGACCATTTGTGAAATTTGGTGGCAATTCGCCCGGTGGTTTAGAAGTTGTTTCAAGGAAAATGTTGACGACAGTCAGACGGAAAGTCCCCTAACACAAAAGCTCATCCTTGAGCATGAGATCTAAAAATGGACAAAGAGCAAGAAGTCTAAAATACCACAAACAAAGTGATAGTTCCTATGCACCACAATCCCCCCTAAATAAAATCTATCTGTAAATGAAGTTTGAAATCAAAACTTCAAAGACTTTTGGAGTTAATTAAAGTGACAGACACACACACGCACACACACCTACCATTACTATATCTCCATTGCTTTTTTGAGAAGGGAACAAAAGGTGGAATCAGCCCAATTTGCTCAAATACATGGTTTGACATTTATAAAACATTTCAATTACTTTTCAAATTGTGTATACATTCTTATCAGCACTGAATAGCTACCCCTGGCCCATTAAACTAATGATCAGTACATTTTCTTACAATTTATCCAAACGTTTTGATTTTTCAAAATATGGGATATTAAAAGGTCATGTTGGTCCAATAAACCTCAAAACCTGAACATATTCTTGGTTGAAAATAGATGAGCTTGAATTAAAAAAAAAAATTGTCATGGTAAAAAATATGGTTCAGGTCAGGAAACAAGAAACTTTTGTTGTTCCAATGATCACTTTTAATTTAAGTTTGATTTGAAAGATCAACATCTGCGACTTTAAATAGTGATTTTATTATGATTGATTATTGCAATCTCTGCCCCCCTCCCGCCCCCCCCCCCCCTTGTGAGATCTTTCCATCTAATCTTGCATCATGGACTTGTCTGCTATGTGTCTCTCTGGTATTGGTCACAGCAAAGGTGTGTTAAGGAGGGGGGGTTCTGAATTTTGAGGGGGCGTAACGTTTGGGCGCAACCTTTAGACATACGCCCTGCCCTCAAAAACTAAAATGACGGTGTGCAAGGCAGGAGGAGGTGGGTGGGGATATTTTACTTATTTAAATATTTTACTTTTTGTCTTCGAATTACTTATTTTATTGTCATTTTTAAGTTCAGCACATCTTTTCAACTGTCAAATGCACGTGTACTGTATTTGTTTAAATTGAACTAATTTCAATATACCTAAACAAACATGATAATTATAATGGTCATTTCAAACAAAATTAAATCCAATAAACTGAACATAGTTAAACATAAAGCAGCCACTTATCTATATGCACGAATTTCTTTCATTAAAACGATTGTGTAGCGTTGTCATCTATATTAAAGCGCCATTTTATGTTTTCGAAAGTTAAATTAACGAATTGGCTCTTTGTTATCGTCAGCTCCAGTGATCTCCCTTATGAATATACTGTAGTAACATCGACAAGAAAATTGCGGCGTCACAGTTTGTGTGGTGGTGGGGGTCTCTTAGATACAACAAAACTGAACATATAAATTATAAATAGGTAAATAAAGTGTGTCATGTGAGGTGACCCAATTCACTTGAACCTGTGAGGAGGTCTGCTAAATACATGTATATGCTTGTGGTGACGGCCGGGCGACATTTAGCTCCTCGTGCTACCCTTTGACGATGATATCAATTAAAATGCACTTGGAGTTGTTAAAGGCCTGGCAGTTGAACTATATCTTTTTTCTTTCCTTTTTTACTCGAAACTTACAAAATGTGTGGCTTTAACTTTCTCACTGACTGACGACCAAGCATTGCCATTGATTAAAGCATTTTTAATTATATGAGCCGAACGAATCTGTAGTTTCGAGTGAAGACAATAGAGAAAACTTCTTGCAAGGAAAACAGTCAAGAATACACAGTCAAAATGTTAAACTATGTTCTATATAAAATAACCACACTTTGAAATATATGACGCATATATCTTTGATTGCATTCAACAAAAAAGAATTTATAATTTAATATCTGAACAGTTCGAATTTAGGCAGATAATGATAGACTTCATTTTTTCTTCTTTTTTTAAACATAATATTATAATTATATTATTTCCAAGCATTTTGTGCGTACGCCTATGTCGGAGCATACCTGTTTCTTTTTATATATTATCCTTTCAATCATGTTTGTGCACCCACCCAATGGGCTATGGCGTAGCGAACATGTAAAATCATAACCATCGAATTAGCAGAAGAGCTTCTTTTTCTTTAAACATGTGCAAACACGGTACATTTGTAATCCTCTCACTGTTAGCAACTTGCAGAATAGCTTGTTAATTTGTTGAAGTAACTTGCTGTTAATTATTGATTTAGATATTCTTTAAATGTAGCACATTTTGTTTGAAAGATTTATATAATTCGCAATATATGTATCGATGCATGTAGGCAGTTACGCAAAACTGAAATTTATGGTGTAACCCAAAACAGCGGCTCGGCTTTGCGATGGTTTATCATCGGAAAGGTAAGTAAATGTATTGCCGCCTTTCCTGTCATTCAGATCGCAACTATTCCCACCTCTTTGTCCACGGACGATAAGGTAGAAGGTATCTGGCCCTGGTACCCGGACCACAAACTGGTGCACATCCAGCGGCTACCCAAACTTGACGCTACGCCAGCCATAGACAGGAAGCAGTCAAAAATGCGGCGTACCATATTGTTCAGAAGTGCTTCTATCAACAGCAGTAAGACACACAAATATAGCAAAAGCAGAACATTAAATGAGCCGCAGCTGTAAATTTATAGCTATAGCTGTACTATAAAGTACAAGAACATTCTTAAATTACAGCAGTAGCTATTTTTATAACAGTATGTTATACATGTACAGTCGCTGTCACAGACATGTATAAACCGACATGAAGAGGCAGGTGAAACGGACATTAATAATCTCCTATTACGTTATTGTACATCTGATATTTGTAACCATGATAAATATTTGAAAAAAAAATCATGAACAATTATTATTTTTTTATCTCCATGCTTTAATTCTCGTAGCCCCCCCCCCCCCACATGAGTTTTCACACGCACGCACGTACGCTCGCTCACACACACGCACACGTGTATCCCTTCCTCCTCCACAAACAAGGCTACTCACACTCAAACTAGGAAACAAAGTAAAGTAGACTGAGGTTTAAACAAATGGGGGACTTCAGGTTCCGTATCTCTCTGTTTTGTTATTTAGAAAGTTAATCTAAATTTAATTTAAAACATCTTGGGTCAAGTTATGTGCACAAACTAGTTTAATACGGGTATACAGAGAGACCGAATACCGGTGTTTACAATAATAATCCAGTGGAAACCAGAAATCCGAGTAGTAAACTAGACACGGAGTCACATGACTAAAAAATGGCAGCGCCCATGGAAGATACTGAACGAAAACGGTTATTAGATTCATCCAATTCAAGTGTGAATGATGAGGATGATTCAGAATTTAGAGTTTATGGAAGGAGATGGTTTATTCTGGCTGTTGTATTTCTTCTAAATCTAACCAATGGAATGGCATGTATTACTTTTTATCTTTGTTTTCTTCTGTGTTCTGTACCGTAATAATCTCTGTTTATTTGTGTGTTGAATCTGGGAGTAGTGTTATTGGTCTCAGGTTGTACCCTCAAGAAACATAAGTTTATTCACATGCTCAGTGTCCATAGAGAATACTAGGTAAGTACCAATGATGCAAAAAGTTTATCTGCCAAGGCGGAAGAATTTGTCGGGTAGACGCATCTCAGGGCTTTATCTGCCCATTTTGGGAAAAAGACCCTAGACATTTTGGGAAAATTTGCGTCATGAAAATGCGGAAATTGGGAAATTTTTCAGTGAATAGAAAAAAGCTGTCTAGTCTCCTGTGAATTAGGATATTATTTAATATTAGTTTATTTTCCCTTTAAAAGACCCACAATGGCTGAAATATCAATCCTTGGGGTGTAAATATCTATTGCAATAAATCATGACAGATAATATTTCATATCTCTAAATGTGATGAAAATCAATGATTTCTGAGTTCAATTACCAAAAATACTTCACATCACATAATTTATTAGGATGTTGAAAATGAACCAGTACAGGTAAAAAGAATTTCTAAAAAAAAAAAATATGTATATTTATTTATTTTATTTTTTTGATTGGGATTTTTTTCTGAAGATTGGGAAAAATATCTTATATTTTTGCTTTGGGAATGGGTCCGATAGTCGGACCCGTGGGTACTATAGAAAAAGCCCTGCATCTGCATTGCCAACTCTGCTTATTACATTCTTAATTTTTGTCCCTCTTGAGCAAAAATCATATATTGTGTTATCTGGTTTCTGACATGTTTGGAATAATTATCATGTAATTGCTCATTATATTTTTAATCGTAATCGTTGCCATGGATAAGGAATATCATGGGATTTTCAAAGCAAGGGACACAACTCATTGTTAGCTGATTGAGTAGCAAATGTAACAGATAGGAAAAACTTTGTACATCCTAGCCTCTGTTTATTATAGATTTGCATTGGATTTGGTATGGACTTAGAGCCTATGTCTTTTAAGAAACAACACTCTTATAACACAAAATGAATATTTTTTTCATATGTTTCCATTCACCTAAAACAATTTAAGTGTTCTAGCTGAGTACAAGTATATGCTTGTGGTGGAGACGATTTCAAAGTCACTAAATTAAAAAGTGGACATACATATGCAGTAAACATTTTGTTAGAGAAAATGGACCTTCTGAGGACCATCCAGACCCTGTATTTGCCACCATTCACATACATCAGAAATTTGAAAACTAAATGTAATATAGCCAGATAGATTTTATCAAATACAAATATTTTCGTTTTGTATGCTTCAATGTATAGAGGCCCTAACACTAACAGCTGCATCTGTATCAAAGAATACATTGGTTTAAGTTTCAGAGGCTCTGTTGCAGTATCAAAATACCATTAGTACATTTGATATCAAATTGGATTTCCGTAAAGATTTAGGAATAAATGAATTCCAAACACAGTTTATTATATGCATGGCAGCTTCTGTAATGTTTGTTGTTTTATGCTATATTTCAGATATGGATTACCTTCTCCCCCATCGCAGACACAGCTGTTCCATACTACAAGATCACTCCATTCCAGCTGAACATTCTAGTTCTAGTGTTTGCAATAGCCAGTGTACCATTTGGCTTTGCTGCATCATGGTTGTTGGATACCCTGGGACTCAAAATGAGTGTAAATACTTTTTGTCAATGTATTTATTACCATAACAGTTAAGACTGCCTTTTGTAAGTAATGATATTGGAAGGGTTGGAAGTGAAATGGATATATCTGCTTCTATATTTAATAACATTTAGGACCTTTTTGCTTTTAGTCTTTGATACATACAGTAATTCATTAATAATTATTACTTCTCAGAACATTTTTACTTTTACTCCTTCATACGTCAATCATTTATACTAATACTTCTCAGAATCTTTTTTTCTCTTTTAGTCATTCATATTGATATTTTTCCTGCAAAAGATTCATTTTTGTGAAGTTAAGTGTTTTAGAGAATAGTAAACGATACTGTAGATGTTTATTTATATTATACATTTATAAGTGATTGGAATTTATATATAATAATATTTGTAGTTTGTGGCTAATGTAAAATCAACATTTTCAAGCTGTGAATGTTCTCACAATAACTTGACTTGGAATATCGATACAAACATAGATTCAAAACAATAGGTCTACATGTTCTTCTTGTTGAATTCCTACATTTTTGTTCATGGAAGGAATTGTCAGAATAATAGCTCATGCAACAAATGTTTTTGTTGTTAAAGACATAACCCAACTCCAGAACTGATGTTTTTGTTGTAAAAGAAAAACAAAAACATATTAATATAGCTTCTTGAATCTTGGAATCATTGACCAGTTCAAAATGGTCCATTGAAAACCCAGATGTATAAAAGTAAAACAAATTTGATGCCATTTTAAGAACATTGTATATAAGATAATCATGTTGTTTTATTTTCAGCTTATTTTAGCAGCCTGGTTGAATGGTTTGGGAAGCTTTCTAAGAAATGTCAGCACCTTTGAATCTGTCCCTGTTGACTATAGGTTCACAGTCTGTCTGATAGGTAATATATTTTGAGGGGAGGGGAGCAGAAGGGAGGGGTTTAATTCTGACCACAAGATATTATCATTTATAAATGTGGCACTGAAAGGAAGAACTGCAATTGAAATATTTTGTTTTAAGGAAAGGTATTTATTCTACTGTTCCAATCCAGGATATTGAATATGTAATTTAAATTATATTGCCATGTTGTGTACTTTAGCTCAATAAAACTTGCTTTAACCAATTGAAATATTTTATTATTCAGTCATTTTAGTAGTATGCATGAAGTAAACATAATTTTATACCATTATTTTAATGTATTTTAAAATCTAAAGATGGTAATATGCATAATTTTATGAAAACACTATATCCCATTAATGATAAGACACATCTGCCCATAATTTCAAAAGGTAAAGACGCTGATTTTAAATTGATCCCTTTCTTTACATCAGGACAGATTCTAGCAGCCTGTGCTCAGCCTTTCATTATGTTTTCACCAACTAAGCTGGCCGCCCTTTGGTTTGCTGGGGATCAGCGGGCAACTGCTAACATGATAGCATCTATGGGTGAGATATTGTGTCTATATTGTAAATTAAAGTCTAACATGAAGGAGGCAGCCCAGCCTTTGATAATGGTTTCCCCTACCAAGCTGACACCACCTTGTGGTTTGCTAGTGGGACCATGATATGGGGGAGAGTTTAGTGCCAACAATAAAACACACTTACGTATTTTGGGATAAAGGCAGTTGAAACTGAATTTATCAACTTGGTTTCAGTATGTAACTTCAAAAGAAAAAAATGCCTCTATCTTATCTATTGTCTTTATTGCCTGTAAACATGGCAGACACGTGCATAGGGATTAACTAACCCAGCGTTCTTCTTAACTCAATAGATAAACATTTTATGAATGTTTTGAATAACATAAAGAAAATTGCCCTGTGTATATATAATTTATATGCATCTAGATCTATAACATTTGAACCTCAACTGTTTTTAAATTATTTCAGCTAACCCTCTTGGCATTTTGGCTGCTAATATTCTTGCTCCAGCTGTTGTTCAGCAACAGAAGGATATTCCAACACTGGTATGTTTGGTTTATGTGTTAGAAGAGGAAGCAAATGAGAATTAGTTTATTTTTGTTAAAATTAAGAGGTATTTTATAAATGTTCTAAAATGTTTGAAGCATAGAATTGATAGCTGTGTAATGGCCATGTAAACTGTGACTGTGGTTTATCACATGATCACAGGTATGTATCTATTAAGTGATGGTAATTCATATATTTTTCTACAACTTTAACCTCCAGTGTTGAGGAAATGTCTGGACCATTCTTATATACATGCTTTTACGTTTCTTGTAGTTGTGGGTAATAACTGCCCCGACTCTTTTTACCATGGTGATGGCCACATTCGGAGTACGTAGCTCCGTACCTCCTACCCCACCAACCTCAAGTGCTGAAGAAAAGTCAGAACCATTCTTCGCGGGGCTTAAAAAGGTGAACATGTTTATATAGAAACATGTAGTAACAAAATCTTCAATTTCAGGGTCTTAAACCGTGAAATGTTGACTGATTTTGTTATAACTTGATATGACAGCTTTTCAGAAATTGAATTTAGTCAAAATCCGTAGGAAATGCTGTTTATCTGTCCTTTTGTCATTATTTTGGTTGTTTAGACATTTTCATCCATATGTCTTTGATTTTTAGACTTTTTTTATACTTTCAAATCTTGTTAGAAGACTCATCTGCTTCTTAACTATGTAATCTTCAGCTGATTTTCTAATTGCAGATAATAAAGAACAAGAATTACTGGGTGCTGAACTTTGTGTTTGGAGCCGGCCTTGCCCTGTTTACTGTGTTCTCTTCCTTCCTGGATCAGATGCTGTGTCCTCGAGGATATACTGATGTATGTACTGGTAGAACAAATCTGCCTCGGGTGAACCAGTAGAAATAAAAACTGGTTGGTCCACTTAGTTGGTAGATTACACAATATTATGTAGACCACTAAAAAGTAAAAGACTGTTAGTATGCACTTACACAAAGTAAATGGTTAGCAACTGCCTCCCATATTACCATTTGTTTTAGTAAGTACATACTAACAATCTTTAACCATTACGAAGTATTGATAAATCCATTAAATAACATAAATACTGGTAGATGCTATTAATAACTAAGTATTGATTTAAAACCATAATTTATTATGATTGAATGCTATAAATAGCATTAATGGTAATGAACCATAAATTGCTTTAAAGAAATGCAACATATAACATCCAATTGAATTGAACAAAACAAATGAACTAAATAACTAACACCCAATTTAATTTATAAAAAAATTCTATAAATTAACACAATGAATTGCAATCAGTAACCCTGATACCACACAAGTATTGAATACAACACTAAATTCTCATGAAAAAATGCAATACAATGTACATAGCATACAACAGTGAAATACCCATATTGAATAAATCCATAAATGCAAGATGATAGATGTTAGATTTATACAGGACCTGTGTTCAATGACCCTTGATGGTCAATATTGCCAGGTCAAATGGTTGATTTCAGACATATGCTGGCATGTGTGGAGCGCTGATGATAGGAGTGGGGTCTATAGGGGCCGTGTTTGCCGGCTTGTACGTGGATCGCACAAAACGGTTTGAAGAGGTTGTGAAATTCTGTTGGTGCCTCAGTACTGTGTTTGGTATAGCCTTTACTCAGGTAAGATGAAATAAAAAAACATATTACGATAGTAGTCAGAAAAATATTGTTTATACTTGCAAGAATTTTTATTTTATGTGTATGATACATCTTCATTTGTAATATAATATACCTTATTGGATACCAGTAAAACATTTTAAGAACATTATAAGGAATTCTACTCTGTTTTGAAAAATAGGATTCAGTACCGGGATATGCTGTAGTTATTCAAGTATGTTCATTTCTGTCTGAGGTAGATTTATGTCATTTTGGAGTAAATAATATTTTGTCGCATTGTAACTTCCATTGGTAATATAAGAGCAGATTATGTATATGTACATGACTATTTTATAATCATTCGTCAAAAACATACTTTCACCAAAATTTGACTTTAAGCCAAGAATCCAAAGATGCTACACATTTTGGTAATAAAAGAGTTAAATAACACTTTTTGACATAATGATAAAGTAGGCCTTTTAATTTTGATAGCAATAATAAACTATACAGAAATGTTTTTCTTATTTCACCCAGGGTTCGAAGTTCCGTCACCATCAGCTCCTGGTGGTATTGTTGGCAGCATTGATCAAGGCTTTGAGTTTACTATCTACTAAAATGTTCATGTTTGCTTTATGTAATGCCTTACTTTTGAAGTAAACCTTTGCTATGATCTGTTCCATTCAGGTTTCGAGATTCAGAGACCAGCAAGTTCTAGTAGCTTTGGCTGTAGCGTTGTTTGGGGGTTTTGGGTTCGCCATCTATCCGATATGTATGGAACTAGCTGTAGAGGTCACATATCCTATAGCTGAGGCCACTAGTGCAGGTCTTATGGTCATATCAGGGTAAGAGGCACCATTTTGGTTTATATTTATTCAGTACATATGCATTCTATTCAAATTATGCTTTTGAGTATATTTTTGAAACCTTTACATTTCACTAAAAAATGACAGGTTTTACACAGTTCAGCCAGTTTTGATAATGTTAAAACAAAAAATGAAAAACATATGTATATATAACTGAAAAACCTTTGCTCTACTGGAGGTGAAACACAACATAACTATTCCATTTCCATTTATGAAACATATCCTTGGTTGATTTAAGTACAGAACCATTCAATTGAAATTTCAAGGTAATGTCATTGCAGTAAAATAAAGAATCTCGGTCACTATCTATATGAGTTATTTTAGTGCACAATATTCCAAACATTTAGCAATTTAATGTTCAAATTCAGTTAAATTTAATTAATCTTTGTTCTGTCTATACATAAAAGTATTTTAAGCTTGACTATTTGAAGATTAAGGTGGGCTATACTACTCGCCCTGAGGTCAGCGGCGACCGCCAGTTAAAGGTTTAGAGCAAGTTGGCATTTTCATTTATATAAACACCAATGCCTTTCATTTAATTTACTTCATACTTCAACAGTCATACAGGACCATCACATAATTAGGTGTAATCCCCCATGCATCAAAATGTGTGTTTTGATAAAATACATCTTTATGTAATGTTAATCTTTAATGATATACAGTAATTCAATTATATACCATATTATGAATCTAATGTGTCAGATTTAATGTGAAGAATACTAACAAGTTTAACGTATGTAATTAAAACATATTACTGATTTTTTATGATAGGCATTTGATATAGATAGTGACCAAGGTCCTTTCTTAGTGTAACCACATTACATGAAGCTAATCCTTACCTATTACAGGCAAATTCAGGGCATCATCTACTTGCTTCTTATGCAGTTTATAGCCCAAGATCTCTCAGAGGAAGAGTTGGAAAAGGGAACTGGTTGCAGCACCAGTAACCAGAAAGCCAATGACTTCACACCCCAGGACTGGACAGGTAATGTTATCAGCTTGGTTGCAGTTCAAGTACTGTGAAAGGCTTGATGTGGTCGGAGGCCTTGTTGTACTGAAAAAACTTTAACCTTTTCCATACCTCAAAAACAGTCATTTAACATGAAACCATCCTCATTCATCAGAGGTTCGATCGTAGTATGCATAGCATCATCAGGCTGGTGAACGAGAATGCATAAAACTTGTTACACTTGTTTCTAGTGACAGTACACACATTTATAGCAATATTTTATTAATTGTTGAGTTATGTCCCTTGCTTGACTGAAAAATAACTTGACTTCACCCTTGTAATATTACCGTTCACTGCCATATGTAATAGTGAGAGTGTGCATAGTACTTACTTTAAACTTCATATTTATTCAACATTGATAACTAAACAAGTCCTAACAGAATAGTGTGTATTTCCCTCGTTGACATGGTGTTGTGCAAGAGTGTGGTCTATACACAGATTTTTTTTTCACTTGGTGATCACAAATAGACTTCACATATCACAAGTTGAGAAATGAACCAGGGATGCCTTGTTGAAAATCGAATGCGTTAACCACTGTGCTAAATGTACAAAGACAGGTGATCTAAGAAATCTAAGAAATGCCTTCAGGAGCATAGTAAACCTGATGTATGTGGCCGATCTGGTCTTACGGAAACTCTCGCACTGGACTTTCAACCAATGAGTTACAGGATTACCCCCCGCCTCATTACTAAATCATTTTAAAAATCATCATTGTGGGGGTGGGGCTGGGGGGGGGGGTAAATGGGGTCCCTGTGTATTAGTGCTATATAGTGGTGCACATTCAAGAATCAGGATAGCTCCAAATATAGTGGACCTTGGTCTTATTTTCTGTTGTAGCTTACCTTTATTGTAAAAGATCAGAGCGATGTATGGTTATACATGTTTGTTGTGAAGTTGATAATTGTAGTTATTTCCTCAAATATGATAAAAAAAATCTTCCAACTAAAATAACTTCAACTTGGCGTTGACATTCATAAGAATGTTTAATTAAACCAAACAATATTGCTTTACCCTGTCATGTACTTTGAGTGAATTATTGCCTCTTTGACAATTCTTCACTGTCGTGCAAAAAGTAATTTTGGCCATAACTCAGAAACTGTTAAGATTATAACATTGAATTTGGTGCACACTTTCGCTATGACAATATGCTCATGTTTGACAGGTTCTTAATAGACAGTGTATAAACTATTTTCTCAGTTTCCCCTGCTTTGTTTATAGATTTTGCCCTGACTGACTCAGTTAATCTATACTTTCTTCAATGAAATTGTGTTTTCATTTCAGTGCCAGGAATGTTTGTGAGTGGAATCGCAGCCTTGTCTTCAGTGGTACTCATAGCCTTTTTCAGAGCTGAGTACAGACGCATGAACGCCGAACAACGAAAAGCTGCCGAGAAAATTATGAATCAAACTATAGTTATATCGCCACCTTCATACAACACGTGATAGTTTTACTTTTACTGTTCGGATATTATGGGTATGTATGGGAATGTATGGGAGTATGGGACCATTTTGATCAAATATCCTAAGATAAAAAAAAGCTTTAGATGAAAAACAAGCATCACACATTGAATTGTATGATTTCTGTGCAAAATCAATTAAACATTTCCAATAAAGCTATTGGTTTTGAAATAGATATTCACACTTCACAGAAATGTCAATTAAAAAAAATCAAATGATGCACTGTTAAGTTGACTCTGGTACTGTGTGCTTTGGCTGTTTAAGAATTGTTTGTTTGCAATGGCCCGTCCAGCCACATACCAAATGCACTGAATGGATTTTTGTTTTCAAATGTCTTTAGAGTAAGCATAGATTTTCTTTTTCTGTTCTAACTTCACTTTTTTAATATTCAGTCATGATGACACATAGTCAATATATCCCCATCCACAGGAAAGTCCAGGGTCAATATATCTCCATCCACAGGAAAGTCCAGGGTCAACTTTGAAAAAGATCTTTATGTACACTAAACTTTAGCTGGTATTTAAGATAATTACAAGGTTGAGGAAATGGAGAAATAAACCTTCTTGTCATTTGTGATGTTCCTACATATTTAAGTGTTTTTTAATATATGACTAAGGCAGGGTTGTGACCCTCTGGCTGTGCTAGAGTCTTAGAGATGTATATTTGTTTCTCAAGAAAGGTAGATTTGAGTTTCTTTAGTTGTTGTGTATTTTTGTGTGTTTTAGGTACACTTTATATAAACATATTGCCATGGATGCATTTACTAGATGGAAAATTCATACAAAAGAAATGAATATTAAAAAGATAGTGGTAAGCATTTCAATGGATACTTTATGGAGTAGCAAAAGAGTTCTTGTCTGGTGTTTCTTCTTGTCTTTAATGTCACATTTGTTAAAAAATCATCTAGTGCAAGGGTCGAATCTTATTTTGGGACGATTGTCATAGGGTACGAATGTGACATTCAGTTGTGTTTGGGCTAAACATTAGCTTGACTTTGTTTAAAACAATTAATATGCTGACATTTAGGAATTAAATAACATTTTAAATGACTGTCTTTGAAAAAAATCATTCATTCACATTAGAATGCTAAAAAACAAAATGACTAAGATCCATGGAATGGAATGGAATGGAATGGGGTACCTAGTTACCACTGCAAACAAAACAATACTTGAGTCTGGCCTTATCTTACGCTGAGATTATTCTGTGTATCAGTGCCAAGGACCTGGTGTTATACACCTTTATAAACAGTGTCTGTAATTATGACTTATTATTACATTGTATCTTGATTCTACCTATAAATGGCCGTGCTATTATGTTTGTAAAATACTCTTAATGATTTATATGTTTATATTTTTTTAATTTGTTGTTTATTGTAATGTTATTAATGACAATAAAGTGATCAAATTTTACTGTGCCTTTCGCTCCCTGTTTGTAATGGGGTATATATATTGGAGATCCTCGTATAACGAAACTCTTACATAATCGATTTTAGCTTGTTTATTATGAGTAAATGTTGAATCATTGAAATTCATGATGGGCATTTTAATTAATTACAGGGATATAATTAGTAATAGTAATTGTAATGTAAAATGAAAATGGGACGTTAGTATCATGTACTGTATTATTATATTGAATTTCATATGGTGACCTTCAAATGTGTGGTTATACCCCTAGCTTGTGCAGAATAATAAAGTATTGAACTGTTATAGAAGTACATTTAACCGCTGTATGTAAATATTGATGGCATGTGTTATTATGTTGTTTTATCGCGTAATCTTCATGAAGGACAATGGCCGTTCGCTGCCGCTTTCAATGTTTATTAAAACAACAGAATGCGTTTCAGATTTGAAAGCAATTTAGAATGATATGACATCTCACCAATTGTCTTCCAACGCAAAAACTTCGAAGTTAATTGTCATTTCCGATTATCTTTTTCACCAATCAAAACAGCCGTACTTTTGCTGATAACGCTATTATATGACATCTTATTTACGTATATCAGTGGGTGAATTACTCACGAGTGGCCGCCGGCATAAAATGTTTCACCACTCGCGTCGGTCAGTTTGTCTAAACAAGAAACTATCAACCTTGAAAGTACATTTGGTTTAACCAGTATTTATTTTGATGATATAATAAATTCTAAACACATATAATAGCAAGTAGACGGATCATCACAAAGTAAACATGATAGTCAATGTCTGTAAGTGTAAGACAGAAAGAATAAGGCCTACTAGCAATTAAAGAACACATACAGAATTGAGAAGTAAGCATACATTTTTTTTCTAAGTCTCTTCTTTCATCCATTTATTATAGCATTGATCATTCTGATTTCAAATGATTCTTATTGATTTGTACAATGTAAAATGTAATATAATTAAACGGACATTGTAAAATAAGAAGTGATATGCTATTATACCACTCATTTAATCATGTATATATTAGAATGTGAGAGTTGAGAAACGAAATATGAACATTCGCGCTCACCATGTGCTAAATTGTTATGTTACTTCAAATTTCCCTTCAATCTAAATTAAAACTTTATTAGATAAGCATACAAGTATGTTAACAACTTCATGGAGGCCAAGAGGGCTCAGACCGTGTTTAAAAATGCTATATAAAGTGAGATAAATTTTGTGTTAAAGTTATAGCACATATTATTTCGTAACATGTAATCTTTAACAACCATAAATGGTTAATTACTCTGTTTGAGATTTTCGCGAAATGTTGTTTTTGAAAGAATTCGAAAATATGGTTGAACTTCCTTGTCCTCAAACAGTATTGAACCATTGACGTGCTGCTGCAGCATTGTGTAAGTTCAGTTTACATTTTATTTAACTGAACATATCTATGTTGCGAAATTCGTGTGTGCAATTGTTGTCATACGAAATAATGTTTTGTTTTATTTACATGCCCATTAATGGTTAAACTAGGTAAGACTGACGTGGAGTAGTTGGACCTGGACGTACATGACCGGATGAATGCCCAAAGCCCAAATACGTTCAGTTTCATTGGCTGGGCATAGTTCAATAATTAAGCCAAGAGCGTCTAGCGTAAAGATCAAATATTATGATGACCTCGACCGCCCGCCATAAAATCTATTTAAAATAACAAACACCGCTAATGAACCGTGATGTATACGTACGAGCGTAGGCCACTGAATGTATAAAAGCCTGATACAAACCATACCTCACTTATTGGCTCACGAAATACTTCTGATATTAGTACTTTATATTTCCAACAATAATTTTCAAAAACTGCTTAAAACCTACCTCTTAGGCAGGCAATAGATAGAATAGACACTAACAGAAAAAAACTTCGTCATACGTACGGACGGACGGACGATGTTCTCCGGAATCGTGCTGATCACGTGCCTCGTCGGTGCAGCCTTTTCCAGTTGTCCACACGATGCCGGTTACCGACGCTGGTCCAGTACCGCCGCATGGGGAGGAAATAAGGTCGGTGTCTATTTATTACTGCTTAATTTTTTCCAAATTTCTGTCCATTTACCTTTTGGTACTGGCATTTTCTCGGACTCTTGGATCCGTTAGCGCTTCTTGGGAAATTCGCACAATCACAATCGAGTGTCCATGCGGCATTTACGCACGTGAAAATATGCAATCCCTGTATTTACAATTTCATGAGGATATCTTAATTGTTTTCCATTAAAGATAAAAAGTCCGGTAAAATTAGAAAATAAAATCTTTCTTTTTTTTCGCCATCTAATTTCTGTGAAAATGAAACGGCCGATATTTGAAACGTCGTTTATCACTGTTCAAATGAAGTCGCGCTTGTCCAATCACTGAATAGCAATCAAACTATTGCCGACACGTCCATGTATTTATCAATTACCAGATTGTTTTCTTTTTTTGCATGAATTAAGTGAATAAAAGTATTTACATGCAATATGAACGTCAGTTTGTCTCTAAAGAATATTACGGTGTTCCGTTTGGACCATCGTTTCTTCGCCCTTACGCGACAGCGTCAAGACGCGAAGGGACGAAGGCCAAAACTCGAAAGTACGAAAGCAAGGATACGAAGGCGCGCCTTTAACGTCGTCCCTTCGCTCTTCGTAATTTCGTGCTGTCGTGTCTTCACTATCGTCCATTTGCTTCTTTGCTTAAGGGCGATGACAGGGCGGCTCTTACGAAACATGGTACGGACTGAAGCACGAAAAAGAGGCAGTTATGCATATGTAGGCCGCGTTGAATTCCAGCGTAGTTAAGAGATGTGCCTACGCTGTCAAAATGTACAATTATACGAGCTCGTATATTGTTAAAAATCAAATATTATTGGAGGTTTTACCCGGAATACCGCCCAAAATGACCCGAAATCAAGCGTAACATGGTGGGAGAGGGGCATCCTCCAAGATTGAAAGCGTAAACAGTAAATTCTTAAGTTCTTTTATTTCCTTTCCTCTTTTGTGATGCTGTAATTTATAGGCCCGCGCAGTTCTTAAAACCCAATATGTGCAAAAACATCGAAATGCAATCTGGGCGTGACAATTATAATTTTCGGTCGCATTCCATTTTTTTTCTCGCTCCGTTTGTCCGCTTGTTATGTATAGAATATTTGTTATTTCTGTATAAACTACAGTGTCAAACCCATTCGTCAAAACCTAGGACCATCTTTAGTGTCACAGGGTTAATGTCTCAAAGAAATTTAAAGGTTTCATAATGCAACTATTATTAATTCTGGTTTGTACTGGATTACAATTAAACTTTTAGGCATTATGTTACTACAATGTACTTGTTTTATTTTTTCCCAAATCTCTCTTAACACATCCTGATGTATTTTGTATTGATTATTGTACAAAAATACCAGAAAAGCCAAGAAACAAATAAATATTTGAAATCAAGCTTCAATGTGACGTTTAATTCAATATTTAATGAGGCTAAAATTAAGTTAATGCTTGCAAAATGTAGGCTTTAAATCGAAATATGTATTCGAAGGCGAAGGGACGGAATTATGGGAGAACGATGGCGAAGGAGCGAATATTGGACGAAAGCGAAGGAGCGAATTTACCTTCGCCTTCTAGCTTTCCTGCTTTCGCGTCTTCGCGTTCTAGTATTCGCCTTCGTACTTTCGTACAGGCACTATGGCCCAAATGGAATTCCGTAGTCTAGAAAATGCTAGTTCACTATGGACGTTTTCCGTTCTTTGGGCATATTCACATGGCGTATATTGTCTCAATGATAGTCGGTGGAAGCATTAATGGTCTCAATTAGTTTAAGGACGTCGCTAGTATTTGTATCACTGATTGTCAAGCCGGAGTGGTGAAATCAAATTAATACTTTTTTATACAATGCTGCATGTTTCATTTTATGTAAGACTATAACATGTATACAAAATAATATAAATGGTATTTGTAATATACGAGGACATTTATTTTACCACATGCGACGAGATAATTGAACGTATGTTGGTTTTTCGTTTTTGGTGTAACATTATGTCTGTAGGACGAGACTGAAAAAAAGCAAGCATAGATTTAAGCGGTGTTTTTGTGACTAGCACAAAATGATGCAATAACGATATTTAAACCAACATTATGGCATTATGATTTCCTTTTTGAAGTTTAGTCGTCCTTAACGCTTAATAAATCCACAGCCTGCAGCTGGATCAAACGTGCTGATCGCAGACGCCGTGATGGTGGATGAGGCGACCCCAGATTTCTACAACGTTACCATCGCGGCATCCGGAGCTCTAACCTTTGACCCGGAAGTGGCTATTGAGTTCCGTGCCGCGAACATATTGGTTTTCGGTCGGCTTGAGATTGGAAGCAAGAATTGTCCCTACCCCGGGGATTTGACCATCACTTTAACAGGTACGATAAATACACGAGGCCGTGTCTATTGAAATTAATCTGTTTAGCGATTTCAACAACATAATCGCTATTTTTCCCTTGTTACATAGGCACCCGAGAAATACACACTGGGGAAACAAACCCGAAGGCGATCTTGGTTCACGCGGGTGGCACATTAGACATTCACGGGATGCCAAAACGAGCCTGGACCAAGTTAGATGGCAGCGCACTTCCGGACAGCCAGAATCCTAACATTATATACGACCACGAGGTAAGAAACCTAAAGAACTGTTTGTAATTTGCAATAATTTCTTAAATTTTGATATACGCCTCCAACATAAATGACGAAACGCCATTGGTGCAGAACAGGTCACGCGGTGACCCCATATTTTTCCATATTGGGTCACCAAATTTATATCGTACCAAAATGGCATGTTTTTGTCCAATTCCGATGAATATTCCAATGAATTAATGAAACATTTAAACATGAAAACGGGTTATCGACGTGATATTCACGTTACGGGGTTAGTAGGTATGGGGTATTCGGGCCAAAGGAAACCATATCGGGTGAAAGTGAAAATCTAAAAAACGTATCAATCCTCTTGAACTATATTCAACTGATAATCATAAATAACAGATGGGGTCTATTTTTTCATAATACTAAAGGTAATGTACATAAACTCAAGTTCCTCTGCAGCTCAGTGTTTTTTAACTGTTACATTGAAATGGAATGAGCCATTATCATCTAGTATTTATAAATATCTTTGACTTTGTATTATAAAAACAACGATTTAGGAGCTTGCATATAAAAGAAGTCACAGACTACCATGCCAATCGGTACATACATCGAAAAAAAAGCTACATATTGTATATATACGTTATTAGAAACGTGCTCAAAATAGGCAGGGCTCAAACGTACTAAAAGGGGGAGGGACCCCATAAATGAAAACTAAAGTAAAAATATAAAGTAGCGATTAATGTACGTCTACCTGTAAGTTCTGCAAAACGATGTTTTATTATTTAAAAAAAATAAATAAACATTTTCAGCGGGACCCACGGTTTGGCAACACGACGTCGGAAGGTATCGGTGCATACACAATGAGCGCCGACGGTACAGTTAAACGCTGGGGGTTGTATCACCTCAAGAGAGATGGACAGGAACTCGCCGACCACATGAATAGTAATTATATATAATGTGTTGTAATATGTGTATACATTTAAACGGTTCTTCTCGTATACATGACCCGACATTTAACAGGCCGACGTATTGTTAACAAACCATATACTATTATAATGACAAACCGCTCTGTAATGGACCAATTTTACGAAAGTTCCTATTCTGCTAAACGGCACTTGCAATGTTTCAATACTTCAGGGACCATATCTTTGTCCTCATTTTCATAATCATTCGCAAAAATTCCAGGCACAAATTACAGTGTAGTAACACTTTTTAACGATACGATTTAGGTTTATGTTCCAATAATATTGGGTCTGATCACACACAATTATACCAACATTTTACCATGTACACGACACAATACGTTGGCATTTACATTTTACTCTTTTTTAACTATTTTGCGACCAAAAAAGTTTTGATCTCAGAAATCAGCATGTTCATTAGACTTAAACACTTTTTTTCTTTTTCATAATAAAGACTTAAACACTTTCCAAAAAGATGGAACAGTCTTTCATGAGGTCGAAGGGTTCTTAAAATTGCTTTATTATGCATCCTTCATATATTCGAGGCAAAACTATATACGTACTTCCAGTTGTGTATATTTTCCACATAAAACATGCACTTGTATAGACATAAGTGCAGTTAATCTACAATTCAATCCGTGCTTGGTATTTCGCGTATCTGGTATACCAGATAATGTTCTAAGTAGAAGGTTGTTGTTTGTTTTTTTAAAACGTGCCTTTCTTTTGATAGCATTACGATTGAACAATTTGTTAAGATTCTGATTTTGGAGTTTCTGATTATCTCCCATTGGCTTTTTTGTTTCCCAAAATAATTTATTGTGTTGGATTCAAAACATGTTTTTGCCTTCATAGTCATATACTAAGGCATTGCAGACATATAAGTTAAAATATTAATACATTAAGAAATGATATCAATTCCCATTCATCACAGGTAAGATCAATACATGGATCTACGCCTGTGTCACATACGAACTACCATAATGAGTTTGAACTCTTCTTTTACACCTATTTACCCGTGTTCCTGCAGGCGTACACAGTGGCGAGATCCTGATGATGGCAAGCCAGAAACAAATATCCAAAGAAGTAGATCACCTGGAACAATTCCTCGTGTATGACGCACTGGAAACATTCACTTCCGGTGAGCCGACCGGAAAAAGTCTCCTACGCGCCGTTGCACCCTCCGACGGCAGCACTTGGGCGTTCATTGGGCAAAAGGGTTTGTAAATGCTTAAATCCGTTAGACTTTATATAAACGTTGCGTACAAGTCTTAAATTTGAAAACAGAAATATTTAAAAATTATTACATTGATACTAGATCACATTTTCAACATTTCATTGACCAAATATCAATTTTAAAGTAAGCATTTGAATGGTTGGTTCTGCAGTATATTTAACACTGTATCTTATAATCCAGGATCTCCTCAAAGCCACGTCGAGGTACACAATCCAGTAGGGGTCACGTCACAGGCACTCTTCACGGCCCCCAACGGATTTGTGTTCATGGCGGAAGCGACCGGAAACGAGATTATTAATCGCCAGGTTGACAATTTCCGCGTTGCGTCCGATCTGGACGGCATCCACCCGCGCGTCAGCGTCATCGATGACGTTACCACGTGGCAACCCGGTATGTACACTGTAATGAAAACAATTTTGACTAATTGTTACATAAATTGTCACGTTTTGGGATGACATTATGCGATTCTCAGAAGAAATCATTGATTCGGAAACTAACATGACGATTTGCCATACGATGTTTGATATAAATGCTATATGGTCTTAAAGATACACGCTTACTCCCTAATAAGATTTACTACAATTAATATAATAGTTTTAATATACAAAAAATGATGATAAATGTCGAAAATAATGGTTCATATGAAGAATTCCCAGTTTAATTTGAAAGAAAAGTGCAGATAACATGGTATTTCTACCTTATGAGACGATAGTAGACCACAGTAAATATTTTAGCACTCACCAATCATTTAATATTTGTGCGTTTTCAGCTACTAAATACACGGTCACAATCAGTAATTAATGTTTTTCATAAATGCATAACTTAGTAAGTAGTTAAAGGTTTTGTCTTATAAAATTTATGTTTGTTATACATGTGTATGTATGAATTTTGAATAAGTGTGTCACTTTAAACTATGTCTGATCATGAAGTATCACAGCTAGTGTCTCTATTCAAATGGTTCATGTCTACATTTATTTATTATTCATCATTTGTGCATGTAAAAGTGGTGCTAGTATCCATGGTTATGCGTGCCGGGACTGCGTGTAACCATTGGGGAAAGGGGAGCTGTTCGTAAATAGTTCGACGCCACTGGGTCAATTAACCAATCGGCGTTGGACTCAGTAAGCGTAGTAGTACGGTTAGGTTGTGGGACATAGCGTATGGAGATGATGTTATCCCGGTCAGAGCCACTGTGATGTGGTCCTTTAACGTGCACCGGTGTAAAGCACTGTGACACGTGACCGACGTTTAATGTATGTCCTGGAAGGCGGTTACTTTATAAATGCTAAGGCAGGGGATCAAACCTTCAACCCATGGATTGTCAGTGAAGTGTCACAAGCCTACAGGTCTGACAACTGTTAGTTAGTTTGCAGGAACCTGTTCATTTTTATAACAATTTCCTAGGTAACAAGTTGTGTAACAGAGTAGGGGAAGGTTTTTTTAATATTGAAGGACCACCAAACTGCCATAACATCATTTCTAAATGCCCCTTTCTAAATACACTTGTTCGATTCGTGTTCATTTTCGATTTATATTTTGCAAGGTGACCGTGTGGTGTTGGCGTCCACTGACTACGGCCCTGAGCAGGCGGAGGAAGCGGAAGTTGTGTTTTGTGACAACTGCTCCCCTCGACAGTTCCGCATAAACAGTGAGTACTTCCGGTATTCTATGCTTATGTATGTTAAAATATCCATTGGTATTTTCTGATCTTAATAAGTTGTGGTTTTCTTTGAATACTGTTCTGCGGAAAGTTCTACATTTACGGCGAGAACATTTATTTTAGTTCGTGTTTTAAAGAAAACTCCACACCGCTGGTTAGTTGTCATAGTTGTTTTGTTGTCGTCGAACAATAACTTGGACAAAATGGAAAATTGTTAAGGTCTTAGAATGACATTTGGTACACATGCTCATTTTGGCAATACGCATATATACCGTAAGTCCCATAAAACTGATTGAAAGATTGGATGACACTTTATTACTCAGAGCGTCTTGAGTACACCCATTTCGGGGAGCTCCTCGCGGGAGGCCGGATGGACATGCGCGGCGAGGTGGCGGTACTCACGCGTAGGGTGGTTGTGCAAGGGGAAATGGAACCAGAGTGTCCAGCGTTTAACGGAAACTGTGATAACTTCATTGTGGATGGGCGTGACACGTTTGGCGCGCATATCAAGGTAGCGTGAATATACTGTTTGTTTTTGCATGACTCTTAAAACACAACACTAATGCAGAATTAAGTTACATAAAAAGTCAATAATAGAATGTTTATCGTCAAAATTTCTTCATGAAATGATTTAAATATTTTGTTTTACATATAACAACAGGGCTGATATTTATTTTTTATCTCCATTGGATCTAAGAACGATGTAGCTAATCGGATTATTTGTTATTAATAACTGACCAATAGAGTATATGAAGTCAATGATGTATGATCATAAGGTTGACTAAAGTCACACATTGAATGCTACCCCAGATCCTGAAGGACTACGCAAATGCCCGCATGTCCAACTTCGAGCTACGTAACGCCGGTCAACAGACGGACGAAGGACGCTATCCGATCCACTTCCACATGACATGGAACAAGACGGCAGCCGCTGACACGCCTTACATCCGGTCTGTCAGCATCCACGACACGTTCGCGCGCTGCATCACGATCCACGGAACTAACGGTGTCGAGGTATGGCAGAGTGGGGTCTTCTTGTTAAGAAAATATTTAACCCGTATTTGTGTAAAATGTTGATAGCCGGTGACCCTAGATTTGTATTTATTTTTATTTAAAAGCAATTGATGAGAATAATGAGAACACAGCTTTGAGTAAAAAAAAGTCTTCACAATAAGTTTAAAAAATAGATTTAAAAGAAAAAGAAATTTCCTCAACAATCCAACACTGTATTTCTGATTCGTTATTTATCGTGTTATACATATATCTGTCAGATCTCAGACAACGCGTGTGTCAGGCACATGGGTCACGGTTACTTCTTGGAGGATGGAGGCGAGGAAAACAATGTGTTCGATGGTAACCTTGCTGTCAACACCATGAAGGGCACGGGAAACATCGAACCCGTCGATTTGACGTAAGTAATCGTACCGTGTCCCGTACCGGAACGACGTCTTTAATAAAAAACTTTAAGCCACCTGCTGTAAGATCCGTCAACGCGAAGTGACCGTTAGCTCTACAACATATAGGAACATTCGGACCCCAACTGCGTTATCGTATACTTGACATGGCGAAGATCAAGATTTTGCTTATAATTAATTGTTTCCACAAAATTGGAGGAAATATGTTTTTTTTGGAATCTCGCATCTAACAATACCAGTTGTTATTTTCATTTCAATAAAAACCTGATATAAGTTTTGTCATAATCGCTGGATAAGTGGCAGATATGTGCCCATGTATTTTGCTTTATTACTTAAACATTTTAAAATTATTGGGCAACGGGCAAAAACTTTTTATTATACACAATATTCACTGTGCGAGCTCCCCGATGAACAGTTAGGGGCTAAGTTTAGAGGAAAATGGTACATTTGGGTGTATTTACCTCCTCCCCGCCCCCTTCATGGCATCCGCTTATTGCAGATATACATGAGTTTTTATCCATTTATAAAGATCATCATACTATTATCATAGGCGTCCAGCGGCCTTCTGGATGACTAATCCAAAGAACTACTTCCGGAACAACGTGGCGGCTGGCGGTCAGGGCAACGGAATCTGGTTCCTGTTTCCGGACGCGCCTCTCTATCCATCCAGCGAGGTCGAGGGCGTTATGGGTTTCCGGGAGGCCCAGCGGACTATGATCTCCGAGTTCACCAACAATGTGGCACACTCGCAAAACTTTGTAAGGGCACATTTTTTTATGATTGTTTAGTTCGTACTAATCATTTTAAAATCATTAAAGAAGATAGCTGTAAGCTGATATGAGTCATTCACAGTGAGCTATTTCTGTATTGTCCCTTGCGAAAAAGGCACTCTTTTAAAAAAAAAATCATCATATTTTCCATATGTAAAACAATGTATTTATTAAAACTGAAACAAGTTCTTCACTAGATCAGCTTAGATGATTGACCACAGCATTCACTGTCTTTGATCTCTCACACGAGTGACCTACAAGTGGAATATTTACTTTTAGTGATCACGGGGGGGGGGGGGACTGTATTGCAGTCTTGCTCTGAAACAAAAAATAGTTTGCCTTTTAATAATATAAAATAATTGCAGTTTTTCAGAAAAGTCCGCCAAAGTGTATGCGCACACAACAACACGTGGCAGCACTGTGCGAGCTGTCGCTTGGTCGGACTAAAATGAACATACAGTATCAATATGATATTATCACTACTTGAAACAGTAAAGTTAATTCTCTGACAGATCTATGTAAACCAATGGAAAGCATGTAATTAAACTATTTCAGATGGGTGTCATGATTGGCAATATTTTGAATGATGACCGGACGACAAGCTGCTGTAACAAATGGCAGCCACTTGTAGACCCCAAGGACCCTACCTCAGAAGAGTTGAACATCCCGCTTTCCGGCGTAACAGGTCATATATAATAGCTTGATAGTCTTAATTTAAAAAAAATGTATTTGTCTGTCTATGGATCTGTCTACCTGACCTGACCTGAGTGACCGTCTGTCCGTGGACCTTGTTTGCCTGTTTATCATGTTTCGCCCAACGAAATATATGTATATCGGTCATTATTTCATTACACTAAAATTATTTCGCCTCAACATGCTGCAAGATTCCATAATCTGACCATGACTAATACCTTTCAGGCTACAAGAACCGAGTATTCAATGTGTGGATTGAGGGAGGACGTCTCGACGTCACACAGATCTCGTAAGTGCATGGTGTTTCATAACCTCAATCGTAACACTTATTTTACAAGATTCGAAACAATTTAAAACGACATTATAATTATAACGCTTGTGGAGCGCCAACATCAATCCAGGGTTAAACCACTGCTTTAAACGTACTCCCTCTCTCTCATTTAGATTTTTGTTTAGTAAAAGCAAATTTAATTTCTATCTATATATATGTAGCTTCCGTAGTGGACTTTAATATCTTTAGTGCTCTTAAATTGATATATTTAATTTTTAGATCTGCAGACAGTATGAACGGTGTTCTCGTAACTAAGTAAGTTCTAGTACTAGTCGAGAAAACTATTGAAGGGCCTTAAACAGTGCAAAAATGGGTGTGGGGTAGGCCAAAACTGAATATGTTTCAAATGTTGAATAGTTATTTAGTTTTAAGGAACAATCTTTTTCATGATTAAAATATACATCATTTGCAACATGTCTTTGGTATTATGGAGTTAATGAAATTTTAGGTAAGAAGATTTTATCAGATTTTAGATCCAAAAGTTTTTGAAAGTTCTTTTTCGATAAAGTATGTCGATAATAAAAATAAGTAAGTCAAGTCAGACTTTCCAGTCAACTCATATACTACCCAGTTAACACTGAGATGGTTTCTTGATGATATATTTTCAAAAAAGAAGGATATTCTATAAGATAATGAAAAAATGGATTGAATTCATTTCAATCGATCAGCGTACCGCGTCAACCCGCTTACGCACAGAACAATTTTTTTGTACATTTGCAAATCACTTGCTCTAAATGTAACCAATGTTAACACATGATTATGACCACATAAGCTTTAGGATACCCGAAAAGAAACCTACCATGTTCATTTCAGCGAGGGACAACAAAACGCCCGAGGTGGCAAGTTCAGCTACGGCGTTATCATCGGTGAAAGTGAGAACCGCGGAGTTCCGAGTGTCGACGGAGTGACACGAAGTTTGCCCAGCAACGGCGATACGTAAGTGAACATAAAAAACTAGTTAGGAGTTTGGCTCAACCTTATTGCACTTTGTTGAAATGAGAGATAAATAATCTGTGTTTTTAGTGGACTTTAAACGTGCGGAAAATTACTAAGAAAAAGACGCATCACTTCACATCTAACGTCCGAAATCGTCCATTGCATGTGCTGAAAACTGCCCGGTGTAATGATAAATCACAATTACATTTCCCATACCTAATACAACGCTCGCTTTAAACATGATTTGGCGACGATTTTTCTTTGGGTGGGCGCCCATTGAACTGGTTCTTCCCGTTAAATAATTATGTCATAACTGACATGATACTACAGAGATGGAACGTATTTGTATTACAGTGATGCCGTGCAGTCCGGTCTTACAATGTGGAAAGGTCCCACCAAGTTTTCCAACCTGTGGTTTGACAGTTTCCAGGACAACGACTTATACGACCTAGCCGCCATTGCTAAGAAACGCAATTCCCCTTACTTTTTCTCCGTTGTCAACGAATTCACCAATATCAGCTTTACGTTCGATGACGGGGTAGGTTTAACATCTCGACTTAACTTGGCTCGATTTTCTCGTTTTTCTCGATATTTATATAAAATAATTGTGAAGATGTCTTTATTCAAATGTTCATTTTGAATGTTCACGGCAACGCAGCCAAATGACGAGTTGTCAGAGGTTTTAATAATGTCCACATTGGATCAAAACTCGGCACTCATGGATGTGTTAAATTGCTCTGTTTCCGAAAATCAATCATTTGCTCGCAAAACATCGATGCAATTTTATTTTTACAATTTCTGATATAAATACTATAATATCATTTGTCTTATCTTTATTTATACGCTTCATCTCTAAATTTAAAGGTTGGTCAGGGGACATACGCCATTTCCGGCGATAAAACAGATCCTGGCTGGGAGAAGAGCATCGATGGCGAGCTCATTTCAGGGTTTACGTTTAACCGAGACGAAAACGGACTAGATGTAAAATATTACGTCGTTAAGCCTGACCCGCTTTCCGCCGCTGCAGCAGATTGCCGTGTCAGACCTAATTGGCGCCTTGCTCTGTGTTCCACTAAATATGGAAACGTAAGTATTTTTGTACGACACAAAATGCAGTTCTGTGTCTATTCCCTAATATATATTTACGAAATTAATTATTTTGGGTCCTCTGGTCTGATTTGGTTGCATAACTATTACACCAAACTGCATTAGAAAAATGTTTCCGGATTGCATGGACTATATTGGTCAGTATCTTGTCAGTTGAGGACATCTGGCGTTACCGACGCCACAGAAGACGTCATATTCGTGCGGGACCAGGTTCCCGGCTCGCCACTTCATTTTGATATGAAGACGACCACTGGACCACAAGTTGTCATGGACGGATCCTCCACATACACTGTCCACTTCCGGCCCCAGATGCCATCCTTTGTTCGCTTTGAGGCACCTGGGCTCGACAGGTAAGCTATCATGCACTTATACTTGCCTGAGTAAATCTATATAAGGATATTATATCCAGATTTACATACAAAACAGCTATAAATGGCGCTCATATGACTTACCGTGGTAACGTGATTAAAGGGTCCTATACGAGTCGTATAAACACATATCATTTCAATTCGACATGATTTATACATGCTAGCAGTACAAACCATATACCCGTGGTTGTGTTTTCTGTGTTCCTCGTACCACAAACCGACAGTATCCATGACGATCAAGTGTATGCCATCTTTCGAGTTTATAATCACAAAACAAGATTTCACATCCTCTCAAAACAAATACAGCTATTTCGTGTGCTTGTTCGTGTGTACGAGAATAGTTCGTGTTCGACACAAGGAAACTTCCGGACTCAGTCGTGTTCTACATCAAGTGCTTACACTTCTATGAGAGATAGACCCTTTTTCTTTCCTAACGACACGTTTGCCATATAATAAAAATAAATCACACATTTAAATCCCAAAATTGTTAATCAAAAACAAAATTTTGATTATCCGAAAATTAACGGCAATGTTGATTTGATATCCGAAAGTTAACGGCAATTTTTAAGTCGTTTAATGAAACTGAAAGTGTTTTTTTTTCATTATCGTCAGGGGTGACAAACTACGTATCGGCGTATGCACACCTCTTGGGGCGGAGCTAGAGGTACAAACCTTCCACCCGTACCGCCTGAACGTGAGGTCAAGGTTCACACAGGTTGACTCTCTGGCCGAATTGGATAAGGAGGATCCAGAACTGGACGGGAAGAAGTACTACTATGACAGCACGACAGGGTAGGTTAAATAGGAATAAGCAAATTTAATCACACAAACATATCGAGGGGTGAGAGCGAAAATGTTCTATCTGCTTCTTTATTTAATGTCACTTAGAACCTTTTCGCATTCACCCCTCGATATACTTGTACATGTATCTAAGTTATTATTTTGGCTTGTCCAGAATCTCGAGTGCATTTTCAAACTATTCCAAAACTCTTTTTAAAAACATGCTAAAATAAACAGTGGAATAATCATCAACAAAACTAAACCATACTTGCGTGCAATCACGGTTGTATAACATTTCGTAATATCTATATCTTCTCACTATCCCCATTTTTACTCTCGTCCCAGTCTCCTTCAATGCCTCATTGTATTATCTCCTGACCTCTATTTTCTGTTTTCATCTCATTCTTATTACCACTTTCTCACATTGTTCAGTTTCCCCTTTCTTTTCCGTCTCACGTTCGTGTCCCGACCATAACATTGACATTCATGGCGGTATTTCGAAATCATTTGGTAAAAGTGACGGCCATAAAATGACCACGAGTCGCGTTCAAGACCCGGGTCTCTAGCTCTAACATCCAAGTCGTTGTGTGCCTAAAATCCTTCGTCAGACTTGCATTGTGGCTGGTCCTTAAAATTGTCATTCGTGGTTTGAATTCGAAATAATTTCGCAATAGTGACCACCACAGGATGACAACATACGGGACGTTGTCAATTTTACTATATTAGTCTTACATATGGTTGTGGTTTGTGTTCAGTCACCTACATTGTCACTGTTAAAAATCCATGTTTTCTTATCCATTTTTAAGTAAACGCTTCCTTCGTTAGTCTCAGTTACTTTCCTTTTTCAATTACATCGCTCAAATAAAAGTGTATATTTATCTATATAACTACATTGTTCATGCCTTCGTCTAACTTTCTACTTTTCTTTCAAAAAATCTTTTCTGAAAAGACAGCTTTTATTAGTTTTTTAAGTGGTTGTTTACGGTTAAAAAAATATTGCATTTCCAGTCCTTTCTGCATTGAAAGCACATACATATATGTTACAAGAATATGGAACACCGAACCTTTAACTGAATCACATAAAATAGCTTTTAAAAAATGGTATTTTCTGAACTGATTGGTACAAAACGTGTCGAAGGAACCAATAAATATCCATGTTTAGTTCTTCCCATAAATCAATAAACATACACTTGTGTAAGAACCTTTGGGAACACTTTGGGCAGGACTGTTTTAATATAATGTTCTTATTCCTCGGTTCCCCAGCATGATGTATTACAAGTTCGTCAACACGGAAACGAGAACTGAAGACGAGGACCAGGTTTGCAACAACGGGAAATGTTCAGAATTCCGTATCAAGATTCTGTCTGGCGATCTCACTGACGCCGATTGTCGCCATCGGATATACACTTCCGCTCAGCTCGCGGAGACTGCTGTAAGTTTGAATCCTTGTTTCAAACTACTATAGCTACGTAACATACTCAATATTCTAGTTTTTGCAGTATTTCAACCAGACACTCACATATTAGTGGCTCATTATCGAATGTTTGAATCGTAATAAAAGAAATCAGCACGCGACCAAATTCAACATTCAATGGTCTGATGCAATGGTACAAATACTTAAAGCAAAATATATTATTGATTTGTTTCTAATTGTAAGATAAACAAACTTAAGCAAAGCTGCAATTCATTGAAAGTTAACTTTTTCAACAGGCCGCGATTCCCACTCTTGAAACCACGATTGAAGCCAAAGTCGGTCTACCTCCTGCCGTAAGTTCCATTTCGCTGTATGACATTAAAGTATCGGCTATATTGAAAATTGTCATGATTTTGCTTCCCTTTGTTCTGTGGCAGTTGCAATTAGATCTTCACTTTCTTGTTGATGCACTGTATGCTTTCACCATTGGTTCTAATGCTCCATTTATATTCATTTCACCGCTCATTCGTTTTGTGTTTTTCTCATCTTGTCATACCATTTTCTGATTTACCCTTACCATCCAACACGTATGCTGGCTTATCATTGAACCGTTTCACGTGCTATCGTCTGTGCTCAACACATCTAATCACAAGATCATAAATATCCACTGCTCTGAACTGCGTTATCATATATATATATATATATATATATATATATATATATATATATATATATATATATATATATGCTGCCCATAACTTTACGGGTGTACCTGAGCACTTTTAAGATCGTACTTTTACGACTCAGATATTTGTTCTTGATTCCCAAGATATATTCTGTATCCAACTTTGAGAAAACAGAATACCATTGAAGAGCCGATGGTAGAGGCGACGAACGGATTAACTGTTACTGTAGTTAAGGGGGGGGGGGGTCTTAGTCCAACCTAGAATACTTTAAGATTACCTAGTTCGTTACTTTGTGTTGCTGTTTTGCGAATTGTATACTTCATTTGTCTTTCTATACCAAAGGAATATGGCGCTGGACCAACGGCCCCGTTCCGTGAAGCGGTAGATGGAGGCTGGGGTCTGTGGGGCGGCTGGTCAGAGTGCTCCCGGTCGTGTGGAGGTATAAAGTATTCAGTTTATATACCCACTGCACAATCTCCAAGCTAAACTAAAATTCAACTTCAATTCCGACCGGTAACCATAACCTTATAATTCATTTCTGAAGACTCTAAAGGCAGGTATTTGACTGTGATTCCTGAACTCGCACTTAACATTCGCCGATATATATATGTTATTATTTTTCAAATTTCCATAGATCGTAAAGATGGAGGCGTTCAATATTATACATATAAATGTTTCTACATATACACACAAGTTTATGGGTGATTAGTGTTACATGGATTTAATTTACTTGTTTTTCTTTAATAACAGAGGGAACTCAGTACCGCCTCCGACAATGTAACAACCCACTTCCACAAGGTGCAGGCGCAAGTTGTGAAGGAGACGCAGCCCAACCGCGCACTTGCCAGACAATATTTTGCCGTAAGTATTCATACATTTTAAACTTTTCTTGTACATATTAAAACGATTTACACTTTTTTCATTTAGTTTATACGATTTGAATCGTGTAAGCGCATTGGTCGATTTATAATTCAAGTTATCAAAACTATGCCCCTTTTCTTGTTTCTAGTTTATGCATTCTCTCGGTTATTGTCTGTTTTATCATTCAGCCTTCAGCTTCCTTTATGATTGGCTAATGAGCGGGCTTGTCAATGTTGTTTCCTTGGCCATTTGCCACAGGAGCTCTTGTTATGATTATGCTATGCATGTATTCGATTTAGATGAAATGTGAAAAATATCTAAGAACGTGATGGTATAAACTAACTTTGCTTAAAGTGCTATGAAATATGCATTTGAAATCAAACAGTTCTAATAACAACATTCGTCTAAACTTTCAGCGATAAACGGCGAATTATCCGAATGGTCGAACTGGAGCGCGTGCACTTCGTTGCCAAGTAACGACGCCACATACAAATGTAGTGGGTATCAAGAGAGAACACGTGACTGCAACAATCCACCCACTCAGTACGACGGAGAAATGTGTGAGGGTTCCACGAGGGAGATCGAATCCTGTAGCCTTTGCTAAATGATGTTTGCACAATATTTGCACAATAGGCCTCTGTTCTTGTCCCAATGCAATTCATGTGTTACACTGTAAGTTGTATCAACTGCTGTAAATTTGAATCTCGCCTTCACGGTCCTTATGCCAAAACATCTTGGAGAAACCCTTTTTATAATATATTTCCATCTTACAGCCATTTTCTATTACTGTTGCATTTAACATAAAGACCATTTCGAGAACTGATTTGAAATATAATTCAAATCAATCAATTGCAAATAGCATTAATAAGATAAATAAACCATCATGTCATAAAAATATATCGAATCTCCGTTTGTATCGTTGGCGTTTAACAATATAATATATAAATATTATGTATCCGATTCCTATATCTATCATCCAATGTGTTTTGTTTACCATAATGAATAAAGAAAGATTCTATCCTTATAGTTTCTTGTTTTTCTAGTCAACAGTTCATACAAACATTATACATAAAAACATTGCAATTGTTAGAATATACAGTCAAACTATAACGCATATCTGACGAGTATTTTTTTTTTAAATAGATGTAAAGGTTTTAACATGGTTGTGAGATTATTTGGGGATTACATTTGATTTGACATATTTTTTATCATGTAAATATGTATTAAACGGAACCGCCATAACTAAAATGCGACGGTAATTCTTTACTGTTTTGTTTTTTCGGTAAAAGAAACACTCACAAAATTCACTCCTCGAATAAATAACTCGTCAACAGAACACAAAACACATTCTTAAAGTAAATTTTGCCGTCTGGTGTTAATGAGAATCATTGTAGTTGTACAATTCCACGATGACTCTCATTTCTTTAGGAAGCTCTACTTAGGGGTATGGCAGTTATCCTTTTCCAATCTTCGCCTGGTTTGCTAATGTCCATCCCTCTCTCGATGGCTTGGACGATCAGTTTCCATACATCTACGACACCCTAGAACATATAATACCACCACACGTCGGAAGCTTAGTTATATGATTTGCTGACAATCCTTGATGAAACAGTCCCAAAACTGGGTTTGAATGGCGCGTGTCACTGATGTCCAAAGTAATCGGATAGAAGTTTGGTCAAGTAGTTTGTAAATTCGTTAAGCTGAAGAAGCATATTATATTCTGCAGATTTGTTTAATTGCATCAGGATCGACACAATATAGATCACAAATGGACAAAAAAATGTACATACAACAAAACAAAAACAGACACGTTTGGTTTTACCTTCTGTTTTGAATCCTCAAAATTGTACAGCCCATCTCGATGCATTATTCTCAGGCGGATAATTTTCTTATCTTTTCTGACTATTTCCATGGTGAATTTGTGATTCGGATCCGCTGTAGCGCCGCTTGCCGCTTGCCGTACAAGAAAAGTGCCGACCTTAAATGGGTTTAAAATAGAACAATATATACTCGTGCATCAGTTTCTAACATTTATGTTCCAGTTAAATTTACAAAAAGCATAAAGTTATTGAAGAAGAGTACTTCGAAATCACAAAAAAAAACGCATCCAAGGTATGAACCAGAAGCCTCAGCCTCAGTTTCATTGAAGGTATGTTTTGACTAAGTGTCAAGTGTTTATATGTGGTCAAGCATGCGCTCTCTATGTTGAGAATGGAGAACTCTACTTAAGATAAATAGTTTGTTTAAAGTATGAAAAATGCTAATTTTAAAAAAAGTTGTTTTAATTTGAAAAATGCTTGCAAACAGAGAGAAAGACATGGATGAATATCTTGGAGATTAACATATTTTCTGCTGAATTAGAATTTTTCCTACTTCCGGCCAAATACCAATGGGCTACTTGAACAATCAGCGGTCCTTAACTGCAAAATGATTGAATTATAAGCAGCATGACATACATATTTGCATTGCTTCAATCAATTAGATTTGACCTGAATTTGAAGGAAATGTGTGGTTGGCATATACATGAAACGCCAGAAATGGCATTTTCCAGTCTGAAGTTTGCCTATATTGTTTGAAATATATATTGAAAAACAATCCGAAATAGTCATTGGGTCTAAAGTCTTTGTTTTACGTGGATATGTGTACATTTAGCATACATTTAGTGTAACCTGAAACGGTAAGATAAGATCAACACGAAACCTTTCCCACATGCACGGGTTAAAGCAGTAGTCTGCTTAAAGAAACAAATTCCTACCCAAAGGAAGTATCTGCATTGTACATCTTTTAGTGCATGTACCATTTTAGTCTTGTTTTATTTGCGGTCGAATTGAAAAGTTAAATAAAAAACTAATTTAATAAGATATAAATGCTGGACTTTTTATTTCTTATGTACCTCCTTTCCATTTAGTCTTTGCTTTGCCTCTCTGTGATCAATGTCCTTATGGTACCACAGAAACCTCTCTAGCAAAACAGGAGCCTCGTAGTCATATTCCCACTGTGTGAGTTTCAGATCGAAATCATTTGTCTTATCAAGTAGAAAATCAGCAACCTTCTGATGTTTAAGAATATCATCTACTATAATTGAACCGGCTGGCGCCACATATTCGAATTTGAGCGTTTGATAATCATCTTTGTTATCATCGCTGTGTTGAACGGGACTTCGTCGAGTAGGTTCGTTCTCTGTTCTATAAATTTGCCCCCTAGCATACTGTGCACTCTGAACGGTGCCCATGCTCAATGTAGACGAGTATTGGTGTTCCGTTGGCTTACGTTTTGCTGTCATTTCTACCCATACTGTAACAAGGCATGTTGAAAACTGACTGATAAATACAAACTACACTTGTAATCCAAGAAGTCAAATAGCCACTCCAGAAACACAAACAAGTCACACAAACGTCAAAATAGCTTTAACAATGAAGACACAAAGATAGTGGGACATACGAGCATGAAAAACTACTTAGTAATTATATTTAATCTCCATTAATGAATGTCTCCAAATCTACCGATAACATGTGTATAAATTTAGCTTTGTCAATTCATTGTGTCGTACCTCTGTTTTCCGGAAGATCCTCTTCTACCTGGACATTAACAAGCTGGCACACTCCGATTAAACTTCTGACATGGATATGTTTTCCATCTTCTTGTTTAACAAATTTCGATATCACCTCCTTGGGGATACAAATCATCAGTCCATGATCCCCTGTTCCCCTCATTATACCTTTGATGTAGGCATAGTCGGGATCTTTGAAAGTGTGTTTGCATGGCTTAGTTCTATCGTCTGCGAAACCGGGTATTGCATCTATCTGGTTTGAGTCTCGCGTTGAGATCGAGGAGTCATCAAGTTCATCATAAACGTTTCGTTCTATTTCTTGTTGAGCATATTCTAGATCTTTACGTAACCTGTCATGCGTAACTGGGGTTTTCCTCTGCAAAAACAACTAATTATCTTAATACAAAACGTTTAAATCATACAGACAAAGCAAAAGGTTAACTTTGTCATCAATTGCTAACCTGTGATCACATTAAGTGTGAGATTGAACGATTGTAAACTGATTTCAAGCTTATGTAGTTTTGACATAAATATAACTAATGTATGACTTGCCAGTGCGGTTACACCGACATATACAACTGTCGATGCTTTAACACTGTCTTGTAGCGTTATGTGTCTCTTGTTTGGTCCTGCTCTTTGACCCTTTTTATAGGATCTTGGTTCGTTTTAATGCCTTTGCTTTGCAACTTTGCATTCGCGCCATATCAAAACCTAACGAAGTGGAATATAATCAAAGTAAAATACATTCTGCTAAACGGACAATAAAGACGACTCCATGTATTTGTGTTGCGGATTGATATTAGTTTATACTTCAATTAAATCCCGGAACAGTAATGAATAAAACACAAATCACATATTTAAAGCGATAGTAAGGATAGCCGGTGGTAGACAGAGGAATGCTTATAAACAATTCAGTCTCATTCTCAATCGCACTGACCAGTATATATTCATATGATTAATCTAGACAATCATATATTTACTTGCAATCTAAAATAGTTGTTTTTTGCGAGCTAACCATACTACATAATTGAATTTTTTACCTTATTATTTCATATCTGTTTACATTATTTCATAATTATATTATTTGGTCTTGTTGTTTACTTCGCTGATCCTTGTGCACATAGACAGGATCTTGGTATATTTTGTCCCCGTAAGGTCCATTATATAATAGCATATATTATGTGCTGAAATGTATTCAATATATTTATTTGTACTGATATAGTCGGCCTGAATTTAGAATACTGTCTTTTTCGTTTGATGTGTGGTTACCATGTTATACATGTGTGTCCCTTAATATTAAACACCAATCTTTTTCATAGACAATAACATTGGATACAATAAACGATATAAACCAAAATAGACACACTAAAGGTTGGACCCGTTTTCCTCACTTAGGTTTAAACATACATACTTAAATATTATGTAGTACGTTCACTCACACACAAATCCGGCTGCAATCCATCCATCTGTCGATTATCGCTATATTCTTCACTTGCCATAATTTCCCAACAACTACTAGTACGTTGAATATCTCATCCTGTTCTATGGTTTGTTATGTTTCTTCCTTGTAATGCATTATATAACCGACTTTACGGCTAGCCAAAATAGCCAAGACAAAGAAATAAGATAAGACAATACATTCCACAAATAACGTACAGGTTTGTAATGTAATATCAAAACTGTTTATTAAGACAAAAGATTGAATACTATTCAATCAAAATCATGTCTTTAACGGGGTTTATTAATGATAAAAGAATGCTTGTTATTCAAAAAAATAAAATAAAAATGAAAGTAAACCCACTTGCTTCGCCCTGTGTGCAATAACGAGATATTTTGGCACGAAAGTTAAATCGTCCACGCGTTAGTTTCATCATGTGAGTGGCGGGCAATGGAAAATTGAGTTATAAAAACAATAAAAAATGATTGATGTTTGTACAAAATAGAAAAGCACAGAAAAATGAACAAATGTTGATATTTAGATTATTAGAATAACCTAGGTATGTTTGCAAAGTAGAAAACTACTGGAATGACCTCCTGAATTTTAAGTATGTATAATGATCAACAAAACATTGCACATGTTGGTACTAAATTTGATCGATAGGTTAAACATAAAGATAATTTTAAAGTACGAAAAGTACATGAGACATGTCTTTGAATATTGTGACAAAAATATTTTAATTGTGCACTGAATATATATGTCAGTGCGATTTCATAGCTGATTACACATCTACTTTCAATTTCGGGTTCATGACGTAAGCCTCAATTGTCTCCTGAAATTGGCACCCTTAACTGTCCATCATAGTTACTTCGCGGATGCGCAGAGGGCTTATCGATCTATGAAAAATAGAAAAATACTCTCTCCCAAAATAAATGTTTGTATTTTTTCCACATCTGATCATCATGATTTGGAGCTACAGTTGATAATGGTCAATCATCGATTTTCATTGGCCCACAAATATGTGCGAACACCTGGTTAGTAAGAATACGAAAAATAAACTAGATTTAGTGAACTCTTTCACATTTTATCTTTGCTTAAAACTAATTGAAATATAAGTAATTCAAACAATGCATAAACTTAACATCTTGTATGCATGTGGGGTGACAGAAGCATAGCGAAATTTGCGCTACGCTGATTACTTCATGCAACCTGTCAGCCATACTTTGACATATTATCAACCTAATGCTGCCAGGCTGTCAGAGTGCTTATTTCACTGTGGAGCTATTATGCTGCTTTGCTTACACTGTCAGGCTGTTATGCTGTTGTGTTTACGCTGCCAGACTGTAACGATGCCAGACAGTCAACTTCACTCTGCAAAGCTGCCACCCTACTTAGTTCATAATGCCAGGCTGTCAGAAAACCAACTTAACTCTACCAGACTGTCGCGTTTATATATAAGTATATGCTGCCAGGATGCCACGCTGTTAGGCTGCTAGGTTCTCGCTGTCAGCTTGCTAGGTTGTCATACTGCTAAGCTGTTGCTGCTAGGCTACCACGCTGTCATACTACTAACTTCAAGCTGCCAGTGTGTACGCCGCCAAGCTTTTAACTTCACGGAGTTTATTTATCCATTTAGTCCCTATAAACCACAGAAAGGATAATAAACATAACATAACATTATATTTATTTTCAATGGAAGCATCTAAAGCTTATTATCGCATGCAAAATATTATTACAACGTGCATTAAAATGGAATGTATACCGATAATACGATCATAGCATACAAAATGGTAAACCGCAATTATCGCGGGAGTGCGTAAATACATAGCTATACAATATATATAACACAGGAATGTTGATTAAAGAATTTCTCACTTTATTTGCCTTAATCACATAAAAAGCTAATTTATGTAACGATATTTTTGTCGTATTTAAGAAGTGTGCCAATTTAAAGACACACAGACAGACAGACAGATAGTTTATTTCGACTTGTACATTGTACATCGTCAACAACACATATGTATATAATTATCAATGTCAACGTGTATGCATGGTAACAAACAATGTAGTACACACGAGTATATATACAAAAAATAACAAAAAGTTACAATAAATTGGTTAAATATTGTAACTTTATATTCTATCTAAGTCAGAGGATGAACAACGTTTGTCATATTAATTATTCTTACATTTATCAAAGAGGATCTTACTTTAAGAGAGCTTTTAACAAACATACATAAGTTTAATAAGCTCGGTTCTATTATTTGATTGCGGCTTTTGAAAATATTTAAATACAGGCTTGGTCTTCCCCAATAAAACTTTGTTATATAGTGTTCCCGTAAATCCCTATAGGACAAATTAACACAAAGTGGAATTCATCTTCTAGATGTCATTATTTCCACAAATGGTACATTTGCGGTCACTTCTTGGAATGTTTAAGTACCATCCTTGTTCCACAAATAGACTATGTGATGACAATCTTAGTTTACATATTTCATGTCTATGTTTGATATTATCAATTGATGTCAAGTAGCTAGACATGACAAAGTTAGTCTTAAGCGCATTAAAAAGTGACAATGCAGACGATACCTGAGCGCCCTCATGCCTTTGTGTAATGTAAAGATCCTTCAATCTTACTTTGAATTGTTAAATGAAAAAAGAAACATTGATTATATAGTCTCTGAATGTCCACACATCACTAAAACCTGTCATTTGTAACATATCCTTTACATTTGAGATCCAGTTACATATGCCCTGGTTGCATTTAAGTAATAAAGCTCTAAACACAGTGTATAATATATAGTTTGTATTGCAACAATTCATAATTCTCTTTAAAATGTTCCTATGTAGTTTCTCTTAGTTATCGACCGTTGAAAACCCCCATATTTCAGCACAGAAATTAAGAATCGATGAAATATAGGCATCAAACAAATCAAACGATATATCATTTGTCATATTCCGAAGTGACATATTTGATTTCATTGCTCTACTCGCTATATTGTCAATTCCTTTACGAAACGATCCTCCAGAGCTCATGGCGAATCACAGGAAATTATAACTCTCCACAATCTCTATATTTATACCGTTATATGTAAAAACGTCCGTTTGTCGTAATTGGCCGCTCTTGTGAAAAACCATAACTTTAGTCTTGTCTACGTTTAGTTGAAGTTTCCATTGTTCACAGTACCGTTGTAATATGTTAAGGTGATTTTTTAGTGTTTCGGCCGTTTCGCTTTAAAGAACACAGTCGTCTGCAAACATTATAAAGAATATTGACAATTGGTCTAATGTTAAGCCGGAGTTTATATTTTCATGTAACATTGTTTCAATATCGTTCACGAAAAGGTTGAAAAGAAACGGCGAGCTGATCTCAACTTGGAATAAGCCGATGCCATTCTCGAAGAAGTCTGATAGTTTATTATATGTTTAACACATTATTTGACTTGGCTTTAAAAAGACTGTACATAGTGATACAAGAAAGACTCAATTTCTTCCGCATCCTCGACCTAAGCTTTGTCTGAGAGTTGCATGAAATGTTTAACAAAAGCATTTAAAGAAACGCTGGAGTTTGTTTCTGATTTTTTTCCAGAAGCTCTTAGGTTGAGATCGCCTTAAGTCATGCATTTGTCGACCCCTATTTATAGCATAGTTACGCTTCGTTCGTATTACACAATATTTGTAGTCCTTTCTACACTCTTTTATAGTTTTGAAATTAGCATCATTACGTGTGCAATTAAAACGCTAAATCAATTCCTTATACCTTAATAGGTTAACCCTACATTCATCGTTAAACCATCGTTTTCGTTCTTGATAATCTTAATCCTGAAATGTTCTCTTTTTCGAACGTACTTTCTTTTTTAAGTATTTATCTGCCCTAGAAACGATATACTCCGTAAAATATGCCACAGATTGTTTAACACCACGTACAGTACAAACTTTACTTTGTAATGTTTATCGCTCGAAGTGTGAAAGTGGGGCAAATTTAAAACGAAAAATAGTTAGCGTTTTTTTCATCGATGTAAGAAAGGAAATTTTAACCAGGTAAGCGAACTGCTGTTCCATTTCCATCACTTATCTGAGGGTTTAATCAGGCGACAACTCGATAGATATTCCCAGTTGATGAAAATGACTAACATGCAATTTAAAGATGCATTCTTACTCCCAGATAAGATTTACCACAATCAATAAGATTGTTTTAATATTCAAAAAATGATTAATAAATGTCGAAAACAATGGTTCTTATAAAGGAAACCGAGTTCAATTTGAAAGAAATGAGCGTTAAACACGGTATTTCTACCTTATGAGACTTAGTAGACCACAGTAAATCATTTAGCTTTCTGCTATTAAATACACAGGTACAATCTGGTAATCAGTAATTAATATTACCAATAAATGCATTATTTAGTAAGTAGTTAAAGGTTTATCAGTCAAAATTGATGTTTGTGATATATGTGTATGCATTGATTTTGAATTAGAGTGTCACTTTAACAAACAAATACTATAAAACCAACAACGGATGGATAAATAAATGGATGGATGAATGGATGGATGGATGGATGATGGATGGATGGATGGATGGATGGTTTGTTGATTGGATGGATGGATGGATGGATGGATGGATAGACAGACGATGAGCAATCATAAGTTGCATGACCAAAAAAACCTTCCCAATGAAAAAGGACAATATGAAAGGTTTTGCATTTTCCTTAACTAAGGGGCCTGAAAATGCCAAAACATTTGAAAAAGAAAACGGTGGATAAACAAGAGAATGAAGGTGGGGAAGAATGGAAAGTGTCAATGTTATTAAGATATTCTTTCTGTCTCCTCAAGAATAGTGTAGATGCCAACAGTTTTATGGATGTACCTAAACAACTTTGACGCGGCGGCATTAAACCTTAACAATTCCACACAAACAGTATTCTTCTTGTGCGTCAGAAACATTCTCATTTTGTGTCAGCTACAACCAAATCGCACGTATCAGTGTTTTGTTGCGTAAACGCTGCGTGCTACGCCATTCATCCTATGATCCTACTCTCAGACAGTATGTCTGGTGGGCCTTACTAGAAGACCGGTTTCGTAAATGCTCTATATATTCCTATATTCTTCATAAACAAGGATATATACTTCGAATGGTTCTAAACGTGCTTCATCAGGCATGCCGTCACCTCATATAAGATGAAGGGTCATCAAACATGAGTTTCCAAATAAGTCACTGCGCAATGGCAAACGACGTCCTCTTTCTCAGTTTACCATCCAAGACTTTTCTTATTCTGCAGACCCATGATGTTGCAATGAACAGGAAGATGATACCCGAGGCGTTTAAAGTCATAAAACAGGTCGACTTAAAGCTCATTGAAAATACATTTTGCTAGGTTAATAGCAATATTCCTTTTAAAAGTAATTATTGCAATGATGAGATGTAAGAAATGCCTAACTTGTCCGATCAGATCTTTGGGCGTCTAAGAATTCTGTGAGCGGTGTCTTCGATATTATCTTCGAAAACCCGTTCGCGATAAATACAAGTTCCGAAGTGTGGAGGTTATTCATTCGATCCGAATGCGATCGATAGAACCTCTTTTTTCGATCTTTGGAAAATATCTTCGCTTAAAATATTAATTTGACAAAGAATGAGGAGAAGGCAAACTATAATGTGGAACGAAGTACCACTCCAACTCACCATTTGCAGCTGATGACATGAACACTCTCGACGCGTCAATTATAATCGGTCGACAGGCTCCCGACCGTACCGTGTCAGATACGCTCGACCAGCTCAATTTTGTCATCATCGAAGAAGGCCTACTGACATTGGTAATGTCACAATCAGCCCCTATGACAGTCACGAAATTGATCGAAAAATGACAAGAACGAAGAATGGCCGCCTGAACTAGCACTTCCGGCCGTTGAACGCACCATGACACCGTGAAAACGTGTTGGTATGAAGAGTGATTAGCTGTATCGTGGACTATGAAAAAGACTCGCTTCCACAAAGTGTAGGCGTAAACTGCCAAGAGGACGCCGCTGAATTACGCACTTGACAAACAATGCTTTTGAGTATTAAGAATTTTTCATTAAAAAAATGGTCTCAATTTCAGCGATATACGGCGAAATATCTGAATGGTCGAATTGGCTTCATATAAATGCAGCAGTTACCAAGAAATAACACGTTACTGCAACAACCCACCCACTCAGAATGAAGGAGATGTGCGTGATTCCACTAGGGAGATTGAACCCGGTCACATTTCTTTAATGAAACTTGCAAAACACGCCTTTGTTTTTTGCTTATATAATACATGTGTAACATTGTATTTTGTATTAACTGCAGAAAATTTGAATCTCACCATAACGCACCTTGTGCTTTACAATTCTTGGAAGATGTAGTTACCCAATTTACATTGTATTTTATTCAACAGCCATTTTTTCCTTCTTTGTGGCAATATGATATGAAATAAATGTTCTTTTTCCATCGTCCGATTAGTTTTGTTTAGTTTACATTACTGTACAGTAATGTATAAAGAGATACTTGACCGTTCTTGTTTCATGGGTTTCTGGTCAGCAGTAATTACAAAGAATTATAAATAAGAGCAGTGCAATAGTTAGCGTATATTATTATACGTTTACATAACGTGACTTGTCCATGTAAAATAATTATGTACACGGCATTAGCCAATTATATATTACTGTTGCTTTATGATACGTATATGTTACCTTTGCAGTCTGAAAATAGACACTTTCCAATTTTTGCAGAAAAGAAACTTTTGGACTAACGGCTCACTACCTTTTGAAAAAGACTGACAGCGAACTTGTTTTTTTGTATGAACAGAGAACAGAACGGAGCATTATTTTATTTGACGTATAACCCCACGGTACATAATCATAGATTATGAATACATGTATATAATGTGAATTCAACATGGCACATAATACAGATTGGATACATGCAATGTCAATTTATAGATATGAATGATTTGTCATACTTGAAAAAATGTGCAAGATATGAAATATGAGGATGAGCTGATATACATTTATGTTTGAACTATTTTAAATTGAATGAAATTACTCATTATGACTTTGTGTTTGTTGAAGTTTGTTATAATGTAAATACGTTGAATTAAAAATCCGTGTTAGTAGACTTGAAAATCTAAAAATTAAAAATGTTATATTCCGAAATTGTTTTATAATATTATAATTGATTTGTCCACATGGGCCATGGCCTTCTGATTATTCTGTAAAAAATATTGAATCTTGAATCTATGACGTTATTATAACGCGGGAAACTTTAATCACTTTATAGTTTCACAAGTGCAGACGTAACCGGTGTAAACAATAGTGTTTGGGGGGTATTATATAATAAATATCAGATGTCAAGAAGTGTGATAGCATATTAAGTTAAACCTCGAAACGTTGAGGTTAACTTCGGCTAACGTCTTGATTGACATAAACGATTTTGGGTTAACATTTTATGCTATCACCCTCATGGCATCTGATATTTACATATAAACCAAATAAATGATCAAATTACAAATGAAAGATTTAGTAGTTTGAACAACATATGTATGAATATCAACTTGTATCAGCTGGAGTTTAATATCAGCTTGAGTGCCGCAATGCTCAATTCTTCTCAATTCGCTACTTTTTCTTAATAACATCAATGCCACTGTTTGCGATATACCACCACATATACGACTCTTTGCAGACTTTGTTTTTGGATAACTACCAATTTCCTTCACCTGTCCATCACTTTAACACCAGAATGAATCATCGCTTTGGTCAGTTATCCAGCGTTGGGCATTTGTCTCTTCTTTAAGTACTACTCTTTGGATCTCAAGAACCCTCATATCAGACGAACAGACATATCTTCTACAACGTCTAAAACTATAAATGTCAATCTAATGAGTTCGACAGTTTTGTTATGAATAAGCCTATGTTTTGATTCAATATCCACATTTCTTTAATAACTTAAAAGAGAAAACTTCCTGTTAGGCAGTGCTATAATGAACACGGATTCACGACCAACCATTGCCAGACAAGACAGTGGCTCTGGCCCTTCTTTATTTAATTCAAGATTCAAAACCGTTGACATATCAAGCGTGGAAACCATTATTATTAACACCCACTTTGTATAAACAAGAATGTTTACCAACGGACAAAGTCTTTTACATCGTCGATTAATCACCGTTTTGTCATAACCGGTTTTTGCTGTCTCAACGACAATTGAAAACTGACGGTCAACATGACGGACGTTGACATCATACGTACAAGCCATGTATGCAGGGAATGATGCTCTGACAGTCTTAACCGTGTGTTATTATTGTTGCAAAATCAGTAAGGTGGTCATATTGTCTTATTGTCGTCATTAGTAAGATAAACAAGTACTTAAAATTACACTTTGATAAAAGTAGAGCTATATTGTGATTGTTCATGTCTTACATTTGTGTGTAAAAGAGAAAAAGAACATGTCATTAAAAATATCAATGTGAGTTTGGTTTGTGGTCACCAAGCCGGACAAGTGGGTCTCCTCCGGGTACTCTGGTATTCCCAACAACACAAGACCACTCTCTCGCGTAAAATCGTAGCAACGAGAGTGATTACTATAATGTTGTTATACCTTGTTTCACTATCGTTGTAAGGTAAATAAGTTTAAACTATCAAAAATATCGCACTGATTTTGATAGCACAGTAACTGGTTAAGAATTCTTATTCATGTGGTATTAGACATGAACAACATCTACACATATTGTCCAGTTATTTACCATATCGCAATACTTTTTGACGAGTAAACGTATTGTTCATTGCATTTCATATCAGATGACACAATTATTAATAATAATTATTTTCGTAGCAAAACATCACACACACATATTACTCCACGAATACATGACTCGTCAACAGAACACGAACATATAATCAAGTAAACAAAACCGTCTACTTTTAATGAAAATCTCTTTATGTTCATTTCCACTTATTTCTTTAGGACCTATTACTTAAGGGTATTGGAGTGATCTTTGTCCAATCTTCGCCTGGTTTGCTAATGTCCAATCCTCTCTCGGTGGCTTGAACAATCAGTTTCCATACATCTACGACGCCCTAGAAGATATAATAACATCACTTAAATTATGGGCATTTATCTGATTTACTGACAAGCTTTTATGAAACAGTCCCAACATTAGCTTAGGATGGCGAGAGTTACTTCGAAATGTTCAAAACGATCGGATAGAAGTTTAGTTAAGTAGTTTGTAGATTCGTTATGACGAAGAAGCAATGTAAAACAGTCTGAGTGGATATTCTATTAATCTGCAGATTTATTTTGCCGCAGTAGGATCCAAACTGTATTAACACAAATGGACAAACAAAAGACACATCTTGAAAAAAACAGAGACGTTCGGTTTTACCTCTTGGTTTGAATCCTCAAAATTGTACAGCCCATCTCGATGCATTATTCTCAGGCGGATAATTCTCTTATCTTTGCTGACTATTTCCATGGTGAATTTGTGATTCGGATCCGCCGTAGTCTGTGCCGCTTGCCGTACAAGAAAAGTGCCGACCTATAAACGGTTGTAATTAAAGCAAACTTACAACAATACATTGGTTTCTAACATATTTGTTTCAGTATAATGCTTAAATGCATGAAACGTTTAAAGAGAAGTCCGTCGAAATAACAAAAAACTCCAAAATTTAAACTTAAACCTCTGTTTCATTCAAAAGTAAAAAAGATCCACTATCATCTGTTAAAACAGTAGTCTAAGAAAACTGATTCCAACATTTAAATTGTGGCAGAATTTTACACCTTCTGTTGAACGTGAATACAATTTCTTTATTTTTATAACTGTTTTAAGTGTTTTTATCCAAGGCATGTAAATACCAGTTGTATACTTAACCAGCTTACAAAGGGAATGAATCAGTGATATATGTTTCACAAACTGCACAGTGAGAGAAACACTACACTAGCTCACAACAGTATGTACAAGATGTTTTCCTAAAATAATATAACCATTTCAAGGGCCACAACCAAGTCATGTATTGGCGGGTTCAATAAAAGGAATCGAACTCTCATTGTTATCTTACTACTGTATGAGATTGATTGAGATGCGATCAAGACTGTATCGTGTTTACAAGCAATTGATTACGGACGGACACAAGGACGGCGAACAAATGCCATGGCATAAAGGCCAGTGGATCTGAAAAGTAAATTATTCAGTACGATATAGCTGATAGATTTGTTACATTTCTTACCTCCTTTTCTTTAAGTCTTTGTTTTGCCTCTGTATGATCAATGTTTTTATGGTACCAAGGGAACTTCTCTAGTAAAACTGGAGCCTGGTAGTCATATTCCCACTGTGTGAGTTTGATATCGAAGTTATTAGTCTTATTTAGTAGAAATTCAGCAACCCTCCGATCTTTTAGAGCCTCATCTAATGGACAGGCTAGCGCATCGAATTCGAATTTAAGCGATTCATATTCCTCATTGTTATCATCGCTGTGTTGAACAGGACTTCGTCGAGTGGTTTCGTTATCTCTTGTAAAAATTTTAGCCTGAACATACCCTTCACTCTTAACAGTGTCAGTGCTTATTGTAGACGCAGAGGATGTGTGCTCCGTAGGCTCACGTTTACCCGTCATTTCTACCCAGACTGTAAAAAGCATGTAGAAAAGTGAAGATTACAATTAAAACTACGGAATCAAGTAGTTATACAAAAATCAAGAAAAAACCCTGTCTGGAGGCACCAGGAACAGGTTCAGGCGACATTGAACAAGAATCAGAACCAGACCGCCTTCTCATCAAAATAGCTTTAATAATGAAGACACAAAGGGCATGGGACATTCGCAGCATAAACAACCTATTTATAGTATTTCTATATATAAAACATATTCTTAATTGATGGTTACATGTTGTGTGATTGTGCCATGCCAATCAATGTCTACCTCTGTTTTTCGGAAGCTCCTCCGCAACCTGGACGTTTACAAGGTGGCACACGCTGAGTCGACGACTGACGTTGATGTTTTTTCCATCATCTTGCCTAACCAATTCCGTTATCACCTCCTTAGGGATACAAATCATCAGTCCATGGCCTCCTGAATCCCTCGGTATACCTCTGGTGTAGGCATAGTCGGGATCTGTGAAGGTACGCCTGCATGCCTTTGTTCTATCATGAGGACATTTAGGTAAGACATCTATCTGATCTGGATCTCGTGTTGAAATGGAGGAGTTTTCGAGTTTCTCATAAATTTCTCGTTCTATTTCTTGTCGGGCAACTTCTAGATCATTACGTAACTTGCCATACGTAACTGGGCTTCGAATCTGCAATAATATCAAGTAAACTCTGCATAACATTTTCTTATACAAAGCAAATGTTTAACGGCATTATCTATCATCAATTGCTTACCTTTAAGCACATCAATTGTGCAATCGGAACACTTCGGCCATTTTCCCATCGAAAACAACCTCGGATGTACGCCGATGCATCATTATTCAAAGTAGGTCGTAAAATGGATTATGATACTATTGAATAATTGTAGTGTTTTAATTTGTATGACTGAGATCAAGTCTATTCCCAGTGAAGTATTTATTGTATAAATTATTAAGATTCCAAAGAGTAAAGACCTTAGACGAAACTGCTAAATTGAAAACACTACGCGATTTACTTGCAGCGTAGTTAAATGTAAAGAATTTTGACATTGTAAACCGTCCATATACATCTGAGGCTGCTTTCGGTGGAAATTTGGCCGATGTGTTCCGATTAATGAAGTTTGAGGTTGAGCAATTGTAAACTGGTTTAAACCCTAACGAGTTCGGTTCGTATTTGAAACATTGCTCATATGACTGTGTCAATGCGATTATATACACTGGCATATACTCGTGTCGATGCTTTGAAAATTGCCTTTTAGCGGTATGTGTCTCTTGTCTGGCCCTGATCGCTGTTCCTTTGAACGGGGAATTTATTCAGTTGAAACCTGTTGGGCTTATATACATGACGAAATTGCGTCGCGAACAACAACATCGACTTTATTTTTGTATCGAAATGAGTGTTTTTTTATACCTTTGTGTTGTCACCTTGCATTAGTGCTATATCAAAACTAAACAAACAGTGAATCATAATAAAATACATTCTGCTAATATTACTCAGAACAATTATCAGTAATATATGTATATCAACCCTATATATATATATACAGCATAGAATGATACATTCAAAGTGATAGTTCGAACCACCTTCTGGTGAGGTGGAGGATTGCTAATAAACTTACTATTACCCAATACCTCCCAAAACCAATCCATATTATTAATGATGATAATTTTGCATTAACGTACAGTTTTAAATCAGATGTTTTGCGTGTGAGAGTGATTTTACTATAATACATATTCATATGTATTTCATTTTGAAATATAATCTAGTTTGGTATTGGGTTTTCTAATTCATCTTACTGATAACATGTAAACATGATATTTGTTTAATGTGTTCCTGTATGTTTCCATTATTTTAATAAAATTCATTATTCAATATTTTATTTGTACTTATATATATTGTTCGGTCAGAATTTGGGATACGAACTCTTTTGTTGATGGTGTACCATTTATGTCTGTGGTTCCTTATAAAGCTGCACTCTAACAGATTGAACGTTTTGACAATTTTATTTTTTTGTCTTGGGACGAGCCAATGAATGCGAAAATGCATGGAAACCAGTAATATAAGATGCTGACAAAAATCAGATCGCAGATTTTCATATCTAAGTTCAAAATTAATGTTTTATGCATTTTTCTTGAACCATTAGTAACGCTGTTTAATAGCCATAAAACATGAATTTTCGAACGGAAATATGAAAAACTGCGACCTCATCTTTTGTCAGCAGTCTTATATAACTGGTTTTCAGATATTTACGCAAATAATGGCTCATTCTAAGACAAAAAATAAAACAAAGTTGTCAACACGTTGAGAGTGCAGCTTTAACATAAACCCAAAATATGACGTGGTATACATATACACGGTGATAACCAATTTAGAAATATTAAAATGTGTACCCGTCTTACTAAGATTGAACCCGCATACTTAAATACTGTGTAAAAAGTTTACTCACACACGAATCTAGTCGCGATCCATCCTTCTGTCGAATGTCATGATGTTTTCCGCTGGCCATAATTTTACAACAAATTGAAGTACGTTGAATATAACTTCCCGTTCTTATGTATGTTTGGATTTTCCTTCTAATATATATATTATATCTATTTAACCGTCTTCACAGCTAACCTATCTAGACTTCAACAAGGAAGTAGGACTACAAATGCACTACCCAATCAGAATAAGGGTCGCGTTTTATAATATCGCAACTGAAATAACGACAACCCATTGAATGATATTCATACTTGTCTTAAACGAGGTTTAATATTGATAGAAGTTGCTTATTATTGATCAATTGATTAAATAATGCAATTGTATTGATTTAATCACTGTAGCAGTTTAGAATAGAAATCTACCTTTTGCTTGGGTTTGGAACGTATACGGTTGTTATAATAAGCTGCACAAAACATGATTTTTTTTTCGTAGGATTATAAAAAGAAATAATAATGGGCATTATGTCGCAATTCTCGGATTATTTTGTACCTTTGCTATCGTTTTATATTTGTTGTATAAATGCTCAAGCTATACATTTCCGGCACAGCTTATTTAACGTTTGTAATGGTATTATGAAGAGTTTTTTTCGCAAAATTTGGAAGGCAAAACCCATAAAGAGTAGCTTATAACGAAAATCTATTTCTAGAGCTTCACTATTGCAGAAACAGTCATTTGTTCACAGCTTTCATCTACAAGCGTGTATCATTTTGTTCTAATACAAAGCCATCCTGCTATTTCATCGTCATGATTGACTCGCATTGTCCACATTGACTCGCATCGTCATGATTGACTCGCATTGTCCACATTGACTCGCATTGTCCACATTATCCACGTCATTACTCGTTATCACCAACCATCAGTAACTGAGGTAACTTCGTATCTGCAGTATCAAAAACATTTTTGTCGACTCTCAAAGCGTTTGCAGTCTTCGCCGAAATATGATATGAGCTCATGTGAGATGATTTTGATACGTGACTAAAGTGAACATCGTTTATATTAAAATGGATATTACATAATCACATGCCTTCGGTAGGCAATAACACTTTCAATATACTTTTAAATTAAAAAAACAACGTAGATTGTAAAGTTTACATTTTTCGATAATAAAGTTGCGAGAAAACTTTGATGATTCTGACAAATTTGTAAGGCGTTCGATGTTTTATTTCTTATTTAATGTTCATATATGTTGAAAGCTGCGCTATCACAGATTTACCGTTTTTACAACTTTTTTTTTATTATATTTTTTTGTCTTGGAAAGAGGACATTTTTGCGTGAATATCTGCAAACCATTTATAAAAGATTACTGACAAAAGATCAGAGCGCAGATTTGCATATTTCCGTTCGAAAATTAATGTTTTCAGGCTTAAGCCGTTTCTAACGGTTTAAGAAAATGCATAAAACATGAATTTTTGAACTTAAATATAAAATTCTGCGATCTATTTATTTCAGCAGCCTTATTTCACTGGTTTCATCGCAAAAAATGGCTCGTTCAAGAAAAAGTTGTCAAAACGTTTTATCTGTTAGAGTACAGCTTTAAAACGTATTGTTAGGTGAACGGGCGATATAATGATATAGAGAATTTTGTTCGTAGAGGTTGCTCGATGGACCCAAATGTGTTCACAGTGGATTATTGTAATGGTTCCATCCATTCCAAACAACAGAGGACAAGTTTGTTCAACTTGGAAGGATATACATGGAACATAAACAGAAAAATACGTCAAAGCGACGGTACGTTTCTTTCCATTCCTATGGAGTTTGTCGTGTTCCGCCATCCAAACACGTCCGACCATCTACGTGTCTTCATGAATCCCCTTTCCGGTCAAGCGAACGATGTTTTTTGTGTGGTAAATGATCCCGTAAAGTGAGTGTTAGATAAGGCGCGACCATCTGTCGGCGTACCAACAGAAACTCTACGAATAGAAATGTATAATCCCCCCCCCCCCGAACCGCTTACACTAGATAAACATTACAAATATGCTGCAGGATATGTTAATGACTCGTGGAGCTATTATCTTACATTGTTAACACAACAGCTCTACAAAGCAAGGACAAAAGTACTTCAATGATTGGGACATGGCTGTGAAAGTCATGCAGAGTTTCTCTCCTGAATGGAAATGTCGAACACACCAGGACCCCTGTTTTACACCATGTGCATCTGAAAATATATGAACGGATTGCAATGTGTAGCATTGCATATCATGGATTTGATCGACAAAATACTTTCCGTAGTACAAACTCAACATGGTGAAACGCCCAACGATACTCCTTGGACAGTGTTCAAAAATACTTAAGATGCTCGTCGTAAAGCAGGATTACCGGATATAATCATTCCAGAAAAGAACACATTAACATCCATCAAGACTATACTATGCAGTATTGACAAAATAGTAGAAAATCTCCTTACGAAAGGACAAATGAAAGGCAGTTTCAGGCAAAGGCCACACATATATATAAGAGGAGAATACATCTTCCTAGGAGATTCAATGTACACCATATACATACCATAATTAAAGGCTAGTGGAATGCTTCGAAAGATAGCACGCAAAACGATTTGAAAGTTGACAAGTTCAACCTAATTTTTCCGTACTTGGAAATATCATAGCAACCCATGCAAGGTTTTATGGGTCTTTTTATAGTTTCTCCTCTTGGCTTGAATGGATGAACATGAAGACGGTAACGGGAAATATTGTTATAATAATAATGCCTTCGAACTGTGAAACAGCCTGATCATTCTGTGGGAATGGACACCAGATATAGCTCAAAAAGTCATCAATCGATAAGCGTTTGGTTTTGACACAAGGACAGTTTTCTATCATTTTTTTTTGTATTTTATGGTGATATATTTAACAAAATCGAAGAGTTTTGAATTACTTGATACTGCGCAATATACGACTATGATGGAAATGTGTCTCCTTCTTTGTATAATAGACCAATTCTCGCCGAAAGTTGCATGATCGCTCACAAATGTTCAATTATGTGGTACGATTTCAAACATAAATCAACAAATTGGAAGTAGGAATAAAAACTGAATCGAGTGATTTCAGTGTTATTACATCTAGTTATGTGTGAAATATCAATATGATATCTTTTGTTGTTACGGAGATATTCATACCTTTTGATGCCCTGGCAGTGTTCTGGGGATAGATGAAGCATATAAATAACTGCACAGGGGATAGCTATTAAGTGGACTGAGGATAGTAACGATGTATTTAGAAAAAAAAACGAGACTGTGAAAATGATAACGGCTATTTATCTATACGCGAGCTCGAGGGAAATTGTTCGATGTTGTCCATATCGAGGGATGAGAGCAAAAACATGTTGTTGTTCTTTGTATCTGTATGCACTTAAAACTGTTTCATTCATACATATTAGTCAACCATGATGTGTTTTTTCACAAGCATCAATATCTAAATATTTGAAATACGCCGGTAATCTGATTTATTGAGAAACACAAAACATATGGCTGTAGAATTTATGTGGTGTTTGCTATTCATATATATATATAATATTACTTTGTAAATCAAGTAGGTACGTTTTTTTCAAACAGAAAGTCACCAGGAGGGATATTGTGATCAAATTTGGAACACGTAAAGCTTTGTTCTCATTGTTAACTAAAGTTTGCTCAATAATTTCTTATCAAATTGTACTCTCATTTTTTGCAGATTATTTAAAAGTTCGAAATAGACATATACATGTATAGTGTATATTAACAGTGTTACTATAAATTTTTGTCCCATTTTACATGTAATCATCAGAACACACATTTCTCAACTTCGAAACTACCCCCCCCCCCAGTACATAATACGGCTATCCCCAGTACAGTACTGTGAACATTTCTAAGGGCATATCTTTAACAGTTTAAAAGTTACATTGCCATTTCTTACAATAAAAATAGCTGAGCTTTTTCTTGTGAAATCCTTCGATTCAGATTTTTTATTTATTCGATATATTTCCTAAAAATAACAATACTTGTCGAAATTCAGTAAGTTTTGAGGTGATCATCTCGGATTTGAAGAAACCTTTTTCGAGGTCTGCTAAATCGTAAGCACTTTAAAGTATACCATAGGCCAAATTTAGCATTTTGCTATTAGTTCAAACACTGCTTCATTTGTGGATACGGTTGATATGCGTTAACACAGCAAGATCTTGCCTCTGGTAAATTAAAACAACTGCATAATTGTCTGTTTACTTATCACTTTTTGAGCTATATTCGGTGTCCATTCCCACACAATGCTGATAGTTGCCATAACTTTTAAAAATAATAATCATACGAAGATTAGTAAATATAAATTTCATTCTTGTGTATGTGTATTGTTTCAAATGCGTATATCACATAAATGGTTAAATTAGAGTGTATTCGTTTTTTTTAAATATATATGGAAATGGTAATTATTCGATCGAAACTACGAGAACAAACAATGTATTTTTGCTGTTCATCAAATAAAATCACACCCGTCTAACAAAAAGGAAAGTGAGTGAGTCTCCTGGATTCAATATTTTATTTCTCGTAACCAGACTGCATTAATAATGAAAGGAATCACATCAACTCACTTAGTTTTAACGACGATATTTTTTGTAGAATGAATGCAACACTCAATTGAACATTTCCCCCTGAGTGAATAGAACTGCTTACGTTCATCAAGAAAAGCGTGTTATCTGTATTAAGTTACATTTATTTCACTTGGATATGTGCGTCCACCAGATTTTTTGTAAACTTGTCATGTGTTGTTGTTTTTTTCAGCCCATTGGCTTGACCTTGCTTGGTGCCACATCACGAATGAATGTGTATTGAAACACCAAAAGAGGCAACAGTTGAATCACATTAAGATTTCGCTAAGATAAATATTGAAATTCTGATAACAGTCGAATTGGAGTAAATTCAACATAAATATTGTCTTATCAATATACTCTTCATGAAACGTTTTCATTTTCTCTTGCTATCTGGTAAGATTGTTTTTTATGCCAAATAAATCGTTTGGTAAAGGACTCGAATATAAATCTCCTTATCCGAAGAGGGCTGCCTTATTTACAGACAATTTTTTGCTACAAAAAGACGAAAGACAGATTGGTTATATCTTGTTTACTGACAATTGCGTTTTGCAAGAAACGAAAAAAGACACTGATGTAGGGTTTTATTTTATTTTGTTTGGCCCAAAGGCAAATGAGAATTGTTGTATGTCTTTCGTATTGATTCTGTGATTAATGACGGCGTGCATGACGTGTGAACAGGTCACCATAAAGTAAACTATTGAATTATAGGTCATGTTGCCCAGAGGATATTTGAAAATGAGGCCTTTGTTTATGCTTCGATCGTTAATACAACTATTCATGTACTTTGTGCGACTACGGAATTGAAAGATAAATATTAAACAGAAATATAATTGTGTGTGTCAAAAACAAAATTTACTAATACGTGGTTAAGGTTAAACATTTTTATTTCTATTAATAGTACAAACAGACCGCTAATCATGTAGTGTGAGGGCATGCAGTATGTCATAGTACGGAGGCGTGTCATATCAGCAAGTGGCTATTGGCTGTAGCGTAAATACAAACTATATTTGGTATGCTAATACAATATAAATGTACTCCGTACCCTTAAGAGGGTGTAGGATGTTTAGTAAGCACCCCACCCCCCACCGTAACCTCCAGGTTCACTTTCGTCTGAAATTAGGATTATCTTAGTTGTAAAGTGATATAATTTTAACGTCATATTTTCATTGTTTTGATATGTATTTACATAAACTGAGCCTTGGCCGGTATAAAAGTGGCAACAGAGTTTAGGAAATAAATAATTAATTTGTTGCTATTTGTAACATTGGTACAGATTTATTAGAACTTTTGAAGTTACGATTAAGATCTTTAAAGTAACGAACCCACAAAAAGCTCTTCCTCTTAATAGACTACTAAATTACTACATTTTTACCAAAAATACAAAAATATGCCCTGTTTAGGGACACAAGGTAAGATCGTTCTGTAGCACGAGAGTGTATCATGTAAGCTTTAACCTTCACAATACCTTATGCCTCTGCCAATGACCACGGTTGTTCTAACTTGGTACAGCGTGTTAATGGCTAGACTCTTGATGTGTAAAAAGCGACGTGAGGTCTCCATATATGTGGTTTGAAGTCAAACTAGTGTAATATCTTTTTTAGCATTTTGTCGGAAAGTGCCTACCATAATGTTTATACTGTTTAAACGTATCGACGTACAGAAACAATGGATCTCGCAACTCAACCGTGCAGTGCTGTACGACCGACGAACACATCGTCGCCTGTTGTCGTATGTCCTCGCCTGTTTCTTCCGTGTAAAAAATCAACTGTCTAGTTATTGTTTCGAAGTACGATCGATCCATGCAACCTTTACTCATCTATTGGTCACTGCTCAAGTGTGTACCAGTCTTGTACGAGTTTATATGGTCTTACAATACCCTTTCGAAAACTACGTAATTTGAAGCCATATTTTTTGACGCAGAGGAATCGGGATAATTGATATCAAAGACACGTGATCATATTTTGAACATTGTTTTGTTGGTAAACATAACATCTAACAATAAAGAACTTTCAAGCATTTGTCCAAAATTTATCAACAATCTAACCAGGCAAAGTGGTCTACCGCAATAGTAGTTCTATCTGGCTGGCCATATCGGCAGTGTGACATGGGTACAAAAGACCTACACAATCTACCTCAACAGTCTGTGCGTGATTGTAATCAGTTAAAGGTTCACACGGTGTGCAAGTATTGTTTTGAATTTGCTTTATGATTTCAAATTGAAGCTAGAGCAAATAGCGCAGAGGTTGGCACACTCAATGTTCACCAATACGTACCGGGTTCGATTACTATTGTTTCGCTTCAAAACCGGACCAATCTTAGCGACAAACTACTTAAGCTTTATGAAACGAGTAATGTGTTGCTAGTTTAAATCGGAGAGCGTTGAATTGCGCATTATTTAGTTTTTACCCGTTGTTCAATGCTAATTTGATACAATTTCGGGTTTTTTCACTCTTTCATTTTCACTCTTTTCACGTTTACAAAAGCTCTGTAAAAACGGTTCGATGTCGGATATTTCTGACATCATATAAGTATAATAAGTACTTTTTTGATGTTGTGGATAATCCAATCCTAAAATGTTATTTCACTCAAAAGGAGAACAATAATCCGCTCCGCGTTTATAAATTGAAACGGTACCCGGTTTTGATGGGAGAAAGTTTACGCATGTTTTAACCGGCTGAACTTTTGCCAAACAATTCCACGTATCCCGTTAAACGAGGTTTGGTTAGATTATTCCCAAAAACAGGATCAAGTTACAAAATGGTTATTGAATAAATGAAAGATAAATTAATAAGGCGATCATTGGGGATGCAAAAATAAAATATGCAATGGATGTTCTCAATAGTAAATACCATACTCGTTTGCACAATATTCACACAGAGTTAACCTTTCACGTTTGATAAACTTGACATTGAAAGTTATCCCCCATATTCGCAGTTCACCATTATTATTAATCTTAATAGTGTGTAAAAACTTCCGGGTTGGTACTTGACGTAAATCAATATCGTAGTTAACATTTTGAGGTTAAATATAGCGAATTTCTGGATTTCAGGCCTAAGGTACTCGAGCATGTTATTCGTGAACATGAAGGCATACGGAAGAGAATAGTCACTTTGTTAACAAGTGTTGCTGACGCTTGCTTGTCCAGTGAAGGAGTTTATAACACAGTGTCTACGTCGAGAAAGGTTAGTCTTGAAATAATGGTTTTATGTTTATTATAAAACACATTGCTTCATAAACCATTATTGTAACTGATTATTTTAATTAACAATTATTAATATCATAATTGGTATACCTTATTAATACATGTAAATTCAAATACAGTTATGTAGCCCACTGTAGTTGATATCATGTCGTTGATGATCATAATATCATGATTAAGTTTTGATGTATATTTACTTATCGTAAATGTATAATGTAGCGCAGTCATATTGGTTTGAGTCCACCTTTAAGTTGCAGATTAAGTTTTAAACATTGTTAGGTCTTCGTTTGTACATACGGTCATAAATATCGTTCGCTTTGCTCCCATTCACATGAAGTACAAGTATCTTAAACGTTATGTGTCATAACTAACCTAGGCTTGCTTAACTTATTGTTGAAGTACATTCAATCTCTTATTTTCCTGTTGTGGTTAGACTTCTGTTTAGTTTTAAATGTTTCATTTTTGTTATTGTTGAATAGAAACTGTATTTTATGGCAGTTATTTCAATTAGTTATAAACAATAACTCGCTTTAGTTGTTTTGCATTCACTTTGTATATATAAAATCTTGACTGCATTAAATGATAAATAGGTTAAAAAGTCGTGAAGAACCTTATCATCAGTAATATGTTAGGTAAGGTCGCTTTACATTGTATCTAAATTAAGATAAACAGTATCAAATTCGATCAGGTTCACTTGCAACCATGTGAAGTCATGTACAACACATGTGTCGCTGTATTAACTTACCATCAAGTATCACCAAGCTACATTCACTCCAAGTCAAGGCATTAGTATCATGATATAATCAGTACATTTTAAAACAGTTTGAATAAAACATGGAATGAAATTATTATGTAAAGTATGTTATTAATAGTGTATACAATAAATTCATTTTAATATCTCGTTATTTTGAAAAGAACAATCTTCATATCTGACCAGTGATCGCTATTTATGTCCTTATTAGAAGCTGCAGTCTCACAGATTTACCGTAGCATAAACTTCTGAAAACCAGGGATACACGACTGTTGACAAAAGATCAGAACGTAGTTTTTTATATTCACGTTTAAAAAAATATTTATCGCTAAAAGCGTTACTTACGCTTAAAAATAATGCATAAAACGTCAATATTTGATCAATAATATGAAAACCTGCGGTCTGATTTTTTGTCAGCAGTCTTACAGCACCAGTTTGTATTTTCGCAAATATTGACTCGATCCAAGATAAAAAAAAGTCAAACCTTCAATCTGTTAGAGTGCAGCTGTAAGTGCCATTATTCAGAGATTTTTGTTGCTTCGCTCTCTCGAACTCGTCTAAACCATGATACCAATCTGCTGATTTTAAATCATTATAGTTTGGAGATCACATAACCGAAATATCTTACAGTGATGCGTTAAAAAGTATGCGTTTTAAAATGGAAATGAGCACGACGCAGAGAATTTCAAAATAAACCAATTGTTTTATAAGTACTTAAAACATTAGTTTTAATCTCCTAACCATGTATGCGTTTGGCCTTGATTATTTGCGAAACTAGCTGACTTGAGCCTCTTGTTTACTTTCCAATTTAAAAACTCTCACGTTGTAGCGAAATGTAATTTTATTATTTCAAAACGATTGGAGTGTGTGATTTTTCTCATATCATACTTATAACACTCTAACCAGCAGGAAAACTATTAAATGGTGCAGCAAAGATAGATCATTCTTGCTGCAAACCCTATAACACGCCTACTAAACGCCAGCTCCACCACTTATCGTCGGTGCAATGAAAATTACTTGTCGGCACTTCCGCTGCGCATCTATATGTTTGTTAATATCAACACATGCGAGTATGACTTATATTTCATCTAATATGTTCATTAAATGGACATATTTCGAAGATAATATAATATGGTACGATATAAGAACACCTTTACTGCAGGTTGACTGTGATTTCCTTTCAATATTGCGATTCGAACTTGTTTATATTTTACGATTTGCCAGCATTTCAACTAAACATAGGTGCATAGTTACACCGTTAGAACATTCCGGTGCATGCATATGTAACTGGTAGTACTAGCGCCGGTGCACATCAAAAAATCTTAACTCTTCTTAAACCTTAAAGGAAAAATGCACTTATTATAAAAGTGCTGGCGCTGTTGATCTAGTGATGGCGATGTGGAGTTTTTTTGCGCTTAAGGTTGATTTGCTTTAAAACTATTGAAAGGAAATCAATAGTGTGAAGCATTTCTATGTTTGTATGCGGAATCAATAGGCTATGCGAAATACCTTAACGAAACTGAAAGTAATCCCGAAAAACAGTAGGCTGTGTGCTTATGTTTTTACCATAAAACGTTAGGTTACTGCTTCGGAAATTTGCTTGGGTGATTTCAACTTTACGATGGGTAATCTTAATATTACCCTTTTGCACGGCGAAGGTTTCTGTGAGTTTTTTTTTTCGTTTTGATCACCGCGTATTCCAGGGTGTGCTTGCACTTATTGGAAAACTTGACACGGTTTCTCTTTTTCTGTTTGTCAGAAACACACTTTTTTCCTTGAAAATCCCCATCTGCACTGTAGACGGCGTGATGAATATTTTTGTTAAAATGTACCAAAATCAACGTTTTTTCATTGTCCAACATTTAACTAAATCAGAGTGCAAAATGATATGTGACAGTCCTTCAACGACGATTCCATCGAATGTTCGTGTTTTGGACGTCTGCAACAAAAGACTGCGGGCATTTCTATGTAAATCACTAAGACATACAGCTCTTGGTTTGTGGTTACCAAGCCGTACAAGTGGGTTTCGTCCGGGTTCTCCGGTTTCCCCCACAACAAAAGACCACAATCTCGCGTAACATCATGCCAACGAGATTGATTAATATAATGTTGTTATAACTTGTTTCACAACCGTTGTAAAATTAATAAGTTTAAACTAAACTACATCTCTGATTTTCACTTAGTCTCACAAAAAAACTTTTTATTTGTCCAAATCTTTGGGTTCAAATCATGACTTCTTATTGCGCCCCTACCCCGACATTCCGACATATCAGACTTTATTTCGAGGACTTTGAGACAGAAAGAGGCAGTTTTATGGTAAAATATATTGGCATACACCCTACTGTTTTTGGTATTGGTTAAACGTTGGTTAAGGTACTTTGCACAACCTATTGATTCAGCAACAGACGGACATAACAAGCATTATAACAATTCACGGTAAAAATGGCACATTATTTTATTCCTTCCAAAGGCTTTAAATCTTCTATTTTTTCTGTGCAAATTATATACATATAAATATGTGCAAATTTCCTTTTTAAAAAGAGCTTGTGATTTTTTTATGTATGCCGGCGTAAGTACTATTCATAACAGCTTGATTTGCATGTGCCGGAATGTTCTTACGGTGTGCCGAAATGTAGTTGGAATGCTTGCAGAACTCTAAATATGCACAAGTCCGAATTGGGAGGAAAGCTCGTGGTACGACGATTTGTACTACATGTATTATATTAAAACGGAATTGTAGCCAACCTGTAGTAAAGTTGTTTTACACGGTCCATCACATTTTCCGGCTTTCGAAATATGTCCATGTCATTAAAATATCAATTGAAATATTTTTTACGTATGTACAAAAAAAAGAAAAAAGGCACAGCTGCATCACGGAAGTGTCGACAGCTTATTTTCTTTGCATCACCGTTAGGTGGTGGGGCTGACATTTAGTAGGCATGCATTTATGAATCATATATATATTTAATATATATGAATCATGCAATGTGCCGGCGGATGCTGACCTTTATTTGTTACTGTTTGATATTTACATTTGGTTCCTTTTCCGAGTTACATATTTAATAAATTTTCTACTTTTTTCTTGGCTTCAGATATACTTTGGAGAGCCATAGTTTCATTGCATTATAAATATCACATTTATCTACGCTATTGTTAGAAAAAAGGATGAGTTGATAAAACGTAAAAACGTCATTATTTTGTTAATTTTAGATAAAAATCGGGGACTATAACAGATTAATTTCTTAGAACATGTTAAAACCCTGTATTTAGATACCTGGTGCTCAGATTAAGATCAGAGACAATAAGATACTTGTATGGAAACATGCTATTACTTTGTCTTCAGACTAAGATGGGTGAGCCGGAAGACGACAATATAGATTGGAAAGCGAAATACAAAGAGGACACAGCAAAACTCCAGAAGCTAGAGACACTCTCCAAAGATGGTAAGATGCAAGCTCAGATGGTAAGATGCAAGCTTAGATGGTAAGATGCAAGCTCAGAGCTTAAGTATGATATTTGTCTTTGATAAAGACTGCACTGTCTCAAATTACTGTATTGCTCATGAGATATAGCCGGTCATCATTGGTGAAGAATCGGATGGGGCATATACATTATATTGACTAAATATGAAACTAGTGTCTTCACAAAGTTTGTTATATGTACTATTGTACATGTATATGAAGATGAACATGTAAAGATCGAAGAGAGTGGAGCATTACCCCATATCATGAAATGTTAAATGATTTGTTGCATTTGTTGTAATATTTGGCAGTGTCTAGTACTACCCACCACCGATATCAAATTTAAAGTCAAAAATGCCTAACTATGTTTTATGCATCACCATTCTTCATTATATATATACATTTAGCATATCAGTTTGTCATATCTGTCTGGATTTACTTTAAAAATCTTATTTTTCTCATTACTTTGAAAAACGCTGTTTAAATGGGGTTTTCTGACCGTCCCTGTGTTCTTATTTCAATCAACGAAATTGATTACAATAAGCGGTGGAATAAGGAAGTGGGTCCTTCAAAATGGTATATTTGGAAACCATCGTTAAGAATCAAATAACTGTGGAATCATCTTTCAGATGGTTATTATAAAACATATGAGGAAAAATTATCGTATGTCAATAACGTGTGAACACATATCTCTCTTCCTATTCCTCTAAATATACTTAAAGTTTTACTATATATATATCCTAGTTACGTAGGAGTAAATGATACGACTTTTCATACTATGATTTATTTTGTTATTCGTATTTCAGTTCTAAAGGAGTATGACGATCTTCTAAAGCAGTTTGAGGAGCTAAAGTCAGAGGTAATTTTTGTAGCTTTATATAGAAAGTGACAATCTCAAAATCATGATGAAATTTACATATGTAAGGCAATTTTCAGCATCTTGTCCTTGGCCACTGAGAGGAAGAATACCTTGGAAAACACCATTGTTGTAATGTACTGAAAGGGGGAATATTTATTAAAAAAAATCTGTATAGAGCAAATATTTATTCAATTTGAGAAGGATTTTGAGGATTTTTATTATTATTATTAATTCATTTTTCCTTGTATCTGGTCGTGATCATGACCACAATTTTGAAATGAAAGCGTTTTATCATAATTTGGGGGAAGCGCACATGAAATTCAGATAGATCGAACAGACAATTGAGACTCGGTTTAAGACAACTTAGTCGTACTAGTTTATCTATATGTCAGTCAGTTTGTTTATTTGGTCAGACTAGTTTCCCTGTTTGTTTATTTATTTTCACTAGTCTACCATTGTGTTGTTGTTTTTTCTAATTTACATGTATGTCTATTTAGTTTTTATTGCTTGCCTGTGTGTATATCTGCTTTACTAGTGTACTTGTGCGTCTGTTTGTTTAAACTTGTTAAGATGTGTGTCTATTTGGTTAAACTTATTTACCACAGTGACTTATTTACCTATTCGTTTAACTAGTTTACCTGCGTCTTCATCGTTTAACAATAGTTTACCTGTCGGTCTATTTCGTTTAACTAGTGTAGCTGTGTGTCTATTTCTGTCTTTATTTTTCGTTTGATTAGTTAACCTTTGTGTCTATTTCGTTTAACAAGTTTTCCTGTTTGTCTATTCCTTTCAACATGTTTACCTGTGTGTCTATTTGGTTCAACATGTTTACCTGTGTGTCTATTTCGTTTGACTAGTTTATTTGTGTGTCTATTGCGTTCGACTAGTTTATTTGTTTTTCTATTTCGTTTCACAAGTTTACCTATGTGTTAATTTCGTTCAACAAGTTTACATATGTGTTAATTTCGTTCAACAAGTTTACATGTGTGTCTATTTGATTAAACTAGTTTACCTGCGTGTCTATTTAGATTAACTATTTTCCTGTTCGTTTATCCGGTTTTACTTGTTAACTTGGATGTCTATTTCGTTTAACATGTGTGTTCTTACGTTCAGTCGGTTTTGTTGTAGTAGTGTTCTTGTGTGTCTATGTTTTAACTAGTTAACGTCATGTGACTCATGCGACTTATCTGGTTGACACTTACGTAATGTGTATAATCTGTATGGTTGATATGTAATACTGACTGGTGTCTAGACTAGATGTGCGGCGTTCCTTACTTTCTCGTCTTCGCAATATTACCATAATGATAAACAAATAATATGAGTTTCAGAAGCATATCAATTTTCAAGACAAGTTAGATTACAGTGTTTTGTATGCATTGTAGGTGTTTACCAGGCCGGTTTCAGAGCCGTTAAAACATGTCAATTACGGTTGAATTGTCACCCGATTAACTTCACAATATCAAACTACAGCACAGATTGCTAATTTACGTTGTATTCATAAGTTGATAATATATTTGGTATCTTCTTTTTTCGGTATCTTTTCTTTTTGATATCCGATATTGTATATGCATGTTTAAAAGATATGAATGTTTAAACTTCATTGCAAATAATGTAAACAGGACATAATCTTAGTTTTCACTTCCAGATGAATATAACAGCGTCAGCAATTGCTAGACAATGTAATGACTAACGACTCGGATACGTTCATGAGTGCAGTCTTACTAGTTGGTTGAAATGCGCAGAAAATTTAGTAACTAAAGACAATCTAAAATAATCATTCAACATTAACAGTCGAACCCCGTTGGCTCGAACTCGCTTGGCTCGAATATTAAGTTGGCTCGAACTGAATGATAAGGACTGAATGTTTCTACTTAACATCAGCATTACTGCTTGGTTGGATTTCCCCGAGGCTCGAGGTATCTACGCCTGATTCTTTGAGTTCGAGTCAACGGGGTTCGACTGTATGCCAATGAGGTACATGGTATAACCAAACATCATAGGGTGATGTAACATGAATGCAAACTGGTTTGTGCCATATGCCTTACTTTAAGCATAATTAGTTCTTAACAATGACCGCTCGGCTGGAGGCGCGCTTAACAATGATTTAAGCGCAAAAACAGCGCCACCTATCAGAGAAATATGGGGAAAGAGTGACTTCAGAGAGCGCTTAATAACTATCGTATTTATGTCTTAATACTTAAATTATGTAACACTTCCCTCGTTATCAGTATTATACTTTTCTTTATGTACAAGTATATTATGTGTATTTCCAGAATGCCTCTCTGTCCAAGAAGGTGTCCGAGAAAAATGCAGAAATAAAGACTGTGAATGAATGTACGCATCTTTGTATCCATTTCCTCACTGGTTTAACTAACTGTTTTGATTTATGCTCACCTTCATCAGACAGTTTATACTTTTGTATAACATCTTGTCATATATTTTTGTTGACATGAATGACTTGAGAATGTTTACAATCTGGAGTATTTATTGCATGTAGAGTATAACATATTTAGCCATTTTAAATATCACTTCTTCATTCTAGTTTTACCATGTTTCTGTTTTGGGTATTACATTACCCCAGAGATGTGTTGCTAAAACACTTATTGTTTACATTTGTAACAAAATCTTATGTCAGACAGAATTGGCGTGCACATCATCATCATCCTTATCATCATCATCCTCATCATCATTATCATCCTCATCATCATCATCCTCATCATCATCATCCTCATCATCATCATCCTCATCATCATCATCATCATCATCATCATCATCATCATCATCATCATCATCATCATCATCATCATCATCATCATCATCCTCCTCATCATCATCATCATCATCAACATCATCATCATCATCATCATCGTCGTCGTCGTCGTCATCGTCGTCATTGCCATCATCATCATCATCATCATCATCATCATCATCATCGTCATCATCATCATTGTTATTAAATGAAGCAAATCATCTCAAGGGTCACGTAATAACATTTAAGATATTTAATGAATATATACTTCATAAAGTGTGTTTGTATTATAGTGCATGATACGAGTATTTAATATTTCAGATATCGACCCAGCTATTGCTGAATATGAGAAGCTGAAACTGAAATATGAGATCGAGAAGGGTTGTCGACATGAGGCAGAAATATACGCCTCCCAGGTAAGAGATCGAGAAGGGTTGCCGACATGAGGCAGAAATATACGCCTCCCAGGTAAGAGATCGAGAAGGGTTGTCGATATACGCCTCCTAGGTAAGAGATCGAGAAGGGTTGTCGATATACGCCTCCCAGGTAAGAGATCGAGAAGGGTTGTCGATATACGCCTCCTAGGTAAGAGATCGAGAAGGGTTGTCGATATACGCCTCCCAGGTAAGAGATCGAGAAGGGTTGCCGACATGAGGCAGAAATATACGCCTCCCAGGTAAGAGATCGAGAAGGGTTGCCGATATACGCCTCCTAGGTAAGAGATCGAGAAGGGTTGTCGATATACGCCTCCCAGGTAAGAGATCGAGAAGGGTTGCCGATATACGCCTCCTAGGTAAGAGATCGAGAAGGGTTGTCGATATACGCCTCCCAGGTAAGAGATCGAGAAGGGTTGCCGACATGAGGCAGAAATATACGCCTCCCAGGTAAGAGATCGAGAAGGGTTGTCGATATACGCCTCCCAGGTAAGAGATCGAGAAGGGTTGTCGATATACGCCTCCTAGGTAAGAGATCGAGAAGGGTTGTCGATATACGCCTCCGAGGTAAGAGATCGAGAAGGGTTGTCGATATACGCCTCCGAGGTAAGAGATCGAGATGGGCTGTCGACATGAGGCAGAATTCTACGCCTCCCAGGTAAGAGATCGAAAAGGGTTGTCGACATGGGGCAGAAGTCTACGCCTCCCAGGTAAGAGATCGAGAAGGGTTGTCGACATGAGGCAGAAATATACGCCTCCCAGGTAAGAGATCGAGAAGGGTTGTCGATATACGCCTCCTAGGTAAGAGATCGAGAAGGGTTGTCGATATACGCCTCCGAGGTAAGAGATCGAGAAGGGTTGTCGATATACGCCTCCGAGGTAAGAGATCGAGAAGGGTTGTCGATATACGCCTCCGAGGTAAGAGATCGAGAAGGGTTGTCGATATACGCCTCCGAGGTAAGAGATCGAGATGGGCTGTCGACATGAGGCAGAATTCTACGCCTCCTAGGTAAGAGATCGCGATTGTTTCTAAGCATGATACAAAAGTTTACATCTGAAATGTAAGTTGGTAAGACTTCACAATAGATGTCTATGACTTCCACGAGAGTGTCTGTCTGCACTAGAATGATGATAAAATGCTAGTAGAGGAGTGTCTCTTGAACATTTTCTATGAATGGACTCCCATGTCTTTGAGACCCTTATCTAGTGCCGCTAAACAGGGTATTTATTTTATTTATTAATGTACATGACCATGAAGTATTCATTGTATAATTAGTATTTTAAACAACATCCTGTCAGAATAAATCAGATAATATGTTTTTATCAAATTTAAATATTATTAGAATAACAAAATGTTTACTCTGATATATTAAGTTGCAGATCTGTCAGGTGTTTACATTAGATCATGTTTGGACCATTTCTTCCTTAATACTTCATTTTGATAAAGTTTTTTGTATTTTGTTTACTTAATAAATATGCAATGAAACAGGATACACCACACAGTTCTACCAATGAACACCTAAATCTGAATAATCGAAATAGTGTATATAATCTATCATAGTAACTAAATATTGTTGCCTATTTCATTGGAAAAAGGACACCGAGGACGTAAATTAAAGACGACATACATTTTTATGAAGTAAACTGATTGGCCAAATAAACCCCTCCTATACATTTAGCTTTCCTGCAATAATCCTCTTATCCGATACATATATTTATACAATGATAATCACGTTTTTCGCTTCTAAAGCCTTTTATTTGTATTGGGGTCGGATTGGGGAAATGGGGGGGGGGGTCCTTGCTGGTCTTTTGTAATGAGACAAATTGTTTTCCTTTAAGACAAGTGAATAAAAACCTTGTACCGGTAAACTATTGAAATGTTTTGGATTAATCTTAAATATGGTTATATGTTTACTTTTGATTTTAGTAATAAATGTCGGCGAAAATGTGAGTTTGATTACTCGTTCATCGGTTAGCCCCCGCTGACCTTTGAAAGGCAATAACCAAAACATGTGTTAATACAGATATCTCATGTACATGTTATCTATGTTTGTGATAATTTTATCTCTAAGCAGATTTATCGTTAAATATTTGGCTACTGGGCTTGCCCCTCTAGTTGCTATAACAGTATTATTATACCAATAAGTATAGGCTGCGTCATAAACCTTCAACTGTGTGAACTGTAATTGGACTAAGGCAGCTGTTGAAATGTCCAACTTATTAATCAAATTTTCAATATAAGTAAACATTGAAGAGCTGTTCGAAACCAGTTTTTGAATAGTGAATAGCAAAGCAATGTCAAACAAAATTAAGCTTACCTTTTTGCTATGATACTATTACTATTAACATAGATGTTGTCCCTTTACCTCAGATACACCAACATAACAAGAAACTGAAGCGACAGACGGTTGACCTGTGTTCAATGCTCAGTGCTGGTGGATCGGCTAACTTCAACGTCGTCGATCTGAAATTTGAGGACGAAGATAAGGAGGAGAAGGAGATCGAAAACGGCTACCAGACCTCACTCAATAATACAATAAAAGGTGAAGAACGCTTTGATATATAATGTCTATAAAAACCTAACGTATTTCGAGCTTTGAAATGAGCTGATATGTAAGTTAGGTCAACGCAGGGTATTGTTAACTTTCAGTTTGCATTAATAGCAGATACACTATGTCTGCTGGATAAATTGCGTATTAAGGTTTATCGGTATTAGTTTCATAAATGATTAAGTTTGTGGTAGAAAATTCAAAACTACATGTATATGTATGCATCATACTTTGCATATAGGAGAAGAGTCTGTGTAATGATATCTCTTTATTATCTCCTGTTATGTTTAAAAATTATACATATTTTCATTAAATGTCTTTATAGTCTTACCAAATATGACCACATGCTGATATTTTATATTGTCTGCGTATTAGATATTGGCTAATGCTGCCCTGTTTGGGACATTATGCCTATATAAAAGTGTTGTTGTTGTTGTTGTTGTTTAATAAATCGTCATGATTGTCATTCAAAACATGTGATTTCAGAGCTTAAGAATGAAGTAGGTCACTTGAAAGCTTCGCTTTTGTCAACACAGAACGACTTGGAAGCCAAAACAGAGAACTACAAGTCCATGTCTAGTATGGTATGTAGATAGTCCAATGTGATAATAGACTGCTCAGTTAGGATAATTATTATCATAAAAGACTGACGGCAACGGACTAAGTTGTGTATACGTTTTATGTCATTTTTGCCATATGGCCAGTGTCGTTTTATCTAGGCAAACTTTAACTCTATAAGAAACTTATTTTTAGTACATCATTAATTCTAATTCATGAATTTTATAATTCATGTAGATAAATACTCGCCTAGGAATATGTCGTGATGAGGGGAGTAATACATCCTAATCCAGAACTGGTTCAGTAAACGAGTTGAAATTATTATTTTCAGTACAAAGCAGCAAAGCTGAAACTCAAACAGACAGAGAAGTCGCTCAGAGATCATAAAGCAGCTTTAAAGGAACTTTCAACAGGTGAGCTGTACTGTAGGGCCATATTCGCTAACGTCTTGGGCCTGAGTTTGTAAAATGGTGCAATGTATTGTCTATATCGAATATAATGGTTGCAAGTACAATAAAACGAGTACAATCATGCATGTATGTCCATAAACATAGTATACGTTAATCCTTTTCATTCACCGCCCATTTTCTTCTAATGCTAGTATTTCTCACCAACAATGTAAATATTTGAACATGTGCTCTGTATAAACCTTAACTACAATGTATGTCTGTTTAGCCTAAAACCTACTACCGGTACATATATCGTAGCTCAGCACATACAGTGTATTTTATCACATCATATACACGTTCTTCCTCTGAGTGCTCAGTGACAACACTTTCTACAGCGAGTATCTGAGCCTCAAGCGCTGTCACAGCTCGCAATGATTGAGGGAATGTAAGTTCACTGTATGTGTGTATTGTATTCCACATCTTGTATTTCTATGTTTTCCTGCAGTATCCGAGGAGGCATATCAGGAATATGAAAACCTTCAGGACAAATTTAATCTGGAGATGCAGAAGCGGGGCTTTGCTGAACGTAAAATGGCCGAGGTAACGCAAATAAAAATGGATAAAACTGAAATAACATAAGTTGACCAGTCTGTAGGCAAAAGTAAATACTAACCACGTCCAGTTTTGTAAGATCAATACTATATACAGGGTTCACCGTGCAATGTGTAATTCATAAGCCGTATAGTTATTAAGAAAACGTTTCATATGGAATATTCTATTCTGAAAATGGCGCTCAAAATATTAGGCTTGATAAATCTACATTCCGACCTGAAATATGTATTACTTTAGATAGTTGAATGAAAGTATTTTCGACTTTTTGTTTTTTCTACCCGGAAATATCGAATTTTATCGAAAAGACAATACAGAAATCTACTGGCTTTTTCCAATAAATTTTGTAAGTTCGGAACGAGCATGTGAATAAGAATATACAGCTGTGTTGCTGAGTCAGGTTCCCCTGGCGAATAAACTACATCTCGCTTAACTCGACACTGATAATTTCAATTCATGTCGTACAGTTGACGGTGGACAACGGTAAGATGAAGCGACAGAGTGCGGTGTTACTGAGCCAAGTCAGCCCGGGCGATAAGCTACACCTCGCCCTCATGGAGATTGAAGATCTCACAAACAAACTTGAAGAACAGAGAAAGCACTATGACAGACAGGTATCATCTTCGTAATAGCAATGCATAACACTTGGTATATGCACCAGTCAATTGTAACCACGCCCCCCCCCCGGTCCGGGGCTATACCGGGTATGGCCGGGGAAACGGTCCGTGTTTTTCCCTTCCAGGTGGCCCCGCAGTGCCGGGTGAATGCGGTGGTTTTGTGTTCGCAAAAGAAATAGCGGGGAATGGGCCTAACCTGAGGTCCCTTGGGTAAGGGGGCATTTGGCGGGGATTTTACCATCTGATCGTTCCCGGGGGCGGGGCTTTTACTCGGGGTTGGCTGGACCGAAAGTCAAAGTCCTCGCGATTTCCCCGGACATGGGGTGCGTGGTTACAATTGACTGTGCACTACTGAAACACTCACAAGTCAAATTTAAGGTACATTTTCTGTTATCTAGTAGTAATGTTTAGGGATTACGACATGTGGTACATAAGCTGTCTTGCTATAGAGCTAGCTTTTATAGCGACGCGAACGTGTACACCTCCAGAACGAAGGGTTATCGGTTCGATCCCAAACAGATGCTAAAGTATATTTTTGGAGCTTGTCACACTTGCCTCGTCCCTCGCTGGTTTGGGTCAATAATTGAGTACAAATTGAAGACTTCTGTACTTGGCTGCACATCACTGTCGTTTAGTATGTTCTGAACGAATACAATATGTGTATCACGATTCAATTTTGATTTGGTAAAAAGGGAACAGAAATGTTTTGAAAAAAAAAAAAGAGAAGCTGCGTACAAAAGTTATGCACCGTGCCTTATAAACAAAACTTTGCCACAAATATTTTGGAATTACAGCTAAAAACAATATTGTGTTCAGTCTATATACTATGTATTACGATTCATTACTTTAATGTTGAAATATAAATGAACACAAAGTACCCATCAAATTAGATCTCAGAGCTGGAAGAGAAGGTGGACTCTGGGTCGTCTGAGAGCATGAACGCCAAAGAAGAGGAAACTCAAGCGCTTGAAGGTGAGAGGGATGATCTCATCTCGCGAGTGAAGGAGTATGAAGACAAATACGCCAACCTGGAAACTGAATGTAAGTAAAGTAAAGTACAGATATATGTAAAGTAAATTTTATCTTGGACCGATTGTATAAAACTGGTTAAGTTATCCGCAAATAATATTTTTGTTAGTTTGCACATGCAAGCAATTTAATTGGTCAAGAGGCCGTTATTGAAGAAATATTGACCAATCAATAAACATTACGACTTACTTTCACCAAACTAAAGAATTTACCGGTTTAATTCAATTGGCTGGTGATGTTTTCGTAAATTAACGACTTCGTTACTTAATGTTCATAAATTCGTAAATTGCCCAAATAAAAAAATATCGTTCTTCTAAGTTTCCAAAAAGCTTGAAATATGCAAAAGTGTTTTTCTTGCAGTTCCAAAATATCACACCAGTGCTAAATAGAAGAACTTAAACTAAACAAACAGTTGACTTCATGTTAATGATCAATGAGACACACACAACGGAGAACATGATGTGGTCGAACTGAGTAATGTAAGGTTTTCTTTATGTGTTCCAGATGACGCATTGTTGAAAAAATATGAAGAATCAAAACGACCCCCGCCGCCACCTCCCCCACCCCCTCCACCAGCGATTTCTACCACTAAAGGGTCAGTACTATTTATACTAATTAATGCAATCTTATACTAGCTCGGCTGTGAAGACAATTATATACCTAAGATGACATGAATCGCACTCGAATATTATTACTTGGTAAGTGTACTTTTTTGTGTGGCCATTCGAACGGTCCTCTGAAAAACCAGGACCTTTTGGATAAAATGCCTCTACAAGAGAATATTAGAGCAGTATGTCCACAATAGTCAATATTTAAATCGTCGGATAGGTTGGTATTATATTTGGTCATCCTCATATCCATGCATAGTGATTGCTATCATTTTGATTAGTAATTACATAGAAGACAAGAAGGAACGTTTTGTGTAGTGGTCATATTTCTCGGGCTTATTATATAACGTGGGTATATTGTACTTGACAGACGATAAATTGACATAACGCTAAATAGGATGATCTCCACCCCAAGTAGTCGACCATGCGTCTAAGGCAATATATTACCACGCCCCGAAAAATAAATGGACATGTATAAACTAAATCATCTATATTGAAATGTAAAACAACCCGCATCTTTTTGTTTCCGAGTCATATATATTTTATTTGAAGCATTTACGCGTATGGGCAATTGAGAAGATATGCTACTGAATCTGTAACAACTTGCATATATCTAGTATAATCACGCTTGGTATTTGTTGAATGGTTATGAACATATTCTGTGAGGCGGTCAAATGTCGAGTGGATTGAGGCAACTATATACAATGCATTTTTTGCTTTTAGATTTTTGAACAAAATAACTCGAAAGAAAAAGAAAGACATCGAAGCTACAAGTAAGTAATGTATTTAATAATCCTTCAATCTTAATTCCTTCCAATCATCGATATTGCTTTATTGTTTGTTCCATTTTGTCTGTTTATCAAAATGTGAGGGTATTGTCTACGAAATAACCAAACTTAGATCTTTCGCGAACTCTGCTATCTCTACAGTGTATACAGCAATACAAACAAGAAATCTCAAAATTGCTGTAAGTCAAGTTCATTCAAAGTCATGCTGAGGAAACTTCACAGACAAGACAAGCGACTACAACTCAACTGAAATCGTGTCAAATGGTGAAAAAAGGTAAATCGAAATTATACTTATATCTATCACTTCTTCCGAATGGTCAGCGACAACAGTGCCTTTAATTCTCCTTCAGTTCGTTTGAAGGGGGGAGTTGTGAATGACGATTTCAGCAAAGTGCTTGAGGACATGATGTCCAATATCAAAACTGGCAAGACTTTACGGAAAACCCTAAAACCGGTGATAACGGTAAGATTGATATTTGTTTTCAGCAATTCATTTCGAAATACCGACGACCTTAAAATACCTGCTTGATTTTGACCGCTAAAGTAGGCTAAAAGAGTTAGCACATTGTAAGGCATCACTGCGGCATGGAAACTCCATATATGTACCTACCAAAATGAATGTAATACAAACAAATGTGGACGACTTACTCCCTATAACTCCATGAGCGTGTCCTTAACACATATAATTACAATGAATAACATGTGCACACAGTGTATCTCTCACTACGTATTGGCTGGCTGGTTCTGTGTTGTGATGCAATGTGTTTCATTTCTTGCGGATGTATATTGGCACTTTTTTTTATCTTTGGTGACATTTTGGAGATGGAAACTTTGCTTACAACTACAATTATGTTGCAATAGGAATTTCAAGGAAATATTAGAACTAATTATTGCAAAGCTGAACCTATCACTCAACGGCCGTATTGTGTTATTGTTTATTCATCATCTTGTAACCCTACCATATTTTTGTATTAATATATCGAAGATGTCCAAAAACGATGTTGAAATGAACTGAGTGTTAATTATGTAATAACATTGATCCTTTCCTATCTAGCTGTGTAATATCTGTATGTATGTTTCTCTGCTCTATGTCTCTTGGTTTCAATACGAATAAACAGGGCACAGACGAAAAGGGTCACACAGACGTCAAAATGGTGTTAAAGTCAAAGAGCTTTGACGATATCCAAAGCGAGGTGAAAACTGTAGTGTATTGTGTTATTTGAATCTTCTACTAACACTCAGAAATCATATTCACATGTACGCCAATTGTAAACAGGTAGTTTACTTTTAATACCTTTTACAACTTTCTTAATCGTTTCTTTATCAAATATTGTTTCTGTACTTTATAGTGTAGTGTTGTATGCTTTCTGTACTTCATAGTGCTTTGTTTAACGCTTTCTACACCTCATTTTTGATTGTCATTTGCATTAGTTTACGCTTTCTATACTTCATATTGTACTGTTGTACGCTTTCTGTACCTTGAAGTGAATTGTTGTACATGTTCTGTTCCTCATACTGTATTAGTGTACGCTTTCTGTTTCAAAAAGTGTATTGTTCTACGCACAGTGTATTGATGTACGCTTTCTGTACATCAAATTGTACTGTTGTTCACTATCTATACTTCATAGTCAATTGGTGTACGCTTTCTGTACCTCCAAGTGTAATGTTGTACGCTTTCTGTACTACATAGTGTAATGTTGTACGCTTTCTGTACCTCCTAGTGTAATGTTGTACGCTTTCATTACTTCATAGTGTATTGATGTACGCTTTCTGTACCTCCAAGTGTAATGTTGTACGCTTTCTGTACTACAGAGTGTATTGATTTACGCTTTCTGTACCTCCAAGTGTAATGTTGTACGCTTTCTGTACTACAGAGTGTATTGATTTACGCTTTCTGTACCTCCTAGTGTAATGTTGTACGCTTTCTGTACTACAGAGTGTATTGATTTACGCTTTCTGTACCTCCAAGTGTAATGTTGTACGCTTTCTGTACTACAGAGTGTATTGATGTACGCTTTCTGTACCTGCAAGTGTAATGTTGTACGCTTTCTGTACTACATAGTGTATTGTTGTACGCATTCTGTACCTCCTAGTGTAATGTTGTACGCTTTCTGTACTACAGAGTGTATTGATTTACGCTTTCTGTACCCCCAAGTGTATTGGTGTACGCTTTCTGTACTTCATAGTGTATTGTTGTACGCTTTATGTACTTCATAGTGTATTGCTGTACGTTTTATGTACCTCATGGTGCATGTTGTACGCTTTATGTACTTCATAGTGTATTGTTGTACGTTTTATGAACCTCATGGTCCATGTTGTACGCTTTATGTACTTCATATTGTATTGATGTACGCTTTATGTACCTCATGGTGCATGCTGTACGGTTTGTGTACCTCATAGTTAAATATTTACATTCACACTTCATTCCTAAACGATGGTTGTTGTTTATCAATTGCACTTTATTTCTGTATAAAGTGCAATGGCATTTCCCATCGATATCGCGTGCGTTTGTTCGATACTTCTGTCCTGTCATTGGGCGCAATAATACCAAGGGGCGGGGCATATTTACTACTCATAGTGTATTGTTGTACGCTTTATGTACCTCATAGTCCATTGTTGTAAGCTTTATGTATATCATAGTGTATTGTTGTACGCTTAATGCACCTCATAGTTCATTGTTGTACGCTTTATGTACCTCATAGTCCATTGTTGGAAGCTTTATGTATCTCATAGTGTATTGTTGTACGCTTAATGCACCTCATAGTTCATTGTTGTACGCTTTATGTACCTCATAGTTCATTGTTGTACGCTTTATGTACATCATAGTTCATTGTGTACGCTTAATGTACCTCAAAGTGCATTGTTGGTTAAATTTTGTACATCACAGAGGCTTGTCTCAAGCTTTTTTGTATCACATAGTGATCAATTTTACGCTTTCAGTACTATGCGTTCTACAGTTAGTTACATATATAAACTGTGTTTCAATATAGTAAGCGACTAATAGTTGGTGTTGGGTCTTACTTAGCATGTGTATATATATATATATATATATATATATATATATATATATATATGCAGTGCGTTCTAGTTTATTAGTGTGCATTATTTATATGATCTCTGCTTATATTACCTCATAGGAGAAGTATTTACGGTCAAACATGATCAAACATGTTACTGCGTTATTGTTTCCTAGCATTGTAATCCTTATAAAAATGAAGTAAAAATGCAATAAGGACTGTTTTAGTTCACTCAGCAGGATATGGCTTTTACGGAATCATAGTGCGTTGTTTGTTTTTTGGTTTAGGCTGTTAAGTATTGTATTTTATTATTATGTAGAATTGGGTCCATTCGATTAGTGTTTAAATGTTTGATAAACCGGTAACGCATATGGAAAAAACCTATAAAGTACTTTCATGCGCCTACTAATGTTTCAGGCCAGTGAACCAAAGTCCGATGACGGTCATGCTATGAAAGAACTCAACAATATTATGGTATGTCTGTTTCGATTAATAACATCTTTATACGTTTCTTACATGGCTACAGGTGTCTGTGTTGGGACGCGTACAATTTTCATATAGGAAAGGAGAAAGATAAAAGCTAAAATAAATCAGAAGTAAGTGGTAAATCCTTGATCATTTCAACTGAAGGAAATGACAACAATTATTGCAATTAAAGTCAAGTATACAAACCATGAAAACTCGTTACTTCTGTAATTTGCGTATGAGTGGTATTTGTTTCCGACTAGAGAGGGGAAAACCATCTCGATTTATTGTCACTAGAAGGAAAGAACTTTCCATTGAGAATATACATATACAATATGTTGTCAACTACTGCCATAATGAGAAATAAGACAATGTCAACACAACTGTCCGGTGAAGTGTCCCATACAGATAGTCTGGAGTTGATTGCCCAGTGTAGTGTCCCATATCGAAAACCTGGAAGTAATTGCCCAGTGTAGTGTCCCATATCGATAGCCCTGGAGTTGATTGTCCATTGTAGTGTCCAATATCGATAGCCCTGGAGTTGATTGCCCAGTGTAGTGTCCCATATCGAAAACCTGGAAGTGATTGCCCAGTGTAGTGTCCCATATCGATAGCCCTGGAGTTGATTGTCCAGTGTAGTGTCCCATATAGATAGCCCTGGAGTTGATTGTCTAGTGTAGTGTCCCATATCGATAGCCCTGGAGTTGACTGCTCCGTGTAGTGTCCACTACCGGTAGGCTTGAGTTGACTGCTCCGTGTAGTGTCCACTATCGGTAGGCTGAAGTTGACTGCTCCGTGTAGTGTCCACTACCGGTAGACTGGAGTTGACTGCTCCGTGTAGTGTCCACTATCAGTAGGCTGGAGTTGACTGCTCCGTGTAGTGTCCACTACCGGTAGACTGGAGTTGACTGCTCCGTGTAGTGTCCACTACCGGTAGACTGGAGTTGACTGCTCCGTGTAGTGTCCACTACCGGTAGACTGGAGTTGACTGCTCCGTGTAGTGTCCACTATCGGTACGCTGGTGTTTATTGCTTTTCATCAAAATTGTATGGGCCAATAACACCAGTTCTTATTTTGTGTAAGCTGTAAGGGTTAGTTAAAAAAAACGCTTAACATATATTCACAATTGTTACGTATATATTGTATATACTTTAAATCCACAGAAAAAGTTTAAGCGTGCCCACAGTGTCAGTGACCTGGAGCCACTCGAGAAAGATCAACCGGAGTCGGAACTGGCTGCAGTGTTCCGGAAAGTGAAGAAAAGTGCCTCCGTCGATAGTGGTAAGGAAATAACATCTAAAGTCAGGACTCGGATCATTACTTTTTTCAGTGACAAATACAGTGTTGGAATACTTTTAATATCCATGCTTTTCGACCAATTTTCGAGCCCTTATCCTCAAACATATACATTTTATTGACTAATTGAGTAGATAACCCTGAAAAGAAGTATTGAATATTTTTATCACGGCATGCAATAAGTAAGAATTAACTAGAGTGTTGATAAAATGCATCCAGTAAAGAAACCTTTAATAAGAACGACGCCTTTTAGTAGCAAAAGAGAAAACTATATTTTTAAAAAAAAATGGTGTTTATTTGTTAATAAAATAACTTGTTGAAATGCATATTGCAGACACAGATATTGTTACTAGAAGAAGCAAACTATCGCAAGTGACCGAAGAACGGGAGTCAGAGGTTATGTAAGTAGTCACTTCTGAATATGACTCACCAAGTGGTTGGAGAGGATGCAGTTAATTATGAAGAGATGTGTCGTGTGCAGCGGATGTAACAATAACCATTGTGTGTTTCTCACAGTATAATCGATATGTTTCTTTTAGTATGTATTCTTCATTGTTTATTTTTTCCATTTGAATTGCCGGAAGCATGAGTTTTGACATCTTGTCACTGATTGTAAGAATATGTCATGTTTTTTTTCATGTTTAATTCTGTAAGCTGCTTTCGCATTTTGGTCAATGCAGGATGTCTTTTCATAGACTTGCCAAATGGCCTCGGATACCCTGACAGTGAAACTCATTTTGTTTATCTTGCTTGTATAAATCTTGATGCTTCTTTTTCACCATTCGGAATGAGGCTAGATTTATCTATTAAACTAGACTTTCAATTATTGTTTTTTTTAAATAAATTTAATCATATTGTATTGTTCTTTTCTGCAAACAATATAAGTCCAATTTACACTTACAATCAAATAAAACAAAAAAGAACATACGGGTTGGGCTACAAGTTGTTACAACATTAGTTTATAATAACTTGTAGCCCAACCCATGTGTTCTTTTTTTAAACTTTGTTGTTGTTTTTTTTGATCGGTGCAATCAACCCAAAAACATTTAGCAAGTCAGGTTAAACGCATTTCAGGCAATCAGTAGTTGGAAAAGGCACGACAGGACATTGGTTCCACACTTGTCTTCAATATGTGAATCATATGTTTATATTAAGCAATAAAACTACATGTAGTAAGTTGACCTCAAGGCTTAGCGCAATTCGAAATAAGAATGTTTCAGTTACTATAACAGCTGATATTGAATTGAATTGAAACCCTCGATATATCACGCAAAGAGGCAGACAGCTGTTAGCTTTAAATGTACGGCAAATGAAGTCCCTCCCTTAATTATTATTAAATTTCCTCAAAATTTGTAAGCTTATTTAACCCTGTATCATTTCAATCTCTTTTTTGTATAGGCTTTTCGTGTTCTTGTAATTCTTTTTCCTGCTTTTTAATGATTTGTGGGGTACAATTAGGTAGGACTATAAGTTAAATCAATATACAGACTTGTTTAACCACAAGTCAGTCAGTGTCTCAATCAAGAGGAGTCTGTTGTTCCCATTCTTCGGATGTGCGTTGTGCTTCTAAAAATATATATTCCAGAATGTATTTATGGCGAATTTCTTTGCTTATTAAACTGTTTGCTTTTCTAATAAGAATCATTCTTTCTCAGCTCCAAACCTTCCAATGTGGCGTTCCGTTAGCGATGGTAAGTAGAATACCTTTGTCATGAACAGCTGTCCTACGTTTTTACAAAATACTCAACTCGTTTAGCCACTTAATAGCCCTTTGAGGTGAATAGTCAGTGGCGTAGCTACATATAGGCTTTGTAGGCCTGGGCCTACAGCTTCTTTGAAAAATGACAAATATATATATAACCCCAAAACACTAATAACAACTCAAAAGTTGTATATAACGTTATTATAACAAAAACAAGTCTGGCGTTTATTTAAACTATGTGCTGGACGGATTGCTTGATTTTATTGTAGTCATGGCATATATATTTAAATTTGTGTAATGTGCATGTAAAATAGATGTATTTGTTACTTTTGTTTTTCTCTTGGGATGCTTCCAAATTTCACTATGTTGATTCTTATTAAGAAAGAAAACTTTTGGGTGGGTATCCCCGAACTCACCTAAAACCATCGAGCTTATAAGTTTGTTAACGCCTAGCTACGCCCCTGAGTTTCAACAAAAGTTTTTAAGTATTCCGACCCATGCCTCCGCCAATGAAATCCCCTGACATATTCATATTTAATCATTTAGAATTGCCCTGACAACAGAGTATCCATCAATCAAATCACAAAGACCAAAACAAAATAACAGTGTAGAGGCATTTTTGGTTTTCTGAACGATAAAGTCTTCAGGCTGGGCGCCTAACACTAACTATTTCCTGGAGCAAAAATGGTTTACTCAAAAATGTCAGTTGTACTCGACTTTTGTTGCGTTCTTAAAGAAGATGTATTTAAATGATCAAAAAATGATTAATCAAACTATGGAGTAACAAGAGTTAATAATTTCATCTCAACATCATAATTATAGACGAGAAACAAAATTAATACTAAACTGGGGACAGTATTTTGTAGTTTTGAACGCTAGAATAACGAAGTTAAATCAATGCTGTGTCCATGCCAGGTTTTTGTTGATTTTAATAATCCAGGTGTTTTTTTCATAATTATCTAAAAAGTGTCTATACTTGTTTTCTTCCTGGTATCTTCAGTGTTTCACGTGTTTTGATGTAACTTCTCTGATAAGTAGATGTCCTTGAACCTTGTAACGCTATTGTTAAACACAACTCGTGTATCCTAGTTGCATGTATACGTTCACATGTTTTCAACGAATGATTGAAAATACTTCGTACAAGATAGAGTGTTGTTTGTTTTCAAATGCTAGTTATTGTCTGTTTTCAGTGAAATAACCCAGATGTAACGCGATCGACCCAGTGGAGTCAAATTAAGTAAAGGAACTAAGCGGAGTTCAGGAGCTGATGTATAACACGAAAACTGCATTAGAACGGGTGTCAAATGTGTTCTTCATTCATTTATTACGGGACAGTGCAGCTGTTAAGCATTTTATTATGCAAACATGTTTATTGTTGGAGTATGTTGGTTGTATACTTTGTATACTTGGTTATAGAACAATGTTGTAGTTTACTCAATTGTTAAAATAAACACATAAAAAAATTTGATAATATATAAGAATTAATTTTTTTGATGGTCGCAATATTCGTTGTATTTTTCAAAGATGTTTTTATATACATGTATCTATAAAAGAGCTTTACTTTTACATGTTTTTAATTTTTAAATCTCTGTGATTATAGAATGGAGCGTAGCTTAGAGAACATAGGTTGTACACTATAAGAGTAACATATGCAGATATATATTCAGCTTTCGAAAACAGTTTTGCTGTAGCAGTAGGCCTTCATGTATTCGTAGAGCTAGATTTTAAGTGCAATCATTTATGCTTTTAGTAGTTATTTTTTATTATTATTACTATAAGCTGAGTTCTAACATACCTCTTATTTAATATGCTTCCCTACTTGATTTACCTTGTTGCAAATATTTGCATTTGTTTGTATATATAGTTCGACTGATTGGAACATCAATCACAAATATGTCGTAGCCTGGCGTACGTGAGTTGTTACATGGTACGTTCCTTAACGCGTGTTGCCTCCTGCGTGTCCACCGTTCAGTCATCACTGCGAGTTTCAGATAACGTCAGTGATTTAGAAACAGTTGGTCTGTTTTTATTTTGTTATGATGGACTTTTTGGTGACACATATTGTGTTGAATGATACTCTGTTTCTAAGTAAAATATATGTATGTGAAGTATTAAGTACAATGCTTTACTACTTTTCTATAAGACACAAACTCTTTGCCATGGAAACCGTTTAATAAACGTTTATTTACATCCTCCATTTTTGTTTTATATTCATATTCGTAACTGTTTATGATTTGATTTTAGATTAAAAGTCGATCACATCACAAGGACAACGTGACTTGTTTATATCCGATTTCACTATTAAACTAACAGGGTAGATAGGTCGGGATTCTTTTCCCGTTTAGATTCGAAGAGTTGTGGTGACATAGATAGTTCATGTTTACGCGAAAAACCTGTGTCAGCGTTTAAGGCACACACTGTAGATTGATGCATTATTTATTTTTCTTTCAAAGCATTATCATCTTTAACTCATTTGACTTAAATGATCAAAACAAAACAAGTTCATAATTTGTGTGCAGAATAAACAATATTAGCGATATTTTGGAGCTTTTGGGGGAATTTGTGGCCACGTAGCTATTAAAATAAAAATATAAAGAAAATTCAAAATATACCTACAAAAGCTTATATGTATTTATCTGTGCACAATTCATATCATTTGTTTTTTCTTGATCATTAAAGTCAAATGAATTAAACACGAGTATGTATTATAATTATATACATAGACCTTTATTGTGCGTCTTCAACTAGGCGCTCTATAAGAACAGTATGTTCACTCTTTTTGTCGTCACAATAAACAACCGAAAGAAATACTCAAAACTATTAGGAAAAAAAAACATGTCTGAAGAGGTATGTCGTGCCAAAAACAAACAATAACAGGGTCGGATGCAACAAATTACGGTGTATTGGGATACATTTTATATTTACGCCAAAATAATAAACTTTCATTCCGAACGCTTAATAGTGTTATGGCTCTCCGTAGCCGGATTTATCGCGACTTTAACTATTCACCCAAAGCCAACTTTTAGTTGGATGTTACCTAAATAAGTATATTACAGATCAATTTCTTCGAAAATTAGGATCGGTAGTAATATATGCTAGGACACATAGTTCAATCGTAACTACAGGGGCAAGACCAACAGCCAAAACATAAAATAAGACTTTTTACGGGACACAAGACGACAGACATACGTTTAGATGTGGAGCCACAATAAGCAGTGTCGTTTGTGGGCAGGCTTTAAGGTGTATAGCCATATAAACTTGGGGCGTCTGCGGGCATACTTCCAGATGTGTAGTCACACTAGCTAGGGGCGTCTGCGGGCATGGATGTCGATGCGCATGCACACTTACTACGGGCGTCTCCAGGCATGCATGTTGATGTGCATGCACTTTTACTACGGGCGTCTTAGGGCATGAATGTAAAGGTGTAGGCACACGTACAAGGGGCGTCTGCGGGCATGTATGATGATGTGTAGGCACACGTACTAGGGGCGTATGAGGGCATGCATGTTGATGTGTAGGCACACTTACTAAGGGCGTCTGAGGGCATGCATGTTGATGTGTAGGCACACGTACTAGTGGCATCTGCAGGCATGGATGTTGATGTGTAGGCACACTTACTAGGGGCGTCTGCGGGCATGCATGTTGATGTGTAGGCACACTTACTAATGGCATCTGCAGGCATGGATGTTGATGTGTAGGCACACTTACTAGGGGCGTCTGCGGGCATGCATGTTGATGTGTAGGCACACTTACTATGGGCGTCTGCGTACATGCATGCATATGTGTAGGCACACGTACTATGGACATCTGCGGCCATGCATGTTGATGTATAGGCACACGTACTAGGGGCGTCTGCGGGCATGCATGTTGATGTGTAGACACACTTACTAGGGGCGTCTGCGGGTATGGATATTGATTTGTAGGCAAACTTACAAGGGGCGCCTGCGTAAATGCATATATGTGTAGGCACATGGACTAGGGGCGTCTGCATGCATGCATGTTGATGTGTAGGCACACTTACTATGGGCGTCTGCGTGCATGCATGTTTATATGTAGGTACACGGATTAGGGGCGTCTGCGGGCATGCATGTTGATGTGTAGGCACACTTACTTGGGGCGTCTGCGTGCATGCATGTTTATGTGTAGGTACACTTACTAGGGGCGTCTGCGGGCATGCATGTTGATGTGCAGTCACTTTAACTACGGGCTTCTGTGGACATGTTTGTAGATGTGTAGCGCACTTGCAACAGGCGTCTGCGGGCATGAATATAGATTTGTATGCACACTTACTACGGGCGTCTGCAGGCATGCATGTTGATGCGCAGGCACTTTTACTACGGGCGTCTGAGGGCATGCATGTAAATGTGAAGGCACACTTACTAGGGTCGTCTGCGGGCATGGATGTAGATGTGTAGGCACACGTACTAGGGGCGTCTGCAGGCATGCATGTTGATGTGCAGGCACACGTACTACGGGCGTCTGAGGGCATGCATGTCAATGTGTAGGCACACGTACTACGGGCGTCTGCGAGCATGCATGTTGATGTGCAGGCACACGTACTACGGGCGTCTGCGAGCATGCATGTTGATGTGCAGGCACACGTACTACGGGCGTCTGCGAGCATGGATGTTGATGTGCAGGCACACGTACTACGGGCGTCTGCGAGCATGCATGTCAATGTGTAGGCACATTTACTAGTGGCTTCTACGGACATGCTTGTTAATGTTTAGGGACACTAACAACGGGCTTCTGCCGTCATGCTTGTAGATGTGTATGCACACTTACTAGGAGCGTCTGCGTACATGCTTGTAGATGTGTAGGCACACTTACTAGGGGCGTCTGCGGACATACTTGTAGATGTGTAGGCACACTTTCTAGGGGCGTCTGTGGATATGTTTGTAGATGTGTAGGCACACTTACTAGGGGCGTCTGCGTACATGCTTGTTGATGTGTAGGCACACTTACTAGTGGCGTCTGCGGACATGCTTGTAGATGTGTAGGCACACTTTCTAGGGGCGTCTGCGGACATGTTTGTAGATGTGTAGGCACACTTACTAGGGGCGTCTGTGGGCATGCTTGTCGCTGTGTGGGTACACTTACTACGGGCGTCTGTGGGTAGGCTTTTAGAAGTGTAGGCCACAGAAACCCATCGGTTCATTTCTGACTTTTGAATGCAGGATCGGCACTTTCAAAGACTGTCTAGCGCAGTCTTGAATAATTTCATTATTCGTACAATGCAACTCAATCGTTTGGCAACTAAATTGTCACTTTTAGGTTCAACTTCTGATTTCGTCATCTTTGTTTTAATCTCTCTAATGTAGTTTCTGCTATTGATGTTGTGACTTCGTTTGTAGATAGGTCCCTGACGGACACACTAGCAAAATTCACACCAAAACATGTCTTTCATTATTATCATATGCAACAACCAGGTGCATGAGGATACAACATGCATGGATTCATGAATGACACATATCATCTATAACGAATATATTAATTATGTCGCTATCAATCAGTACACAACAATTCCATTTCAAGATGAAAAGATATATTGGTACATAGCTTAATACTTGAGATAAACATAATTTTACAGGTAACAATAATCACGTACTAATTGTACGTGGTTATTGTTACCTGTAAAATTATGTGTATCTCAAGTCAATGATATAACTACTTAAAAGTATTTAATAAAGAAACTAGTTCACTATTACAACACAAACTCTTTAATCGGAGGTAACTCCTAACTAAAAGTATAAATATTTTGAGTTGTTTTTCATTATAAGTTTTGAAGTCATTTTTTGTTTTCATTTTATATTGTCTTTAGGCCACACCAAATTGATATTTCGTTCCGCGGATTTACCGCTATTTTTTTGAAAATGTAAAAAAACATTTTTTTGTGCGCCCGCACCCCCATTTTGATCGCCAAGCAGATTTTTTTCAGGTAATAATTTATTAAAAGGCTAAAAATAATCAAGTATAATTTTTCTACGCTAGTTTTCGTTTTTTTTGTAAAGAGAAGTTACCGGTGCGTAGTGTTTTTATACTGTATATCGATCGGTTTAGCATGGGTTTCAATAAATTCAATCAAAATGGCGGCTTCCGGTATACGATTTAAACAATGTGGCTCGAAGTTTGGAAATTAAATCTTATTTTTGACAATAAATATGTTTTGAGCATGCTTGAATTAAGTCATTGTTAATCGTCTCATGCACTAAAGGATCATTAATTAAAGCAATCATTATGCAATAAAGCATGTGTCTCTGAGACTGGTAGCGATTATATTGCGTAATTAATAGTGACTCGTTTTGAATGGAAAGCGGAATGATAAACTTCTACTATAAGTACTATTTTATTCAAATTATAATACAAGGGACCAAAATTTTACCTCGTTACGACGATGCTGAAGATGACAGGTCAACTTAACTGGAACATGAATCATTGTTTGGTCCAAATTGATGTATAAAGCTCATTTTGATCAAATTCTGACAAAACTGTTTTAAACTAATATCTTTTCACTAAAAGCGATATACACACTGGTCTGGATAATAATAATAATAATAATAATAATAATAATAATAATAATAATAATAATAATAATAATAATAATAATAATAACAACAACTTTATTTAACGACGGTTACATACTAAGTGTACAATCATTACAGACATACTACTTATTTCCAGCATGGCCTTCACACAAAAAGTATTACAAAAACACATATACTAAGTTACATATTAAGCAACATACAAAACATACAATCACACTATCACTATCATACATTTCTTCGACAAACACAACTCAGTTTAATATGATGATTATAAATTACAATAATTTCATACTGTAAATAATGTAGATATATTCAGTAATTCCACATTCAATCAATATATTTACATATTTGGTAGTAAGAATGTCACATACGTACATTAACAAATTCATGTAAACAATGAACTATTTATTATAATGTGAATTAAATAAAGTGTCAAGATTTTTTGTTCATGTGATAAAATTATTTTGCCAATAAGTAGCCTTTTAATGTTTAAAGGCTGGTAGCTTATCTTGACATTTAATGTATGTAGGAAGATAATTCCAAATTTTCATTGCTTTATAGGCAAATGTATTTTTGATATAGTTTGTTCTAGGTTTTACAACAAAAAGATCCTTGTTTTCTGAAGAACGCAAGTTATAGTGCTCATTTTTGGCAAATGTTAACAATTCTGTGAAGTACGAAGGAGTCAAACATTTCATGCTTTTGAAAACAAGTAATGAAAGATTATAATAGCACCTGTCTTCAAAAGATAGCAACTCAGACTGTTTGAACATGTTTCCACAGTGGCTAGTTCCCGACTTCATTATTAGCTTAATCGCTCTTTTCTGAATATTAGTGATTTTTATGGTATCTGAGGAATGTGTAAGTCCCCAGACACTACAACAGTACTCCATGTTTGACATGATATATGCATTATAATACAATGATTTCATCTCGTCTGTTAAATAATATGCTAATCTTCTTAGAAGTGCCAATTTTGAATTAAGCTTATTCACTACAGTCTTAACATGTGTATGCCATGGCAATGTCTGATCAACATGCACCCCGAGGACCTTTTGACATTTCACGTTTTCTACTGACAATCCATCTATTGATAGTTCAAGTTGCAATGCATGTTTTGCCTTATAATTAGTACATAGAATCATACATTTGGTTTTTGATGGATGGATTGACATATTATTTGTCTTACACCAACAGTTCACACTATTAAGACTTTTTTGTAGATCTGATTGAATGCTTAATATACTTGGACCTATTTTGTATAACGTGGAATCATCTGCATATAAGTCAATACATGAATTGGAAGAAATTAAAGGCATATCATTGATGTATATTAGGAAAAGTAAGGGACCGAGTATTGATCCTTGAGGGACACCCGACATAGTTTTCATTTTCTCTGAATTTATGTTGTTCCCTTCCACATATACAATTGGCTGGTGCATCTAAATAACCAAAAAAAAAATACTCTAAAAAATATCCTTGTTCTTTTTGTTTTAATAAGCACTTGTCATTGCATTTCCTGTGATAATAAAATCAAAATTTAGTGTATGTTATATGGAGTCTGATGTTTGATGATGCCTGTGTAAGTGATCACTTTTAAAAAATCCAAAATCAATCCTAAGTTATGTCTAAATACAGTTGCATATGATGAAACTGATTCAGGTAGATTTATATAAGTCGTTTCAAACTTTTTACTAAAAGCAGGGTTATTTCTTATTATGAATGATCGTCATATTTAAGTTGGTTTTAATTATATAAGAAATTAGATTTATCCATATAATGTTTGTACTAAACACGGAAGAATAAATAGTATGTATTCCGACATTTCCCCAATATCCATTAGAGGTTCAGTTCAAGATGGCATTAAAATGGGTTTAAGGGAAATTATATTGAACAATCTTTCTTATTTATATTGAATATAAGGAAAAATATATTTATCGCTCTTCGCTCGCTTCGGTTTTTATGAAAACTGACATTTTTTTTCGCTCGCTCGCTCCATTTTTTTGGGCAAAAATCCGAGGAACGAAACATTAATTTGGTGTGGCCTTATACACATCTCGACCACTGAACACACACACAAATTGCTATTTTTTCAACTTTTAAAGAAAGAAAAATAACTGCGTGTCTATTAGATTGATGTTAGATTGGAGAGCTGGTGATTTTTAGAAACATGATATTTCTCGAGTTTACTGATAAATACAATTGGGATTTCTCTAAGTTAGATAGCAAAGATGGTTACACATATCGGGGGCATTGTGTCAATCAACAAACGTGAGACAAAACATTGTAAGATCACGACTTGAATACTAAGCAAGTGTCATAAATAGAATTTAATAGTGTATGTTGTAAAATCTTAATAAGCCTAGGCTAGAATGATATTTCCAACCAAAATATTTCTTTCCAAAATAAATCTCGCAACAACCAAGTATAAAGTCTTCGAAAATGATCGTACGATACGCTCGTTGGTCATATCGCTCATCGTCATTATGTCATACAAATATTCAAGGTCATAATCTTCCATACAAATTATTTAAAACACATTTATACAATAAAGTATGCTATATAGATATATGGTTTAAAGCGGGAAAGATACGTCTGATAGAATGCTGTAAACAGGTGATGAACGTTTTCCTTATCATCGACAAGAAAAATGATTAGAATAGATTATGTGCGTTACTATCCCATATCGGTCGTTCCTTTTAATTTACAAAATACAGTAAAACATATTTGTATTGGTTTTCATTTTAATTTGATGACGAGAAGCTTGTCCCTTTGCCCGCCGACAAACAGAGAGGAAATATGGCTGCTGAAGACCAAAGCTTTGGGGAATTTTACTCCGTCATCGTTTTTGGTCAGTGTTGACAACTTCCTTTCCCCGTCCTTGCCAACTTGTAGCACTGTTTGGGACAACCAACAGCAAACAAACACGTGTCCAGCAGACGTCACGTGTACCACGTAAGGGTGGCGCATGTCAGGGTCGGTGAGTGTGGCCAGCGTGTTGCCCATGTTGTCTAGTGTGATGAGTTCGTTATTTGAGTCGTTTGTTACGTATATTCTCTTCCCATCGTTACTAATGGCAGACGTCCTCACCGTTTTCCGACCCGTGTTGTTCTCGCACAGCTTCTTCACCAGCTGTCCCGACATCGTATAGACGTAGAGCGCGGTGCGAGATGAGATGTAAAGCCGATCCATTGTGAGCTGCGGCATAGCATCTATGAGTAAAACTTAACTTCCTCCTAACAACCAGTTTCCCATTTGTAATATCCATGAAATGAAGTTCGCATATATTATCATCGCAATTTATACAAGCTGCAACTTCATCCCCGCCAATGTGGCACACATCCCATGGAAACTTGGGGACATCACAGTGGTCGACAACCCGGTATCCAAGGTCCAGGAGCTTCACTTTACAGTTGGTCAAATCTGTGATAACAATATATCCACCAGACAATTCACATACGCCATAGATATCACATGTATCTTTGTCTGAACTCATTCTAACGTTGTACTCCTTGAACCCTAGGCTTTGGAAAACATGTTCTGGTTGGATCTGTTCAACAACAGAAACAGATTCAGTTGATACTCCAAACCTTTCTACAAAGGAGAAGAATTCCTCTATTGCTTTGTCGGGCTGATATGTTATATTGTACGTTTCAACTGCTGACATTCTATGTACAACTTCTTTTGCCTCCTTAAGCTTATCTTCACACTTCTTACATCCAATGTACAAGGCGGGTTCGCCAGAGTTTTTTTTTCGTTTTCGATCGCATCTATCAAGCTCTTCATATCTTCATCCATTTGCGTGCACAAGTCAATATCTTTCTGTATGGACATTACTTGTTTCGCTATCAGATCGTCCAGTTCTTGCACAGTTGTTTTCTCCATCCTGTCAAGAATTTCGTTAATCTTTTTTCGCAGTGTCCTTATTTCATCAACAATTACAGCCCGAGTTTTCCTCAACGCGGCGCCATTTTTCTTTCTGGCGTCTTGCATATTTTCCAATTGCTTTCTTAGATCAGCTACCTTCTGTGGTAGTTGAGTAAACATTGGATCTTCCCGGATGCCCTGTGCGACGTCTGGAATGTGCTGTATCGATGAGCATTGTCTGGAAAATAAATTATTAATACATGGAACAAATTCAAGTCTTATCAAATGTGATTATTCTTGCCTATTTATAATGTAAAAACAAAAAGGTTCGATCTATGCATTGTTTGATAACTTATCGAACAAAATTGAAACTGCAACAGGGTAGCTCGTGCAGATATGATTATTTGTTTGTTTGGGTTTATCAGAAGCATATCAGTCAGAATGTCTACTAAAGAGATGGATACAAATTCTATTATAGTAGACCCCAAACCCTACCTTTGATTCACGGCGACGCACCCATGACAACACAGCTGGTCATGGTCGACACACACGAGCTCCACGGCTTTACCGGGATGTATCTCGCATCTCTCCAGTACGTCCAACGCCTCTGGTGCCGCCGCCCATTTCTTCATGTCCTTCCGGTCGAGCACTGCGTGTCTTTTGTAGTTTGTTGTGAACCGGAACACAGTTATCACAGTAATATTTTGTGCACTGATTACAGAAATGCTGAGCTTCCGTATTCAGTCCATCTTCTTCGCAAGGAGAACAGGCGAAATCATGGATGAAATCACAGCCCCTCTGAATGGAGGGTTCAAAGTTTGATGCCATATTCCTGCCACATTTAAATGCAAGTTCCTTCCGCCCTCTTCCAAACAAAGAAGTAAAATTTATACAACGTATCTAGCGGACTACGTACACGGTCACGTGATTGATATCGGATAGTTTAAACTTGATAAAGTTACAGTAAATGATAATGCAATAGTAGAGATCATCGATATTACTTAAAATTACGACATTAGAAATTCTATTAAGACGTTAATTTCTAGTGCCGTATTACAGAAGCATCTTAATTTCTTTTTAAGTATTTTTAAACTGATGAATAAAATTTAAACGTTTATATTTCTTTATAATAAATGCTATAAAATAGAGTTTCTATTTTGTGCACATATTTCACATGACAGGTACTTTCATCTCCATATACACCAGTTGAAGGTCTGACTGTTCTTTTCTAAAATAGTTATCCATATCAGTTGTCATTCAGTTAAAACTTATAATACAAAAGTTGACTTAGTAAAAGGGTAGTGCACACAGCGGCTTATTCTCTCTAGGTCATGGTAAATCACTATGAGGTCATCGGGAATGGCTCATAATGCTAGATACTTCGATGAATCAGTTTGCAATCAAGTATCATCAACTCAAATAAGTACCGTTGCAGGCTTCAATACCACCCCCACCCCCCCACCCCCCCCCCCCAAAAAAAAAAAATAATAAAATAATAATAATAATAAAATAATCTAAGTCTAAGTTTCGGCCTGGTATACATTGTGGCCTTTCCCAAATGACCCAGATTCAAACTCGGCCTACATTTGATGAAGACGATTATTTTGAGAAAGTTTCGATGTTCTGGTAAAAAAAGGGATATTTCATTATTTCAAATAGTTCTAGGATATATTTGATAATTGTGGTTTCTAGGGTTGTTGCCAAGTTTGTTTTTATTTTTTTCAAATTTACCATTTTGAAGTTCTACATACCTTGTCATCTACAATAAAATGTGGCTACAGTTGTTGTGCTCTTCTGTTAAAAGTTAAAACAAATTGTTGCCGAAACATTTGCATGTTCATATGTTGTTATTTCTATGAACATGCATATATGTTTAATGTAATAAAAAATGTTAAGTTGAATTGAATTTACAAACCATAGTGGCACGTGACAGAAAACCAGTGGTTTGATAGGAATGAACTCCTGCTTTAGTGTCATATGACCTGAAAAATGAGTTACATTTAACCGAAAGTATTTAGTTTTTACTTCCAATTTATCAAAGGGGTCTCTCCTTCCAACTATCTAGCGAAAAGTAAATATGAATTACTGCAGTTACATAATATCAGTAAATCTCGAAATTCCTAAATATCTGATATGATAGTTGGTAGCAGATTATTCCCATCAAACACTGTGCAGAAAACCGGCAATGACAATGTCTAACTAGGGCGAGCTGAAAACGAGATATTTCGGACAACACAGATGATGTGTACTTCAAAGACACTTTATTCATTCTTTAACAATTACAAACATGATCAATATACAGTGATTTGATATAACCAATAAAGATTAACTTACTACAACTACAGCAAAGTACTTCTACTTTGTAACAAATAACAATCATTCACAAGTCATTATTTTCTAACCAAACAAGCCGTTCAAATAGCCACCAACCTGCCTCAAACATTCAAGAACAACTCAATGTACCATTGCATACAGTAATATTGCTAACAGTTGACAATCAAAACACTGAAACAGTACAGGAATGTCACGGCCATTGGTCGCCTATTTATTCACCTATTAATGGGAAACTATTGACACACAAACAACAAATGCTATTGGTAGGTTTTACCAGATTACCATGACTGTATGACACAATATGAAGGACACCTGGCTTGGTTTAAATCATGCTAAAAAGTCATTAAATTGACTGTCTTGTCATGATTATAATAACAAACAACTAGACTGGGCTAACAATAATTCACTACAAATTTTATTACAAAATGATATGTTGAAAAATGTATTTTAGCCCAGATGAAAGGAGGAATATATTTGAAATATAAGTGTTTTTATTGTATTTACAACAATAATATTGGGACATTGAATTTATATATCACCAAGCCAGTTGCAATAGCATTATTGGCTTGAATAATAACAAAAATATCACAAAATTGGCTGCAATGTTTAAAGACGAAGTTGAAAACAATTATAAAAGGTGAAATATGGCAGTTATAATCTTATTCAAAGAGTATTTACCAACAATTGGCTTACACTTATGATATCATAAAACTTCTAATTTAACAGAGTGTTTAATGTGTAAACATTATTTGAAACCATTACCACCTGGTTTAAATGAAAAAACCAACAACAGCACAACAGCTCTATAAAGCATTCAAAATGGCTTGCAGCAAAGCCGTGTTCTCATTAAAAACACAGCCATTCCTCAAAAGCAATGACAAAAAAGATTTAAGAGCTATTTTGAGAAACTGTTCTAGATCGAAATCTCTTCGGCATACGACGGTTCTCAAACTCGCAAAGTAGTTCACTATCTAAGATCTCTTTGGCAGTAGGTCGGTCTTCGGGTTTAGGTGAGAGCAGCCATTTCACAAATACTGCCTGAAATACAGTACATGCATATGTAATGGTGTGATTCTTCAAAAGCTTCAATCAATCTGAGATTTAAATAATTGTTTGCTTCTCACTCAAAGTTTTAACTTTTTTAATCGTCAAGGCATTTTGGACAAAAACATTGCTTTTCCGTTCTTTTTCAGTGGCCATTTTTTAAAACTAAAGGCCACATCAGGCATGAAAGCTCAATCATCATGATATTGAAGTTGTAACACTGAAAGAACAGAAGGTCACAAATGAAAGAAACACTAGCAATTGTATGTGCGATACAAATTCCCACCGTGCTCTTCAATTCTGGGAAGTTGACTGAAATCCCCAAAATTAATAAAAGGTATTGTTGAGAAGACACAAATTATTGCTATGAAATCAATATTGCATAACATTAACATTCATATGTGACCTTAACCTTTGAAACACAAACTTTGTGTTTGAAACACCTTCACATTGAGCTCTACAATTCTGAACAATTTAATGGAATTCCCTTTAAAATCTTATAACTGAGACACAAATTATTGCTATGAAATCCATTCATCCATTTTGTATAAAGTTGTTCATTGACCTTTGAAATTAGAGCACAGATTTCATTCCCAACACACTTTTGCAGTGTGGTAAGTTTGACTGAAATACTATCCATAATAACTAAGTCATTGCTTAGACAATGTCCGAACAGAATGACGCATAGATTCATTAACATACAGAGTGATAACTACATGCCTTCAGGAAAATTAAAAACACTTTAACAATAAACGAAATTGCTCTGATACTTAAAGCTAAACCCAGGATGTAACAGTGTACCTCTTTGTGCATCTCTCTTTTGAATCGATTTGGAAGAATCTGTTGTTTTACGAGCACCAGTGTATTTACACGTTCCATCTGTGTAGCGAACGGAAACAGCAGTTCAAACAAGATCACACCCAGAGAAAAGATGTCAACCTTCTGGGAGTATTTCTTACCACTCATCTGAAATGTCAAGGAGAATTGTGTAACAATCATTTTGAAATTATTTGGAACTAATTCCATTTCACTTATGTAAATAGGTCAAACTGCAACAGATACCAGACTTCAAGTAATGAAAACGGGCAGATGATTTTTTGCTTTGTTTGTTTACGGAGTCATAAAGCATAACTACTTTGACAAATTATGCTTTTGAATAATTCCAAATGCAATACTAAATATTATACGGTCATTTAAACTTTTTTACAATGACACATGTGTGTGTGTGCAGAGTGGAATATGGCCGTATTGTATTAGGTGGAATGTTGACAGGCATATTTTGCATATGTATAGCTTGTAGATTGATAATTCTACCTCAATTCATTATTAGATAAGTTATTTTGTTATTTACAGACTACTTTCAAACAACAATTGATATTTGTTTTTTTCAGAATTATTGCATAGTGTCAATATATTTGGGAATTTTTCATTCAAGACTTAAACATAAATTGTTCCCTCTTACATCAAATCAGGATCTGTTAAACTAGAACTGCCTCCCAAATTATTTACAGAAATGTTTTGTACTACATTATTACCTGTTCAGGGCTCATGTAGAGCTGTGTGCCAACTTGAGCTGTGTGTTTTTTGTACGGGCTTCCCCCATACAGGGCCTCATTCTGTTCTTCGGAAAGTGTCGTAGCCAAGCCAAAGTCCCCCATTTTAACAACTCCATCCATAGAGAAGAAAATGTTTGACGGTTTTAGATCCCTGTGCATGAGTCCTGAATCATGGACATACTCTATTGCTGATGTAATTTGATCAAAGACATCCAGAACTGTTTGACGACCACGGTTTAACGTATTTGAGGCGAGCCAATCCTTTAATGTCTCTCTTCGGCATAACTGCATTTGAATGTATAGGAATAGTTTTGGCTTTGGTCCCTTGGTTTGTGATTCCGCAGGTTTGTCAGCACTGTTATTCGTCTCCTTTTCCATTGTCAAGTGAGCGAGGTCATGGCTTTTTGATCGGGAATGACTTTTAGAATTTGTTCTTGCATGTGTTTTCCTGAAATTCTTTGACTGGTCTGTAGAATTTGTTCTAGAATGACTTCTCTGGAATGGTTGAGTGCTATCCTTACTTAAATTTGAGCTATGTAAACCAGACAAACTTGTGCCAGATTGACTAGACTGTATGCCAATACAAACATCATCACATGACCCTTTTGAACTTTTATCACCACACCCTGAATCCTCAAACACGATCTGGAAGGAATCATTCGACTCATCTATTGGTACAACATGATTCAAGAAATACCCTTTCTCACTTGTACTAATGTCTAAATCATGTTCATTTTGTTTGTTCTCATTTTTATCAACAGTTCTGACTGGTACGTCACCGCAGTCATTTCTAAACGAGATATCAACACTGTCATCATAGGAATTAGATGTGAAATTTGGAGTTCCCATTCCGCTAAATGATCCACTTTCTTCTTCTTCAGTATTACCCCACATACTTTCTGATATATTATGCACAGAAAATTCCTCACTTCCCCCTCTTTTAATCCCACTCTCACTCAAATCTAGCAAATTCTTCCCAAGTGGGTTTTTCAGAAAATCTAAGGGACTTGGATGTTTTGGGGATGCTTTACTTATTTTATAATTATCTCCCTTTGATTTTAGACAACCAAGCTCTTCAGGAAATGTATTGGAGGTCATTTCTGGTGGTGTACCGTTGGGAACAGAACTAGGAGATCTGCTGGTGTATTGAGAATTGATAGGGGAAGTAACTCCTTCACTGAAAACAATAAAATAAGATTTTTTATTTCAATAATACAATGGTGAAAATAAAAGCATTCTTAAGCATATTAAGGACCACTGTTATGGTGTCATTTTGAATGACAACAACGTAGGAATAAATAGAACATTGTATTAAGTGGCGCCTGACACCCCTGGCCTTCACTATATGGAACCTTATATTACCTTACATGTACCTGTATTTCAACAGTTCCATTTTTGTATTGTTTCTCTAGGGTTAGGGCCTCAAATCACATGTTGAAGTAGAGCATTATGCCCATATGGTTAAGTTAAGCTAAGATAAATCTTATCTTAAATGACATACACATATTCAAACTCCTGGTCCTTTTCCTCCTGCCAGCCGGGGGGTGGGGCCTCAATCCATGTGTGAAAGTAACGCACGATGCCCACATGGTCCAGGTTGGCCAGGGCCTTCACTTCACGCATGACTTTTTCTCGTGCACTCTCACTGTCAAAGATAAAGTAAGATATAAATTAAACACTGCAGAATTTGAATCACCAAAGGGGGCATTCCTACAAAGCCTCTTGTGTGCAGTCAAACTAAAGCCTCTATCCCATACAATTGCTACCACTTAATCAATAAATGTAAGGATGTATGTTTCATAAGTAACATATTTCAAAAAATATGAAGACACACACCATAACAATTTCAAACATATTTCTAGAATCAGATTTACGACCATTCCTACAAATGGTCGCACAAATTATTTCAGCAATACAAATTTCATTCATCGCAAGGAGAAGCCAGTGCTCAACTCTGATAGCCAAGGGCAATGGGCACCACTCATCAATTAAGCCAGAATTAAGGGGGTTTGCCATTGGTAATAATTATTCGAGTTAAGTTTCATTTGAAAATCTTGAGTTTTAACTTTTAACATGTTTCTTCCATTGTTGCAGACACACTCAATAATGAGTCACTCATTATGACAATACATGTACAAAGTTGAAACAAGGGGAACAGCCAAGTGTTAATCACCTGTCACTCTCCTCATTCACTCAGATTTTCACCAAAACAGTTAGGCCAAATAAAAGATATAAACTTTATTAATAGTTCATACATAATGGATATACAGTTCTGTATGAATTATATGGCATAGAGCATGAACACAGTTAGATCTTGAGTGGTCTTGATCTTTACGGTATGTGCATTTACTTTCCACAAGGTTCTTCATACCCTTCAGAATGTCATTTTTGTTTTTTATTGATATTAAAGAAAAATTGGAATATACATTTATAACAGTTTGGGTCGCATAATGATAAACCTGTAGATGCACTTTTAAAATGCATTGCCTTTAATTACAAGTTCAAAGAAGTAAAATAAGATGGGATTTTATTTGCGAATAACTTTTATTTAGTCACATGTCAGTCTACCAAGACAATCCTCTTGCTGCATTGTTTCGGCTTGCATATTGCAATTAAACAATGCATCAGTTTAATACTATCAATTTACAAGTTTATTACTATCAATTAATGAGTTGTACAAGAAGTGCTGATTTACTGAAATAAATGTACAAAAAAGTACTGCCATTTCACCTGGCAATATATAATTTTGAATGCTAAGTTTTATTAATATACCGGATAGTGCTGAGGCAGAGAAGAAAAACATACACTGTACACAATCCTGTACACTACTGTACTTGCTCTCATTGTGCTTAACCATTGTATGAAGTTTAATTAAATTCCATCCAGAGGTTTTCAAGTAATGCTGGAGACCAGATAAAGTAACAAAGGGCAATAACACTGTTATCAGCTGGAATAGAGTTATGGTTCTAACATACAGCACTACCTCTCAATATATTCTATCATAGTATGAAGTATTATTGAATTCCATCCAGTAGTTTAATGTTATGCTCTGGAAAAGAAAACGTAACAAAGAGCAGTAATTCTGTAATTAGCTAAATTCAAGTTATTGTTCTTGTACACTTCACTTCCTCTCATAATATACTATCACTGTATTTGTTTTATTAAATTCTTCCCAGTAGTTTTTAACTTATCCTTCAGACAAGGAATAATTAAATCGACCGACCGACACGCCTTCGACCAACCACAGGGTGACTCCAATATACAACCTCAAGGCTTAACTTTGTCTGACAGGTATAAAGACTGCAGACTATACAAAAGATTTTTTTTGATAACCTCTGTTTAATGTTTGGTAAGGATATCATTCATGGGTTAATGAACTTGTTATCACTATGACATGATTAAACAAGAGCTGTCACAGTATGTGACGAATGCCCCCGAATGTGACATTGACCTACGAACAAGGTCAGTACATGAAAAGTTGATCTTGCCTTTACGTGTCAAATACATATGGCAAGTTATTTTAAATTGCCTCTGAACATAAAAAAAGTACCACCCATACTTGACAACCTACACTGTTATGTCCTTATATTCAGAATTCCCTTGTGAATTAACACTTAGTGTATCTTTCACCTTAAAGGTAGGGACATGGGTCTTGCACACGACACGTCGTCTTCGTATGTGGAACACATGTAGCAAGTGATTTTAAAATCTGTCCATACAAGGGAAAGTAACAGCCCTGACACGACAACCTATACTCTATGTCCTTATATGCAGCACTCCATTGTGAATAAACACTATGTGTGACCTTGACCTTTGAGGTAGGGACACGGGTCTTGCAGGCGACACGTCGTCTTGGTATGTGGAACACATGTAGCAAGTTATTTTAAAATCTGTCCATACAAGAGAAAGTAACAGCCCGGAAACGACAACCTATACTCTATGTCCTTATATGCAGCTCTCCATTGTGAATAAACACTAAGTGTGACCTTGACCTTTAAGGTAGGGACACGGGTCTTGCACGCGACACGTCGTCTTGGTATGTCGAACACATGTGGCAAGTTATTTTAAAATCTGTCCATACAAGAGAAAGTTACAGCCCGGACACGACAACCTATACTCTATGTCCTTATATGCAGCACTCCATTGTGAATAAACACTAAGTGTGACCTTGACCTTTGAGGTAGGGACACGGGTCTTGCACGCGACACGTTGTCTTGGTATGTGGAACACATTTGGCAAGTTATTTTAAAATCTGTCCATACAAGGGAAAGTAACAGCCCGGACACGACAACCTATACTCTATGTCCTTATATGCAGCACTCCATTGGGAATGAACACTAAGTGTGACCTTGACCTTTGAGGTAGGGACACGGGTCTTGCACGCGACATGTCGTCTTGGTATGTGGAACACATGTGGCAAGTTATTTTAAAATCTGTCCATACAAGAGAAAGTTACAGCCCGGACACGACAACCTATACTCTATGTCCTTATATGCAGCACTCCATTGTGAATAAACACTAAGTGTGACCTTGACCTTTGAGGTAGGAACACGGGTTTTGCACGCGACACGTCGTCTTGGTATGTGGAACACATTTGGCAAGTTATTTTAAAATCTGTCCATACAAGGGAAAGTTACAGCCCGGACACGACAACCTATACTCTATGTCCTTATATGCAGCACTCCATTGTGAATAAACACTAAGTGTGACCTTGACCTTTGAGGTAGGGACATGGGTCTTGCACGCGACACGTCGTCTTGGTATGTGGAACACATTTGGCAAGTGATTTTAAAATCTGTCCATACAAGGGAAAGTTACAGCCCGGACACGACAACCTATACTCTATGTCCTTATATGCAGCACTCCATTGTGAATAAACACTAAGTGTGACCTTGACCTTTGAGGTTGGGACACGAGTCTTGCACGCGACACGTCGTCTTGGTATGTGGAACACATTTGGCAAGTTATTTTAAAATCTGTCCATACAAGGGAAAGTTACAGAGCCGGACGGACGGACAGACTGACGGACGGACGGACGGACGGTGCGATTTAAATATGCCCACCTTCGGGGGCATTAAAATACAACAACATTCAAACCAAACTCAAAGATTACTATGCTTAATACTATAAAGCAATGTCATTATTGCTGTAAATTGTTGAATCAAATTAGTAAAAGCCCATTTAGTAAATTAAATAACAACTAACACACAGACTTCCAGACATATTCATCTGTTGACTTTTAAATGACAAAACAACACAAATCACATTTTGTCATTACACTCCTTGTCTGGAGGGAAAAACATATTATTAAAGATATTTTCATTCGTACAATAGGGTTAACCAACTGTTACACCAGGCTTACAGATAGACAACTGCTAATTTTTTGAAAGGGGCATAACAAACAGGGGCTGGTAGGGATTCTATCTTAATTTTTTTTTGCAAATATACCAGCAGAATCCAGTAACAGTACATGTGAAAGTACACCAGGGCTATTTCTGATTTAATTGTTTCTGGAAATGGTGACATGATACAAGGAAGCACTACTGCGTTGTGTAGTTGAAGTGGAGATCAATAATTAGTGCCATGTGGCATAATAAGGACTGGCTAGTCAGCCCCTGGTGTGTATGGATCAAGGCTTCCTTATAATGCAATATTGCCTGAAGTGGTATGTTGTATTCTTATATTATACTAAACATTTAACATTACCTAAAAATCAGGGGGGTTTTATAGTGTTTTTTTCAACCTGGCCATGTTTCCTCACAACCATTTTCACCATTGTAACAAAACTCAAAACCACGTTCACCCAGCCCTAATTACTTTATGAACCACTGATGTCATAAAATTGGATTTTTATTAAAAAACAGGGATCAATCAGCTTTAAATATACAAAGAAGGGACACAGGATATATTATTTGAAGTCAACAGCATAAACATAACAAACTTCTTGTGATAACTTGTGATAACACATTTCTTATTACACATACTTTTTTCTGATAGAATATTACCTGTAAGGTAGAGGGATCCTCTTAATGGCGTAATGACACTCATCTACTTTATTTCTGGCCTCGAACACCACACCAAATCCTCCCTTGCCCAACACGTGGAGATGGTCATAGTCTGTGGCGTATCTGTATATGTAGAAATATTACCATAACACTCCATGACATTATTATGAGACACAGAATATAGTATCTCTAATGCTCTCATTTTCATATAAATTCATCCCTCAAACTTAACTCAAGATTGCTATAAAATATATCAAAAAGGTGGCAGGTATATACATGTATGAATACATGACATCTTCAGGATTACTGCAATTCAGTTTGTTTTTATCTTGATCCTTTCTTTAAAACAAAATTATTTATAAAAGACCAATTCTTCTAACTGAAAAATTTACTATTTGTATTCAAGCATGAGTAAATCCATCAAACCAACATACCTTGAGATGTACTCATCAGAGTTTTGTCGACTAGGTGGGTTAGCAGGACCTTCTGTTTCTACAACTGCCTCCTCCTTGCTTAAACTTTCACTCTGGGTCTGCAAAAAGTCACCCAGAATGAACTTTTGTGGTGTGAGTAAGTTCAATGAGTGAGCAAATTAAAGGAATGGGTAAATTAAAGAAATCGGTTTAAAGTTAAGGCCCCAATTTCTCGAAACTTCTTAAGTCCCTTATAACAGGATTAAGCTAATCTCACTATTTTTGTTTTTCTACATTATGCGTAACATTTACTTCTGCGAGAGTTTTTATACGTTATGAAGTTAATATCTATATGATAATCACACTTAACTATTTTTCATTTACCAAAATCGATTTTACGTATGTATTTTGGCTAATTGAAATAAGCGACTTAAGCCTGTTAAGCTTAAGAAGTTTTGAGAAATTGGGGCAAGGAGTATATTTTATTAGTGAGTCACTCAGTTTCAGGAGGAGTAAGGTTTAAGGTTTAAGTATGAAAATGAAAGAAATTACTTTCATCTTGTTTCTGCTCACCCCAATATGATTTCCAAACACCCTATAGTATCCCCCCCAACATGCTATATGAACCCACCAACCCCCTATATGATCCAAACAAGCCCCTATAAGACCCCTCCAAACCCCTTTATGATCCCACCAACCCCCTCTTTGATCCCACCAACCCCCATATGACCCCAAAAACCCACTATATGACTCCACTATATGATCCCATCAACCCCCTATGTGATCCCACCAATCCCCTTGTATGACACCACCAACCCCCTGTATGATCCCATCAACCCCCCACATGATCCAACCAACCCACTATATGACACTTTTAACACCCTATATGATGCCACCCCCACTATATCACCCCATCAACCCCCTATATGACCCCTTTAACCCCCTATATGCCTACCCCACTACATGATCCCACCAACCCACTATATGAACCCACTTACCCCTATATGATCCCCCTCATATGATCCCACCAACCACCGATATGACCCCACCAACCCCCTATATGATCCCACCAACCCCTATATGACCCCACTTTATGATCCCATCAACCCCCTATATGATCCCACCAACACCCAATATGACCCCACCAACCCCCTTTATGATCCCACCAACCCCCTATATGATCCCACTATATGATCCCATCAACCCCACCAACCCCCTATTAATTCCACCAACCCCCTATATGACCCCAATAGCCCCCTTTAAGCTCCAGCTAACCCCCTATATGACCCCACTAACCCCCTATATGATCCAACTAGCCTCCTATGTGACCCCACCAACCCTCCTATATGGCTCCACCAACCCCTATATGATTCCACCAACCCTCCTTTATAGCCACACTAACCCCCTGATATGCTCCCACTAACCCCCCATAATAAATTATGATCCCACTGATCCCACTAACCCCCTATATGATCCCACCAACCCCCTATATGATCCCAAGAGCCTCCTGTATGCTCCCACTAACCCCCTATATGATTCCACCAACCCCTATGTGATTCCATCAACACGCCTATATGATCCCACTAAACCCCTATATGACCCCACCAACCCCTATATGATTCCACCAACCCCCTATATGATCCCACTAAGCCCCTATATGATCCCACTAGCCTCCTATATGCTCACACTAACCTCCTATATGACCCCACTAGCCTCCTATATGACCCCATCAACCCCCTATATGACCCCACTAGCCTCCTATATGACCCCACTAGCCTCCTATATGACCCTACTAACCCCCTATATGACCCTACTAACCCCCTATATGACCTAACTAGCTTACTATATGCTCCCACTAACCCCCTCTATGACCCCACTAGCCTCCTATATGACCCCACCAACCCCCTATATGACCCCACCAACCCCCTTTATGACCCCACTTGCCTTCTATATGACCCTACTAACCCCCTATATGACCCAACTAGCCTCCTATATGCTCCCACTAACCCCCTTTATGACCCCACTAGCCTCCTATATGACCCTACTAACCTCCTATATAAGCTCAACTTACATGTATTTTTAAATTTTGTAAGAATAAAGACATCTGCAAACCGACCAATCAGATCTCAGAATAATCAACAAATACTATATTCAACATTTACATAATATCTTTGAAACGCGATTACGGTACACGACCTAATCACCATCATTCCATTACAAATAGCTGCATTTCTAAATGTCATTTTTTTTTTATTGGTATTAAAATATTTTTATTTTGATCTCAATACACCCACTGTTTTCTTTGACATGATTTAAGATGGTCATGTGAAATGAATCATATAATATTGCACAACATAGTTCTAAGACAAGCCCAGCCTTTTTGTGCTTTCAACCAAAGTGTTCCGACACAACAAAGGAGTTAAATAAAGAAACCATTAGTCATATAAAACATTTATTTTAAAATTCTTTCTTTACGTTAATAAGTTTCAGTTCAATACAATTATATTTCCATAAATACCTGACTATTAATCGGGCACTGTTCTAACTGCAGTTTCCTGTGGAGTTTCTTAAACCGATGCACCAAAACATGGGTTAACAGAGAAAATACCACACTAATAGCGATCACTTCTTTCCTGTAAAAGAAATTTGGGGATTTTTTAGTATGTAGATTGAACACGAGTGTGCTGTAATTGAGTGGCAATATTATTCATTATGTTTCAAGACTTAAGTTATTTAGTCAACAATAAACAGCTGATATTATATGGGAAATAAATATTTAAATGGCCCAAATATGATGTTCAACTCGAAACCTAAGGGGGGTTCAGGCCAAGATTGAAAAAAATCCAAATCGTCCTTTCATAGCAATCTAAGAAAGTGTAAAACTATAATCTGTTAAACCCGCAAATTTAGCTGATCTGTAATCAATATGACAAGGTAGAGTACTATTGTTGACATATCTTCAAGATGTAAAGCAATAAAAAAGTGCTGGTTGCTTCCCTTCTTTAACACCATGTCATCTAAACCGAAAGTTTTATAGAAGGTTTATCAATTTAGAATGGCATCTTCAACAATATCTGGGCTGCCTTATGAGTTATCAGGAGCAGATCAAGGATTTGAATTTAAAGATGACGTAACTTTTGGGGGTAACCTTTTTACTGGCTCCCCTTCCTCAGAACCGAAATTTATTTGGTTTAAAGTGTTTGCAAGGGGTTACTCCCCTAAGAGAACTTTAACATTTTTCTAGGCGGATATAATGCATCTTGGGATTGTTTTATTACTTTTTTTCCTATATTGAAATAAAAAGAAATTGGATAATTTACGTGGGTAGTGATGGAAAACCCCTCCTCTACCCACCACACGTTGCACATATTAGGCAGTTTTAGACAATCCTTGGTGGATGTAATTGGAAGTTGGCACTAGCTACTCCCCTGGCCGCTTTATCTTAGACATTAATGCAAATCTCTTCCTAGACATACATATGCAATTTGACATACATATTTAAATATGTGCTACAAATTGAGCAATCACAACTCGAAATTTGATTTTCCCTTTTAAATACATACCACCATGTCCAGAGTGTAACTGGCACAGCCATCACCTCCTCATACAATGTATACTCTTGTGAATGGTTCCCATCATACCAGCCCTCTGGATTCTCCTCTTCATCCGGGGGTAGATCTGTGAATTCTGGGTACAGGTAGAATCCATTGTCTGTAATATCAAAATATCATAAGCTCCTAGAGTAACAGCAAGGAAAACGTAAACTTTGTGTAATTCAAGCAATGCAAGGGCTGTAACTCCATGGTGACTGGGGTGACATTAATTGAGTTATTTTGCCTATCCATATGTTGTACAAGTTTGGTAATAATGGGCAAATACAGTGCTCGTCCTCCGGCGCTGCTGCTGCCCAGCCGGTAAATTCATTACATTTCATGTTGTATAAAAACAGGCACATAAAAGGTATCATTTTCAATCTGACAACAATAACCTGCTGTTACTTCAGCTTTGTGATGGATTGTTGTAAGATGTATTGCACTGCATGTAATAAAAATCTGCACATTTTGTTTAAAAAGTCAACTTCGTTTAAAAAATATACAAATTCTGACCAAATTATGTGATGATTGGCCAAAGGTTTTAAAGGTTTTGATCAGACAAGACCAATTTTATATAATTTATGTCAATAAAAGGCATGAACTCATTATAAAACTTCTCCTAGATATATGCCAAAACACATTCTGACTAGGTAAACTTAGTGATGATAGGAAAGATGCTTCTAAAGATATTGATCGAACATCATACTGGAAGCCGCCAGTTTTATGAAAGAAATTTAAAAACATGGAACATACCAAATGGGTAATTCTCATGCCAAATGGCAAGTCCATGCTCGCTGGACTCTTCACACTGTTCTTTTGGTCTGTGCGATTGGTCGGCCGTAATCTGAGGGCGTCTGTTGTTCATGACAGGTGTTCGCCAGTGGGCTAAAACAAAGATATGCATGAATTAGGCCACATAAGCCCAAAATCATACAAACAAATTCAATTGCATCAAACATAATCATTTCAAGAATGACGACCAAAAAAAGTCAACAAATAATGTTGTCTAAAAATTGACAGTCCTATCAAGAGTACTCATTTTGACATTTGACCTCTAAGCCTGAAGCTTTACTTTTGAGGTGCGCAACACACCACCTCATCATATTGAACATCAATGGCATGTTTGTTTTTTAAATCCTATAATGATACAGCCTGGACAAGGTTCAGTCTGAACTGATAAACTTACAGACGCACGCACATACACCAAACCACCATTGTGACAACTATGTCTCGCTCACCACAAGCATACTCAACAAAAATTATGATAACTGATATGATGATCTGCTAAGTTTATCGGAATACAGAATACCTTTGTGCACCTCATGCTTTTGGAAAATTTGTGGATTATACATATAACCACATTCACACATCAGATATCAAATGTTAGGTGCACAAAGACTAAAATTCTATTTTCATAAAACACCATAAATGGTTTTCCTATGAAATATTGCAAACATTTTTGGCAATGATCCGATATCAAAATATAATCCATTTTTAATAGCATAAAAATAATAGTTAGTTAACTATGCATGCATCTAAATACCTGTATTCAAATATGGTTTCCATGCAACTTTTGGCAGTTTATCATCCTTGCGACAAGTATTCTGGAGATTGATGTCTCGAAACTTTTGAGATGCAGTGGCCATTTTTTCACGCATGTGCTCTGATGATTGTACGTAAAACTGCGTGTTGTGCATTCCTATTGATAAAAAAGAAATGTTTGAAGTTATTTGTTTAGAGTAGAAGGGCTATACTAGATAAGAAATATTTTAACCTTTTAAGAACATTCAGGTGGTGTTCCCTGGTCCTCCAGTCACCAATGAGGATGTGAGTTTCATCTCCATTAATGCTTCATTTTCATGGCCTCTAAGAAAAGACAGTTCTGGTTTCTACCCAGAAAACAGACTTGAGAGTGATTCATATGAGCTTACGGCTATCTTTGACTCATATGAGCTTATGGCTATCTTTGATTCATATATCAGCTTACAGATACCATTGATTCATATTAGCTTACAGCTATCTTTGATTCATATCAGCTTACAGCTATCTTTGATTCATGTATCAGCTAACAGCTATCTTTGATTAATATATCAGCTTACAGCTATCTTTGATTCATATATCAGATTACAGCTATCTTTGACTCAAATCAGCATACAGCTATCTTTGATTCATGTATCAGCTAACAGCTATCTTTGATTCATATATCAGCTTACAGCTATCTTTGATTCATATATCAGCTTACAGCTATCTTTGATTCATATATCAGATTACAGCTATCTTTGACTCAAATCAGCTTACAGCTATCCTTGATTCATATATCAGCTTACGGCTATCTTTGACTCATATGAGCTTACGGCTATCTTTGATTCACATCAGCTTCCAGCTATCTTTGATTCATATCAGCTTACAGCTATCGTTGATTCATATCAGCTTACAGCTATCTTTGATTCATATCAGCTTACAGCTATCATTGATTCATATCAGCTTACAGCTATCTTTGATTCATATCAGCTTACAGCTTTCTTTGATTCATATCATCTTACAGCTATCTTCACAATGATCTCATTCACGTTATGGATAAGTGCATGGACACAGTTTAAAAATGCAAGTGAGTTCATTAAAAAGTCAATGATTTGGATTGTTTTCAGCATTAGGAGTGTGTATTCAAGGCAATATTAAATGTATGATTACCTTTTTGAACTTGTGAGGAATATGTTGTTTTTTTCCCGAAACATTAATTTGTTTCTTACCTCAAATGATCTTTCTTCAACTGAATAATAACAAAAGGATTGGAACAACAAAAGGATTGGAACTTTATAATAGATATTTTAATGTCCTTGAAGGCAATTAAACTGCTTTAAAATGTTGCATAAGATGAAATAATACACCATGTCAAAGCCCTTTCATAACATAATCCTTGTACATGTTATGTTTAATTATATTTAACAATAAGATGAGAGTGCAGGTACGTCAAAATGTGCACTTATATTGGAAACATTTGATGATTACGCATGTTTGTGTGGTTTTTATAACAATTGTCAGATGATAGAAAACTGAAATATCAAAGTAAATTTTTGTTTCCGAGAAATAACAAACATAAGTTAATATTAAATTTCAAATAACAACAACCCCAACAAGAATAAATATTGAACACGTTCAAGGAAATTTTAGAGCTTGATAGTATATAAAACTCTAGAATTTTAAAATCTAAGTCATTTTTACATTTCAGTTTATCAGATTTTAAAGTGCTGTTTTTGTATCTATGCATTTCTTTCTGAGTATGCTAATAACCAAGATCTACCAGTATGGAACCAATTTAAACATCATTAATGTCTAGCCTAGGAAAATTAATTTTAATACTTAGGGATTTCGTTATATAATACAAGTGACATATTGAAAACTTTCTATAGAAATTTATCTCTTATAATTTAGAATTAAAGGAAGGCAAATGTCAGACTTTTCAATATTTAAGTCCATTGCTGTAGTTGAAAACCTGAAGAAGAGGAAGTGTACTTACTCCAAAAAGTGTGCAAAAACATTGAAACCACTGAATAAGTTATATTTTTTATATTTTTTGCAATATAGCTGAGCACTCACAATACTGTACAGTGAACTTTATTTAGCACAATTTTCTTACTGTTAAGTTTTTTTTATCAGCGTAGGTTAAGTGAGATGTTTGGGCCAGTTGAAATCAATGATAATTATGCCTTTTGTTTATACAGTCGAACCCCGTTGACTCGAACTCAAAGGGACCAGCGAAAACACTTCGAGCCTCAGAAAAATCGAGCCAAGCGGGATTTTTACCTTCAGTACAAAGCAAACGGTCCTTTACATCTAGTTCGAGCCAAAGATGACTTCGAGTGAAACGAGTTCGAGCCAAAGGGGTTCAACTGTACATCGATTTGTTTCACCTTACCCACATAAAGTAGTGGCTGATGAGTGGGGCTTTCATCCGGGCTGAAACTTGAGAGTGCCGGTATGTTGCGGTTGTCGAAGAGGTCAATTTGTTGTAATCTCCCTTGGAAGAGTAGCCACACATTGGAAATGGGACTCTTGAACTGTGCCAAAGAAAGACAGAATCTTCGTTACTTACAAAAGCAACTTGATTAAAATGTGGCAAACTTGACAACTATTAGAGCTCGAGTCATGGGCCTTTCTATTCAATTATATATCAGCACTGAGAAAATATTTAAGTTTTAAATTATGTTAATATATAGCATCTGGCCCCAATTTCTCAAAACTTCTTAAGTCCCTTATAACAGTTAAACTAAGCTCACTATTTTTGCTTTTTTATAATTCACAAAATATTTACTTTTATACTTTAGATAGGAATTAACACCTGTAGGTTGTCAAGACTGATGCCCGCCACCATCCCCTTCCCAACCCACCTTGTATGTCCACTTGATGGCCTGTAGGTTGTCTGGACTGAAATCAACCACCACCCCTTTCCAACCCACCTTGTATGTCCACTTGACGGCCTGAAGGTTGTCTGGATAGACGCCCCCCCTCCCACCCTTCCCAACCCACCTTGTATGTCCACTTGATTACCTGTAGGTTGTCAAGACTGATGCCCCCCACCATCCCCTTCCCAACCCACCTTGTATGTCCACTTGACGGCCTGTAGGTTGTCTGGACTGACGCCCACCACCATTCCCTCTGGCACAACAACTTTCACAGTACTGCTAAATCCTTCCATGGTTTCATCACTTACAGCATCTCCATCTAATCAAGTATAAGCTGTCAAATTCATTGTATCAAATGCCACATCATAAAGTTGCCCAAAAGGTCACAGTCATGTCATACAAAACATCTTTAAATTCTTTTGTTCCCACCCTTTCTTTGTGCTCATTATATCAGGGGCAAAGAATGCATTAAAGTATCTGTAAGTGGGAACCCTGGTCAATATACATTTGTAGGTAAAGAGATCTAACTACAGACTAAGTGATGTCTGTTTTCTAATTGCAATGTTAAGTTAAGCTTCTTTATCTTAAGGTTAAAGAAAGCTACCCTATCTAGGATGGAAAGATCTAAAAAGAACATAATTATTTTATGAATTGAGAATGTGATTTGATTTTGTGTCAGCTTTTCTTTCAAAACTGTCTTCAGCTGTAAAACTGTACATTGCATTCACTGCGAGGCTTTAAATTTTCTTAAACATTCGAAAGTACACCATGTTCTGACATCAAAATGTAGCTACATTTTACATGAAAGTGCCATCAAGTATATGAAAGCAATTGACTTCATCATGTGATCACAAACACTCAACAGTTAACTATCTATAGAATGTTTGAAACCAAACCGCAGACCAGTAACTGTTTGAAAACAGAGAGAAGCTAGAGTATAACACCCTAACCAGGGGAAAAACATATATTTATTATGTAATCAGATTTTCGCTCATCTATGAAGGAAAACTTGATTCATACCTTCAACTGCACAAGTAACATCCTCCTCGTCCGCTGTGATGTCGCACTGGCGATGGTCAATGACCTCCTGACCCCTTACATACGAGACCTCGTGCTGTCCTACACTGTAGTTCCATCTAAAACATTATCAGTGATTTTACTCTCACCTTTCATATATTGTTGTGGCCAGAACAATAAAAACTGTGAAAACAGTAACATGTTACACTAAAATGCGGAAACAATGATTATCTGTAAAAGGTGCTAGTAATTAACGTAACAAAATAGCCTACTGTAAATTAAATGTGAAAATACATCCGTCTATAATCAAGGTGCTAGTCAGAGGAAGAAGATTTTATAGTTTTCTGACTGATAAAACTTAACCAGTACATGTAGGCAATGGGAGTCCACTGGCATAACCTACTCAGAGTTTAACGAGCTCAAATCCTTTTGAATCATCCATCTTTGCTGGCTTTGTAAATTTTAAGCTATGGCTAATAAGATAAGATAATCTTTATTAAAAGTCGGTTATGATAAACATAAATAACACTAGCTGAGAACTTTTCTCCGACAACAACATTTTTGTTTTAACACACCATTGACAACAGAGTTATAGATGACCCAGGATTTGTTGTTCTATGACAAACAGCCATATTAAAAATTTACAAGTTATTTAACACAGCCCACAATCAAATGTTTATACTTTTCTGCCCCAGTTCTGGACTCCACAGCTCGTACAGTCTGTGTCTGCCGTGTAACAATCAGTAAGTCATCTTCATGCCCTACATCGTCACCAAACGTTCGACATCCTTGCACCCCACAGGCATAGCGAATCTGACAGAGACATACAATGAACAGCAGTTGAAAGGACATTTCATACTGTTAGATGTTGAAAAAGAGTGCCATGTGAACGAACATCTTGTAACGAAGTCAACTCTTTGTTAGATCTTCTAATAGTTATTTTCTACTTACATTTGTATTTTGTTTGAAAATATGTCAGTTTGCCAACAAAGGGTTAGTTATGCAATTAAACGGGATGATTTTAGGCTTTAATTTAATAATTTCTGTTCAAATTAGTATTTGTCAGTTCATCTTTGGAATTTGACATTATTCATAACAATAAATAAAACAACTAAATTTATAAACCAGAAATCTTTGCAATTATATGTATAAATGGTGGACACCCAAACAAATAAAATAGCATTGGAAATTCCACTCATGCTGTGCTTTTAAAAACAGACTGAAGACAAGTCTGGCCCCGATTTCTCGATAATTCTTAAGTCCCTTAAATAAGAGTATTAAGCTAATCTCACTATTTTTGTTTTTCAATAATTTGTGTAATATTTACTTTTTTAAGAGTTTTAATACTTAAGATTGGAAATATCTTTATGATAATCACAATAAACCATTTTCAATTATCAAAATTAAATTTAAGTTTGTATTTTGGCTAATTGAAATAAACTACTTAAACCTGTTTAGCTTAATGAAGTTTCGAGAAATTGGGGCCAGGTAAGTTCTTACATAATAAACAAAACATTGACAGATGGTGGTTGTAAATAAATTCAGAACACTAAATTGATACCTTCAAAACTGTGGGAGTAGTTCCTTTGACAAAATAACAAAAGAAGTTATATCTGATTCAAGAGAACACAACTCTAAGACAAAATGGCCATAGAACACAACAGTCATATGCCAGGCACTACTATCCACCATGAGTCATATGCCAGGCACTACTATCCACCATGAGTCATATGCCAGGCACTACTATCCACCATGAGTCATATGCCAGGCACTACTATCCACCATGAGTCATATGCCAGGCACTACTATCCACCATGAGTCATATGCCAGGCACTACTATCCACCATGAGTCATATGCCAGGCACTACTATCCACCATGAGTCATATGCCAGGCACTACTATCCACCATGAGTCATATGCCAGGCACTACTATCCACCATGAGTCATATGCCAGGCACTACTATCCACCATGAGTCATATGCCAGGCACTACTATCCACCATGAGTCATATGCCAGGCACTACTATCCACCATGAGTCATATGCCAGGCACTACTATCCACCATGAGTCATACGCCAGGCACTACTATCCACCATGAGTCATACGCCAGGCACTACTATCCACCATGAGTCATACGCCAGGCACTACTATCCACCATGAGTCATACGCCAGGCACTACTATCCACCATGAGTCATACGCCAGGCACTACTACCCACCATGAGTCATACGCCAGGCACTACTACCCACCATGAGTCATACGCCAGGCACTACTATCCACCATGAGTCATACGCCAGGCACTACTATCCACCATGAGTCATACGCCAGGCACTACTATCCACCATGAGTCATACGCCAGGCACTACTATCCACCATGAGTCATATGCCAGGCACTACTATCCACCATGAGTCATATGCCAGGCACTACTATCCACCATGAGTCATATGCCAGGCACTACTATCCACCATGAGTCATATGCCAGGCACTACTATCCATTATGAGTCATATGCCAGGCACTACTATCCACCATGAGTCATATGCCAGGCACTACTATCCACCATGAGTCATATGCCAGGCACTACTATCCACCATGAGTCATATACCAGGCACTACTATCCACCATGAGTCATATACCAGGCACTACTATCCACCATGAGTCATATGCCAGGCACTACTATCCACCATGAGTCATATGCCAGGCACTACTATCCACCATGAGTCATATGCCAGGCACTACTATCCACCATGAGTCATATGCCAGGCACTACTATCCACCATGAGTCATATGCCAGGCACTACTATCCATTATGAGTCATATGCCAGGCACTACTATCCACCATGAGTCATATGCCAGGCACTACTATCCACCATGAGTCATATGCCAGGCACTACTATCCACCATGAGTCATATACCAGGCACTACTATCCACCATGAGTCATATACCAGGCACTACTATCCACCATGAGTCATATACCAGGCACTACTATCCACCATGCCGTTCACAACAGTCATATGCCAGGCACTACTATCCACCATGAGTCATATACCAGGCACTACTATCCACCATGAGTCATATGCCAGGCACTACTATCCACCATGAGTCATATGCCAGGCACTACTATCCACCATGAGTCATATGCCAGGCACTACTATCCACCATGCCGTTCACAACAGTCATATGCCAGGCACTACTATCCACCATGCTGTTCTAAGTATCATAGGTATACCTCTTACACTGTGGAAGATGTTCGCACAACAAACTTGAAAATCGCCGAAAGTGTAGAATCTTATTCAATGGCACATAACTCAAAGATGAAATGGCTTTGAAGCACTACTAAGGTCAGGCACTACAACCCATCAATGTGTATTTACTATCAATTTTTAGATAACTCTAAAACTATTAAAAATGAAAAGTTCACTCCATAAAATTTTGCAAACAGACTGACGAACCATATGGCGACCCCAAACAGACTGACTAACCATATGGCGACCCCAAACAGACTGGCTTACCATATGGCGACCCCAAACAAACTGACTAACCATATGGCGACCCCAATATACCCCCTTGAAACTTTGTTTGCCAATAATAATTTGTTTAACAACCTATTGGAAATCAACATTCATTTTATATACTGCTATGCTATGCCTTTTTCAGTTTGAACAAAGGTGCAAATGGGTTAATTGCTTTAATTTTAATGTTGAGAGCAAGTGGAGGCTGACCATTGAAAACAATGATAGTTAATAATTTAACTCTTTTTGTACATTGTAATACACATACCTGTCCTGTCTGTGGATCCAGTCCATAAGTTACAAGATCCTTCCCGCCAACCATCATTGTATCTTCAGACATCTTGTTGGAGGAGCTAAGTAGCTTATCTGCCGATAGGGGAACAGGGTGAATACTTTCCCCATCATAGCGATATAACCCACCATCGAGGGACGGGATGTAGCGGGTAGAAACACCATTCTCCATTATCTGTAATTGAAAAATAATATAACATCCCAATTACTTCAAACTGGTTAATTCAATGGTTTGGTTCAAGTTAGAACTTGTTAAAATGTTTATTCATCAGTCAATATCCAACCAATTTAATCCTGTAAACCTATCAAATTGCTTTTATGTAAAACTTAAAGCTAAAGGAAAATCTTTGGATAACTTATCCAGTTGGCTGCTGCTCTGTATCTTAATCTGGCCAAAAATATGGAGAGCAATTAAATTACAAATTCAATCATTCTTGCAAATTTAGACAAAGATTGTCTGAAGTGGCCAGTCAAACAAGTTGTTTTGATATCTTTCATTATTGATAAGAATTGTTCAAACACATTGACCGTACAATATGCAAGTTGATGATATGCAGGCCTTCTTCCAGACATTAAGGGAAGTATGTTGTAAAATTTCATGCTAAGATTTGGTGTTGGGAATGCAAAATTTTGAGTATACATGCCAAATTAGGGATCCTGAATAAAATACTTTTGCCTTTCGGAATGAGTCAGAATAGTTCAACTGTGGGATGCCTAGAAAAAGGCTTGTGGAGCCAAAAGGACATGTATACCTCAAGCTGACTGATGCTTGAAGACAGGAGGGGTCTAGTGTCCGCAGGCACACTCCACAACAATTCCCCTTCATCGTGTACATCAAGGGCAGATAACTTCCCATCCAATGTACTCACATAGATCAGTTTTCTGAAATAAGGAATGTTATTACTTAATTATTGTTTATAATTGCATCTCACTACAGTAGTTTACCTATTTCATCAAACATCGAAATCTATGGAAAAGGATTCATACAATGTCAATTCAGAACTAAGAAAAGAAATTTACATATTCCCATTAGTGTGATGTTTGTGATGAAAAAGTGAGGGAACCTTGTACATGAAATACCTAAAAAATAAAACCTACTTTTTAAGTACCTACTATTTTTTCTAAATGAGAAATTAACCATTCATTTGTTGGGTCTAATTGAATATAGCTGTGGCAAGTCGTGTTGTTTTTTAACAAATGCTTTTAGCTCAGCTTCTTTGACTAAATATTACACGAATATTTACTAAAACAAAGAATCTTTATTTGAAGTTTGGAATATGATAACAAGCTCAACTTCTTTCCGATGTGAATAACAAACATTTATATAACAAAACATAACATAGAACTGGTGACCTGGTAATAACAGCATATAACTTTAAAAAGGTTATACATACTTAAAAGTATTTACAAAAGCTGTTTCAAACTATATTCATCATTCATGCAAACAATTCCAAAAAGTATGATGGAAAAGTGCACTGTAAACAATAACATCAACTAGTTTTCCAAGCTGTACGGCCAGTCAACACCTGCGTGGTTCAGCTAGTTGATAACGACATACCACTGTTAAAAGGTGAGTTATTTCAAAAGTATGAATTAAAGATAATGATAGTTTGCATTTTAAACAGCAAACATTGTCGAAAAGCATTATGTACATGGGAATAGCATGGTGTAGTAGTTTACAGTAGTTGGTTAAAAAAAGAAGTTAATAACTTAGTTATTAATTATTTTACTTTAGCTGGCTAGAAAAACCTTTAAAAAGATTATTTACGCATTAAGCATTTAGGTGAGGGACCTATCCCGATGCAGATCGGCTTTCTTAATCCTAAGTAGTTACCCTTGATATACAAATGAGAACATGGTTGTAAGCTAAAGTAATGCACATTCCTGACGCAGTGCCAACATTTTGGAGGTGCGACCAATCAAACACTTCCTAACAATCATCCAACTCCACTGGGACCAATCAAAAACGTCCTTACTTTTCACAACGAGGGTCAATGTCATTTATTTGTTATTGTTTCGGAGTATGCCTACGTAAACCAAAACAACACGAATCTTGCCAAATTCATAACTTTCATTCCCTACCTGCTACTGTCAACAGTGTTTACAGAGACAGCATCCTGATTATTAGTTGGAAAACCTTCATCTTCCACTACAATCAAAGTGTCTACGTCAGCTTCGCTTGTCGTCGCATTGGATGATGAAATCGTCAAGTATAAAGCGCCTAAAGACGTTACGAACCAAAATAAACAAGAATTCCATCTTTTATTTCGCGTTCTACCCATAAAGATTTGCAGAAGAATGAGTCAGAAACACATAAACTTTAAATAAGTCAGCTTCTAGTTACTTCCACCATTCTCTGTTTATTTTTGTGAGGTGACATGCATTCTACAATTTGATTGGTTGATGCACCGGAACCCACAGCAAGTGTGACGTGTACCAATGAATTTGTAAATTACTTCCCTTGGTGATGAGCTGGACATTTGATTATGCGCAAACTTGGAAAGGAAAAAGTGCATTTGAAAAGTTTCTAAAAGCTGTGACAAATAAAAAAAGTTATACTCTCCAATGGCGTAGCTGCCGTTACGCACAATACGCCCGTGCGTACAATTCGTCGCACAAGTCAGGAAATATTTGGGGCCAAAAATGCAATAAAAACTGATGGGGTAAAGGGGGTGAAGCGTTCGCGGGCCGCCTATTTTGAATATTTGAGACAATAAAATCTAAAAAAATCCTATAAATCAGTAAGAGCCTCGTTTACCGTTTAGTTGATGTCCTCTGGACAACGACTTTTTAAAAATTAATATTTCCCTTATTGTTCAGTCATGAATGAATCGTCGATTAATACTGATTATACCCGAACGATGTTAAGAAAGCGGCCAGTTTCAAAATATCAAACGCCCTTGAACCTCCTCATCTTGACATGTTCAAATATAATCTTCAAACAGTTGAAAATGCTGATAACAAAACATCTAAGCAGCAAAATGGAAACATTTCTATGAGTTTTCTTTCCCAAGGTGGAACATTTTGATTAGTTTATTTGTGAAGCATAATATCATGTGTAGAGCCCCGTAGCATTTGATATTAGAAGACGATAAAGCACACTAAGATGCAGGGGGTCCAACGTGGTTTGTGTTTTCCGAATTTTAAATAAGGGAATGTGTGATGCGGAATGAAATGGTGGTGTTATCATTCTGACCTATGACAAAACCGAGAGCTCCATGGGCATTCCGCCCATTTAAACCGCAATTGTGCGTATACTTCGAAACGGCCTAGCTACGCCCCTGTACTCCCAGATAATAGTTATGCATCTGACACTAAATATAGATTTGTTTGTTGTATATAATTTATGTAAATTTTTGTTCAATATGTTTCTTTTTTTTGTATTATGTTCTGTTTATAATGTGTCATGTCTCTTCATATCGGAGGAAATAAAGAATCTCTCTCTTTAAAAAAAGGTTGTTTTTGGTGTACAAATGTATAATTATCATTTCAGACAAAAAGATGAATTTATCATTTAAACATTAATCACCTTTGACTTGAAATATGTTTGTTAAAATATGCTTACAAAACTATTCTGATGTTTTGCTTAAAGGAAAAAATACTATAAAATTAAAAGAAGGATAATAAAAGGGTTGAGCGAGCTAAATGCTGTATAAATGGAGATTAGAGGCACACTACCAAAAAAACAACATAAAATATAGGGCAATTTCATTCAGGTCTAAAAGTAGGTTAAAACTACCCGAGAATGGAGATATAGATAGCTCAAAATGTTAATTTTACAAGAAATGCAAATGGAATGATTATAACAGATTGCATAAAAGAGGTTATAGCTCGCGTAGGAAAATATAAACAAATACAAACAATTGGCCTGCTGTAAATTTGTGATATTTTAATATAAAACTACTTTCAAAAAATGTGTCCAAAATAACCTATGGGACTCACGTTTGAACAAGTCGGAGATGGAAAAAAGGAGAATGACAAGAAAGGCGTGTGTTCATAAAGGAGCATGACAAGAAAGGAGTGTGTTCATAAAGGAGCATGACAAGAAAGGCGTGTGTTCATAAAGGAGAATGACAAGAAAGGAGTGTGTTCATAAAGGAGCATGACAAGAAAGGCGTGTGTTCATAAGGAACCTGGTCAAATAGCCCCCAAGTCAAATAGCGCCCAAGTGAATAATTTGTAAAGTATTTCAAAATTTAAAAAAGGTTATATTATTATATTATATATTCTTGTTATTATTTAATTTTGGTGCATAATCAATATTAAAATAAAGAAAAACACCAAAAAATAACTTACAAACATTTAAAATGTAGATTTGATGAAACAATATATTATTCATAAATTATATATTTTATTATTATTATGTGTTGTGTTGTGAATAATATGTAAAGTACTTCAAAATTAAAAAAGGTTATATCATATATTCTTGTTATTATTTAATTTTGCTGCGTAATCAATATTAAAATAAAGAAAAACACCAAAGAATAGATTTCTTAAACACCAAAAAAACAGATTTATTAATATAAAAATAATGTTATTTGCACTTAATTCAATAAAAATAAAGGTTGGAAAAAGTTTTTTACATAAGTATACATATAAACATAAAAAAGTGGGGGCGTTTTTGGGGGGCTATTTGACCATTTTTTAAAAGTGAGTGGAGGCTATTTGACCAAAATGGGGTCTATTTGACTTGGGGTCTATTTGACTTGGGGACTATTTGACTAGGAATCGTTCATAATGGAGCATGACAAGAAAGGCGTGTGTTCATAAAGGAGCATGATAAGAAAGGCGTGTGTTCATAAAGGAGCATGACAAGAAAGGCGTGTGTTCATAAAGGAGCATGACAAGAAAGGCGTGTGTTCATAAAGGAGCATGGCAAGAAAGGCGTGTGTTCATAAAGGAGCATGACAAGAAAGGCGTGTGTTCATAAAGGAGCATGGCAAGAAAGGCGTGTGTTCATAAAGGAGCATGGCAAGAAAGGCGTGTGTTCATAAAGGAGCATGGCAAGAAAGGCGTGTGTTCATAAAGGAGCATGCCAAGAAAGGCGTGTGTTCATAAAGGAGCATGACAAGAAAGGCGTGTGTTCATAAAGGAGCATGACAAGAAAGGCGAGTGTTCACAAAGGAGCATGACAAGAAAGGCGTGTGTTCACAAAGGAGCATGACAAGAAAGGCGTGTGTTCATAAAGGAGCATGACAAGAAAGGCGTGTGTTCATAAAGGAGCATGACAAGAAAGGCGTGTGTTCATAAAGGAGCATGACAAGAAAGGCGTGTGTTCATAAAGGAGCATGGCAAGAAAGGCGTGTGTTCATAAAGGAGCATGACAAGAAAGGCGTGTGTTCATAAAGGAGCATGACAAGAAAGGCGTGTGTTCATAAAGGAGCATGGCAAGAAAGGCGTGTGTTCATAAAGGAGCATGACAAGAAAGGCGAGTGTTCATAAAGGAGCATGACAAGAAAGGCGTGTGTTCATAAATCAGGCATTGCCAAAATAACTCCATTTGATCAATTGAAAAAGTATTCGTTGCCAACATAAAATGTGTGAGAATGTCCTTTTAAAGCTATGTGTTGACAGATGAGGCATTAACAAAGACAGACAGACAGACAGGCAGAATTGCTTATTGTCGTAAACATGTTTATAACAGTTTCTTGACAAAACATGATATGGATCAGGATTGTATTGTAATTAATATGACCACAATATACATGGCGTATTACAAGAAAACATATAGAATAATAGAAACATAACAGAAAAGAAAAATGTTTTAAAAAATGCAAATGATAAATATCTAAATCAAAACGTATGGTTATATCTGAAGTGACAGGATAATAGTAATTTGGGGGGCTAATATCATATACTACTTTATAGTGTAAGTCATATTATTTATCATAAATTTTTTAGAAGAAATGCTTGGTTTATACATTTACTTGATTTTTATTTGTTATGACAATGTTTTGCTATTTCATTAGTTCAATAAACTTGTACATACTTGGGGTTCTAATATGAAATGGTTTAATCAACTCCTTTCTGATATTGTTATACACAGGGCATATTATGTCAAAGTGGTTTTCATCTTCTATACCGTTAGAGTTCCACAAAGTACAATGACGGTCAGCTCTATCAATTCCATATCGGCCTGTTTATATATGTTATTTATGAGACGACAGTCTTAGCTTAGAAAAAGCCATTCTTGATTTATTTGGTAAAACTTCTAGATATTATTCAATTTCAAATTGTTCCTTAAGGTATTTATACGTACAAAAGGTATTACTATTGTAAACATTTTCATACCATGACTGTTTAAATACATCGAGCACCCTAATTTTAAACACAATATGGAAAAATTAAATCTCAAATTAACAGGGTTTGGATTTATTCACACATAAGGGAAACCCATCAGAGGATTCATAATGATAAAGCTAACGGAACGCACAGCATCATCACTCAATAATGAAAACAACCCATACATATCTAACAAAAAATTACATCATTTACCCAATTATTACGATTATTAAGACTTCCTAGCATATCATTGTAGAGCATATTTATTATATTGATATCAGAAGAAATGGTCTTACACCAAAGTTTAATAATTCTATAATGAGTATCCACCTAATTCACCATAAACGGCCATATTACATGAGCTCGTTTTAACCCCAAGAACATTTTTGCAAAACTTTAAGTGAATATGCTCAATTTCTTTCATTTCGGAACCTCCCACAATTCACATTCATAATTCAACGTGACACTTTCAGAAGCCACAATTGGCAAAAACACTAAGTTTGCAAATATAATATTGAGTGTTATTAGAAGTACATTTAGAGCCTTAAGACCATTTCCTGTAATGGTTTCTTGGCTTAAAACGACATAGTTAAAAACAGTACCAAGGTAATTCAAAATATCAACCATTTTAATGTACTTATTGTCGTATAACCATTTTTCACTACGTACTTCGCCAATTTTACGAAAACCCATGACCTTTGTTTAATCTTTATTTACTTCTAGATCCCATTTAACACAGTATTCATGTAACTTAATTGGACTTTTTTGTAATTCATCAACAGTTTTTCCAAAACAACTCTATCATCTGCAAAATAATCAGTAGCATAGTTATATCGCCAATCGTTAAGTCCGCAAAGCGGGTCATCTTCTAGAAATAGCTCAGGAACATTATCCCCCCCCCCCTTGCTTAAGGTTGACAGCACAATCAAAATATTCGGACAGCAAACTACATTTTTACACATGTTTTTACATTTGTATACATATTCTTAATAATTCTAAGCATTTTCCCATCAACTCCTGATCTATATAACTTTAACCAGAGGCTATTAAAACTTACTCTATCAGACGTACGTTTCATATCAATAAAGGCACAATACAATCTTTGTTTATCATAAAACAGTTTTTGCACAACTGCATCGAAAACAAAAATAGCATCTGTAGTAGACCGACCCTTACGTTATTCCCCGGTAATTCCCCGGTAATTACTTGGATTGCAAGGGCCGTTTTTTATAGATTTGTACAATAAAACCTTTAGACCAATTATAATTCATGCATGTTTTGTTTTCACAAATAACATAACATAACTTTATCATGCAAAGACTATTTGTAAATATCTAAAATTCATTACACATGCTTGTAAATAATAATAAGCTGAGCTGGTAAATTAGATTGGTAAATAAATTAAGTAATGTTGAAAATATAAATTAAAGTTCAAAAAAAACATTTTCATGCATGTATGCATTTTACAATTGTTTCATGAAGCTGTGCAACTAGTAAGAGATAACAAGGTCATACACAGCTATATAAGATAGAAATAACATAAAACACAGTTTATTTATAATATGTTCTTGTACACAGTTAAAAGCTTTATACTTAATTTAGTATACATAATACACTGTATTTATAAATATATATTTACCTCACGTGATCTAAGTTAACTTTCTTACATCTGACCAGTTAATATTTTCATTTCAATATTTCAATATTTGTGCTTTTATAAATATTCCAACCTAATTTTAAGCTACTCAAACAAAATATGGTTTTTCTTTTACAAAAATAAATGTTTTTCTCCCACTTCAGATAAGTAGATCCAAAAATTTAACCATGCTAGAAATTCTTATCTTGCCCAAGGGCACATATAAAACAAGTACCCGTATGGAACTCCTTTTTAATGGTCATCACATTGTAATTACCTCCCTTGTTGAAGACTGTCGTCTGTAGCATCATAAAAACCTTGTCTTGTGGCAATATTTAGAGTGCTTATTAATTATTTCTCGATTCAAATGTCACCATAAAAAGTTTTTACGCACCTTTCCAGAACTAATGCTTTACTCCCCTCAAAATTATAAAAAAGACCGATTTGAATATTAACACAATCTGAATCACTGCGCGCATATCCATGACAACCACGAATTATCGCATATCAATACGCATTTATTTTCACTACTCACAAAAGAGATTCAGCAAAACATACAGTTTTACTTAATTTTGTTTGACTGAGGTGGGAAAAAAGCATCTACCATAGCCGCACGTGTAAGATAGGTTCATCCCAACCCTCGGGCAGGTGTAAACCTCGTTTCCGCAAAACACACTACGTTCGGGTCGGGATGAACCTATCTTACACTCTCGGCTATGGAAGATACTTATAATCTTGATTTCATAATAAAGTATATTGCATTGACCACAAGTTGCACAAAGGTTACACTTCCGAAATAAATGCACCAAAGTTTCCTCCTCTGATAAAGTAAATGTACACAACATGTCATTTACAATATTTATTTTAAAAACAGTGAGTTTGTAGCTAAAATCCTATGTATAGTTCTTGCTTTGAACCATTGTATCACTAGTTACCACTACATAAAAAAAATCCGGTTAATATCCTGGAATACATTGTTCCAATTAGCTTGGCAAGTTGGAGTCTCATTATCATTTAAAAGTACATTGTGAAGCTTTTTACTTTAATCGCTTTCAAGCAAAATACTCTTGACATAACTTGACATGGCTGGGTTTGGAGTTCTATCATTTACATTTAATGTAACTTTACACTTTTTCAGGGTTTAGATATCAATGTACACTGGACCAGTCGCCAAGCTTGCGGATCCATGGTCTAGTGGTAGCACACATCAGTCACCAAATCAACTATAGCGACCTGTCGAGATCATTTGCCGAGATTAATCCATTGAATAATGTAACCATGTGCTTTTATGAATTAACAAAATAGAACCGTTTGTGTTACACCACGTCGATTCACCCCTATCACACATGTGAACAATACAAACGTCACATACATCAAAGTTGATCAACCGGTCATTTAAAAATAGCCGGTTGCTCTCCTAAGCTAAAACAGAGTAAATGCCGAAAGGTAATTTTATAGAGAGCTATCGTAGTTTAGACCAAGATAATGAAAAAACAAAACAAATGAGCCACTGGCCATACGAACCTTCAAGGCTAAACATTTAAACAAAGTTATTGCTAACCTTTATTACAACTATTCTTATTTTAAGATGATATCACCGTCTAAACGTCCCGAATTAGTGCTACTACAGATATTACTCAATTGAAGAAATTATTTTTTTCAACTCTTTATAAGCATAGGAACATTTTCATCTTTATTTCTCATTTGTAAATTGTAATGAATGTGTTTGGGGGGGGAGGGGGGACTGGCCATTGGGATGTTGCATAACAACGCAGCTCGCCCCTCTGCCTCGAAATGCAGTACATGTACATAGATCAGGAACTCGAAAAAGCAATCTGACGATTAAAGACCAGACCTATACCATCGCAGGTGCATGAATTACTACAAATCAATTTATTTTAATGTTTATAATTCACTATTAAACTTCTTCCATTATTATACTAGTTCATTTATGCCATTTTCTTCGCTATATTTATTTTCGAGGGCCTTCATGTTTAGCCTATCACCTAGTTGACGCTATTCATTCGGAGGTACGCGAGCATTTCGACAAATTATAGGTATTTGTTTTTTGGTCCTTTTCATATATTTTAATTGATGTTGAATTGTTAAAGAATTGGAAGCAAAATTACGTAATGAATTGCTTAAAGGTGGATTTGCCATGATGTTTCCTGACTCATAACCTGTGGGTTTTTCATATTAAAGAAATGTCTAGGCCAATATAAGAAGTAATTGTCGATCCGGCTCCAGAGGTCAACTCGTCCACAGACAGTGATGACCGTATAGGTGGAGCAGAAAAGCTAAGATACTTAAGATTTGAATTCGTTATAAATGCCGTTTTGTCAGTCGCTATATCCCCGTCTTAATTGTTTTGCAAATATTTTAATGAGTACAGAAGGTATTCTCCATGAAGGCGAAGACATACCATTTTTGCCTGCCTTGTCTTGATACTTTTGATATACTTGAAATGACAGGCAACACCAATACATTGTCCAGACACTCATGGTTTATGAACGTTTTCTTTAAATTAATCTTTTTGAAGAGCCCTGTATAAGGTATTTATTACTTGCAGCGTCAGATCTGTCTCCTCCTCGTGTTTGAAAAAAAAACACATTTGTCTAGGAGTCCTGCAATTAAAGGTACAGACAATAAAAACGCCATCACCATATTTCCACTTTCAATGACTATCTACCGGTTATATCAACTTAATTGACAACCGCAGACCATCAACAGTCAGAATTGAACTATTGTATAGAATATATCATATGGGAATATTGGTAAGTTTATTGACGATCTGAGGGCAATTATCTAGTTGCCATGATTCACTGATGTATTTGAATTTCATGTCACAGACATTTCTGTATAAATAAGCATGGATGTTTGCGATTTCCTTGCTGTCGGGAGAGTTGATTAGTCACGGATCCTAAACTATGCAGGTAAAATATGGATGCAGTATGTCATATATTATATAAATCAATGCAACAGGGTTGTTTCATATATTGTATCAAACTAATTTTTAGTACCTTTAATATTTCATAGTTTACATAACAATATTTAATTTTAAGAACTGTAGTTTACAGCTTTTTCAAAGTATACCTATTGTAAAGGCATTTAAAAAAAAATTAAATGAGTAAACTGAAGCATATTTTCTTATATTCTAGAAATAGTTCCTTTTCCTAGAGGATGATTCCGAATTAAGCCCGATGTATGGGTCGATTCAGGCACTTCACCTTAAAAAATGTTTTTTTATCAGCGTTGGCTCCATTAATTAATTGTATCAATTTCATTGCTATAAAAAACGTTGACATCGTCAATAGAAACTAAAACCACACATAACACAACAATCAAATTAGTATAAAAATATATTTCTGTAAAAAGATCTTTAGCAGCAAATCCATAGTTGAATTCTTTGGGATATGGATTGATCACTATGCAAAAAACTCACATCCAACATGAAAATACATTGCATATAATTGTCACATTATACCAGATATATGCAAGGATAACAGTATATGGGGAATGCATTTTAATAAATATTTATTGTTTGGATTGCATTTCGTTATGATAATTGTTTACTTTCACCGAGAAATTGAATAACAACTTAGTGTAAACTGTTTTGAGTTTACTTCTATCATTATATGTTGTATACTAACGAAATCTGAAACTACCAATACAACTTACCTTGCCGTTTCCAAAAAATGAATATATACTTTTTTCCTATTTATAAGGCAAACAAAACCATGTTTGCAGTTCATTTTTGCAATGTTTAGTATGAGGGTAAACCGGGAGCGAGATTGCCGCTGTACAATTACATATCGTAAAAATATTTTGTAATGCCAAATGGGAAATTTCAATTCCACCATCGACCTTAGTAGACGCATAATTTGTCTGCATTATATAAATTAACTCGACATGTATCTATGGTGTGGGGGATATATACTGATGTAGTTTATGTAGTTTTCATTACACTGCTAAGCAAATGGCAGGTTAGTTTTACAGAACTTCGTGTTTTGGGATGATACACACCAAAGATGTTCTAAAAATTCTAAACGTTCGTTTTTAACTGGAATTATGTCTAATAACTTAGTGGATCAAAGTATTTGTTTGCTCTTTAATTATATTCCCATATAATCACATACTGCCAACAAAAACTTCCTTTTTCTCGAACACATTCTGTACTGCAGCATGTTTTGATAAACAGACAGACACGTAAAGTAATTGTTGCTTGATTATTACTTAAAATATTGTATCAATTACTTGGTCAGACTTTGATTTATGGATAGTTTTTTTTAATGAGGGAAGGCAATTTTGGATTTGACAAATATGTACTTGACGTCCATGAGTATATGCAGTTTACATTTCCGACTATGTGTAAAACATCAATAAGTTTTCATAAACTAACTTGCATTTTAGTTGTTTATATATTTTTTCGAAGAAAGCTTAAGTCTAAGTAAAGGTGACTTAAAGTATCGGAATACATGTATGTTGAATTGTATTTAAGAGCTTTTCTTGATACACTCTCGCGAAACCTGCTTTATATGTGTATATTTTCACAAAAAGCAGTAGAATTCACTTTCTAGAGTCTCTGCATAGGACCAATTCCCGGAACGGCTCATACAATACAATTTCGGTCCATATAGCAGCATAAAACCTGTAAATGCGCCTGTGTGGGACTCGAACAAATGGCCACCGGTTAGTTATGTAGGTGCAAAACTATTGTATCTCAATTACAATCCATAACAGTGGTGTTTTCAATGAACAGCATACTTCTATGTACCTTTGTGTCTCTGACGGATATCTCTTAAATAAGTTGTTATTCTTACTCAGTAAATCATGCGTTGAAGATAAGTGGCACTTTCGACCAATACTGGCTAAGGTCACAAATCCGAACACTTTTTGAGGTTTTTCACAATTATTTTGGAGAGTTTTTGTTGTAGTAAGTTAATATTGCGTATGAAACATCTTTGGTTAATGTGATAACATCTGTCAAAGTACAGATTCATGATCTCATCAATTTTATGTCGAAAATCGTTCATTTTATAGACAGTAATTCACCCTTAAATTTATGCTATGGAGGGCACAAATACCGAACACTTGAAAAGCAAAAATACATGGTCAAACAATTATACTTAATAAGTATGCTAAATAAACACTTAGCTGCAAAGTGATTTATTGTTTCCGATGTTTTTTTAAAACATGAAATTCACATGTAAAGCGTGATTTCTATTTATAAGTATCTTGAATGTAGGTCAACATAACTGCAAAACCTAAAGATGCGCGTGCGCCCTCTGACGTCATTCCCCCGTGTGCTACATTTTGATCTTTAAGCGTATTAACATTGAATGGCAATTTTTGGAAAAATACTCAACAAGACCAGACGAAACTTCGCAAGAGTGACCAAGGCAAGCCTTTGTATTGATATAGATCATCGATTAATCGATCACGATATACAAACGCATGTTTTAGCTGGTGTTCGGGATTTGTGCCCAATCGTAACAACTCGGCCATCTCCGGCAAGCTTCGAGATAGACCTCGTTAATAGTAGTAAGGATATACGAAAGTGCGATGCGGCTGCCGGCGATTAACACCGTTTTCAATCCGCGTAAAGAAGGCCCATTGTAACAACAAGGAAATGGATTGTGTTAAATTAAATGTGCTTGTTTAAGAGAAAATATTTATTGCAACCTCGAAGAATGTTCGTTTTATGAATATTTAGATGTTTCCTTATAGTTGAAGCACTCTATTTCCTCTAGAAAAATCGTGAGCACACAGAAAATGTACTTGACAGTCATTGAAATGATCATACTGGGTGAGTACCTAAATCGGAACAGTACCTAAATATGGAACACCCGTTATAAAAGCGTTTTTTCCGATTGTGATCAGTTTATTTACAATTTTAATCAATATAGATGCTTGCCTTAGATACACGTTCCAAATAACACGATACTGCGGTAAGTATTTAAAATGCTCCTATCATTCAAAGTTGTTCATGTTCAAATGTCAATACATGGCACACGGGGGAATGACTTCATGCTTGCAACAATTACAGCATGTTGGTACAGTCTGTATTCTTTTACTTAAATCGTAAAAGTCTACTGACAAAAATGATAAAAAAAACAAGCTGGAAATAAAATAAATTATTAGTTTACTTAAAAAAATGTAGCAATAATTTTATAAGGAAACATAAAAATACATAACACATTAAAACTGTTCCATATTTAGGTACTCCAGGGACAAAAATGGCAGTCCTTGACTGTGCGGTTAATAAAGTACTTTTCATGCAGATTGGAAGTATCTTGAAAAATACCATTTATATCAACCAATTGGTCTGGAGTCCTAGTATGCTGATGGAAAATTTTGCAGTTATGATGCAAGTCTAACTAAAAATATTTCAAAAAAAGTGCCAAAAGTGTTCCAATTTAGGTACTCACCCAGTACGGTTCATGGCATGCATGGATCATTACATCGGATTAAATGCATGCATGAACTAAATGTCAATATTTTCTCAACAGTTATAGGAATACCCTATGAAATGTAAGTTTTAAGTCATACTTTGCCGTGTTATTTTTCACACCATGCCTTGCCATTAAAACAACATCACTATTCTGTAAAATCATTGATTGCCTTGTGCAGAGTTTTGTGGGTTGTGGTAGGATGGGTGTGAGCTTGGCACCCAGTCAGCTATACCAGCTGAAATCTATGCATGCCTTTACTTCAGCATTGTTGGGTTTGGGCTGCAGATTTATTTGTGTAAACAGTTCTGTGGGGTTGGGGTGGGGCGGTGACTATCCACGCAGTAAGCTCAATTGTTAGAGTACCAGTACAACGTTCATGTGGATATGCACCAGACAATTGTAACCACGCCCCCCCCCCCCCCCCCCAGGTCTGGGGAATAGTGGGGACTTTGACTTTCAATACAGCCAACCCTGGCTAAAATCCCCACCCTGCGCGGACGATCCAATGGCAAAATCCCTGCCAAATGCCCCCACACCCTAGGGACTCTAGGAAAGGTCCATTCCTCTCTATATTTTAAGCGAAGATAAAACCACCGCATTCACCCAGCACTATTCACCCGGACCTGGGGTGGGGGTGGGGGTTACAATTGACTGGTGCACTAAGTTGACAAATTAGGTTTTGCTCCCATTTTTACTTTCATTTCTGTGCCAAGCCCTTTTAAGTGCATTGAGTCTTTTGGGAGACTTCACAATATTTCTGGCGTTTAATCCCCATATATGGCTTTAAGTTGCCATACAAATTTAAGTCTTCATTATAAAAAATACTGTATGTCTCCACTTTAACCATAAACACACAATGAGAGGACTATTTAAAGCATTTCCATGTGCCAGAATTATAGATATTTCTTTGCATTTTATTTGTCTAAATGTATCACCGGTCTCTTTAGCAATATCCTTGTGCCTCTTTGAGTACTTGGCTTGACAGTTTGGTTTTAATTACATTGTTTTGAATGTTTTATTTGTACACAACAATGATGATGATGATGATGATGACACTATGCTATGCCAAAACCTCAACACATTTTCTTCAAACAAAAAAGGACAGTCATTCAGAATAACTTTTATTACATCATTTGAGAAAATAAACTCATACAATCAACGAAATAAACATGCATCTGTAAAATCACAAGTCATGTTATGTGTTCGTTAAATTTAACTTAATAAAGAAAATAAATTGTGGTTGCAGTAAGCAATGCGCATCACTTCTAATAAATATTCCAACAGACTGAAAAATAAATCAACACAAATGGAAAAACTGTTTGCAAGTCAGCTAGTATCTTATTTTATGCCTTATCAGATTGCTATGCAAGCTGGAAGCTTACAAAATCACTCTTAAGTCTGTTGCCTAAGTAGAAACAAGTACGGACATTCTTTTCCTGAGGTCAAGAGAAAGTATCTTGGAGGTCTTGAACTCACAACCTTGAATTTGAGGCTTATCCTCTAGACCACTTTCACCTTTCCACTTTTTAAAGAGCCCAGTTTACAATATGGCATTTGCAAGATGTGCCCTATTAACGGATTTTCTGAAGTCTAATTGAACTGAACAAAATAGTTCTCCTTTATTTGGTCTGCCGATGCCATCTGTTTCTGTTTTTGTAGTTATCTTCCCTCCATAATATAGGAAAACCACTTTAAGCGTAGATATATCCTTTACCATATTACCCTTTTAAAATATATGTTCGGATTTATTTAATAATCACGGACTAACAGATGACTTTTATCTCCAACTTCACATCAGTATGTAAGTCATCAAATATTTGAGATGTTCCACTGAACGCTTTGTTTCCATCTTGCACTCATTTTTCCAAGGTATGCATTGCAGTTGTGTTAGATGATTTCCATGCATTGCAGGTCAATCCTCATACAATGGCATTTTTGATTACATTCGGATTCCAGTGCCTGAAATAGAAAACAGAAAATACAACAATAATAGAAATTATTTTAAAAGCCGGTACAACAACAGAAAAGTATTCACAAAACATTAAGTGCAACACCAATTTAAAGCTGCATCCTCACAGTTTTACTGTTCTGACACCTTTTTATTTTTATCTTTAAACGAGCCAATTGGCAATTATTGTGCAAATGTATAGAAACCAGTGATATTAGACTGCTGGCATAATATCAGATCACAGTCTTTCAATGAGTTTCATATACAAGTTTGAAAATTTGGTAAAAATTCCTCCAACTAGTCATATAAGGTCACACATAATAGAACAGATTTCAATTGTTTGGAAAATATTTTTTTGCTATTGCTTTAAGCCATATAATTAATTATATGTGTAAATTTAATTTAATTACTCCTTTGGGCTTTTGAAGAATGACCAAGAAGAACTGCCAATCTGTGAGAGAGCAGCTTTTAGCTCTGGACTACTGGTAAATTAAAAAATATGAAATGAAATTGTTATCATGTTTAAATTCATCTACAATGTTGATATTTTAATACTGTCAATCCTTGTTGGCTAATTGTACAAACATGCAGGTACTTTTGGGCTTAAACCAATAGGATACTTGACTGTTAAATTATTGTCCAAATTTTGAAAATAGCACAACCATTACCTCATCTGCCTTTTTTCATTATAAGAAGCCGGGAATCAGAGTCAGCTATACCCCTGGTACCATACTCTTCTCTGAAAATGACAATAAGATTAAAATTTAAATGTCTGCATTTCATTTGCACAGTAAAAATGTCAGCATTTTTCAATGTTTCTGCATCACCACAACGGGTGGATATCATAGAATTTAGTCTTGAAAGAAATGTGTGCTGGTTTATGCGTTCAAACTCATTTTAATAAACCAACAGAATGAAGATCTAATTTATTTAGAGAACTATATTAGTGAGCAGGCCGAGGCATTCATTTGTGCCATTACATTAAGTTGTTCGATACCAACACTCACGGACATATAAACCATACATCCTTGGTTAAAAGAATGTAAATTTTAATTATAATAATTAAAATTAAAGTTAATGATATGAAATGTATGAGATAAATACACTGAGAAAGAAAGTCTAACCTATTATCAATCTAAGTAAAGTCAGATTCAGACTTATTTGTTATTAAAAAAAATCAAATAGAGTATTTGTTTTCTTATTTTTTGCCACTGATCACTGGAGCTTCAAAATTGTTATTTATTATATTAGAAGCTGTCAAATAAAGAAGACTTTACCTCACCCACTAAGAATTAATGACATTTCCAATTAGTTTCTCATTACTAGTTCTTTTAAAACTATTTTTATATTTTATTAAAATACAATAAGTATAAAAATAACACTTACACACAAATAAGTGGTAAAAGTTTGCTCCTCATTCTGTCTTTGGACTAACATATCTCTTGGTTGTTTGAACATCTTCTTGGTCGGCCATGATGGACTATTTTCCTACGACCCGTATTATATCCGAGGCCATATCTTGATACTAGCCGAGGAGTTCCGATTGGATTTGTGCCCTGTTCGGAAATGTGACGTCAACCAGTACAGTCACACGTCACTGATAAAATATAAAAGCGTAAATTTTTGTTTCGTTTGAGAAATATATATATCCTGACTTATTTGTATTGTTCAATGACAAATTCTTTTTCATATTGGTTTTTCTGAATGAATGTAAGACCTTAAAATGGTCGTGAGATAAATAGAGTTTAAACATAACAGGACTTGGTACGGAATTCGACGGAGATATTATCACGCTTACAAACTATGCAAAACCGAGTAAGTTTGATAACTATTCTACTAATATTTTATGATAACCCAAATCTACACTTATGGCATGTTTTCATCCAAGATGTGAATAATGGCATGTGTGTTAACCATTGAATAATGCAAAGTAAGTGTTCTACACTATTATGGTTTACCTTTATTTTTTATCACCCATTATGTTTAAATGACAATTATAATATCCTTTATGCAATTCTTCATTACTATTACAATCATCATTCATCATCATCATCATCATCATCATCATCATCATCATCATCATCATCATCATTATTATCATTATTATCATTATTATCATTATTATCATTATTATCATCACTATTATCATCATTATTATTATTATTATTATTTATTATTATTATTATTATTATTATTATTATTATTATTATTATTATTACATCGTTTTAATCTATCGCACTAGAACAGTACAAGATTTACCAACTAACATTATTTTTTTGACAAAGCCGAAGGAATCATTTGTTCACCGATTGTATTAGTAGGTTTAGAAAAGTATAAAACAACATAATATATTCCTTGAACGTATTATTTATGACCAAAATAGTTTCAAATTATTGAAATTATTGTTAAAATACGTGCTGTGTCTTTGTGTTTTTTTTGTATTTATTGGCCATGTTGTGCGTTTCACTGCAAAATCAAAAACTATAATGAACGCTAAATTATTCATTTGATAACGAAAATTGAAATTGTTTTTATATGAATTTCGCTGCTGACAATCACGCACAGTATTACTGAAACCAGATTTGTGATGTTTTGTACCTGGTACGTCTATTCTCGCTATATAACCGTTGCTGGACGTGCCATATCTGTTAATACATTTTTGTTAGTTTGTATATTATTAATAACAATAATCGAATATCCCCAATGTTATTAATAATATACAAACTAACAAAAATGTATTAACAGATATGGCACGTTGGGGATATTCGATTATTGCAGTCAAAGATCGTATTTTGTTTCACGAGCGCCATAAACAATATTGTTAGTGTTTGTATGATCAAAAGTTAAATAAAATCCGATCTTAGACTGAAATCAACAAAAGTTATGCCCCTTCATACGTTATTTTCGGAGATTTATTCGTATCTAATTATGGTTTCTTTCTCTAAAGACTCCCTTTGTGCATATTCTTTTGCTTCCCGTAGAACAGTTTAGACTGCTAGCTTCACATCCATATTCCTACGCCGGCATGCGGAGAAATAGTTCCCCATGATTATTTTTTTACTTGCGTTTCAATGCAAATATTCTATAAACACTTTGATTACTTTGCGCTACAAAGAATAACAGTAAATTGCACGAAACAAATTAAATTTAACAACTCACGAATACTTTGACCAAATTACACCGGACGCCATTTATGAAAGGAATATTTGAATGGTAAAGCATAAACCATGGGTTAAAACATGTTTGCAAGTTTTCGAGTTTGTTTCATGACACATGTGTATGTCGGAGATCATTTTGTATCGCGAAGGCCACGCTTCATTGATCTAGTGGAACTGAAGTATTTCAGTTCATTATTATTTTAATGTGGGATATTTTAATTTATTAATAAGTTCATTGACTTCACTGGGAAGTTGGTATGACAACGTTGGACGGATACTAAATTGATGAATTTGGCATCAAATTTATGAGCAAACCTCGAAGTGTTGTTCGTATGTTTCAAAAAGTAAAATTGAAATGGAATGTACGAGCACTTGTTTTCGTTTTTGTAATGTTTTTTTTTGTGCGAATTCAAATGTTCTAGCATACAGATTCCAGAAAACATTTTGAATATAAATTAAATTATAAGATTTTTTTTCCATTTCTTTTATCAATTTTTTTTTATATATCAACTTTTTACTTTTGATATATGAATTTGCTGTGTCAAAGTGAAGTAATTTCATGTTTAACATTAGAAGTGGCGTCATAGTATGTTATGATAGGAACGCCAATAAACTTAAGTTTGAAAAAATTAATGAAGACAAACATTCTTCAACAACTGATCCAAGAATATCTTTAGAAAAACTAAACGAGAACAAGATGCGGGGAAAAATAAAACAGAATAAAATGAGACAATTCTATAGGGAGTTTCGTAGTTTTTTTATGATCATATGTCATTTAAGTTCGTTGACTTTTAAATTGTCATTTAGGAGTGCATTGTGTTTGTTATAAAGCTCCAGACGTATGACCTATATTTATGTGTTTCATGAAGAATATGATTTCAAAAGCATAATTAAATTAATAAGACTACTAACATTCGTAAAAGAATACATTCTACACTCTCACAAAACGAGAAAAGCACCAGCTTACAAACATATAAGTATTTGATTACTATCATTTTAAGCTACAAATTATTACACATACATGCTCACATTCAGGCATAAATACACACATATATTAATACAATCAAAATGCTACTGTATGTAACAGTCAAACCAATCAAGAGACAGCGGCAGCAAGTACATCGTTTCGTTTGGACATGACAAAAATAATTTCGCTGATAGGTTCCTGATAGCTCTTATATTATTACTAGATAGGTAGATACAATTTTTTCATCGTGTGAAGTGATCTGTTTATGTTATACTTATTTCTCAGGTCCACATATAAAGGGCAAATGCATAAAAAGTCATATTCTGACTCAACCATATTGATAGTACATAGTTTATATTTTCTATACTCTCTAATAGTGTTTGTTTTCCAGTTTCAATCTCTAAGGAATTGGCACTCAGTCTGAATCTTGATAAAGCCATTCCATAATTTGCCTTATCAAAAGTATCAATATATATTTCAAATTTAAGTTTCGTTTTTAATCTTTACGTATATTCTAATTTGCTCTGTGAATTCACAATATCAAACCATATTTGAACATACTGATCACGTCGCTGTTGTTTGGGCATGGGACCACTATCTTAATTAACTGTTCTTTTATCAATACTTGTTTTATTTTTTTCATCGACTTGAACGCTGCTTTGCATTCACGTTCTGTTAGTAACCCTTCGCGTCTTGCTTTATCTTCAACACATACTTTGGCAATTGGTGTGGAGAAAAAAAAAATTTGTCAGTATGTATTTCATTTTCGTATTTTATATAAGTATTTCACTTTTTGTAAAACGTTCTTTTAATATTTTGGAAAATTAAGTTATAATTTTGTTGTCAAATTTAAATTCATGCATTGTTTTCATTTCCCCATGCCGTTTTTTAAGACCTTTTTCCCTATGTTCTACATGCAATGCTTTTGTTCTTAATAACATTCACTTCGTTTTTTCGTTTCTCCTTTGTTCAATTCGCCCTTAAGTCTTGAAACGTTTTCCATGATTTCATTATTTTCATTATCAAAATGCAGATTGTATTTTTCATTCACGTCATGTGAAGCATGCCTGAAAAATTACAAATTCTAAAGTATATGATTAAACAAATAAATACTCGAATGTATACGGCATGATTCACAAGAATATACAAGCATACGTAACAATCACATATGTAACTTAGATAATATGCATGTTCTCTTTAAGCATTTCTGGTAAGCAGTTTGATTAAAATTGAAACGTTAACATAAAAAACACCGTATTTTTTTGTCTCAATGCAAACATAGTTCCATTCAATTTAGAAACAATATTTGTGTCAAGGCTGGATACTGTTTCACAATTGTCTGAGTTGAATGGTTTCTTAAATAACATACTGCCTATATCAAGACATTATCTCGGTGATTAAAAAAAAATCTCAATTTACCTTTCGTAATTCTATTATGCAACTTTACCCGTAGGAATTCTATTTGTATTAACTAGGCGCGTACCTGAAGCATTTTAATGTGTTTGTAATTTAGAGTGGGAGGCGGATGGGTGTCGCCTGCTGGCCTGAGTGTACTGGAGTATGACTAGGAACGCCCCTGTTTATCATAGACGGATTACCTAAAACTAACACTGTTAAACAACTTTGTAATGTATGTCTCTAACACGTTTTGCTCATGCTGTAGAGTTAGGTAATCTCTCTTAATCTATATAAAGTATTACATGCACTGTTCTTACTTACTTGATATTTTAGCATTGTAAAATTCTCAACCAATACTTGATCACGTTTAAGACTTTTCTAGTGTTTAATGATGTTTTTCCTAGTTCTTCATAAATTAAAATATCTACATGAAATTATTCTGAGCAAAACTCAACTCTTCACAACTATTAATTCAAACAGGAAATATAAGTCTGTCAAACAACGAGAAGTAATGACCAATCGATATACCAGGATATTATAATTTAGCCTGACTTAAGCTTATGAACAAAATTCGTAGGATTTTTTGGAACAAAACAAAATACAAGCGTCGCATCGCGATATTTCCTCGTTTGTACGAGCGTATAAATGTGACGTAATACGTTAAAAAACGTTATAGTTAAGATATAATTAAGATTTAATTAAATGGATATGTGTCTACATACTGTATGTTTATGTAGGGCATATTTGATTGTCATTTGAATATGGAAGTGGTTGACAGCCGACCTGGTACAAATGTACAAAATGGTCATGTTAATTATAAAAACGTGTATTCCGTGGGTTGTAAAGCTGTCATATTTATACAAAAAGTAGTACTTAAGAGAGATGATTTTGTATGTAAAAACGGTTTGGTTAGAGAAGGCAAGAAAGCGGCCTTGGGTCCTTAATGGACAGCAGTTAGGATGCGGGATTACCTTAAATGTCATGCTGTATTTAGAACTTATTATTATACTTAGAAAGAACGTGGAACAATAAAGAACTGACATTCGAACGGTTGTTGTTTAATAACTTAAAGACTTCCAACAAGTTAAGTGAACAGTAGCATTACGTGACATAAAATCCAAAAAACATCGAGCGTATCCCAAATCACATACTTTAACGTTTAGATTGATGTCGTACGGAATTATCAAAACACGGTGTACATAAAATCATCATATACGACAGTGACATATAAGACAACATCGAATAATGCTAGAGTCACAGATGTTGTGTGTGCCTATTAATTGAATTGCATCTTATGTTTTGTACACAGCATTTTTTCTACCATTGAATATTTGTTTTTTTACAGCTCAACGATATGACAGAATATCACGCAAAGTTATCGGTTTCTTTAAATAATAAGCACTTTCTAATGCTATTTTATTAGAAACCAACATCTAGACCCTCTGTGCACAGAAACAGTTATGTATTCCTCCCAACCATTGTCAAAACCTCCATAGAAGTCTGCCCTAGGTATATGTTTAAAGCACATACTACTCGGAGTTGACAATGTGTCAGCCAATGAGGCTGAATTCTTACATGACCTGAAGTTAAATCATAATGATAAAGAAGGGCTCGTTCGCTACGCTCATTCCAACCATTCTTAATCATTAAGATTTTACTTCATGTCATCTAACTTTTATTTATATATTTTTTATTATCTTTATATAAGCAACAACATACTTCACAGTCAATGATGTTTTGCCACCAATAAAGGTCGCCATAATTTCTTCTCAATTGATCAGCTTTAATACAAAAACACATCTAAGTCGTCGTTGAAGTCTACAAATATCAGATTACACTTCATAGACATGTTTTGATTAAATTGAAAATGATTTATTTCTATATTAATGTTTAAAATTATAACTTAATTTAATACATAATCCAAATATTGACAATAACTTTTTCATTTCTCCATCAATTTCCACAAAATGTCCATGTTTTTTAAATAAAGACTTTAATTCATATTCCAATAGTTTTGAGTAAATCAACGATTCTATACCACTTAAAACATTTTAAGAAACCATCATAAGAATACATTTAACATACAAAATGTAACTTACTTTTATCAGCATTGCTATGGCCTTGATGTTGTCATTGATGTTACTAGGCTCATTACTTGTATAGCTTTGTCTTAATGGCAAGTACACGTTCGTGCGTCCGTGTCTCAATGTAATCGATGTGACTATTATAGGACACCAGTGGATGCCGACATCAGCTTGTTTACATTCAAAATACCGGCGACATTGTTAATGCCATTTTTGCGCCCAAGTGAAAACAGGCGTTAGCCCAAGTGAGAATTACAGGCAATTTGTAATTATATTAAAAAAAACAGCTGTTTGACTTGTTTTGCAAGTAACCGGCAGGTCCTGAGACATATCACCAGCCCATGCGGGTATGCTTCGAATTTGTTTGAATGAAATTGGCCACAATGTTAGGTTATACGCAGTCTAATGGTTGCTTTGGGCACTGTGATTATTATGTTGTTATTTTTCAGGTTCACGTGTGTGTGTCAGTGGTTTTGGTTTTGTACTGCATGGAGGTGTGCAATTCCCAGTTTCAACCCAATGCTCGATCAAGGAATAGAGCCACAGGTAAACACACTCTCAACTGTATCTTCTAATAGTTTATCAAGTTAATCTTGCACAGTGTCAATGTGGATTTGTTATAATTTAACTAGTCGTAGACGTATACATGATTCGTGCTACTTGATTAGCTTGAAAAACAGAAAGAAAGCACGCACCGCCATGTTCTTGTTAATTGAAGCTTTAAACAAAATGTTTTGTTTTAACAACAATGGAGATTGGCCAGAAATGCTTTTTAATTATTTAGTATTATAAATCTTATTCATACGATCGATAACGTTGCCATGTTGGTTTAATGCAGGTAATACTCTGCAGACCAGCCGTCTTTACCTTATGAATGAACGGGATCGAACGAGGAGCCATGGACAAGGAAACACCAGAAGCTATTCTGGTAATAGGACAGCAAATGGCTACACCAATGAGGACTTCCCCAACCCTAGCGACTGGACATGCGTGTCGCAAATGAGATGGAGGGATCTTGGTGATCTGCATTATCCAAGATTCATCCGAGAAGCCGTGTGCCTCGCTTCTAACTGCTTCAATGGTTTCTACAGTTGTAGGCCAGCGTCGTACAGCCTTAGTGTCCTCACATACAGACAGGGGCGGCCAGTAACACAAGAAGAGGCCATTTTGCCGTCGACATTACGATCAACTTGGATGTTTGACAGTGTTGATATAACTGTAGGATGTGAATGTGTTCCTTGATCGGTCGTCGAAATACTAATAAACAGATGAAAAACTTCATGATAAGGTTACAAATTAGGGTACAAATGATGTTTTAAGTTTCACATTGGCATAATCAACCTCCTTAAAGCATCCGTGGAATGTTATAGTTACTCAAATGAAGCATTTTTTAAATATGAACTTATTCTGTTTGACATCAAAATGATAGGTTCAAATTATTGAAACTACTTTTACAAATTGAAATATAATCATATTAAGAGTATTAATTTTAACTAAATTATCACTGTATCTTTCAAATGTTCAAACTTTGCCAAATAATTTGCACATATGATCATTTAAAATGATCGGAGAGTGAAAACAATTATCGTTCGATCAATGATTAATCAACAAAGATTGGAACATTAACAGATTTTATTAATACATATATATCTTTATTATTTTCAATATTCCAAGCTTTCCATTTAAACGCAAATTATTTGTTGTATGGAGCTGTGAGCTTACTTGCATGGCTGTTTTGGATGAGGAGCTTTTCTATTATTGCTCTCGGGTTCACAGTTTAAACCATACTTAAATCTATATTAAATATCGATAGCTCGGTATAACAAGTTGATTTGCCGCTAGGACAAATATTGTTTTACCTATTAGAGATAATAAATATATTAAAACTTGTTTGATGAAGTTGTTTCACTCGCAGGCGCCTGCACTAGAATGAATACAACCCACCAGTTTGCTGCACCTATACTCAAGATATCACGTGACCACATTGGACAACCCTATTCAGTTAGACTAGTTCATTTGAACGTTATGTGGCTATCGTCACTTTCCGTACGAAGATCGCCTATTTATTTAAATATTTCACAATTTAAGAAAATAAAGTTATTAATATAAAAAAGTTGAGTGCATATCAAAGACATAAGAAATTTAAAAAATGATTGTTTATGAATACTTGAAATATTTCCTATATCCTCCAATTTTTTTCATCCTCGTACACTTGAGTGCTGATGCTGATTTATTTAAGATTTATCACTATCAAACCTCTGATAAATGAGAATGAATCTTTTAAAACTTAAAAACAGCGGTTTTCTATCTAACTATTAATAACGAAAGTGAGAGTTACAATATTAGAAACCTATGCCTCTAGTACTGTTAACGCAGCAGGAAAGAGTTTAACGACATATCGCTCGGCTCAATTTCGCTACAATCACAAATGCCCTTGAAAACAATCAAAGGGAAAGTGGTTAAATTCATAAAAAAACTAAGTGAAATATCAAGGGTAGGTAAACTCTGCAGTTTCTCTTTTTAATTATGTGCAAATCCTGTGTACTTTAGAAAGAAACAGGATTTAAATATTCTTTTTATATCCAGATAAATCGAATATATTGATTCAGTTGTCCGAGCTTACTTTTGATAAAATTTGAAATGTACAACATTTGGTTTCAATTGGAATTATAATGTTAACGATCAAACCTTCATTTTTGCACAATATTATCTTCAAAGGTAAAATGACAGCAGTTCCAATGTTTACTATAAGTGTTGAGCATGGGGGTTCGACGTCACTTCAGCGTTCAGGGTCTTTAACAAATGAGAGGCCAACAATTGAAACTTTTTAACGCGGAATGTGCTGATAGTATGATATGTAAAGCTTCCAATAACGTTTGATTGAATTCAAGTGGATAGTTGCTGATAATTACCCTCAAACACTTATATCACACTAAATAGAAATAGAGAGTCAATAATTTGTGAAAAAACAGCCATTCGAAACGTGCTGATAATAAGCGCATATGTTGTAAGTAAACATGAACAATGGGTTGGATAGTCAATGTTTCAAGAAATTAAAAGGGTTATAACTCTGTTAAACTCAGAGAGCAGGTACGCGGAACGTGTTGATGATAAGCACAGGCCCACTTGTGAGTAAACCTTTTCAAAACGTTCCATTATATTAAAGCCAGTGGTTTCTGAGAATTAGCCCGGACATGAATGGACAGATATCACTAGGTACAATAAAAAAGGAGACTTACGCTGTGTCTCATTGTCTTGGTACCGAAAGCTAATTATAAAACGCGCATCATCTTATAAGCGTTAGCCTGTCATAAAGTTCCATTGAATTCATGCCGTCAGTTGCTGATAAAAATACGCCGGACACTTATAGTTGGTCGGCCTTGTCTTTTAGCAAACTATTTAGAAATTAAAGGGCTATGACTCTGTGTAAAAGCCGCTACGTGGAACGTGCTGGCCATATGCAAATCATCTCTTGTTAGTGAAGATCACTATAAAGTGTCATCGAATACAAGGCTTTGGTTACTGTGAAACAGTCCGGACACGAATAATGGGAATGATCATCTCGCGGACGCACGGATGAATTGGCGATTATGTCATACCCTTTTTCGGGGAGCATAAAATACAAATATACTTTTCGTAGAAGCAATCACAACAAAGCCACAGGTCAACAACTTTCACAGACACGTACCTAGGCACTTAAAGGCACTGGACACCAGATGGGCCGAAACTCGGCAAATACAGTATTTCCTCCATACAAGCATAGAATTGTCATTGCAAACTAGTATGATGCTGATAATACATCGTTTTTCATAATTAAAAGAATAATCGCGACAATTATGTCGCTGTCTCAGCTAAGTTTCCCCGTTTAAAAATATCATTTCCCAGTTTAAAAAAGCGCGGAATGGTTTTTCCGAACACCTTGCAAGTCATGTGCTCGTTTCACACACTAAATCCATAACAACCCAAAGCGGTCGCCACCCAATGGACTTATACCAGAACGTCAATGGTTACTTTTAAAGACAGATGTTTCTCTCTTATTTGAAACAAAGAAATTATTATTGTTTAGATTTTTTTTCTTATTCGGGTCGTTAAGATGATAAAAAAATGTAAAGATGTTAATAACCTTCAAACTACAATGCTGATCATATATTTAAAAAATAATGCTTCGCACAGCGATAACATTGCATAGTTATGACATGTTCCATCTTTTAGCCAATTTATATGAACACAATGAATTGTTATTGATTGAGTGTCTCTGGACGAGTCAATAAAGTAATGTTAATTGAAGTAAGGCAAAATTTAGTCAGTTTGAAATATCTGCTATGTAAATTCAGTCTAATTTAACTTTCTACGGTACAAAACATTTAGTCTAAAACTGAAGTGTGCTCCAAAATCGTTTTCCAGTATGCCTTTTAAGACCGACTGACCAACCAACCAACCAACCAACCAACCAACCAACCAACCAACCAACCAACCAACCAACCAACCAACCAACCAACCAAATGTTGAAATGACTTCAATATACCCTCTACGAATTTTGCAAGGGTATGGTAACGTAATAAAACCCTAATGACAATAATATGCCTCTGACACATTTTGCCCATGATTTACATTAAGGTTGTGTCGCTGAATCTCTATTATATACACTGTTTTCACATACTTGATATCATAACATTGTAAAATTCTCAACCAATACTTCATCACGTTTAAGACTCTTAGTTTGTAATAATGATCTAGCTCGTTTTAAATAAAATTGTTCTGAGCAAAAAGTAAAAAGTAACTTTTTATGCTATCGTGTAAACCCCAAACATCACAACCATAAATTAAAAGAGTATTTATTAGTATATACTAGTCAAACAACGGCAAAAATGACTTATTGATATACCAGGATATTTAACTTATGTCTGACTCAAGAAGTAATTTCTAAACCTAAGAAAGCAAAACTATTCACAATTTCTTACACTTGCCCGTGATACAAAAATCTTCAATTTCATTGTTGTTTAACTAATATTAAACTAAGTTTCTATCTATTACAGTGATATTATAACTACAGTCTATTTTTTGTAAGATACAAAATAAGATACCGATAGAATAACTTTATCATCAGCATACACTACGAGAAACATTTCAACATATCTAATTCAACACCCTCAAAGCCATTCAGCATTAACTGTTCTTCTGTATCATTTCGATACATACAACATAAAAAAGCTGACGGCGATTCATTCTGTCTAATTTAGGATATATTTTGTGACATATGAGACTAACAAACGTTGGTTAACCATTGTTCAGACGGTAAATCGACACCAAAAGAATTGGAATCATTTTTCTTTCCATATACAGAGAAAGATATGCTGCAAAAAAGACAACGGCAATGATAAGGTCAAATAAATCGTTATATCACGCCTCCAACATAAATCACGCAACGTCATTGGTCCAGGACTGGTCACGCGCTGACCCCATATTTTTCCATATTAGGTCACCAAATTTATATGATACCAAAATGGCGTCTATTTTCCGATTCCGACGAATAAATGAAACATTTAAACATGTTAACAGGTTGTCGACGTGATATATGCGTTACGGGGTTAGTAGGTGACCCGATATGGGATATGCGGAAACAATATTGGTTTTTAATATGATATGGTTTCCTATGCCCCATATATCCCATTTCGGGTCACCTTCTAACCCCGTAACTTATAATACTTATCCAATGAAACAACTGGTTTAGAGACAAACCTTGTCAAAGTATCAGAGAGACCTTGAAAAAAACCTATCCTTATTGCTGAGCATTGCTATTTATCATATTTTAATTGGGTCGTATATATATCTTCGTTGATTATCTGATTCAATACTCATATTTCATATTTCATGTATAATTAACTGAAATAAAAACAAATGCATAACAAGAAAACATTAAATCACTATTGTTTTATGCGGCACCACAAAGAAACAGACTGTTTGGTTCCTTGCTTGTTCCTATTTGACATATTACGTATAGTATAACGAACGCAGTGTCGTGACGAGCGCTCTCATTTATTTTTTATGCATGGACTTACAGGACTGCTCGTTATTCGATGACGGTGATGACATGTGATATGTAAATGAATTGATGAATTTTAGACGTGCGCAGTAGAGGGTATAATTAAAGTTCCCCAAGGTTGTGAGAGGACAACGGATCTCATTGTAACTGAAACTGACCATCTCTATTGTCGTAAGTACAGATCATTTAATATTTATACTAATTAATCAGTTAGACTTAAAAGCAAACTAATCTCTGATTAACATTATTCGCTTGTTTAGCAAATTTTGTTTCATTGATAATCGATGATTTAATCTTAATGTACTGGCACCATTGAACATGTACAATTTTCCCCCAGAAATAATAATGATTTGGTGCTATGCCCACTAAGAGCTTTCATATGTACATAATTCTTGACAAGTCTAAACTGTCATTTAGTTTCAATGACGTTTAGATCAAATGGCTGGTTTAAGAATAATCTTAACTAGTTTTCGCGTACCTAACAGGACCAATTATCGGCCATTGATTTTCACATACATGAGCGAAGTACAAACGTTGTAATAACATTACTCCAAACAGTTCAAAGAACAAAACAAAATACTAGCGTCGCATCGCGATATTTCTTCGTTTGTACGAGCGTATAAAATCCAAAAAAAACATCCAGCCTATCCGAAATCACATAATTCAACGTTTAGATTGATGTCGGTCGGAATCATCAAAACACGGTGTACATAAAATCATCATATACGACAGTGACATATAAGACAACATTGAATAATGCTAGAGTCACAGGTGTTTTGTGTGCCTATTGGATTGCATCTTATGTTTTGTACACAGCTTTTTTCTACCATTGAATGTTTTTTTAAAGCTCAAAGATATGACAGAATATCAACCAAAGTATTCGGTTTCTTAAAATAATAAGCACTTTCTAATGCTTTTTTATCTGGGCACAGAAACAGGTATCTATTCCACCCAACCATTGTCAAAACCTCTATAGAAGTCTGCCCTAGGTATATGTTTTAGGCACAATATATTCGGAGTTGACAATGTGTCAGCCAATGAGGTTGAATTCTATGTCACTAACATACCTGAATTTAAATCATAATGATAAAGAAGGGCTCGTTCGCTACGCTCATTCCAACAATTCTTAATCTTTTAGATTTTACTTCATGTCATCAAACTTTTACTTATATATTTTTATTATCTTTATATAAGCAACAACATACTTCACAGTCAATGATGTTTTGCCATTAATAAAGGTCGCCAAATTTCCTTCTCAATTGATCAGCTTTAATACAAAAACACATCAACGTCGTCGTTGAAGTCTACAAATATCAGATTAGAAGTGTTTTGATTTATTTGAAAATGATTTATTTCTATTTTAATGTTTAAAATTATAACTTAATTACATAATCCAAATATTATCCAATATCTTTTTTCATTACTCCACCAAATTCCACAAACTATTTATGTTTTAAGATAAAGGCTTAAATTACATATTCCAATAGTTTTGAGTAAAGTTGCGCAACAATTCTATAACATTTAAAACATAACATTTAAGAAACCATCGTAAGAATACGTATAAGATACAAAATGTAACTTACTTTTATCAGCATGTCTATGGCCTTGATGTTGTCATTGATGTTACTAGGCTCATTACTTGTATAGCTTTGTCTTAATGGCAAGTACACGTTCGTGCGTCCGTGTCTCAATGTAATCGATGTGACTATTATATGACACCAGTGGATGCCGACATCAGCTTGTTTACATTCAAAATACCGGCGACATTGTTAATGCCATTTTTGCGCCCAAGTGAAAACAGGCGCCAGCCTGAGTGAGAATTACAGGCAATGTCGTAATTATATCTAAAAAAAAATCAGCTGTTTGACTTGTTTTGCAAGTGACCGGCAGGACCATAGCCATATGACCGACCAACGCGCGTTTACTTCGAGTTTGTATGAATGAAATTTGCCACAATGTTAGGCTGTACGCAGTCTAATGGTTGCCTTTGACACTATGTTTATTATGTTATTACTTTTCAGGTTCACGTTTGTGTGTCCGTGGTTTTGGTTTGTATTTTATGGTGGTGTGTAATTCCCAGTTTCAACCCAATGCTCGATCAAGGAATAGAGCCACAGGTATACACACTCTCAACTGTATCTTTTAATAGTTTATCAAGTTCATCTTGTTCAGTGACCATGTGGATTTGTTATAATTCAACTAGTAGTAGACTTATACATGACCCATGCTACTTGATTAGCTTGAAATACAGAAGGAACACAGCCGCAGTTTTGTTCTTAATAGTTAAAGATTTAAAGAAGATCAATTTCTAAATGTTTTGTTTTAACAACAATTGAAATGTGCCAGAAATACATTTGACTATATTTGATATTATGAATCTTATTGATATTATCGATAACGTTCCCCTTGGTTTAATGCAAGTAATACCCAGCAGACCAGCCGTGTTTACCTTATGAATGAACGGGATCGGACGAGGAGCCATGGACAAGGAAACACCAGAAGCTAGTCTGGTAATAGAACAGCAAATGGCTACATAAATGAGGACTTTCCCAACCCGAGCGACTGGACATGCGTGTCTCAAATGAGATGGAGGGATCTTGGTGATCTGCATTATCAAAGGTTCACCCGAGAAGCAGTGTGCCATTACCATCAACTTGGAAGTTTGACAGTGTTGATATAGTTGTTGGATGTGAATGTTTTCCTTGATCGATCCTCGTTTGTAAGCTATGTTGCGAATGGTGTTTTCAAGTTTGCATTGGCATTATAAACTTATTAAAGCATTCGTGAATTGTTATAGTTACTCAAACGAAGCTATTTTAAATTAAATTATTGTGTCTACCATCAAAATGAACAATTGGTTGAAGGTACTGAAACTGCTTTTAAAAATTATAATATCCGTTCGAATACCGCTACCTCGGCGCGCTACCGTAACCGCCTTATGCAGACCAATTGTTCAAGGGTGCTGGTTACCGCTACTGTTTTACTGTAAGACTACTGTAGATGACTGCTACGTCCCGAAATAATAGGTACATCCATTTGCACAAATGCAAAATGCACATTTTCCACAAATTTGTGGTACGTTTGCCATTAAAATAAGAAGGATTTTGATTTTGAAAACCAGCATAAGTACGCTATGGTACTTTGCCTTAGAAACAGTTACTACACTGCGGAATTTCTTTCCAATATAATAACCATGCAAACTAAAGCAACTGTATTTCTTTAAAAATCATCATTTAATATTATTCGGTTCTGGTGTTTTTATACTTGTGTTAATAAAAGGTCATGCTTATGTTTTTCAAATTTAAGAAAAACAAAATTGCTCAGTGGTATAACTGTGAGATTATTATTTGTTTTATGGACCTTTGTGTTAACTTTGATAAGTTGAACATTTCATGGTTGAATTAAACTATATTCAGTCACTTAAGTGTACTTTGGTAGCGCTCTCGAATCTAATAGTATGCAAAACTACGCAGCGGTATTTTCGGTATAAACATAATACGTACCTGCATAACACAACTCTGGAAAAATTTCATAAGCGAATGAAGTTCATTTAACGCTAGTTACGCTTCCTTAAGCTTTTGAAATGTTAGCTATAAGGTTCTTATAAACCCAACCGGACATCTTTTACCTGATTGCTATAAAATTATCATGGATAATATAGTGACTGCAAATATATCAACAGAACAATCATTACCAAATAGCTGCACAGTTGCCATGGAATTCACTGCAATAAAAATACCAACCAGACAAATATCACAAGGTAACACAAGGTTGCTATAAAGGTAACATTTTAGCCACGGTGATCCATCTTATTAAAGCTGTTTGGAAAAGCAGCATACATCAATACAATCTGTTGATGAAACAATGATCAAATGTCAGGGTCACCATTCAAGAATCGTTGGTGCTCCTAAGAAGACCGAAAAAAGAGGATTTGATTTTTTTGTCTGTTCTGATGCTGTCACGGGGCATCTCTGGAATTTTTACTCTAGCATTTGTAGAGAACTAAAGAGAAGACACCACACGACGAGATCATGTTGTATTTGCCGACATGTTTAAAACATCAGTTCCCCTTGCTCTTGGCAAATCTACACAATGGTGTGGCGAATTTGATATCGGGAGGAAATATGACATGACTCGAAAGACCTCTGAAGGGAAGCTTGTGTCCACTGCATAGGAATACACATGCGTGAAACCCACTACATATTCCAATCCTATAGAAAATAGCCGACAGAACATGGATTCGAGTTATTGTTGAATTACATTACATGGGTGTTGTGGGCAATCGTGACCATCTCAAAATCAATTACAGTGTACAAACGCAGAGCGTTCGTTGGTGGACCTTTGTTGTGTGGTTTGCCGTGGACATCTCGCTAGTGAACAATTTCATTGTGTAAACGGCAGTCAATCCTCGGGCTACCCATAAACTGTTGCAGCGAATGGTTATACTTCTTTTGACAGTAAATTACAAACATGCTGCAGAATGTTAAGTCGTAACCATTATCACGTGAAATAACATATTGGTTGTTGCACGTACTACCAAAATGAAAAGAAGAACACCATCTTTTAAAATCAACCAGCTGTTAAACGTTGTATGTATCTATTTTAGTTTGCAGAACAAATAATCGGCGGGTATAACACTCGTTTAAGAAAATCCAGACAAACAAGCGCCATTGCTGAACTTGACCGAGAGCCTGTTGCCTCTTTGGCTATGTGCAGTGCAAGAAGTTTTGATAAGAATAGTATAAGAGAATCATTTTGAAAATGAAAACAATGCTGAACAGTTTCTATCATTCACTGTTCATAAATAAAAGTATAATGAAATTGTTTAGGGAATGTTTTCTTCCGTATCATGACATTGCCTCTAGAATAGGCCGAATGAAGATCAAGTCCACCAAGACTTTGGCTCCAGTAACACCGAGGAAAGAAAAAAAGTATGTAAAAAAATCAATAATGTATGTATTTATATAATTGCGTTTTAAGACGTCCCTTTCATGAACGGTATGTCGGTATCTTAAGTTTATGAAAATGCATACATAAAATGGTTACCTAAAATGATTAAAAATTAGAAATACTTATCGTTAAAACAATGTTTAATCAACAATGATACGAACGTTAAAAAGTATTCATAGATATAATTTATAAACTATTTTTTTAATATCCATAGCTAACCATTTGAAACTGTTGCAATTGTATTATTTTAATGAACGTGAAATTTCTTTGAAAGATTTCTTGCATGGCCTTTCGTTAAGAAGACGCTTTGATTATTAATCTTAGGCTCACAGTTTATGCTATACTTATATCTATATTAAAAACAATGTATAGATAGTTGGTAAAAACACCTAGGGAAATGACATGTTGATTTGCCGCTAAGACAAATAGTGTTCGGCTTATTAGAGATAATAAATATATTACTACTGGTTTGATGAGGTTGTTCCACTACCACAAGAATTAATAAAATCCACCGATTTGTTGATTATTCTTACGATATCACGTGACCACATTGGACAGTCCTGGTCATTTGGACTATTCCATTTATATCGTTCTGTTTCGTTTATAATTTCACAATTTCAGATGATAACAGTATTATTATTATAAATTGCTGTTTGCATTATTATTATTATTATTATTATTATTATTATTATTATTATTATTATTATTATTATAATTTTTGTTATTATTATCATTATTATTATTATTATTATTATTATTATTATTATTATTATTGTTATAATTTTTGTTATTATTATTATTATTATTATTATTATTATTATTATTATTATTATTATTATTATTATCCAACCCTTTCATTTCAATTAACTAACTGGTAATTTACTGACATTTTCATGAATAATAAATTCACCACATGCACTAGTTTCATACACCTTCATGCGCCTATTCTCTTAAAAATCATTTTCTTATGAAATAATAAGAACAATATTGTGTAAAACAGCGGATTCCAACAATACAAAACGAAAGTGAAAGTTTACAATATCAAATATATATGCTTTGCTGTTAACGCAGCAATGAAGTTTATAATAATAAAGCAACATAATCAATCAGCCATTTTGAACAACTCGGACAATTACCATCGAGAACAACTTGGGTTATATCTCGGTACATCCTTAGAAGGAGTTCGAACTTTTGAAATAGTAGTATTATATTAATTGCAGCCTCTTTTGCTGCAACACATAAGCATTTGGCCATGAAGAATACAAATAAAAAGAGATGTACACAAATCGAAAAGGGGATTTATACAAAAAAACAAGTTAATATTATACAAAACAGAAAAAATTATATAATTCAACTGCATTATCATTCTATAAAACAGCATTGCTGATAGAACGTCGTAGAAAAGCATTCATAGGTGCTGAACAAAGAAAATCTTAATCGCTTTAGCGTATGATTAAGGGTAATTAACAATAGAAAGGCCAGCAATTGAAAACCTTTCAACACGGAGCTTGCTTATTATATGTGATGTGATGTAAACCTTCAAATACAGTTTGATTGAATTCGAGAAGGAAGTTGCTGATAAAATCCCGCAAACGCCGATAGCACACTTAATATAAAAAGAAAGAGTCTAACATCTGCTTAAAAACAACGAACCGGAACGTGCCGGTCATATGCGCATTTCTTGTAGGTAAAGCTTACCATAACGATTCATTGAATCAGGCTTCTAGTTGCTGAGAACTAGCCCTGATACGAACAATGGGATGCACTTGCTTGTTTCTTTTAACCCTGCATAAACGGAAACAATAACCTTCTGAAGAAAGATAAACAAACCAAAGCAGCCTGAGTTATTCTTTGATAATACAAAATAACATCCAGTTTCCCCCACACATATATTAAGGATTAACCCTTTTGGACGACTGAAAGTGGACGTCACATATTTCATCAATAGTCAGTAAAGCCTTGCAACGTCTCGGTTCCATTCTCGAAAACGCATATCTTTCAAACATTCGCCCCTTGCTCGAGTACGGTGACGTGATCTGGGACAATGCGTCAAAGCACCTCAAAGCTGACATCGAGGCGGTGCAGCTCGAGCCGCAAGTGCCACAACATACTGTAATATAAATAAATTCTACAATAAAGTTAACTTTGCACTTTCCAATTATAGAAGGCGCAAACATAAACATACCATTTTGTATAAAATGAAACATAAGCTTAAACCAAACGCATCGCTCTTGCTTCCTGACCAGCCCAGATACAACAATTCCATCCCACCGATCGCTTGCAAATCTCAACTCTACAAAGCATTATTGTTTCCTTCTGCAATTCGTCAATGGATTCTCCTTTCTCCAACCGTTACCTCACAGCAGTCCATTGTAACTTTCAAATCTGTTCTAAATCCCGTTCCACGTCTCAAATCTTACCCGCTTTTCAATGTTGGTGTGAGGAAAAATCAAATCCTTTACGACCGGCTTTTCCTTTCCTGTAGCTCACTTAAATACGATCTCGATCCACGTTCTCTTATCGACTCACCTTTATCCTCGTGTTTTAAAACTAAAATCGTAGCCAATTTCCTTCTGTATTATAGAGATAATTAAGTCTTGTTTTTCAACCGTAATCAAAGCGTTTAAAGCGTTGAATGCGTTCGGCCTGCAACGTATTTTGAGTATAGTCATGTAATTGTAAGACATAATTATTAAGATAAACATCTAAAGATAGTTTATGCTCACTCATAATTTCGTTTGAGTTTAATGCTGATTCTCAATGAGATCATGAAGTATAGGTCACTTGAAATGTGGAATACGCCAAATAGTAACTTATAACGCATTGAGTAATTCTCAATATCATATAAAACCTGATCTGGAGCTATGGTTTTATAAACAATGCACTGCCATGGGTAAAGCATTACGGATTTTTTAGTAAAATCTACCCTTCTATTAAAACCTGACTTGGGCGTATTTAATTTACTACCAGGGTATGTCAGCTAAACACAATGCATCCCAACAAAATGCATTGGACATATTAATAAGACTTATTTCTGCATCGATAAATTCCTCTGGATCGAATCACCCACATACTATTTATTCCCTGTATGTTTGATGTACATGAATCTTAATAATGCCCTCAACATATGTCACTCGAGGACAAATTTATATCTGTTGCTTTTTAAATATGCATATATGCATTTTGTTACATGCTCAGGATATTAGACTGAAATTACTGTGACAATGATTTGAATGGTAAATGTGTTTAATATTCATTACGTAATGGTTAAAAGGTTGTTAGTATGTACTAACACAGGAGAATGTTTTTATACGACACTCATTTTAAAAACACAAGTATAAACTAACAATCTCAATAAAAGTTGTCAAGTAATAGCCGAAATAGGCAATTTAAAATATAGAAAATATCACTTATGAGTGAACTACAATCACCAAAAAAAAATGGGATAAAATGAAGTATTATATTTCATTTAAGTCATTATGAATTGATATTTTACACCGAATTAGCATTTAATTGCATCATAATACGATCCATAATTTTCCCGGGTTTTAACGACTTCTCAGAGATAATTTCCGGTGAATAAACCTGTCCGAATGCGATAACTCACATTATATTCTTAACTACAATGTACATGTAGATATTATCGGTTTTCGGCGGAAGCAAAATCTAAACACAGGTATATAATACATGTATTTATTTGATTCATTACATGTCCATTTTGAAACAATTTGCGGCTTCTGTTTTTTTTATATTGCGCTCTGTAACTCGCCGATATTAAAAAAATGCTTTTTGTACAATTTCAATGCGTTATTACGCAAAACGCAGCTTGTTCGAACTATATTTACCGCATAACATAGATTAAAAACTCATTACAGCGCTATTTCTAGCAAGCTTATTAATATGCAGAACGCAGTCCGTAGCTATTAGAGCAGATTGCCTACTAGGTATTTTCGATGTAAATGTTAATGTAAATTAGTTCGGTGACCACCACAGTTCTAGCCGCGCTGGGGTTGATACGCCCATGCGCGCATTAATTCGCCAAAAGTTAAAAAACTTATGTCGATCTGTCGATGCGATTTCCGAGATACGGTTATAAAAGTATGCATGCCTAGCGGCCTACAGCCTAAAAACCCACTCTTACTTTAACTAGGGTAACCTTTTTGCATTTGAATGTGTATCATACTTAATTTTGCTATTTGACAACTGCTTCCTTTGAGTTTTTACCACAGCGAAATAAGTTTAGATATTTTGCCAAACTTGTTTTCCTATCTCTTTTTCACGTTTGGACTTGCTGTTCATATGTGAATTAACCGGCAATACCCAAATAAATTAAACTAAAAGTTCTCAAGTCATAAGGAGATTGATCAGTGGCACAGTAAATAACTCGGTACAGGTAATAAAATTTGATAATTCATTACATGGATGAATTTTTTACTTTATTTGTAGTGCATATTTGTTACACGTTGCCACGTCGTCAGTAAAATGTTGCCCCCAACCGCACACCCTCCTCCCCATCCGCTCCTAAAAATGTATCAAATTATATAATTTGAAATCAAAAGCATTATTTTTCTATGGACAAGGTCGCATGCAATATGCATTGGTAAATACTTAAAACCAACACATATGACAGTAACATAGGTAACAACATTGAACATGCGAGAGGCACATGTGTTTTGTGGGCTTTTTGAATTGAATTCCATCTGATATTTTTTTAGAAAACAGGTTTTACTAATCTTAACAGTTGAATGGAATGATAGAATTTCAAATATTATCGTCATTTTCTTGTTTTCCCTTCCGCTTTGTAAATAGAATAAATATAGCAATATTATAGCAAAACATCACATTCTCTATTATTAAATGTTTAAATTTCATGCAATCAATGGTTTAATAATTGAATATGACAAGACGGTTCTTGAAGTTATAATACCGCCTAAGCCTGTACTAGAAAGCATTGGCGGTTAGCACAGTAAGGTTAGAATCTACACCTGGGCACATGTGAGTTAGGCTGGATGTCATCAAGCAAGGAGGTAAGGGTTCTGTCCTGTGTTCCTGTTTCCCAGATCGCTAAAGAACATCAGCTCGCGTTACATCCTGCTTTACATTCGTTTTGAAATAAATCAGTCTGATGTAAAAACGACTTTGACAGTTTTGCAATAATCATTGTTGTTTAATGATCAACCGAACATGCTGTTAAACAATCAGGGGACGAACGAGTATAAGGATTGATCGATAACAACGACGCTGTTGTTGTGGTTGAAATGAAAAATCAAAAACTAAAGTTAGCTCTTTATTTAACAGGTCATTATGTAAAGGCTTATACTTTTTATATCCCAGTTTCATGGAATTAAAAATGCTGAGGTAGCTTCGGTACATTCATGTGTATCTGAAATTTTGAGTTCGACTTCAAGTGAATGGTTTTAGATAGAAAATATGACGTCTCAACCCTATGTATGCACAGAAATGTCGATTGAAAACAATATGAATGACGGACATGCCATGACAAACAGCAATGTATGACAACGAAAACGTGATTCGAATAAGTTTTGCGTGTTCCCCTGAATGATACGAGTTCATGTACGAGACTTGGCCCATCCTAATGCCTCGTCACATCTTTCATGTACAATTTTCGTTTTACGTGGCTGTCAAGAGTCTGCCTTATATTACCAATGCGGCTGTCGTGCGATTTAAATTTTATCGTTTTTAGTCAAACAATTCTACGACTGTCGCGCTACTGTTCTATGAGTTTCGAATGGCTCTTTTATGGAATTCGCAGGATTGTCGATTGGGACGAAACCTAATGGCTAATGGAATTTCATTCCAGAAAGATAACTCAGTAGAAACCAGTACTTGCGTCCACTTGGAAAGGTAATGAAAACTCACGTCTGGTTAGGGATCGAATACACAATCCCTTAGCTAAAAGGCTGACATCTAGACCACCTGACAACCCTCATCCTGACTCGGCTCGTACCACTTATTTTGTTTGAGATTCAGATACATAGACCACAAGATCTCTCTCACACAGCTTGGGCCTGAACACATTACCTCTTGGATCAGAGGCGGACACCTAAACAACTAGTCCTCTTTCTCCCAGATGGGGCCTTAAACACTTAACGCCTTGGGTGAGAGGCGGACACTATTTCACTAGACCAATTTCACCTGGTGGGGCTCGAACTCCAATCTGTTTATTGAGAGGTGAACACCTTAACCACAATGTCCATCTCGCTCTGAGTAGGCACGGACTCATAACTATTAGGGTAAGGAGGGGTCAGCTTGACCGCTTGACCTCTTTTACCCTAAATTGCCCCCGAACACTGTCACACACCTTGTTTCACTGTAAACGTGCCAGGATTGGATCAATAATAATTATATGAAATGTATCTTTTACGGGGTTCTAAATATAAATATATCACAAAATGTTATTTGACCTTCAAGTTCTTGCATGTTATACACTTCCTGACTTTACAGGGGATACAGTTTTGGACGATGCCACCCCCCGGTTTTAAGAAAAGGTTATGCGATTAAAGAAGTAATATTATTACTGGTAAATTATTACATAGGATACATTTGAAATAGTAATGAAAGCCAAAGAAAATAATTGATTTTACGAAAGTGCTGCGTAGTAATTTTTCAGTGCTAGCATTCAAATTGTGTACATTTGTATCACACAAACGCTGTTTAAAAAGACTAACAAACATAATAGTTTTACCAATACCCTGAGCTAGTCATTCTTATGACAATAAATGATGAAGAAATTTAACTCACGGCAAAAATGTGGAACCAAATGCGCCTCAGTTTTAAAAGAAATCGTAAACAATTTTCGAAAACTTCAAGTCTTCAATAGTTATAATCTAAAACCAATTCCTCACAATTGTGATACACTGTTGTAGGCTAAATCAAATCAACCGGGTACACCATAATCGAAATCACTTTAAGAACAACGTTTTTTTTATAATTTTAACGCGAATACCAAGTTTTATCAGTTTAGACCAAATACTTTAGCGTTCAACATAATCAAAAGCTTTACTGAAATCTATGAAACAACAGTACTGTTTTTTTTTACCCTAATTGATCATATGTGCAATTATACCATGTAGGACGAAGATATTTTCAGGATTGCTTATCCCTCTGCGAAAACTGTAAACATTGTAATTTTCAGTCAAAGATGTCAATCGGTTATCAAGAATGCGGGGAAAACGTTCAACCAAAACACTCAATAAAGTTATACCCCTGTAGTTTTCCAGGTTGTGAAAATAGATCTTTGCTTATAAAATGGCACTATATATCCGTCATGTTTCTAGAAAATAACCATTTTTGAAATAACATTAAATTGTGATTGTAAAAAAGGAATTAACACGGTGTTTCCATGTAATAATTATTCATTTAAATATTAATCTAGACCAATTATTTTATGAAAAACTACAGAAACAAGCTCATGATCAGTAGCCGAAAATTTAAACATATAACCCGTTTAATGGCACAGGATAAACGCCAGGATAGACATTTAACACTAAAACAAACAATCACAAACTAAATACATGGAACAACAGCAAAATATTTTTCACAAACAACACAGTACATATTAACTATATAAACACTTTTACTAAGTTTAAATTGTTTAATACCTTGATTTATCTCTGCTATACTAATCTCAGCATCTAATTTCCAAAACATATGAAAAATTCGTCGCGTTCAAATCGGTCAATAAAATACATGAAATCCTTCTCAGCCTGGAAAAATGAGTCACCAGGATGGTTAACTGCTTTAAAACAAAGTTCAAAAATGGTATGTCTGGAGGTTTAACGCGCGCTGACTGTTTTAATATTTCACATTTAAGTTTGGCATAATTATGTCTATATTGCTCCGAAGTTTTTGTTCTTTCTGCAAGGTATGTTTTCTTACAGGAAAGTATATTACATTTGTATTCCGACTTAGCTATAACAAGTAACAATCTATTTTCATTTTAAGGACAGCTGCGCTATTTCTTTAAAGATGTAAAAATATGTCTCTGTTTTTGCAGCATTCATCAGTTAACAGAGGCAAGAATTATAACCAGGATGTTTTTTGTTAGAATTATTAGCATTATCAAAAGTAGTAGTTTAAAAAGACCATCAGTAACATTTTCATAAGCTTGGAAAACTAGACAATACGACAATGTGCGTCAAACAATCAATCGTAAAACATGACATTGTGTTGAGTTCATCAACAAATATATCAGTGTTTATTGCATTATAAAAATGTTCGATATTTTATTTTACCTGAACCTAGAATTAAGCTCTTTATACTTATCATTGTTTGCAGTCTTATCACATGATAAAGAAGCAACGTCAGGGCTGTACTCAATTAAACAATGTTCAGAAAAAAATAATTGGGAGCATGTACTGTAAATGAAGTTATGATATCAAACCTGGATTTAGAAACTAAAACATAATCCGCTAAACTGCATCCTCTCGACCCTACAAAAGTAATTTACCAATCCCCGCATACTCACCAAAACGACCATTCACTATGCAAACGCCTGTTTGTTTACAAATATACAAAAAGATGTCTTTGTTGAATAAATGACTTTATGAGAACGAAAATAAGGCATATTTGCATTCTACAATATCAAATTCAAGCTACGTCGAGCAAGGTCAAGCAAAGTCTAGCAAAGTCAGATTAATTCTGAACAAAATCAATATTTTTACACTCATAAGTAATATTCAAATACAAAAGGATGTCTTTGTTGACTAAATGACTTTATGAGAACGAAAATTAGGCATACTTGCTCAATACAATTTCTAATTTAAGCTACGTCGTGCAAGGTCAAGCAAAGTCTAGCAAAGCGTAGCAAAGTCAGATTTATTCTGAACAAAGTCAATATTTTAACACTCATCAGTAATATTCAATTACAAAAGGATGTCTTTGTTGACTAAATGACTTTATGAGAACGAAAATTAGGCATACTTGCACGATACAATTTCTAATTCAAGCTACGTCGAGCAAGGTCAAGCAAATTCTAGCAAAGTCAAATATATTTTGAACAAGGTCAATGAATTAACACTCATAAGTAAGATTTAAATTTAAAAAACATGTCTTTGGTCAATAATTGACGTTATGGGAAAGAAAATTAGGCATAGTTGCATGCTGCAATATCAAATTCAAGCTACGTCGTGCAAGGACAAGCAAAGTCTAGCAAAGTCAGATTTACTCTGAACAAAGTCAATTTATTAACACTTATAAGTAATATTTAAATACAAAAGAATTTTCTTTGTTGACCTAATGATTTTATGAGAATGAAAATAAGGCATACTTGCTCAATACAATTTCTAATTCAAGCTACGTTGAGCAAGGTCAAGCAAATTCTAGCAAAGTCAAATATATTTAAAACAAGGTCAATGAATTAACACTCATAAGTAAGATTTAAATTTTAAAAAAAAGATGTCTTTGTAGATTAATTGACTTTATGATAACAAGAATAAGGCATATTTGCATGATACACTATCTGAGTCTAGCAAAGTCAATGAAATTAGAGCTAAGTCAGTTTCATTTTGAATTATGTCGATGAATTATTTTGCTTGGCTTAACCAATAAAGAGGTGGGGTGACAGGGACGGGACAGAATATTTTCATTGGCCAGGGAATACAGGCCACATTATGTAAGAGGTGTGAATATTCTCATTGGCTGTGGACGGGAGATGGGGGGAGGTGTGAATGTATTCAGTGGCCGAAAACTTGACAGCGGCCGGATGCGATGTTGTTAATGGCCTGTGTCAGTTAGGCCCTGTGCATTAAAAGACACCTGAAACCATTTGACTCCTGACAAATGTCGTATTATGTGTGTTTCCGTAATTTACCGAGTTCCATACATGTCACCTTGATTTGTTATTTAACTTTGTATTTCTAAACCATACATAAACATTCGAATTTAACATTTTTAAAACAACATCAATTCCTTTCCATATACTCCTTACTTGTTAAAGTTCGAAAATTGTATACGGTAGAGTCTGACTCTATTGATGAAGCACCTTTATTGAACAGAACCGAACATTAATGTTAAATTGAAAGTGATCATTTTTTACAAATCCAAAATCAATCCTAAGTTATGTCTAAATAGTATTTAGACATAACTTAGGATTGATTTTGGATTTGTAAAAAATCTTTAGTAAATACAGTTGCATATGATGTTAAACTGATTCAGGTAGATTTATCTGAGTCGTTTCAAACTTTTTACTAAAAGCAGGTTTATTTATTATTATGAATGATCGTCATATTTAAGTACGTTTTAATGAATTATATAAGAAATTAGATTTATCCATATAATGTTTGTACTAAACACGGATGAATAAATAGTATGTATTCCGACATTTTCCCAGTGTCCATTAGAGGTTCAGTTATTATTTTGAACAATCTTTCTTATTTGTATTGAAATTAAGGAAAAATATATTGTTCGCTCTTCGCTTTTTTTTATTTCTTTTTCGCTCGCTCGCTCCAATTTTTTTGGGCAAAAATCCGAGGAACTAAACATTAATTTGGTGTGGCCTTACTGCTTATACGGAGATAACGAAATGAATGAGATTTGGTCGGTCAATGTTTGGCTGTCGCTGTCGACAGACATCAGTCGGGAGCCATGCTTACTTATTTCTAAGACTTGCAATACATCATCGAGATAAACAAGGTAGTAAGCACTCTTGACTCCCTCTTGACGCGCGCCACGTACTACGTCGAATGTATCTGACAAAAGGTCTTGGCAAACACGTACTGTACACTGGAGTGGTTTATTTATGGACTTGTGGGCCCTTAGAGGCTTACATTTATAGCCAAGTTAACCTAATTTAGTAAGTAATTCAGAGTGACTCACTGTGTCAAAGGCGGCTTTCTGATTGATATTGTTTTGTGAAAAACTACAGACACAAGCTCAGTAGGAAAAGTTTAAACATAAACCCCGTTTGATGGTATAGGGTAAACGCCAAAGACATAGAACACAAAATAATCACACACAAGCAACGTGGAACACCAGCACAAAACTCCACAAACTTGAAACCGCCTAAGACATGTTAGCATACGCCTTTGTCTATAGCATAGCAAGTTATTTATCGGACATGGTCAAACAACTTAATCCCTTTTGGAGTCCGGTTTGTTGCGGGCTTGGGATGGTGTTACTTGTTGACCATTAGCACTCTTATGAAGAATGTTGCATGCAAACCTATTGGCCAATGCATGCGTCGAGTAAATAACTTAAATGAAATAGACAAATTGCAGTAATATACAGACGTGTCCAGCTGGTGTATATATTTAGAAATATGAAATTTTAAATTCGAAAGTATTAACTATTTAAATGCATGATAACTCCATACAAAAGTATAGCCGTCATGTTTCAATACTACTACGGAACTTATTTGTTGGGGTTTCAAGACGCACGAGCAAATGTTGACTTCTGCGATGAATACCACGCAGTTGAAAGTTTTAGTTTTAAGCGAACGTACAAAAACACCACTGTTGTTGCATACTTAGAATATGGCATTTAGTCCAAGTTCTAATTCGTTTTCTATTTCATTTATAACTAGATTTAAAATTCATCATTTGCTGCGCAGATTTTCCCTTTTTCCATACCAATTCGTTTTAATTTAGTTTACAAATAGTCATAAATAGAATATTATATTTAATATGATATTTCAAAAAACTACCTTCTACTAAAACTTCCTATTTGCGGCACGTTATTATTATATAATTCAAAGTCAGGTGGTTGCTGACGTTTTCATAAACCGCGTCGAATCGTTTCAATGGCCCTGCTCACAAGAAAATTCTTATAACATATTGAGCGTAAATGTTCTTCTCTTAAACTTATCTCAACTATATTTAACATTATCACGATGACATTAGAAAATACATCAGCACCTATTTAAAGTGAACCTCTACAAAGTACATTCAAACCCAACATTTAATGGATTGTTCCATTTACTGGTTACATAAACTGAATCTAGAATACCGTGACCTGTAAATCCTGAAGTAAATCGTTTAACATATTCGAATATCTTTTGAAAACTAGATCTATACTTAGTATTTCGGTCTTCGAAAATGCATTAAGGATGATACAGAAACAAATTGAATTCAATACATGTGGTATAATATCATACACGCGTTTATAACTGATGAATATAAGCATTTACCGATTTGTGAATTGCACATAATCAAGCTGGATAAGACTGTCAAATCCAAAATTGTCCTTGTACATTCAACAAGCCAATGTCTCTAAAAGTGATTTAGCAGCTGATACACACTTTTTTGATATTCAATAATTACTTAACATGTTTTTAATATCAACACATGGTGAAGAATTTAGGAATGTAAGTAAATTGCCCTATGTCCGTTTTGACCACTTTGACAGCGGAATCAAACACATTTAATGTGAAATCTCACCTCCTAAACATAAATTAGGATTCCTTTAAATATATTGTTAAAGTATGTTTTTCGCCAAATTTATAAATTTAACAATTAAACAGCAATTTCGCAACAGTTATAACATGAATTGGACATTTGAAACTTCACTCTACGATTCTACTTTTGTTTTTTTTTAGCGCACGAGGATTGTCTTTCCTATCACAAGCTTGTAACTCAAAATAAACTCTTACATACCATCCAATCTTCTTATAAAACAAATCCTATTTTAGTTAATTTTAAACATTGAGAGAGAACTTTCAGGAAAACCTTTGAACATTCCGTATTTGATACATATAATAAATGTCATCCAAAATGTCTACGTGGGAAATAATTGATCTTGTCTATATATTACATTTTAATTGATCGATATCTATGTATGGCTACCGAACCCAGCCGCGTTTCTCTTGTCTTCCACCACTTCAAATTTAGACGACTTAGGCTATAACCCTCCTGTGTTTCTCTTATCTTCCACTTAAGATCCAGACGACCTGGGTCAGAATCCTGTTGTTGTTTCTCTTGTCTTCCTCTTTCCACTTTAAATCCAGACAAGCTCGGTTTGAATCCTGCTGTGTTTCCCTTGTCTTCCACTACAGTTGCAGACGACATAAGTTAGAACCTTGTTGTGTCTCTCGTCTTCCACTACTGTTGCCGACGACCTGTGTAAGAATACTGCTGTGTGTCTCCAGACGACCTTGGTTAGAAAACTGCTGTGGTTTTTTCGTCTTCCATTACAGTTGCAGACGAGCTGGGTTAGATAATGTGTGTCTCTTGTCTTCCACTACAGTTACCGAGGACTTTGATTAGAATCCTGCTGTATCTCTTGACTTCGACTACACTTGCTCACGACCTGGGTTTAAATTCTACTGTATTTCTCTGTCATCCACTACAGTTCTAGATGACGTAGGTTAGAATCTTACTGTGTGTCTCTCGTAATCCATACCAGTAGCAGACGACCTCCTACTGTGTTTCCCTCATCTTCCACTAACGTCCTTCTTCCACTTCAGTTCCAGACGACCTTGGTTAGAATTCTACTGTAAGTCCCTCGCCCGCCACAACATTTGTAGACGACCTGGATAAGAATACAATGTGTTTCACTCTTCTTCCAATACAGTTGCAGACGACCTGGGTTAGAATCCGTTTGTATTTCTTTTGTCTTCCATTACAGTTGCAGGTTGCCTATTTTAGAATCCTGTTGTGGGTCTCCAGACGACCTGGTTAAGAATCCTGCTGTGTTTCAATTGTTTTCCAATAAAATTTCAAGCGACCTGGGTAAGAATCTTACTGTATGTATCTCGTCCCCTGATACGATAACAGTTGATCTGGTTAAGAATCCTGCAGTGTTTCTCTCGCATTCAACTACAGTCAAAAACTACGTGTGTTAGAATTATACTATGTTTCGACCTCTGTTGCAGAAGACCTGTGTTAGAATCCTGCTGTGTGTCTCCAGACGTCCAGGGTAAAAAAATTGCAGTGTGTCTCTCGCATTCCACTACAGTTGCAATCGACGTGGGTAAGAATCTACAGTTTTTCTCCTCTTCCACTTCAGTCGAACACGATTTTGGTTAGAGCCCTGCTGTGTGTGTCTCTCTCGTCTTTCACAACAGTAGCAAACGACCTTATTAGAATCCTGCTATGTTTCTCTGGTCTTTCATTTCAGTTGCAGACGACCACGATACGAATCCTGCTATGTTTCTCTCTTCTTCCACTACAGATGCAACGACGTAGGGAAGAATCCTGCTTTTTGCTATAATCTTTAACTACAGATGTAGACGACCTTGGTTAGAATCATGTTGTGGGTCTGTTGTATTCCACTACAGTTGCAGACGACCTGTATTAGAATCAGTGTGTTTCTCGTCTTCCTTCAATGTTCCAGACGACCTGTGTAAGAATCCTACTGTGTGTCTCTAGTCTTCTTCCACTGTTCCTGACACCCTGGGTTAGAATCCTGCGGGTGTTGCTTACCTTCCTCCTTTGCTTACCACTAACAAATCGGATGCACTAAGCTATCCAACTCCTTCCGACTGGTCTTGCGAAAGTTCTACCCATTGGCGCGACCTCGGGGCCCTGCATTTCCCAAGATTCATTAAGGAAGTTCACTGTACGGCTACATCATGTTTCAATGGGTTTTATGTCTGTGAACCAGAGATTTATCCACTCCATATACTGACTGCTCGGGCTTCAAACAAAAGACCAACACATGAGAGAGCCCTTCCAGTTCAAATTAGAACGACATGGATATACAAAATTGTACATACATCAGTGGCCTGTATTTGCCGCATATAAACGGACTGATTTTACATCTGTTTAATTTCTAAAATAGTGCATACCCTCACTTTAAAACCTAAACACCAGTAATATTGCCCACTTTTAAGGCCATGTTTACCTTGTGGTCTTAGGCGTTTGAGCTAATCAACTTCAGCAACACTACTAAAAGGAAATAGGACGTGTGCTATCGGGATTAAAGCATTTTGCTAAGAAAAACTTTTGTTATTATTTTATATTACTTTGAATGAATGGGGTTAACGAAATACTATAAAAGTCGGTTGATCAGTTGAATTTTATTACGTCTAGTTGCTGGATACAACGTCTACATACTTCATATGTACTCTACGCACGCAGCTCGAAGTGATACAACACCATAGGTCTAACGAGGGTATAATATTGTACGTATATTACATATATCAATGTGAATAGTATTTTATTATAATTAAAGGTATGTAACCGCAGATTGTGAGCAGGGATTCGCATAATAAAATTAAGACATATGCTCTATTTTCATATTCTTTTTTCTTTCGTTTATTGAATCAAAATACATTTTGTATAAAAATGTTCAATTCCAAGTCATAAAAGTGCCCAAAAAGAATGGTGAACCCGTAGTGTTGTTCTTCTTGACTATGTATCTGAGCTTGATCGTTGAGCCAAAAGCGATTGATATTGTCAGTAAGTTATTTCTGTAATTTCTGTTGTCAACATCTTACAAAGGACATATACTGAATGTCATCTGATTATAAGGGTAGTAAGAATGTCGGTTTACTTACTGTTTAAGTTACATATGGTCCTTGTATTACCAACAGTCACACGGTCACAAAGGCAGGACTTGAACGATCAAGATTAACAAACACAACAAACTAAAAAAAACACCAACATATCGGGATAAATTGATTTGAAACGGGTAATGGAAAATAACTATGAATTTGGCTCTCCTCTAATGCGATGGTTTTCGTTCGCGCCGCTCCCCGAACGATTTTACACGCGAAGTATGTTGACTCTGTTATAACTGATTATGTGTTTTCCGAATTCTAAGTGACAGAAATGTGTGATGCGTAATAAAATCGCGGTGTTCGAAGAGATTTTGGTGTTTTGGGGGATATTTTAACCATGTAAGGAAGTAATAACACTTTTCTCGCAATATTAACACTCCTACCCGGAGGCCACACGTGTACGCTTCTCTCAGTTATTTTACCTGTGTTTAGCTTTTTTTCGTTGATTTCTTTTATTTTCGATGGTTAGTGCACTAACATAGGCATTATACGACCTATTGTTCTATGTTCAAACAATTAAAGAAATCAACGAAAAATAGCTAAAATAGGTACAAGAAAGGTGCACTTAGACTAACTAAAAACAATATTTTAAGTCTCGCAAGTTTCTATTTTCACTTTGTAATAGAGCAATCGCTCAGCATATACATTCAATAACTTTTTGTTAATGCCTCTAGAAACACAGGTAAAATAATTGTTATGAAATTTGGTCAGACTACTTGTCTGCATATTGTCTTGAACAATTATGAATATGGGTAAACTCATGTCAAAACCTAAGTCATTAGGTCAAATCTAAGAAAAGAAAACCTCGTCAGAAAATAATTTGAACCCAATACATATTCCCCTATTGTTTTGCTCCAAACAATACAATTAATGACACTGAAAAACAGTTTTTGCCGCCCAATAACAGACACGTTCAAATAAAGATGAAAAGTATAATGCATACAACGTCAACGACTATTCATATTTAGTTATTAAATGAAACAAATTGTTCAGATACAACTCCTGTAAAAATATTAAGAAGAGAGATTCAGAAAATCCGTATTTCTGGCTAGTTCCAAATTCTGTAAAATCTCTATTATTGTTAAGCATTGTCCTTTATCATATTTAAATCCAATATATTTGTTTTGTTATTTATCTGATTCAATGATCATGTTTCGTGTGGTATAAGGTTTTGACTGAATTAACAAGGGTTAAACAAAACAACAGTCAAACACTTTTGCATGATGCGGGACCAACAAGCAAAAGCTTGTTCCTAGTTTATTGTTATTTGGCATCATATAACAAACATCAGAGTTGTGGAGCCATAAGGAGAGTTTTCAGTGACACATGTAAATAACTGATCGGTACTCGATGGAGGTAATAAAATTTTATATTCATTGAGTGGATAAATTCATTACTTTATTTTCTATTGCCTCTCTGCTCCCCGTTGCCCCATCTTCAGTATTACGTTGCCGCCAAACACACACCCTCCTCCCACAAGCCCCTCAAAATGTATAACATAATACAATTTGAAATAAAAAACATGTATAGAAATAAATATTGTATTTCTACATACAAGGTCGCGAGAATTATGTATGAATACAATCCTAAAGTCAATACGATAGTAACATATATGACAACATTGACACAGGTGTGCTGAGGTTATATTTCATTAAATTGCATCTTATCTTTTTAAGAAAACAGTTTTACTTTTACCATTAAATGGTTTATTTGTCAATCTTAACAGTTATGATAGAATATCAGCTATACTATCTTCATTTTTTTTTAGAAAGAACATAATCTCATTCTTCCATTTCCATCACAACAACCATGACATAATTTACAGTTAAATGTCTGTTTCGCTCTCCATTAAGGTCGCCATATTGTATATCAGCTACAGCAATTGAATCAAATATTATTTCAAATTAATTTTTGAAAATTTAAAACGATTTTTTTATAATGAACAATGGTTATTTTCGGAAATGATGATTCGGAATTTTATTCAGCGATAAACAAAACAGGTATCAGTGAATTTTTGAAAATTAAAGACGGCATGAAACATGAAACAAATTTAAAAAAGAACAACAACACATTTTTCGTGCACATAACACTTTTTATTAATAAGCCTTAATTGCTTTGAAACACTAACTATATTGACTAGCAACAAAAACAAATTTTCCATTCCGCCATCTTTGTTTGCAAAGCGAACGAGATCAATGAGCGTTTGCGAGTATGGCAGACGTTCTCGGCGAACGCTTGGTTCAATATGGAAAACGCCCAAATGATCGTTTTAAAAACGCTCGCCTTAATGAATGCATAACAGTTTAATTGTTTTTCATCATAATTGTGTGATATTTTTGCAATATAACATTTCAAAAAGTACCCTCATTTATGTATACGTATAACCACGCACCTTAGTATAACGTACAATATGTAAATGAAAGATCTTGTTTGTCCGTTCCGTTATTGTAAATATCATAGATATAGCATAAAACAGTAAATTATAGCATAAATAATGCATAAATATAGTATAAATATAGCATAATTACGGTAAAATATAGCATAAATACGGTAAAAATATAGCATAAAGAAAGGATAACTATAGCTTAACAAGATGGCATTGAGACATAACATACTCTTAGATTCACCGAGATATATCCGTTCTTTTATCTTCCACCACACTGTATAATATTTAAAACGTTGAAATAAGGGTTTAATCACTTAATACGACAAAATGGTTCTTGAAGAAAGCATACTGCCCTAGCCAGTACGAGGAAGCATTGGCGGTCAGGATTCTGGTTAGAACACTCCCCTATCACCATGGCGTCCTTGGTTCGATTCTGAAACTTGGCACACAATAGTTTCGCTGGTTTCCACCAGGTTCTTCCCTGTTCTCCTGTTTCCCATACCGTTTAGGTCCACTATTTCGCTTAAGATCGTGCTTACGAATGTGATTTATTTATTGTTGTAATAACTGTGAAATTCGTTGTAACTTAATTTAACTTAATGTAACTTAAATAAACCTAAAGTAACAATGACTTGACAGTTGTATCATTACTGTTCATGAACAACCGAGAACGCTGTATTAAATAATAATACTTTGCTTAAAGTCTAGAAACCATGCAATAGTTGAGGTAGAAGGGGGGCCCTAACTAAACTATGTTCATTAGTAGGCGTGACATTTTCGCCTTCTTTCGGATGTTTTATAGACATCATCCATATACCACGTATGTAAACCGTGCGTTCAAGGATTTCTACACAAGAATATATAAAACAGATAATATCCCTGTAAAACAATGAATGGAAGAGAATTAGGATTTAATCGATAACAACGACGATGTTGTTGTGGTGGTAATTACAGGGCAAAAACAAAAGTTCGCTCTTTATTTCATGCATATCGGTGAAGGAATGAAATATATTGGTGAATACTAACTTTATAATATCACTCTGGCTCGAGTGAAATCATTTCACTGCAGACAAATCGGGATTACCTTTTCCATCTTTTGAAAGATTTGCTTCCCTTGTCTTGAAAAATTAAATATATATGTAGTAGAACATGCATATACGATCTAACGCTGAATTCAACAACATATCCTCTATATATTTAACAGGTCACTATGTTAAACATATACTTCACATATCCGAGAGTCAGGGAATCAAAAGTGCTGAAGTTGGTCTTGTACATATCTTATATTTTTAGTGCGACTTTAAGCCAATGGTTTTACAGAGAAAAAATGTAAGGTCTCAAACGCCAAACATTCATTTTTTTTTTAATGTCTGTGATCCAAATATTTTATCTGCCCATTGTTTTAATTGAATTTTCTTTCTCATTCATAAGTAAGCGCACAGGCGTCAAAACTAAGGATAACACGCAGCATGTTCAATATAAATATACATGTATTTAGGATACTGCATATAAACAGCCATTTATTGATAATATACCACGTGTATATTCGTGTGTTGGATGATTTCAATGAATGTGTTAGGAATGCCAATTATTCAAATGATATAGATTGTTGTGTTGATAAATATTGCAAAATATTTGATAATACGCCTCGCCAACTCTAAGGCGAAAATTACGTGATTTTTAGACTGATAATACAGTGCCGTATGGTATTAATAAGTGTTTTACTGAGGAATGTTTTAATAACAGGCGAACATTTTACAATTTGTTAAATACATATCGACATGATAAAACAGACGAAAATAGAATTAATATGGTACATGCTCGATCTTTGTATAAATCTCGATAGATCGCAAACGTTGAGATTAACTCAATCACGACATAAAATGCTAAGCAGTATTGGACTTTGTTAAAGAAAGGTATTAAACACTGTAAATAACCGTTAACTATTTTCAAACAATATTTTAAATGTCTTAAAACCCCAAACGATTAATATTTTATACCTGCCAAAGATGTGTTAGAGTTTATATGTAGGTATGAAAATGATGAACTGACTATTTTGTACGATGAACTAAATACCCATTTTACATTGAATGATATTGGAAAAGCTATTAGCTAATTAAAATCTAATAAAAGCTCATGTCTTGATTTATTGTTATTTTTTTATAAATTCTAAAGATATTATTGCACCCTTTGAATTTCTGATATAGGATGTTTTCCAGGTAGCTGGTCAGAGGGTTTGTAGACCCTCACAATATATGTAATATCATTACATAAAAGGGGCTCTATAAATGATGAGAAAACTCGGGGAATAACATTGTTAAGCACTCTAGGTAAACTTTTTACACGAATATTAAATAATAGATTGCCAATTTGGGCAGAAGAATATGGGGGTTATATAGAAGCGTAAGCTGGAATATGGGCGAATATGAGTACGATTGATAATGTTTTTGTGTTGCATGGTTTAATTACACATATTTTGAATGAAGTTGAACAATAATATTGTGTTTTTATTGATTTTTCTAAAGCTTTTGATGTTGTTGTTAGAGAGAACTTGTGGATTAAATTGATACAACTAGGAATTAGAAGTAACATATTTGACATCATTAGACCAATGTCCTTGTCTATAAAATAAAGGGTGAAACAATGTAATGAGTTAAGTGATCAATTTGATTGTGTGTTAGGGGTTCGTCAAGGTGAATGTTGGTCTCGGTTTTATTTAGCATGTTTTAAATGACATAGAAGTTTCTTTTAACTCAATTGGCTTAGAGGGTTAAGAGGTTGATGTTTTTAAAATGTTTCTTATGTTATACGCAGACAACATAGTTATTTTTGCAAAACGTATTGAGGAAATTTAATTCAGTTTGAATACACGGGAATCTTATTGTTATCGTTGGAAACTTGTTGGTAATGTCAGGTAAAGTAAAGTAATGATTTTTAGGAAAGGAGGTTGCTTACCAAGAAATACAGTGTTTTATTATAAAGCTGAAATTATTGATATCGTTAGTAATTCTACATATTTAGGTATTGTTTTTACCACTTGGGGGTCATTTTTTGAAGCACAAAAATGTATAGCGGGCCAAGCACTTAAAGCAATTACTCCAATTTTAAACTATGGACGTGAGGTCTGGGGTTTCGTAAGGGGAAATGCATTAGAACGAGTTCATCTTCATTTTTATAAACGAATGTTAGTTGTAAAAATAAATGCACAGACTGATTTTATATGTGGTGAATTGGTGTGAACTGACTTTCAAGTGAGAAATATTATACCATAGGTTGGTACTGGTTAAAGATTTTAAAATACAAAGAAAATAAATGTGACACACAGTCTTGTTGTTTGGGTAAATATTTTAATCACTTTTGTCCAGTTGTGATATATATTTTGAATATAATTAAATTTTTATCCGAAATATCCATATGTACACGTAAAAAGCTCTTAACTTTTAATGATATTATTATTTGCTATATCTGGGACAAATACAGATTATTTTACTCTAAGGCTATATGAACATTACTAATTGAGACTAAAAATACATTTTTACTGTTGAATGGAAATCATAGCAGTGATTTATCATTTTGAAGTACAACAATATGTCTTCAATAGTAAAATAACTGCTTCTTAAATGTTGTTCAAATGTGGTCATCATTTGTACATTTGTTTGCAGGTACAAGAGAGCTAGCAAAACACATATAAAATGCAGTTGGCTCAAACATCCAAAGTCATCACCTCCAAAGACTACAGTTACAATGACTGACTTATATCCCCCAAGGCAACAAGAGTACAGGTAAAAATATTATAATAACATTATTAATATGAAATGCTAACATACATTTTATTGATTAACTAGAACAATTAAGGTTAAATACCACGATTTGCAGATACTGCCTGACCCATCAGTCATGTTTGGTATGATTTGAGCATGACCGGTAAAAACTTGCCTAATTTACAACAGCAAAGAACCAAGTTGACAAAACAAATCTTTGGTCTGGTAAAAGCTGGAAGTCTGTATCGATGTCTGTTGAAAAATATTTTTATCCAGGGCTCTTAAGAGGACTGTCACAGCAGACGACAGATCATTTCTATATAACTGCCTAGGGCAGTTAGGGCGTTTCACAGGTTGCGAAATTGTTGGAGTTAAATGTTGATTTTTGTTACTGTTGTACAGTTGGGATTGAATAATATGTCTGTTCATTGACGTTGTCAATTTTTGTTATTTACCATATTTTCATTTGTTTCTACTGATAAAAAATGTTCTGCATTCAAAATATTTGGTCTGAACTTTGATAAAATTTTCTGAAATTGCAAATGACAAATTCTGAAATTGCAAATGACAAAATAATAATGTTTAGTATAATAATTAAATTAATATTGATAAACAAGGATCTTGTAAAATAATGATGTAAACCTATTCACACGATTGTGCATTGTATGCATGTTATTTATGTAATAGTTAACTTTTGCAATTTTCCTTTAATTAATGAAATTTATTATTTACTATCTACTTGTAGCTTTACACTGGATTCTGTTGGAGGAACCCAAGCCGCCACAACTTCCATTACCACTGATTGAAGATGTGTTAGTAAGCCCAGGGTACCTTTCATCACAAGATCCACGCACATATTTTAGGCGATCACTTGTTCTGTCTTCGAAAGAGGGCGCCTATCCAGTGGGGAATAACTCATGAGAAAAATGGGTTAGATGCATATTGCAGAACTGGAGGGATGACATTGGTACAAACTGGTAAATATTTTAAATGTCTTTTTTTCTGATTCATGAAAAATATCCAATGATACTTATTATTGAAAATGCTTAATGCTGTAAGGTACCATAAAGTTTTGTACATCTTAATGTGATTTGGTACCTACTGACATCAACCAGTTACTGCATGTTAATATATTACACAATGCACAAATGATAATGTGATATGAATATTTAATTTCAAAATTGGATTCATCTTCATCTGTGTTACAAAGCTCATTTCAATGTACACATTTTAAGTTCCCACCACTTTTCATTGACTTTCATGTATATTACATTTGTATTGAGATGAAAATGATTATAATACTGTAAATGGTGCTTGCTATATTCAAGAATCACTAGTCTATGTATTATTGCCGAGACAGTTTGATTGTAAAGTATTGAAGTTTAATATTTGTAGTTTGCTGATAAATAAACAAGTAGAGATTTAGCTCTCTGTGTAATGCATCAACCTTGTTATCAAGAGGTTTGTGATTTGAGCCCCAGTATGGGTACATTCATTAATTGACCAGTGTCGTTAAACCATATTGTAGCTGATGACTGTTTATGTGTATCTAATATTGTACAGGCATTTGGCATCATGAATCAGGCATCCTTGGGGCTTCACCTGACGGGTTTGTTCAAGGAGATTATTGTGGCCGTGTTCACCTCCAAGACAAGGAACAGCCAGTAATGTCACCAGACATCATCGAGGTGAAGTGCCCTTTCTCGGCCAAGGACATGACTATTACGGAGGCATGCCATTCAAAGAAAGACTTCTACCTAGGTATTTTCACTCATTTTATTCTATAAGATGGTTTTCAATATAAGTGAAAAATAATAATTTTATCTCTGGATTGTTGACACAGAAAAAGGTGGACATAAACTGTAAACACATATCACAAACTGTTAACTTGATTTATCTTATCGCTTGATGGAAGATGTTGATGCTGGTTGCTTATACCATTATGTTTCAGTTAACTATCAACTACTATTATTTATTTAACTTAAAGCTGCTCTGTCACAGATTGATTTTTTGAATTATTTTAGTTTTGTCTTGGAATGTGCCAATTTTTGCATAAATGCCAGGAAGCGAGTGATGTAAGACTGCTGCCAAAAGAGTTGATCGCAGTTTTCATATTTAAGTTTTCAAAATTGATGTACTATGGCTAAAAGCGTTAAAATTGCTCGAAGAGAAATGAAATTTTCGGCAGTTTTCCAACCAATTGAGATCTGTTCTATATTGAGTTACCTCTTATGACTGAATTGAAGGCATTGATTCCAAAATCAGCTGATTCTGAGACCAAAATAGAGGTCAAAACTGTCAGTCTGTGAGAGTGCAGCTTTAAGTGATCATTTTAAATGAAAATGAAACAAGCATTTTTTGTTCATAAGACATGATCAAAAGACGACTGTTTTTTTTTCCAGACCTATCTCCAGATGGCAGGATGTGCTTGAAACGCTCACATGACTACTGGCACCAAATTCAGGGACAGCTTCATATTACTGGCACTCAGTGTTGTGATTTGGTTGTTTGGACAACGAAAGACATGCAAGTTGTTAGAATATTAAAAGACAATTTTTGGGCAATTAATATGTCTTCTATGATTGATTTTTACATGTTGACATTTTTACCATCTCTTAAATGAAGACATACTTTATTGAGTTTATTTTCTTCATGAAAATGATGAATGTACTAATGTAATAGCTGACACTGAAAATGGACCATTGTCAGAGTTCGACACTGCCATTATAAAAGATAAGAGATTGAGTAGTGTGTATCACATTCAATGTTAACTATCAAACACTGCTTTAACAGATTTCTGTCATCTTTGAAAACTATTTTAAAGTTTGAAAAATTGTTAATTGAATCAAATATTTTAAACAAAAGGGAAGTCCTGCGATCATTACAGAAACTCTTTTTGTACAAAAAAGCCGGATCACATGGCGTATGCACAATTGACCTTTTTCTCGTTTTTAACTTGACCTTATGCACAGAAATTTGGTGTGTTATATTTGTTTGTCATAAATATAATACCGTTTTTTTTAAATTTCATACAGGTGGTGTTTGATTATCATGCACAGGACACAAACTGAAATAAAAGAAAGATCTTTTCATTTAGTTGTTTAATGTGTTTCACTCCAAAATCTCATATTTATCAGCAATTTCCTTCAATAATGGTGCCTGAAGGTTAACCAAACAGCAACATAGTTGAAATATTTTGGTTGACAAATGTCTATACTGAGCAGGAATATGATTTAAAATATCATAATTTGTTATTTTTTCGTTTGCTCTTTCAACATGGATTCTACTTCTTCCTATTTTGAAACACAATTCAGCCTCTTCCTTAGTAAAATGTCCTTTACTGGATAAAAATGGTGGAATATTTAATGAAACACCAGCTGGAAGTTTATCAAATATATTAATTCCTTTGTCTGCTAGAATTAGATCTCCAGGCTGAAGCTGGTCTAGAACATGACAATGTTCGACAATTGCATCATCGGATGTGGAACCTGGGTATAAATCTGAACTGTAAACAAGTGCACCATTTGGAGCAACACAGGTTACAGCCTTCACAGTGTGTCTGCTTTTGTAGCTGCTGTAAGACAGCGACTGACTGTTCATATGATGGCACATCTTGTATGATTTCTGTAGCATCCATAGCGATTCTAGCAGAGGTGAAATCTTCAAATGATTTTGGCATGGAGCCTTTGCATTTCAGCTGGCTTGGAATTCCTACTGCCAACAGACACAGTTGCCCTGCTGGTATTGAACCGGACAGCTAAATCTAGGCCCTTACAATTCAACCTTAGTTTCATCAAAGCCATCAGAAGTTGATCCTGAATGCTAAAGCATGTGACTGTCCAGCCAGCATAATAGTTGAATGGGGCCATCCTCTGAACCATGCTCGCCAGCACTTGAAAAACATCTGTTGGGAATGACGTGTACAACAGCATCTGCAAAACAGTGAAACAATACTGTCAGTTAATTCCATGCGACTGTTGTATATCAATCTTAATTCATATTGTCAACACAAACATTTTCCATTTTCAGTCGTGAAAATATTACTTTAGATGTTAACTTGATTAAATAAAATTAATATGTCACTGAACAAACTTACTTTATCTGTATCATGAATTATATCTTGCAGCGTCAGCCTTGGTTTCGACAGTTTAAGAGTTTTGATTTCATTCTCTAACTCTGCAACCTGCTCCTCCAGCTGTGGAACTGAAACATTTTGTATGACAAAAGTAACTAAAACTGCCTATGACACCTGGGAGTAAAATGTTTTTTGTCCAAGATGCCCCTGGAATGGCAAGAAATAAGAAAAACGAATATTAATTACAAATTGGAACATTCTGTATAAAACAAATTTATTAAAATATACTTGTAAATGGTGGACAAAGTAAAGGGCAACATACAAGTAAAATGATGCAGGGATTGATCTTTGAATTTTGTTGTGACATTTCACATGAAATAATATATTCAGCAAAAATAAGTTTGTCTTCATGTATGTTCAAATGGTTCAGGACATAGTACTGGTCAGAGAGTATGAAACTTATTGAGGTCGGTTAGCTCAGTTTGTAAGAGCATCTGTATTGCGAGGGGATCTTGGGTTTGATCTCTGGATTGACCGCGTTCTTTTTTGAGTCTGTAATTTTTGTATGAATACTAAAAAATGTACCAGATCTTGAACACGCTGTAGAGCCTTCCATATCATCCATTTCTGACAATGGCTGCTTTATGTAGCTATGGTCATGGTTGCTGCCAGTGGCTGTATCAGGAACGTCAATTTCTGGTTCCACAGCCTCTTCCACCTTGCGTTTTTTACGTCTGGATAAAAATAAATAAATAAAGAAAATGTATAAATATAATTTCAAATAACAATTACAGACCTTGTTGCAGTTTAGTAACTGTAGTCTATTTATTTTAATCATACTGAAACTACTAAAGAGCACATTATGATTGTGATATTAATCACAGTGACTATGATTTTATAAGGATATTGGACAACAAATAGTGTTATTATCGTAGGAGGAAGTTCTGTCTAGCATAAGCTGTGAAAAGTTTTAAAACAATAAACACTACACAACATATTCATTAAATTTACCTTGTTGGGGTTGGCAGGTCTGGAAAGCTGCCAACATCTTTACTGAAGCTGAAGATGGTTGGACCATTCTCCTTCTTCCCATCAACAAAATGACAGCTTCATATCCGGTCGTTGCTGTTATATGGCCTGTCTGCCCGTCTGAAATGTTGTCATGAATACGTTTATAATCATACTATTGAAAATACTGGGACAATCCAAGCAGTTGAACATTTAAACAGTGATAAGGCGTACTTGTAAGAACAATTATTTAAATATGTAGATATACAATAGTATGACATAACCTGCTCAGGTTATACAACTCAACCAGTACTGTCACTACATCAATACAGTACATGACGTGTGGAGTTTAGGCCATACACATTTAGTTACAATTGAGTATCTCACTTCTGTCAGTAACTTTTTAATGTTTGTTAATACAATAAAGTAAAGTAACTGAATCAAGTAACAAAATGTACTTTTCAATGAAAATTTATAAAATCTTGCCACCATACTGCATGTACATTACAAATTTATGACCGTGTCTCTTTAATTGAGATGGGTGGGGTAATGATATAACAGATAGACGACGGTTCTGTTTAATTAGTTTTACCTTCGTTATCTAGTAGTATTCACACCATTGGTGAATCAGCATGGAAAAAGTACACAACATATCGTGTATCTTAAATTCAACTGTTGATGAACAGTGATAAATAGCAAAGGTCATTTATGTCAGCAACATCGTCTGATCGATTGACAAAATGAACATTATTTAATCACAATTAGTATTTGTAGACGAAAATGTTGCAATTGCTTGCATCTGACAATCAATTTCTTTCTGTCCTTGTCATTGGTCGGAAACCTGTAGAGTCCACAAGCCTGTCTGCCCCCAGTGCGATGCGTACAGCCAAAAGCATAACAATACACCATTTTCATAAATGGCGGTGATGTACCCGGAAGTCCGATACCGAAAGTTAAAGTAAAACGAGACTTACGCGCCCTTTGATAACATTTTCCCCGCAAATGTACGACAACGCTAAAAAGATCATTTATTCAGTGTTGGAATTGAAGATTACAGGATTCTACCAGGGCTAAATTTTATAGATATATAACTTATTTTAAGCCTCAGCCATATTGTGATGTAATAAATATTATTAAATTAAGAATAGCTTTAGCAAAATTACGAGTTTCCTTACATAGACTATGTGTAGAGACGAAGATGGGCTAGACCTGTATTAATACCTGTGCATGAGAGAAAATGTATCGAATGTGATATTTTAGAAGACGAACACCATTTTGTTATAGAATGTCCATTGCATAATGATATTCGAAAATCTTTATTGCCATCCTATTATTTACGACATCCTAGTATGCACACATTTATAGAGTTAATTTACACCATAAATGAAGGAACATTGTTTACAAAGCTGTTAACATTATGTCCAATAGACATTTTGTTACAGTCTAGTATAATAGCATTTTCATTTTTTTTTAGTTAATATGTTACCGCACAAGTAAATATTATTTGTATTTGTCACCATTGTGTGTTTTGCCTCATGGGTCTACGACCTTCTGGTTTATTATAAATAAAACTTGAAACTTGAAACATGTTTTCCATTGTATGATCAAAAATGTCGTTTGAAATCATATAAATGAAGGACACGCCATAAAAAACGACAATGCAGACAACGAAAGGGTGTATTGAATAAGTTAACTATACTAAATGATGCGGTACGAGATTTGGCCAATCTTAAGGCCTGTTAGTATGGATTACTTCCCCTATCACTATGTTACGGTACTATTGGAATAAGTACGCAGGGTTACAGACTCAGGGCCTGCTCACATCGAGCTTACGACAAATCTTTGAAACGACACGACAGGAAATTTGGGCAAATCGAGGGTCAACGTGGTTCGTCGCAACACAGTCCTACGAAATTTGAGCATCGTTGCATCGACTTCGTCGTGAGGCAAAATTGGACATGCACAATTTTTGTTCTACGATTTTTTGTCTTGTGGCTGTCGTGAGTCGTGCGATATAAGTGGGTACCAGACAAATATTTTAAGTCAAACAATTTTACGACTGTCACACAGAAAGATAGTCAATTGTGGCTAAAGCTAATAGCTAATATAAGTACACTCGCGAAGGAATACTGAAAAGAAACCAGTTCTGGCGTCCACTTTGAGAGGCCATGATAACGTACACCTGTTAGGACTCGTACACACATTCTCTTGGGTGAGAGGCAGACACATATACCACTAAACAACCCTCACCCTTGTGGGGCTCGACCCACAGCCACTTGGGATAGAGGCGGACAGTTATACCACTGGACCACTCTCACCCTAATTCGGTTCGAACCACAAATTCTTGAGTGAGAGGCGGACACCCAGACCACTTGGCAATTATCATCCTGATTCGGTTCGATCAACAACCACTTTTGGTGAGAGGCGGACACCTATACCACTAGACAATTACTGATTCCGCTCGAACCACAACCCCTTGGGTAAGAGGCGGACACCCAGACCACTAGACCACTTTAATCCTCGTGTGGCTCGAACCACAAACTCTCTCACAAGTTTCGTCTGGCCTAAAACGTTAAATGCAATATTAAAATCTTTAATCTTAAATGTTCTATAGCTACGGGCGTGATATACTTTTAATTCGTGTTTAATACCCAATGTAAATACTAAACGTTTGTTCTTTGAATGCGTAGATAAAGCAAAGAAAATGGCTGAACCCGGTGCTACCAGTAAATTTCATTTTTATTGTAGTGTTTTCTCATTTAACGGTTGTCTGAGGAGTACTTAAATTGAAACATTTCAAAGAAATCACGGCACTGTTTAATAACTAAAAAAATAGGCTAAGATAAGTTGAAATGAAAAGTGTGTGTGGCCAAATCTATTTTCTTGGAAAAGTTATATCCAGCAGCAAGAAAAAGGCATCATGGCGTAATTGACAATAATGGAACATACACACGGTCCGTGCATGAAGCTGAATTGTTTGTTTGTGATTTTAAAAACAGACTGAACATGCTGGATCTACTTGATTTATTTTTTATTGCTTACGTTTTCACAACATTTTTACCTTCAATCCATTTTATTTTTCTTATAAGAAACGCAGCATTTTCTAATGATGTTTATTTTTTAGTACACAACTAGAAAGTTCTCCCCATTTATGGTGTTTAGTGGTCAGGAAGCACTGGAAATCATTGTTATTTGGCATGCATATTGGTCAATTGTTTAAAGAATATAATTAAAACAATTATATAAGCAAACAATCATGAAATAAAAACTGTGTGTGTGTAACACTTTAGGCTTTAACTCATACCTCAACAGAAGAAAGCACATACTTTACGAATACAAATAAACCATATAGCACTCATAAGTTGAAGGTTGTATGCAAAGCAAATTACCAATGTGTGCGTCGAGTAAATGACTTACAATGTAAATGATAAATACTTCTAAATTCAAATTGCAGTCTTATTCAGACGTGCCCAGCTGGTGTATATACTTACAAAATTAATTTGAATGTCTAAATTCGAAGGTATTCACTACTTAGTGCTACTAGATCTACCTAAAATGAAATATACTTGTTAATACAAATTGCAGTCTTATACAGACGTGTCCAGCGTGTGTGTATATTTACAAATATGACAATCTAAATTCCAAAGTATTTTCTATCAAAATGCATGATGAATCCGTACATATATTATAGCCGTTCTTTATCATTTATCAATACTACTCCTCAACTTTATTGTTTGGGGTTTAAAACGCACGAGAAAATGTTGACTTCTGCCATGAAAACCATGCAATTGAAAGATTTACTTTAAAGTTCTATGAAATCTTGCAAAAACTGCCGCTGTGGTATGATTAAAATATGGCAATTTGTTCAAGCATAGTACAGTGTCAATTTAATCAATAAGTGGTACAAGTTGTATTACAGTTAAATAACAAATACAATTTGTAAAAAGGTACTGCAGTGACTTATTGATCTGATAAGAATATGACTAGAAAGAGTAGATAAGTTTACAGAGTAACACCAGAGCATTTCAACATAAACTAGCATTAACCAGAAAAAAGAAAATTAGTCGGTGGCGGCTACGTCCCTTGTTTCTAAAATCGATTGTTAAAATTTTACTACCGATTGTCGCCGTAGTAGTTTCCGATCAAAACCGACAATCGGCACAACACAATGTACATCAGAGCTAGGCCCTCATCCCCGTTTGTTTCATCTTATTCGTTTTCATTTTCACTTAATACTAGATTTATCATTTTCTCTTTAATATAGTATCATTTGTTAGGCGGCTGTGTGTTTTTGTCTCTTATATCACACTAAAACACTTAATTTAACAGTTTCAAGTGTAAAAAGTTGCAACTTAATTTTCGTAAGCAACGTTTGTTAATACTAGATGTTATTTACGCCCTCATTCAGTTTAATTTAAAATTATATATAAATATGACATGTACCTTCTACTAAAATTTTCTTTTTACGGAACTTGCTTTTATTATACTATGATTTTAAGTCATGTGCGGGCAATTGAATCGCAATATTAGTTTTTATTTAATCATTCTCGCTTTCATGTACAAAGATATAAATAGATGCTTTTACCAGTTCGTAAATGATTGTGTGACTTCTGAAGAGAGGTGTTCTTGCAAGGTAAAGATTTCTTTCAATATTGCTTTTTCTTTTTTTAAGTATGATGGTAGATTTAATTCCTTTATTTTAATGTGCATACAATGCACTTGGGTAACTTTCATAAGTAAAGATTAATTAAAACAGATTTATCAATGAAGGAAAAATATTTTTTCGCTGATATTTTAGCCCTCTCTTATGACCAAATCACTCGTCAGTGCATACAGGGCTATGGCACATAGATCTTGAGCGTTAACAGCCCAACAACCATTTCACAAGTTTCATAGGGCATTTGAGAGGGATAGCGCCGCCTCCAAATACATAAAAATATCGTTTTAGTTGACTTTAAATAAACTATTTCATTTTCAGGCTTATACGAAGAGCATTTTTTAAAAATGTACCATCGCCAAGCATACACTGAATTAAGAGTCGTTTGTTATGCTATTGCTTTTTATGGAACTTTGTCGTGAAAAAGTTTTAAAAGTGAAAAAAACCTTGTTTGTTGACGTTTTCATAGCCTGCGTGGAATCATTTAAATGGAGCCGCTAAAAAAGAAAATTCTTAAAACATACAGATCGTTAATGTACTTTTCTTGAACAAATCTCAACTTTAATAAACAGTAACACGATGCCAATAGAAAATACCTCGCAAATACACACACATCAGACTTCTCCATAAGATGCAGAACATGCTCATAAACACTGATGATAACAAACAACAACATAAAGCTGACAGTATAAAACACACATTCATAGATGAAGCATCATTTTTAACATGTATTTAAAGTGCACGTTTACAAAGTAAATTAAAACTCAACATGTAATGGATTGCTCCTTAAAATAGTTACATATACATAAACTGCATAGTCCAAAGGACGTTGCCCGGGAAAAAATATTCTCATCCACACAAAATTGTAAGGAAATACATATGTTTATATCTTTAAACGGTATGTATCAATGAAAGTCAACGTCTTCCTGTACAACTCAGTCGTTGTAAAAAAATGCCAAAGTCTAAGTGAATCATGTTGGTTTTGAATCCAAGTTTAACAGTGGTAGTTTGCTATCAGATAAACAAGTTAATTAGATAGCTTAGTTAGTACCGCTTCAATGACAAACTATGATGGATCAATGGTTTGACCCCAACCCGACACACCTTTTTGTACTGGTAAAATGTTTTTATATGAAAACCCATCCGTAATTATATATATTTTTTATAAATACTGATCGAATAAAGATACATTGAAAAGTGAGTTTTACTTCTTTATTAAATTTGAAAATATACACAGACAAGCAAGTTTTTCGAGGTAATCTTGAATACCATGACCTCTTTGTTCATAAGTAAATCGTTTCACCCAATTCGAATACCTTTTGAGAATAAGATCTATACTAAGTATTTCGGTCTTCGAAAATACATCAACGATGATAAACCAAATACTACAATGCAATCCACGTGTTATAAATACTATATATGTGTATATAACTGATGTTGAGTAAGCATATACCGATTCGTGATTTGCACATAATCAAAGTCTGCAAAATACAAAATTATCTTCGCACAATCAAAAATCGTCAATGTCTCAAAACCTGTTGCAGTTAGCAGTTGAAATACACTTTTTGGATACCCAAACTATACTTGCTTAACATGTTTTATTATCAAAACATGGTGAAGTATTCTAGAAATTTAAAAAAAAAGGGCTAATGTCAGAGGTTTCCGTTTTGACAGCGAAATCAAACTACTTTAATGTAAAAACTCACCTTCTAAACATGAGTTAGGATGCCTTATAATATTAGTTTAGTTTGTTATGCGCCATATTTATAAATTCAAGATGTAAAACAGACATGTCACATCATAACATATAAAACTTGAATTGGACATTTGGAAATTCACGTTACTATTCCATTGTTGCTTTATTTAGAATCAGCGCACGAGGAATTTTCTTCCTATCACAAACTTGTAGATCAAAATAAACCCTTACATAGCATCCAATCAAACAGATACGTTTCTTAACAAACAGATACTGTTCAAGTTATTTTTAACCGTTCAGCACGAATTTTCAAGAACTTTCCTGACAATCTTCTCAAAGTTCGTATTGGATTCATACTACAGATGCAGACGACCTGGACTAGAATCCTGCTGTTTGTCTCCCGTCTGCCACTATAGTTGCATACGGCCTGGGTTAGAATTCTGCTTTGTGTCTCTCGTCTTCCACTATAGTTGCATACGGCCTGAGTTAGAATTCTGCTGTGTGTCTCTCGTCTTCAACTATAGTTGCATACGGCCTGGGTTAGAATTCTGCTGTGTGTCTCTCGTCTTCAACTATAGTTGTATACGGCCTGGGTTATAATCCTGCTGTGTGTCTCTCGTCTTCAACTATAGGTGCATACGGCCTGGGTTAAAATCTTGCAGTGTTTCTTTTGTTTTCCATTTCAGATCTAGACAACCTGGGTTAAAATATTGCTGCGTTTCTCTTGTCTTCCCCTACAGTTGCAGATGACCTAGGTTGTAATTATGTTGTGTGTCTACAGATGACCTGGGTTAGAATCCTGTGTGTCTCTCGTCTGCCACTATAGTTGCATACGACCACGGTTAGAATCGTGTGTGTCTCTCGTCTGCAACTATAGTTGCAAACGACCTGGGTTAGAATTTCGCTGTGTGTCCTCGCTTCCACTACAATTGCTGACGACCTGGTTTAAAATTCTGCTGTGTGTCTCTCGTCTGCCACTATAGATGCTGACGACCTGGTTTTGAATCCTGCTGTGTGTCTCTCGTCTTCCACTATAAATGCATACGGCCTGGGTTAGAATCATGCAGTGTGTCTCTCGTCTTCCACTTTAGTTGCATACGGCCTGGGTTAGAATCCTGCAGTGTGCCTCTCGTCTTCCACTACAGTTGCAGACGACCTTGGTAAGAATCCTGATGTGTGTCTCGCGTCTTCCACTACAGTTTCCACTACAGAATCTACAGTTTTTCTCCTCTTCCACTTCAGTCGAACACGATTTTGGTTAGAACCCTGCTATGTGTGTCTCTCTCGTCTTTCACAACAGTAGCGAACGACCTTGGTTAGAATCCTGCTATGTTCCCCTGGTCTTCCATTTCAGTTGCAGACGACCACGATACGAATCCTGTTATGTTTCTCTCTTCTTCCACTACAGATGCAACGACGTAGGGAAGAATCCTGCTTTTTGCTATAATCTTTAACTACAGATGTAGACGACCTTGGTAAGAATCCTGATGTGTGTCTCTCGTCTTACACTACAGTTGCAGACGACCTTGGTTAGAATCCTGCTGTATTTTTCTTGTCTTCCACTACTGTTGCAGACGACCTTGGTTAGACTCCTGCAGCGTGTTTCTCGTCTTCATCCACTGTTCCAAACGACCTAGGTTAGAATCCTGCAATGTGACTCTCGTCTTCTTCCACTATTCCAGACAATTGCAGACGACCTTGGTAAGAATCCTGCTGTGTGTTTCTCGCCTTCCACTACACTTGCAAACGATGTGGGTTAGAATCCTACTGTTTTTCTTTTGTCTTACACTACAGTTGCAGATGACCTTGGTAAGAATCCTGATGTGTGTCTCTCGTCTTACACTACAGTTGCAGACGACCTTGGACAGAATCCAGCAGTGTGTTTCTCGTCTTTATCCACTATTCCAAACGATCTGGGTTAGAATCCTGCAATGTGACTCTCGTCTTCCTCCACTGATCCAGACGACCTGGGTAAGAATCCTGCTAGATGTCTCCTGTCTTCCACTTCAGATCCAGACGACCTGGGCTAGAGTCCTGCTACATGTCTGTACATGTGGTTGTTTTCCACGGTTTCAGAAGACCTGGGTTAGAATCGTGTAGTGTGTCTCTGCTGTGCTGGGCCTTTATGTGTTTCTCTTAACATAAATTACATATAGGGTTAGTACAAACTTGGTTTTGCTCCGCCAACAAACTTATTTAGATGTTTTGTAAAATGATGATCAGGTTATACATTGGATTATAAAACATTCTCCGCCAACACACTTGCCTAGGTCCTTTGAAATTAATGTCCAGGTAATTAATTAGACTTTGCAATCAGTCTTCGACCACATACATGCATACCTATGCTCTTTACAATGGTATGTTCAATCATTATGCAATCATGCTCTGCTCACATACTTACCTAAGATAATTTGGAAAATTAACTTTCTGGAAATTGATTAGATTATGCAAGCATGCTTCGACCACACACTTACCCAGATCCTGTGTAATATGATTTTCATTGAGTCCATTAGATTATGCATACTCATATAATGGAAAGTATATGGACAAACCCAGTAACAAAAGCATTAAAGGAAGTCGCCGCTTTGAGACGCGGGCTCAAACATAACAGACACTTAAAGATGCACTTTACTCACAAATAAGATTTACCACATTTAACGATATTGTTTTAATATTCCAAAAAGGATCAATAAATGTCGAAAACAATGGTACTTATGAAGGATTCCGAGTTTAATTTGAAAGAAATGAGCATAAAACACGGTATTTCTCCTGACCCCTAGAACACCTTGCAACCACTCTTTAGTATTTACGAAGATGGTTATTGGTCGACTGATTGCTTGATTTGATACAGGCGACTGGTCAATTATATTAAATTTAAATAAATTGAAAAATCAATGTCTGAGTGTGTACTGTTTATTCTTATAGTATTAAAATGGTGCCGTTTATTTCAGATCATGCCATCTGGCGGTCTTTTGGTAACGGTCATTGCAATTGGCTACTGCTCACTTCCGCCGGGACGGTTTCTTATAGCAGGAGCATCCACTCCTGAAATGAGCCCCATCTATTTGCATGAAACAAATCCTGTAAACGAGTCTTTACCTAACACTGCGAACCTACGCAGTAACACATCAGATGCACTGAGCTATCCAATTCCTACCGACTGATCCTGCGAAAGTTCTACCCATTGGCGTGACCTCGGCGCCCTGCATTTCCCAAGGTTCATTGAGGAAGTTCACTGCACGGCTACATCATGCTTCAATGGGTTTTATGCCTGTGGACCAGAGATTTACCGCCCTCCATATACTGACAGCTCGGGCCTCAAACCAAAGACCCACACATGAGAGAGCCCTACCAGTACTAATAAGGACGACATGGATGTTCGAAATAGTACATACATCAGTGGCCTGTGTATGCCGCACATAAAAGTATTTTTTATCTGTTATATCTCAAATAGTGCATGCCCTCTGTTTAGAATTTAGACACGAGTAGCATAGCCCCCATTAAAACCTATGTTTACCTAGTGGCCTTTTTCAACTTCTGCAACACTACTCAAAAGAAATAGGACGTGTGCTTTCGGGTTTAGCGCATTTTGTAAAAAAAAAAAATGTTGTTATTGTTAAGTACTTGAAAGGAATGGTTATAAAGAAATACTATGTGTGTCAGTTTATATGTGTACCGTTTCTGGTTGCTGGATACATCTTTGACATATTTCGCACGTACTCTACGCATGCATCTCGAAGTGATACAACCCCATGCATCTTATGACTACCATAATACTGTCAGCATATTACATATATAGATTATATATTATTATTGAAGTTATCATGCTACAATAAATCAGGGCTAATATAAAATGCATGGTTGTGTTTAACATGTTAAAGAATGTTATAGGAATATATGTCTAAATGTTTAAACACCATTTATCTAAATGTCAATACAAACGTTTGTTTTATAAATACAAATGTTGGACTGCTTCCTTGAAATGCTAGTATATTTTATTTGGACAAACGACAGTATTTATATATGTATGTAACCTCAAATTTTGTGCAGGGATTCTCAACATAAAATTAAGTCATATGCATGAATTACTTATTCTTTCTTTCTTTCCTTTATTAGATTAAAGTATACAAATGTTTTAGCAATTCCCATACACTTCCGAATCATGAAAGAGTCCAAAAGTAATGGTGAACTCGTAGTGTTGTTGATCTATGTTGGTCTCTGTGTCTGAGCTTGATAGTTGGGAAAAGCGACTGATATTGTCAATTAGTTATTTGTGAAGTTTATGTTGAAAACATCTTAAAGTAATTAAAAAGACATGTACTTACTATCAACTGATAATAAGGGTGGGAAGAATGTGGGTGTAATTACTGTTCAAGTCAAATGTCGTCCTTATATTAAACAGATCAAACGGCTATAAAATGACTTGAACGATCAAATACAACAAAGACAACATACTTAAAATAATGACTGACAATTTGGGACTAATTGATTTGAAACGGGCAATGGAAAACAGACAGACAGACAGTTTATTGACTTGCTTATAGTACATCGTCACAACACAAACATATTATAATACAATTTGTCAACGTGTATGAGCAATGATAATAAACAATAATAAATACACATTACAACATACAAATATGTAGAAAAAAAGACAAACAAACAAAATAAATAAATAATAAATGAGAAGGTGAACATGGTTAATAAATGAGATTAAGTATTGACAGCTTGATCTTATTTTAAGAGATTCTTTAACAAAGATACATAGTTTTATAAGTTCCGATCTATTAGTTGAATTTATTAACTGGATATATTTAAATACTGACGGCTTTACAAAATAGTATTTCTTTAAATATTTCCTTCTAAGAGATCAAAATAAGAACAGATACGTATAAAGTGAAATTCATCTTCGATATCCAAAGAATTACAGCATTGACAATATCTTTCAGCTCTAGGTATGTTATTTCTGGCATATCTACCAGTTTGAATACGAAGCGGATGAACAGATAGACGTAATCGACTAAAGTAAAATCTTAAATTTCCTGGTAAAATATCTAAGTAAGTTTCATATGCAAAACATGATTTAACTGTTCTATATATATCCTATACGCTACAATTTTCAACTGTTCTGAACCAATATTGTTTGAAAGTATCGTATAATCTACACATGAAAGCTTCATTAAACACAGCTACAACAATATTTAGAACATTATCAAAGACGTGGCTAAAGCCAAAATCATCTAACATGTTTTTAACATTATAAACCCAATTGCGACAACCTTTATTGGAATTATACACAGCTCGGTTATATACTGTTTTGATAATAATATTGTCAGTGGAAACAATCTTGAACCAATATTTTAATATATGAATGTATCTATGCAAATACAAAGGGTATCTGCCTAATTCCCTATAAACACATGCATTGCAAGTATTAGTTCTAACTCTCAATAAACTTTTACAAATTTTTAAGTGAATTCTCTCTATTTCTTTACATTTAGTAAATCCCCGGACATCTGCTGAGTAATTTAATATGGAGCCAACAAAGGCGTCAAAAAGTTGACACATAATCTTGAGTTTAAAATCAAAATCATTACACTTGTGAAATAAAACATTCATTGCCTTAAGGGCTTTTCCAATCAAATGTTCCTGGTTCAGACTAAAATTACCAATATAATTTAATACAACATCTAAATAATTAAAATCGTTAACCACTTATCCTGACCATTATAAGCCCATCGTTTTTCGAAAAACTATAATTTTTGTTTTATCAGTATTTACCTTTAATCCCCATGGATTACAATAACTTGATAAATTATTTAATTGAATGTGTATATCTTCAGGAGATTTGCCTACAATGTCATGTCATCAGCATATAATAACAATATTAAACTAATATCATCTAAGTGCAGACCAGAGTTAATATCATTCTGTAAATACAACTCTAGATCTTCTACAAATAAAGAAAATAATAAAGGAGACATAACTTCTCCTTGGCGCAAGCCAACAGCGTAAGAAAAGAAATCAGAATATGAAGACATTAATTTTACACAAGATTTGGCTTTTTGATACATGACGCGAACAATTCTAACAAAGTATTTTCCCTTGTATTCCACATTTGTACATCTTTTACCATAGTGCATTTCTATAAATAGTATCAAAACATTTCATCATATCGACAAAAATAACATATATTTTTTTTTCTCAAACAAATAATTCTGAATTAATGAATAAAGTATAGAAATATCATCCGTTATAGTTCGCCCTTTTCGAAATCCGAATTGAGCATCCGAAATAATGTTCGTCACATAATTTATCTATACGTTTATTAATGAAAGAGGTAAATATTTTTAATAAACAGCTAACTAATGTTATTCCCCTATAGTTATTAACATCAGATTCAGAACCTTTTTTGTGCAGGGGGATACCTTCAGTCCATTACTCTGGGGAAAAACCCCGAATCTAATATATTGTAAAACAGGTCACAAATATGCGGTGATAAAATGTCAACGGTTTCAATGAAGTATTCATTTAATAAAAAGTCATTGCCAAATGCTTTACATCAATGATTTAACAGAAACTTTAATTTCTTCAACAGAAATAATTCGATCAAGTTCTGGAAAAACTGTATTTGGTTTAATCCTCCGCTTCAAAGTTATGATTACCAATATCCTTGTTACTTATATTTTCAAAGTATTTGTGGAATTCGTCAAGAGGAATTTTATTGGATTTGTTGGAACTTTTTGTGGGTGGGGCCAGAAAACGCAAGAAGAGTAAAGGGTCACCGCAGAACAAAGAGTCGGAGAAAAGGCGCGTAAACAAAACGACACCAAAACAAATGGTACAGGCCACCCCGACAGTGCAAATGCAGAACCAAGGTTTTTATCAACAAGGTATGAACATGCAAATGAACAATTACAATCAAAATGGGCAATGTTTTTCTCCAGGACCAATGTTTAATCAAAATCAAAACCAAAATCAAGGACATTTTTCTTCACCTGGATTACCTTTTTCACCTGTGGCAAATCAGGCATCACCAACCATGCAACAGTATACTCTATTGGGCCATATGGGATCAACGGGATCAACTGGATTAGCGAACAATGATCAGTTTTCAATGATATTTCAAAAGCTGGATAGTATTGACAGTAAATTGACCCAGTTGGACACTATCCAAATAACGGTGAACCAAATCACAATGACTAGACAAAATTGATCAAAGGGTCGGCGGCCTTGAAACGAAAATTAAAGATATTGAAGAAAGCCGAAACTATGGCTCTAAGACATTAGATGAAATAAGGGGGAAACAAAAAGACCTAGTAGCGTTGAAGTCAAAAATAGACTCACTAGAAGCAACGCACAAGAGAGCGGAAGCAGATATCAAAAAAGAAGTCATTGATCTGAAAGGGAGAAGCATGCGGGACAACCTACTGTTTTTCGGCATTCCGGAGAGCACAGACCCGAATAACAGAGAGAGTGACGCAGACTGCGTGGAAAAGGTCTTAGAGCTTATCGAGACAAAGATGGAATTTGAAGACACCAACCAGTCAATAAAGTTAAACCGTGCACATCGGATAGGAAGATACAATAACACAAAAACAAGGCCGATTGTAGCCAAATTTTTGTACTATCCGGACCGGGAAAAAGTCAGACTCAATTGAAATAAACTATCCAGGCCCTTTGGTGTTAGCCAGCAGTATCCACCGGAAGTGATGGAGGCCCGAAAGCTGCTCGTCCCTATTATGCTCGACGCGCGCCGTCAGGGTAAAGAGGCCTACATCAGCGGGAGCAGATTATTCATAAATGGTCAACTTTATCGGGATGCAGGGACCGGGACCGGAAACGGAACACACTAGAACGGAGGCAAGGGTGTCATACGATGTGTGTCTTGGAATGTTGAGGGACTTACGCAGCTGAAACGGGAAAATACTGATTTTTCAAATATTTTGAGCACTTATGATTTAATATTTTTAAGTGAAACCTGGACTAACAAAAATTCTACAATTGATTTGAAAGGTTTTAAGCTGTTTCATTCATTTAGAAAGTTTCAAAATAGAACAGCAAAACGAAATAGTGGGGAAATTGCGGTATATGTTCGTAATTCTATATTGAAAGGAGTTTAAATGATTAAATATCATTTAAACTGTATAATGTGGTTAAAGTTAGATAAAACTTTTTTTAAATGAATAATAATGTTTACTTGCTTTTCACTTATATTGCTCCCGAGAATTCACCTAGTCATGATATGTATAAAATTGATGTATTTCAAAAGATAGAAGAGGAGATTACTCATTTTCATTCTTTAGGCTCTGTATATGTTTTCGGTGATTTAAACTCAAGAATCGGGCAAAAGGCTGATTTTGTAAGAAATGACCATATCTTGGGAGATGAAACTTTATTGGACATTGATACGCAGTTGCCACGAAAATCTTCAGATAGAACGTTAAACCGATTCGGTGAATTTCTACTTGATATATGTAAATCTCAGGGCTTACGTGTTTGCAACGGACGTCTTGGAAATGACGCCGACGTTGAAAGGTCAACATGTTACACCGCTCCAAAGGAAATAAGTACTTTGAAAAGCTACCTTAGGTAGCAAAAAAATACATATTTTACGCAATGCGACAAAACTATAAAAAAAAAATGGTTTAATGAATAATGTCGTGTCAAGAAGAATATATATACCATCAATTTAAATACTTATAATTTGAATAAATCTAATGAAAGTAGAACTGAATTACTGCATGCAAAACAGGATTATAAATAGCAATGCAGATTAAGTAAACGCAAGTATAATCAGGCACAAGCACAAACAATGAATGATATGAAAATGAAAAAAACAAAAGAATTTTGGGAAATGTTTCGACGGGCGCCAGTAAATGATAACAGTGAAAATATCAGTTCCTTTTTTGAGTATTTTAAAAAATTATCAAGTGAATCTGTAATTGAAGAAGACGTTGACATCCAGAATTTTGTTGAAAACATTCGAAGAACTCGACTCTCCATTTACAAAGGATGAAATTAGAAAAGCGGTGAAATTGCTAGGAACAAATAAATCATGCTCTTTTGATAACATTATTTATGAATAGTTCAAAGAGGGGATTAACAAATTAGAAACTCCTTTGGAGATTATGTTTAATTACATTTTAGAACAGCAATGCTTTCCGAGCTCATGGTCAAAAGGCGTAGTTTTACCCATATTTAAAAAAGGTGATAATTCAGATCCTTATAATTATCGAGGCATTACATTAACTAGCTGTTTCACTAAGTTATTTACTGTGTTAATAAATGGAAGGCTGAAACGATGGGTTAAGGAAACGGGCTTACTCACCGATGCTCAATTCGGTTTTAAAAGCATGTATAGTGCAAATTTCTTGTTAAAGACGTTCATTGACAAACAACTGCAAAATAAAAAGAAGCTAATTTTGTTACGTTGACCTACTTAAGTGTTTTGATTCTATTTATAAAAATGGTTTGTTGTATAAGCTATTGAAGTCTGGATTAGACGTCTATTTAACGTAATTAAATCAATTTATTGTGAAGTAAGATTATGTGTAAAACATATGGGCCCGTTATCTGATTTTTATCATTGTGATATTGGCCTTTTACAGGGAGAAATATTGTCACCGATTTTATTTTCAATGTTCGTTAATGATATAGAACTATACTTAAATGAAAATAACGATGCAGGTTTATCATTAGACCAACTTTCAATTTATTTATTATTGTTTGCAGATGATGCTATAATATTTTCTGATACTGTTGAAGGTCTTCAAAGATCACTAAATAATTTACATGCATATTGTGAAAAAGTGGAAACTTAAGGTTAATGTTAATAAAACAAAAATAGTTATTTATAAAAAGGGAGGTAATAACAATAAAAATGTAAATCTTTACTACAGTAATGAATTGATAGAAAAGATTCAATCTTTTAACTATCTTGGTATTGTTTTGTCAAGCGGAGGATCATTTATGAACGCTACACAGACATTAGCAGATAAGGACTTAAGGCTATGGGAAATTTGTTTGGGATAACTAAGGGGAAAGAAATTCCTGTTAAAATTATGTTGGGTTTATTCGACTCATTTGTGTCATCAATTTTGTGCTATTCTTGTGAGGTATGGGGCTTTTGTAGAGCTGAAAATATAGAAAGGGTTCATAGAAAATTTCTGAAAAGACTTCTTGGTGTAAAAATAAGCACTAGTAACTCTGCAATATATGGTGAACTAGGACGGTACCCTCTGTATGTTACTAGACATGTACGAATCGTAAAATATTTTCTTAAACTGTATCAATTTAAAAGAGGCAATTGCATTTTATGCAATACATTGCAAAGCCTTCGATACGATGCGGAAAATAACCCAAATTCAAACAATTGGTGTTCAAATGTACGCACTATATTACAAAATGCAGATTTCAATGAAGTATTGTTATATCCGGAGTCGATTAATATTACTTATTTTATTCCTATTTTTAAAAGAAGATTATCGACGCATTTATTGGGCATTGGAAAAGTGATATAAACTCATTAAGTTCACTAGTGTTATACAGAGAACTAAAATGTACTATTCATATGTCATCGTATATAGATAAATTGTATAGCTATAGACTTAGGAATATAATTGCTAGGTTAAGATTGTCCTCTCATATGTTAAATGTTGAAAGAGGCAAATATGTTAATATTGAAAGAAATACACGTAAATGTGTTTTATGTATTCATAATTGTTTTAGGGAAGACGAATATCACTTTGTTTTGATTTGTCCACAATATAATGGTATTAGGAAAAATACATAACTAAATTTTACTATGCAAGACCAAGCATGTTCATTCAATTATTAAACTCGGAAAATGCTGCATGTCTACAAAAACTAGCTTTGTATTGCAAACATGCTTTTAAGCTACGATATAATGCTTTGAATAATAATGCTTAACTTTATTGATTTTAACATGTTGAAATCATTGATAATTTATATATGTATATATGTATAATGCACTCTCGCATTTATCAACTATTGCCATGCCATGTGTTATGTTATTGTAATAACGATGAACTGTATATGTACGAGTTAACTTTATTCCGTGACTATTACTTGACCTTTCGATAGAGGCCCTATCTGCAGTACAATCATAATTGTCATCTTGACTGTCAATACAGTAATTAAATTTATCATGTATTACATAATCCTTTTTATTACCATCTCTTCTATTAAGGTCACCACAAACAAAAACACAGCCCTTATCATTATAAAAAGATATATCATTTTCTAATATGCCAAATAAATCAACATTGCCTGCATTATATGTAGGTGAATCTTCTCCCCAATTATAAGCTCCGCGTAAATAAATATCTTCAGCGGTGTTAAAAAAGTATGATCTATTTTTAGCCATACAAGCATATCATAATGATTCTTAATGATTTCAATTCCTTCACTTAGATAATCCCTTTAATACAAAACCAATTCCCCACTATTACGTTTAGCATTTCTATTTTGAAATTTGCGATATAAATTATGTGATTTTTAAAAATTTAAATCGATCTTACTATCGGAATCACATCAAGATTCATATAAAAACAAATATCATATTGTTCTAAAATATTAACAAATCCAAAACTTTCCTTCTTCTGTCGGGATAGTCCGTGAACGTTCCACGATAAATTTTTAAGTTCATCTTCCTTGTGTCCCTACAGCTTCACTGGCTTCACGTCCACGTACAACGTGTCGTACACGATCCACGAGCGGTGACCGTCCTTCCGGGCTTTCTTCATCTTCGGGACGAGTCGGCGCCGCTTGTCGAGCACTTCCGGAGGGAATTGTTCAAACATTTGGCAGCCCGTCCCTGTCAGGTGTTTCCACTGACGTCGCACGAACTCTCTTGCCTTGAAAAAAGTAAACTTCGCCACAATATTACGGATCTTGCCAACCACTGGTTGCCCCGGGGAACGATGTACGCGCTCAAAGCGGATAGCGTTGGCCGTCTCCTTTGCGATTTTGAGCGTCTCATGAAGATGGTTCCGTAGCTTTGCCTCGGTGACATCAGCAGGTTCGCTTCCGGTCGCGTTGTCTGCAGGGATATTGGTGAAAACTAAATTGTTCCTCATTAACTGAGATTTGAGGTACGCTATGTCATCCCGTAGCTCCTCCTGCTGCCTTTCTAGCATAGTCACCCTCTCAGCCATCACACTTGCATCGACATCCGCCGATTCCACCTTGTCCTCAAGTTTATTAACCCGATCGTCGGTACGTTTAACACGGTCCTCTAAAGCAATCCACAATTTACGTAAATCTTTCTCAAAGTCTGTTACCTTGCGCTCGAGGGCCTTGATTGAATTGAGTTTCTTTTCCATTACACAAAGCTTCTCACCCATTTTCTACATACAGTCCAGTAGGTCCTTGTTAGTCGGCTCACGGCCACCTTCCGCCATTTTGAATGAACTATCAGATTCGATTGTTGTACATGTAGCAAAAACTTCAGTTGTATCCTCGTATGCAGATTCGTTAGTATCTTGAAATAGTACAGCACTAGCCCTTCCCAATACTTCACTCACTGAAAAACTATTTTCAAGTTCCTCGGACGGGGCTCTCGGCTTTGATGAATTGCTTTTGTTTGAATTATTTCCACTTTTAAATCATTTGATCGCACGCACGCGATGGTTTTCCGTTGACGCCGCTCCCCGAACGATTTTGACACGCGCTGTTTGTTGACTCTTTAGTGAAAAGTAAGTTTGACTCTCGTTGAAGTTTGGCCATGTTTGCTTTTTACCTAATTTATTAAACTTTCCACTTAGGGGGTGGGGGGTCGGGGGCAGTGGGTATTCTACTTGGATGGTCGTCTATCTGCGAAACCGGAAATGGTAAATTGAAATATAATTTATACATGTTTTTTCTAAACCCGAGCAGCTGTGCGAAAAAAAATGTGTGTATAACCATGTGTAATAAAAAAAAATATACTATTTAATAAAAACAAAACAAAAAAGAGATGGAGTTTATGTCAAAATTAAAGTAGGTTCGAATTATTGTTTATCGAATTTTGTAATCATTCGTTTGGCTATGATTACTTTTACGAATTAAAAAAAAAATCCTAGTTCATACCAAAGCCTGGCAAGGTGGACTTTAATCCTTCGTATTTATCACTCTCAACCACGTCTGTTTCCTGTCGGCATGTTTCGGCAATCAATGAAATCCTGGAGTAGGTTTGGGCCCAAATGAAATTTAAAAGGGCAATGTATTTTTTGTCACAAATGTTTTCTATTGGTAAGCATCTTGTTGAGTTCTGCGATTTCCTCCTGTTGTCTTTGTATCGCATAATTATTGTATTTTCTGGGCGTTTGTGTTTATAGTTTTTGACAGTCAACACTCCGGACAAGGGAAGTAATTCGAACGCATTGTCCACATGTAGATATTAAGAAGTCAATGTGGCGGATTTCGCATTACCGAATTCAACTCCAGTCATTTGCAATTCTTAACCACATCAAATGAAATTATATGGATACCATGTGTTTCTTAGATAAACATTTCCTAAAAGAAAACAAGCAAACATCTCATTTACTTTAAAACCATTGGACAGCTATGGTTATGCCTAAAGACTGGGGAATTCTCCCAGTCTAATAACACAATTTCTTCAAGCATAAATGAATTTATAGACTCAAAAACGATAATATTCAACGGTGTACTAGAATCCGGTGGCCGCAATGGCTAGCTATTATTTAAGTCCGCCCAATAGGCCCTTCATATTCATAATTCATATTGTCAAATGAATATCGCATTAAGAATGAGGCTTACTATGTAAGCTGTTTAGCTTACTCCCTAGAAACATTTAAAGCTGATCATAGCGGATGGATAAGCACAAGCATCTCATAGACACCTTGATTTAGATTTAATACCACATTCAACCTTTAGTTTAAACTTACTTCTTTTTCTATGACTGTGAAACAATGTATTACAAAATTATATTAATCACTCTCGTTGGCACGCGAGAGTGTGGTCGTATGCTGTAGGGAAAGTCCAGAGAACCCGGAGAAAACCCACTTGTCCGGCTTTGTTACCGAAAATCAAACTCTTATTTGCTCCTGCCGGGAATCGGCCATGATATTTAACACTTTATTCTTTAATTGAGAATTTATATAGTTATTTAAGAACATCTTAGACCAAACATAGCTAAAGCCAAAAGAGAATCCAAGTTCAAAAAAACCTGAGCTAATTTGGCTGCTTCTTAATATATAATCAGTTCCATAACAAACCTTAGGACAGTTGTGGTCAATTACGAGTGATTATATGTTTTTTAACTAGTTGAGATATTTTACAGTAACAAAAATAGTAGCAAATGTTAATCAAAAGAAGAATTATTAAGAACAAATCCTTATTACAACTATATAACGGCTGGTATTAATACATATAATAATCATGTATCATGCAAAGTACAGAAATTCTTTCTCTGAGCAAATGCTTTATACACGAAAATAGAAAGATTCTTTAACAAATCAGTATGATCTGTATTCAGCAATTCTATGGTTTTAAACATATTTGGATTAGTACGATAATATCTAGGAATATATTTAGATCTAAAAAAATTTACAGGCTGCATTCAACCAAGAAATGAAATTCGTCTTCTAAGACATTACAATGTGGGCAAAGTCTTTGTTCCAAAATTGTATTATTCCACCTACCAACTTTTATATTTAACCGATGCGACGATAATCTTAATTGGCTTAAAGCAATTCTGAATTTCTGTACATTAACACACTTAAGATAGGGTTTTAATTCAAAATCAGAAATGTTTCTATAAAATAAAGCTCTTGATGAGTCTGACAATCTGCTGTTTAAATTTTGAACATAAACGTCTCGTATTCTTTGCTTTAAAAGTACAAGAGAAGTAAATTAAACATTTCAGCTACTAAGAAGCTAATATTGATTATATAAATCTTATAAAGATGACACCATCTTTACATAGAATAGCAATAAGTGTAGCGAAAACCTTTAGTAATTTACTATGTTTTATTGTATGTCGTACTTTAACAATTACCACATGATATTGGTGTGTACTGTCACCATACACAATGTGATGTGTTAAATCCTGTTAGTTGCAGTTTCAAAAAAACAACAGATAATGGGTGTAGATAGGTTGGAAACTGCTATGAACAGATCCCAAAGAAAAAAGGCAAACCCACACCAGTTGAACGTTTGTTTAATGAAAACAATTGGAGAAACAGAATTACATGTAAAGAGACAATATATCATTGTGAAATAACACATTAAGAAATTCTAAAGATGGGCAATCGGCTTGGATTTTCATAATCGATAAATCGGAGACCCTGATCGATTAATCGGCTGTTTTCGGACAGTACCACAAAAGCATCATTTTCTGATGTATATAGCAACAGGGACATTAGTTTTTATGTATATTTCATTTCTAATGCTTCAGTCGATAAACAGGTATTATTTCTGGCACATTGAATAATTCTAAAAATAATTTAAAAAAATAAAAATTCCAAGGTATACCTAACTTTTGTATATACAGTATGTATGCACTGTGCCGTTTGTGGAGTTTTGTGCTATTCTTCCATGTTTCTTGTTTGTGGCGTTAACTCAGTGCCATTAAACCGGGCTTATGTTTTTAAACTTGTTGCTACTGAGCTTGTTGTGTTGTTTTATAAAATATGTTAAAAGCAATTTGACTTAGAGCTTTCTTCAATGCGATACTTTTATCTGTCATTACATCATCATTGGCTTGTTACAATCCCGTAGTCCACACAATGTGCTATTTCAACATCATACATAGACACGGTATAAGACAGGAAACAAAATTAACAGCTGATGTAATGCTTGACCTAAATGACACCTGACTGTTGGTGATCCTTTGTAGCTAGTGTATGTTTGAGAATTTAGGGATGCCGGTTGTGATTTATTTTCCAATTCAGTTCAATAAATTACTTCCTTTGTTCGAGGATATAGTTATTTTTAATGGTGTGGCATCCACTTGTCAATCTCAACTCTAGAAAGTCATGTAGGTAATAGATCAAGTGTTAAGTAAAAAAAAACTCAAGTAATATGTTTAGGCTAACAGTTGAAAGAGGGCAATTAAATCTGGCACGAAAGTCTTAACAAAGCAATACTGCTTTTAAACGACAGAAATAAACCCATAAATATAATTATTATCAATTGACAGCATTTCTCGTTTACGTCAAGCTAAATTGTCTGAGATGAGGGTTTTACTATATCAAAAAATGGGACAATAGCGAAGTATGATAAACTATTTAATGACAACCTTTTCATGCCAGCTTTTGAAGTTGAATCTGATGACTGAAATTTTCAATTTCAAGTTTCTGGTCAGTCAGTTCTCTTTGTAGCCTCTTTATTTCAATATAAGCTTCTTGTATCAGTGTCGCTGTGTGTTCAACATTGGACCTTGAGTCTTGTTCAGAAAGACTTTCGTCACCCGTAAACACATGAACACTGAAAAACAAATATTGTGTTTGTTTACATGAAACAGTACAGCTTCCAGAACTGCGTTTAATATTATTATATTTCTAACTTGCTCATAAAATATTATACTTGAACACGTGTTGTTTTACTTCTTTTACATAGTACATTACCTGCCAAAGATATTTCTCTCCAATGCTCGCCTCTCTGGTTTGTCACTGCTCCAATAAATCATAGATGGTACAGATGTTGGCTTGAGACACTTCCGGACTGGTGTCAATGCGCGATCATTATTATTATGGCATGAACTGTTTTGTACAAACAGCTGTCATCTTGGTGACCTGAAACAGTATTTTGACAATTTAAAAAAAATGCATTATTCTAAAACAATTCAGTGAATGAAAACGCGTCTTTTAGCAAATATTTACCTTTCATTGTTAGACAATTAGCTGAAGATTAACAATTGAATGAATCTCGTCTTATTTCTCAATACATGCTTTTTCCAAACTGTATCTTAATAGGTACTTTATGGATGTGTATGATATTATCGTAATTAGAATCTGACTAACATACAGGTAAATAGTAATGTAAAGCAAATTTTTCACTTGATTGCATTGTGCTTGGGCTTATCAGAAGTTCAGCCGTCGTGTTTATAATCTTGCTTACTTATCCTCGTTCTTATTGTGGAATGCAAGGTATGCATATAGCTTGAGGAGGCCTAAGCATGCATCCGCTTTGCATCACCACAATGAAGTTATTTCCCTTCAAATAAAATTAACCATTAATTCCATGACTCCCGGTAACAAAAACAATTTCAAACGGAAATACAACCAGGTTTGTGAGTTGAGATCCAAACAAAACGTCAAACAATCTTGCAGAACTGTAAAACCTGAAGTTATTAACGATATTTGATAGTGAAAATAGCTTAGGAGAATGTGTTTAACCTATCTTGAATGAAGGAACTTGCATTGAAACTTTAAGCCGTACATATTGCGACTTTGATATTATTCATCAAATGAAGTTTTTAATAAAACTTATGAATTTGATGATACCGGATTTAATGATCATGACCTATATGCCATTTATTTACTATAAATATTGCTGTCTTTCTCAGCCAATGCACTTATACTCAATTAGATGCGGGGGTGGGGGCATATGTAAGAATTGTCAAATAAAAAAATAAGACAAAAATATCATTCAAATAATTAATAGTCAAAAAAGCGTAATCAAAGATATGGTCTAACTTGTAAAAAATAGACCAATCATGACAATGATTAGATCAAACTTAGACTGAAAGCAATATAATAACATTCTATCATTGTGCAGTTTAACATAACCATACAACTCTCAGACTGCTATAAATTATGATGCAAAAACTATTTATTATTTAATACGTGTTCGCTTTGATGGCTATATGACGATGTTGCTATTTATGAATGTTCCTTCTATACACGAGAACATTTATGAAAGCCACCTACGAAATGCAATGACGTAAATCTTATTTCAAAATAGTTCATACCAATGTTACAAATCAGACTACTTCATGGTACTTTAAGGAACTCGCCCATGTTTTGGACCAAAGAATAGTTTTCCCGGTAATGGGATTTGTATTATTATTTTACTTAATGATATCGAAATTGCAGAAAAAATACAATTAAAGTATTAAAAAGTATTTCAGTTTTAGTGAGGTGGGAAACCATGCCGGTAAGTTAAGACACAATTAGAAAACCAACGCCTTCAACACTAAACCAAATTAACGCTGAATGAAAATTTGGGCTTCAAAGACGATATTTGAGCAAATATCAACATTTGCTGAAGAGTTCCAGCCTCTGTTTCGTCATACAAAAAGTGCATTTTACAAAAATATGAGCGAGTCCTTTTAAGAGATAATTGTTTTGGTGTATCAATGTCAACCAACACCTCGGCCAAGTTTGTTAGAAGAGCATCATACAATTGCTGACAAAAACTTAGATATCGACAAACATTTAGTATTCGGATTCATGCCTCCGCTAATGGGATAGCCGGACAGATTAATCTTTGATCAATTACAAGAACTCGGCCATTTAGAAATTTGTGATTGCTAGCACAGTACAGTGCTAGGCTAGAGAAAAAAAATAAAGTATCATTTATATTTAGTCCTTTTGACCAATAAGTCGGCATCCAGTCTATCGACTATATTGTTTTGAAAACCAAAATGTACTGTGTAGTCCCTATTCATGTCTTTCCTATTATTCAGAACAAATCTAACTGGCATATTGGTCTAATTTCATTTCATATTTTGTCCGGTCGGGATTTGACGATGAATACATTTCGTCGCAATTGTGAATGAGACTGATATTAAATAAAGTTGGTGATTAATCAGAACGTTTATATTCTAATATGATAGAGGATTTTGTTGATTTCATTGTAAGGTCGTACGCTATTTCACGAGTGTCATAGAAAAACATATTTTCACGAGTGTCGAAACAAATCGGCACCTCTTACAGCAAATCATATTTATATGAAGTGCTGCGATGACAGACTATTAATATTATCAACTACCAGCACTAACTTCCATCGTCAAGCTGCATGTCATAACACGGAATTCAGACAGAAACGTTTTGGCACGGGATAAAATAGTTTGACAAAAACAGTAATTACAGACTTATTTCAGATGCTAGAAAGTCACCTGATAGGTAATGTTGTAACTTATCTGCATTTTACTTTGAATATATAATTCCATATTGATTTTAAATATTTTTGATAACCAAAACATGTAGACATCCTTTGCAAATGACGTGCTTGTTTAGTTTATGGTTTATTTGAAATAATTATATGTGCATCTTTTGTTACCACTTACAGAGGCTCTTATTATGCTTTATAGTTTTACTATTTTGCGGGCTTTTGCAAGTGGGAGTGACGGAAAACATGTGTATGAACTTTAGTTTCTAAATTAAACTTAAACATTTCCGGCCCAACATTTTCAATGAAAATAAGCATATTTACACATGATATTCTCTATCTTTACGAACAGGGGGTCCGAGTGAGGGACATGTTCTGTAAGATATTTTGGTAACTGGTAAGTAGGTTATACCATTATAAACGTTTTTTTTTATACGCTGAACAAAATGTAAGTGCATGAATAAGCTAAAAGATTATTTGCATACAAAATGAAAAAATAAAAAATGCCTGACTTAAAACTGTGTTTTCAGTGAAAATATACCATTCTTTGGCCTTGTGTTTGCTAAAATAATAACTATCCAGTTTTTGGCATCTATTTTTTTCATGACGGCTTGTGCTTTCATTAAACTTCAACGGCAACAAGGCGTTTAAACATGAAAAATGGCCTTATAGTACCTTTGTTAGTGCACAAGCATTCGTTAAAAAGATATGCAAAAGACTTGATAATAAAGTAGCTAAATTAGGTACGAGGAGGAATACGCTGTTTCAAGTCATGCAATTGACTAGTTTAACGTCGTAAACAACCAATCTGTCAGGCTTATACATTTAATCACTTTTTGTTAAATTTTATGATAAACAGTGGTTATTTTTTACACATTATTTATTTTGAAATGCGGTATAGCTTATGGTGTCATGAATAACTGTTCTCCGTTGTTAACGGTTTAAACAACCTTTTTGCAATGTTTACACTTCGACACAGGTCACCATTAAACAGTTCGACACAGGCCACCATGGTATGCGGTGTGCTAGTATTAGCATTTAGTATGTGTTTCATAAAATCAATATGTATTTTCTTGATCATGTTTACATGTCTCCATAACCCCATACTTTACATTCATATGGTTAAATAGGTACTACACGTTTTAGTTTACACTCTTATGGCAAGCATATGTATCTAACCTTAAAATTCAACCTCAACAAGGATTTTCTTGCTTGTTTTTTCCCCAACAACTAAACTCTTTGAAAATGAAACAGTATTTAAAAGTCTCAATGACCTTAAATATTGATTTGGTCTGCCAAATACCATTACATTTTGTACTTTAGATTTGTCTACCATGTCAAGTTTTACAAAAGTTTTAGGGAAATATATTCATGTTCAATCTTAGCATATTGTATTGAATCATCTGCATAGAGCATTACAACTTTTTCAAATATGTATCTAAATGAGGTTCATTGATAATCACTCTAGTATTGTTATGGCAGAGCATGAAAATATTTGTCTAAATCATTGATTGCATCATCGTCAACTTATTTGCATTTTTTGCAAACTGTTCGACACAAATACTACGGTTTACTACACGCAGTTATACATATCGTTTTTTATAACTGTATTTGGGGAAAACAATGCTTCGATTTCCATAGTGGAATCTATTTTGAAGATAAAGTGACATCACATATATATTTCAAGGTTTGTTCATCATGTCAAAATAGGAAACACAATACAATCAAAATCAAAGAACGGGAACAGAACACTTTGTTGGTTTGTCAGCATATGTTGTTTAATACTCTCATTTCAGCTACACTTCTGTAAATAGTTACACCGTATTTTTATTTGTATACAATGTAAATTAAAGCTTCATGTCTTAATGCTAGCCATGCACCGAGAAATGCCTAAAGCACATTATTTCATTTCCAAAACATGAATGTTATTTACAGCTTTTATTGTGATTTGATATTTCCTTACCTTGTTCTGTTTGAAAGCAAACGTGTATGTAAGCAATGCATTTCATTACTTGCTACAATTACCTGCCATTTCATTGCATTATTTTGTAATATTCGCGCGCGTTCCAGTTTTAAAATCGTAGGGTTATGTGAATTATGTTTGCTGTATTAATAGCAAATGGTTCAAGTTTAAATGGTAGTGAATTGATGTCATCATGACTGCAGTCACTGTCACTGTCCTCTGTCGACATGCATGTACACGTGTACTGCCGTATGTATATGAAGTTTTCTTAACTCGACCGAAGTACCGCCTTTCAGGAATGAGAATTGTAAGGGCCACTGCTTTTGGCTTAAAGATTCATTGCTCAATAGTTCCGATTCCTAAAATCTAAACCGACTTACGGATATGGAAAAAAAAAATATTCAAGGAAGTTTAGACATAGAATAGAATGTTTTCATATGCAAATAGCGAACACGTAAACTATTAACAAGTGTAATCGTATCATAGTATTAACAACTGTATCAAACAGTTTCAAGCGATTCCAAAATAATAGTGGGCCACTAAGCAACTAAATTTCAAGCATTTGCACATCGTTCACTTTAATAACGCAATATATAAACCCGGATACCTATATATACCCGGATTCTGTCAGTCTAGTTATTGGCAAAGCTGAACATCAGGCTATAAAATTCTACAAAAAGTAATCAGAAAAACCAACCTATTTCTACTTTTATGTCAGTCGGTGGAAGTAAAGAAATGCACAAAATTATCTTTAAACACGCGCCTTATCTTCGCCGCCGAAATTTCCAGAAAGCATTAAAAATAAAATACTGCAATTGAATTTGTTTATTTATTTATTTATTTATTTATTTATTTATTTATTTATTTATTTATTTATTTATTTATTTATTTATTTATTTATTTATTTATTTATTCATTCATTCTTTCATTCTTTCATTCATTCATTCATTCATTCATTCATTCATTCATTCATTCATTCATTCATTCATTCATTCATTCATTCATTCATTTATTCATTCATTCATTCATTCATTCATTCATTCATTTATTTATTTATATATATATATATATTTTTATTAAATTATTTTATTTAATTTATTGATTTATTGGTGGGACGGAGGCGTGACAATAGGGTGTGTTCTGTCAACGAACCTAACCCCTGTGTACGCTATCATCTGATTCATGTCACTCAAGGCATGATCCTCGTGACTAGAAATTGACCATAATAATTTATTACGTCGATGCTGTAGATCCCGGCTTAACTCAACGCGAATATGTGTTCGTTGTTCGGTCCAAAATGCTGTTAAGGTGTCATTTTGGACAAAAGTTACTTATTAACTAAACAATGATATTGTAAACATCCGTGTGAAAGAATGATAACACTACAAGATAATTTTATACAAATATTAGTTTTCAGATCAAACAAATGCTATTTGAGATCAAGCAAATGTATTGCTTTAAACTATTTAAAAATGAAAGCATTAAAAACTACAGTTTTCTAGGTGTTAAATATTTTTGCAAAGTTATTTCAAAGTGTGGTCACAGCCACCTGCCTGCCCAACGGCATAACCAAACTAGTTCCACTATCTGTTATTTTTTGTCATATCTCATGCCATTGAAATGACTAGGCAAGGTGACTTGAAAAATAACTCACAAAATGAATATGGGCATTTGAATAAAATATAAACACGATTTGCATTACAGGCCATTTTAGTTCCGATAGAGAATTTACAAAAAAAACCTACACCGTACTGTTTACCCTTTCGGCGCAAAATATGTCACAGAAAATTCCAGCCAGCGCCAGGTTTATTTCAGACCTTCTCAGAATTTAACGCCTACCATTTAAAAAAAAAAACTACAAACATCTATTCACAACACCAAGTGTGATTCATACCTTTTTCAATCACACAGTCTGACACATGTTTCTCTCCTTTCTAACTAATATTAACAAATAATACCCACTTTTATCTTTGGCTTGTTTAATGTTTTTTGGTATATAGTAAATCTCATGGCATGGCATTGATCACATAGAAATGTCAGTCAAGTTAGCGTCCTCGTACTGTCAACAACCATTGGCTCAACCTCGACCGATGCCTCCACCACGAGCTAGCCCTTGTTGCCTCACAGGGACAGGAATTTCATGATCCGCTGCGTCTGAGGAATCTGAAATTTTAATTAGCAATTTTATTTATAAATGTTCTGTGTAGTATATGTATTATGCATTAGTGATATAGTTTGATGATAACACAAAAATAAAATTGAAGATGCAGGAAGTTTCAGCATTTCTTAACCAGTATAAATATATATATATATATATATATATATATATATATATATATATATATATATATATATAGTTTTAAAACCTCTAAAATATTGGGGCCCTGTTTATATTTACACCCGAATTATTGGGTCCACGGTGTATTTATTGGGGCATACCTCAATATTGGGTCAAAGACCCAACATATAAGGACCCAACATAATTGTTTGTTTTAAATGTATCTGCAGGGTCAAATACGTGATTGCAACCTGTATTCCTAAACACATTTATTGGGTCGCAATTTCACTGTTGGGTCGCCAAATATACACGCACCGTGTTTCGTGTATATTTGTATATTATATTATATATTTTGACCCAATATTGCAATATATTGGGACATCACAATAAAGTGGAAAAGCTATCGTTATTGGTATATGTTATACTTATTTTTTTCCATACACAGTAACAACAAACCTTAACGTAGCAATATAACACCTTAACCGTTTAGTTGATGTACTATTATATAGATGATGACATCATTTTCTATAAATAATTCAAATTTTTTTTTTGCTTGTGAATAGCTTTGAAAATATGATGTAAAATGGAGAATTTGCTCCTTAGGAGCAAAGTTTCCATGTTTCATCGTGTTTTTAAATATCACATTCTACATTCTCTAGATGCGTTAGAATGTGTCTCTATCAGTTATTGGGTAGATGTGAACATTAACATGTAACTCAAAATAATTTAATTCATAGAATAACTCCTATGTCAGCCAGTATAGATCCCAGGAAAAAAATCAGGCATTCTAGTGCAAGAAAACTTTCTAAATATTACTTTCTATGAAGTTTAATGCTCCTTCCCTAAAAATCTGTTTCTTAAATGCTAAATAATGGTTTATTTTTTTATTTCTTTCCTGTACATCATCGTATCACTTCATAAGCATACAACTTGAATCCAAATGAGACGCCGAGTAATTGGACGTCCCATTCGGATCCAAGCTGGTTGACATTCTGATATGAGTTAACAATCAACATACAATAGGGGAGTGGGTACACTGACGAGCAATGAAAATGCAACAAGTATTTTTGAGTGTAACTACAAAACGTGCATTTTCGTAGACAACAGACCAAGACATATTTCATATTAGTTACCTATGCTACTCCCTGAAATGGGTTTTGTTTTCTGAAATCAACCATGACTGACTACGGCCGGACTTCTGGCGTATTCAACGTCCGCGACGCGCACGCTTTCTTAGCGACGTTTTTAAAATTCGTTTTTACTTTTATTGCACGTGTGCGTTGATTTACTTTATGAAAATCACCTGAAATAGTAAATCTCTAAGAAATAGGCAATGACACGATAAAACAATCGAAAAGTCAGTCTTCAAATTGAACGGTATAACGTCACGGGCTCCGTTTCAGACTGTCCATGACAAGGTACACAGCGTGCAACGCCGTCAAGACAGAATGTCTACCAACGTTAACGTAATCGATTCCTTGCAGCCCAATCGACGACAGAAGACTTGGTCAGGACACGGTGGTAAACCAAAACATTGGAAACTGTGTCAAGAAGACTTAGGGACTACGGTGGAAGTTGTCATCGGCTTTGCAAATTGTCGTGTTGCGCCGTAGCCATCGTATTGAAGTTACAGTCAGCTTGACACAGGCGTGGTAACTGTGTTGCTCTGGGTACCACATCTTGCACACCCGTCTCTCAGGCAATGCCTTGTTTAAATTTTCTTTTTCTGCAGGCATTAAATCTTAACACTTTGCTAGATGAAATGACGACCTTAAGAGATGTGTATATGTTTGCATTCAAAAGATATTGAAGCATATATTCTTTGTTGCGTTTTCATTGCTCGTCAGTGTATAATCCGAAAGCAGACGAAGACAACCAAAAATAACACATAGGCAAAGCAAGTTTGTCGTCACTAAGTATTATCTAACAACTGTCAACAAGTGTGTATGTGTTTAAATTTTCCAAACACTGCTGTCTGGTTGTGAAAGATGTTTGTAAAGCACTGACAAATCCTGACGAGTCCTGACTAGCAATTGTGTATAATTAATCAGAGCTTAAGATAAGGTGTGTATTGCATGTTCTAAAATATCCATTTCTCAATCTATTCCTATGATTGACCACTTATTAGAATCGCAACCGGATGTTTGGATTCCTAGAACAGGGGGAATGTCTAATATATGGGCATCGCAGATACGGCCACAGTACCACTTCCGGGTTTAATCAGCGTGTTTCCTGGTAGTATCGTGTCAGTGTTACGAAAGCTTTCCATTTTATTAAATCATATTTTAAAGTATTTCAAAACTGGATAAAAATATCTCGAGAACATTTCAAGGATACACCCACTCTTATCCAGAAGCAGTTTTAGCCACTTGTGCCTATTTTATAACAACATGCTGTCGCATTTATAATTCCACAAAGATGTAACGCCCTCGCATTTTTGAAGGAGTAACATTTTTGTGGACTTAAGGTGACGATGTGACATCATGTGAAAATTTCATTAGCACCTTTCTCAACCATTTACCTGTTTATCACGTGTTTTCACGCCCTTGCAAACAGAGTAGACCCAGATCAGGCAGCTCCTAAAGATCTGGGTCTGCTCTGCTTGTTTCACTCAGGGGTGACAAAATTCCAGAATTCCGGATTTTGGGCAAGTGTCCAAAAAAAATAAAAAAAATGTTTTGGACACTTGCCCACTCATTCTCAATATGTTTCTAAAACACATTAAGAATTAGTGGGCAAGTGTCAAAAACAAATTATGTTTTTTTCTCAGCTCAAATACAGTTTTCACATAAGCTTGAGTCGGATATTGTTTATGAAATTTGGACCAGGTCTCTTATTCTTGCATGCTCAGACTTCACCCTTCCTCCACACAAGCACAGTGCACCTATTGAAACCTTTGAAACTTAAAGTGGTTGAAAATTTAAATGAAATTAGAGTATGTGCTCCTATAGAGCAAAATGCTCCATTTCCCATGATATTTTTAAAGGTATTCAGACCATCATTTTTTTCAAGTTCATTTTGTGCTCTTTTTTTTTAACTTCATTTTCTATAAATTTGTAAACAATACAAATTTATAGAAAATGAAGTGATGATCTAAAATTAATGTATGAAGTAAATAAGACTGCAACGGTTCACCGAAGTTCGGTTATTTTCGATTCTTTTTTCTCGGTTCGATTTTCGGTTTGGCGCCGCAAAATTTCGGTTCGGTGCGTCAATTTACGGCCATGACGGCCCATTAGACTATACCGCTTATTTGGACCAATCAGCTTGCCGATAATATTCTGCCTATCGTTGTTAGGTAAAAATGTCTGAATTGTGCGATCCACTGGCTGCTTTAAAATCGGCACTTTGGAAGCATTTCGGCTTCTTCAAGAAGGCTTGCAGCATAACTTGATAGTTGATACAGTTGACAGATGTATATATTAGTCTTATTAGATGAATATTGGCAAGTAAATGAGTTGTTTTAAAGTGTTTCTATAATTATCTTGTGTTCCCTATTTCCGAACCGAATAATCGATAACCGAGAGGGTAATAATCGAAACTGAACCGAACCGAGAAGTACCTGTATTGTTGCAGGCCTAGGAGTAAAGTGTTAAGACTTTGGAATAGTCTTGTGTGAATGGAGAAAACGTTCGAACAGAAGCTGATAATCATTATCAGCTTCTACCAAAATGGTTATTTCATTCATTTGATTGAAAAGTCCCAACTGTGAACTGAATACATAACACTTGACAGTTCAAAAGGTAGCAGGAGATTGCATTTTGAGTCTTGATTTCCATTTAAACCCAGGAGCTTTCGGGGGCTTTGCCCCCTGGCACCCCTGTTCACTAAACAATGTAGTTTGAACTTCAGACCAAGGCTTGTAAGACAATTAACTCTCAAACCAGGACTGGTGGGACATTTTAATCTTAGACCTGGACTAATGAGGCAGCAGGCAGTGCAGTGCTGACCAGATGGAAACAGTTGACCCAACAATGTTATATATATTACTTGCAAAACCCTTAGAATTGTTGGGTCATAAATTTTCTCGCAAAACCTGGTGAAAGTGATGATATATAGTAGACAAAATTGGCTAGGGGCCCAAAAAGAGTCCCTTTAAGCCAAAACAAAAGTGACAGTTAATATGGTTCCGAATTAACCAACAATGTTGCCTAGATGCCCCTTAAGGTTACCTTTAGAGCTAAGAAAGCTACAAGCTGTAATGGAGATCAGTGATCCAACAACATATTATACATGAATACCTGTTGGGTCATAAATTGTTTTCATACAAGTCCTGTTCCCATAGAGACCATGACCATTGAGACAGTTTACTCACAGGCCAAGACTAGTGAGACAGTTTAATCTCAGACCAAGACTAGTGAAGTATCAGGCAGTGCTAACCAAATGGAATTGACACAACAATGTAATATATACTACTTACAAAACCCTAAGAACTGTTGGGTCATTAATTTTTTTGCAAAACCTGATGAAAATGATCATATATAGTAGACAAAATTGGATAGGAACTCTTTTGAATCCCTTTAAGCCAAAACAAAAGTGACAGTTTTGGTCAGACCTCGGGCCAAAAACTTGCTCAGGATGTTTTTCTTGATGATGTCTTGATCGAGTTCAGTCATGGATGGGGCAAGGTCAAAAAATAGGTCAGTAGGTCAAATCTTCGAAAAATCCTGTTTACCCTGTAGGAGCCCCATTTTTTGCCCAATCTTCCTGAAATTCAGTCAGAATATTTGTTTGATGATATCTCAATCGAGTTTGACCATGGGTTGGGCCAGGTCAAAAAGTAGGTCAGTAGGTCAAATCTTTGAAAAATCCTATTTAGGCTTTAAGGGCCACATTTTTTACCCAATCTTCCTGAAACTAGCTCAGGATTATTTCTTGATAATATCTTGATCAAGTTCAATCAAGGGTGGGGCCAGGTCATAAAGTAGGTCAGTAAGTTAAATCTTAAAAAATCACAAACCTTCACCTTTGACATTAGTGCGTAAATGGGCACTCCCAACCCCTATTGCATGCACAATTGTGAAAAAGTGCCTTCATGCTAGACCCAGTCCTTTTGGGGCATGTGTCATGTGACTGTGACAGCTCTTGTTAATCATTTCTTTTTATATGCCCAAAGAAACTTTGGTTGTATTTTGTTATGGCGCATCTTCCGCTTGTCCATCCCTCTGTCTGTTTGTCTGTCAGCCATTCTTGTCCGCTCAATAACTTTAATACTATTCAGCTTAGGGCAACCATGGATTAAAAATTTATGACCCAACAATTCTTAGGGTTTTGCAAGTTATATATATATTACATTGTTGGGTTAATTTTTTTATGACCCAACAATTATTCAGAGTTCTCATGGAATATATAAAAAAATGTATAATACATTGTCTTTTTGTCTGTTAGCCATTCTTGTCCGCTCAATAACTTTAATACTATTCAGCTTAGGGCAACCATGGATTAAAAAATTATGACCCAACAATTCTTGGAGTTTTGCAAGTTATATATATATTACATTGTTGGGTCAATTGTTTTATGACCCAACAATTATTCAGAGTTCTCATGGAATATATAAAAAAATGTATAATACATTGTTGGGTCACCAATCTCAAATACTACCAGTAGCTATCTTTAATTTGAAGGTTATGTTATCGGGCACCAAGGCAACACTTAATTAGGGACCAAATCAATGTCAATGTCACAGTTATCTGATATATAGAATGCCTGTGCACTCAAACATTTCTGCTCAATACCGTAACTTGAATAACTCGATCAATAGGTCATCGCCACCGTGATCTTTAATCTAGTCAGTACCATTAATTGAAACGCATTCAGCTAAGGACTACCTTATGTGGTGTTATAGATGATCATGGTCTGTAGTTGATGCTTATTTTTATACCCCCAGAAACCAAGTTCGAGAAGGGGTATATAGGAGTTGGCATTGTCGTTGTTGTCGTCATTGTCATGGTTGGTGTAGGCATGAAAAACTTTAACCTTGGCTATAACTTCTTTGTTCTTGAAGCTACTGCAATGAAACTTCACACAGCTGTTTACAATCACAAGGGCTTTAATCATACCAAGAGCCATAACTCTGTGATGCTTTGTTGTCAGAATTATGTTTATGGTCTTGGGAAATAATAGACGAGAGTTGACCTCCATGCACGGGACTTATAGTTTTGAATTGTCTCTTCAAGACGATTATTGAGTAATAGCCCATAATAACAAAACCTTGTTGTGTCAGGAGCTGGGGCAGAAGTACTGATGGTTCTAGGGTTTTTGTGTCACCTGCTGTAGGCAGAAGGTGACACTAAACGATCACTTCTCTGGCGTCTGTCTTAGTCCGTCTGTCCAGCCGTCTGTCCGTCCATCTGTCTGTCCGTCACACTTTTCATGTCACGCGTTTTAGCTCACCTGAGCAAAGCTCAGGATGAGCTACTGTGATCGCTCGAGGCATCCAATAAATCGACTATTATTCTTTTGATATAATTAGAAATAATATAAATGATAATATAAATATAAGAAATGAACGCCTACTCGCTACATTTCAACGGGTATATGAATACAACAGGTCGCATGCATAGTTAATGTAAACCCCTTCGGGGTTTACGAACTCTGCACGCGACCTGTTGTATTCATATACCCGAGAACAGACGCGAGAAGGCGTTCATTTCTTAATTGAAATTAAGTTTTAAATTTTATTCATAATTACACCTGTAATAGCCTATAGGACTTATTCTTTTTGGCTGAAATCTGTTAAGGTTTTGGGGTTAGTGTTGTAATGCACTGTTGCTCCATGAAATAATATTTGCCCTAGGAAGCTTATATGTGACGTCGTTTTAAAAAATGGGACCAATTGCGGGACAAAAAATGCAAACTTAGATCAGACGCCGCTCATTCTGCGCGACGTCTGATCAAAGTCTGCACTTTTTGTCACCCATAGACGTGTAGAGAAAACATTTTCTCTCTCTGTGTGTGAAGATTAAACTAAATAATAACGACACATGTGTGAAAACAGCTGATATATAATGTCACCATGTTTTCCGCAATTGGTCCCATTTTCTCAGACGACGTCACATATTTGAAATGGAAGTGCCCTGTATGCTGAACATAGATTCTGCATAGATACTGTTTCAAACAATTGATAATTTTAGTCAAATTTCACAGGATTTGAACTGAGTCATTTTTAGTTTAAATCTGATTGATAGTTGAAATATTTGCTGTAGGGAGCTTATATTTGAAATGGAGATGCAATGGAAGGCTGAATATAGATACTTCATAATTAAAGATGATGAAAATATGTTTTATCCAAATTTTAACCCTTTACCTGTTTAATGTTCATGTAAAAAAAACTCTGCCTACTATGCATATATTATTAGATCATTTTCATAGTTTGTGAATTATACTTGTAATTTGTAGAACAATATCCAGACTACAATATTTTATGTTGCAAACAGAGCAGTGTAGTGGACATGATATTTATTATCATATGTTAATATAATAAACACCATGTCCACTACAGACCATAGTTATCTCCCCTTGATGTGTTAAAGTAGGCAAAATAAGCCCTGTCCGGGATTCTTCTTTGTTATTATTCAACAAATCTTTATCAAACTTTCAGAAATTAATGGCCATGTTGTAAACTTTCGCCTCTGTGAATTTGGTACGGGTCACATGACCCTGACCAGAGTTATCTCCCCTTGATGTGTTAAAGTAGGCAAAATTAGCTTTGTCCGGCCTAACTCCAGGGCAAAAAACCTAGACATGGAGGGGATGTACTTATTTCAAACAGTTAGCTCTAGGCGAGCTTTGCTCTTTGTTACTTTTTGTTGTATAAATGGTACAACATGTATTTTTATGCCCCCTCTCTTAAAAAAAGGGGGGGGGGGCATATAGATTTGCCTTTGTCCGTCCGTCTGTCTGTCTGTCTGTCTGTCATTCCGTCTGTCTGTACGTTCCGAAAAGTTTGTGTCGCGTGTATCTCAAAAACCGTTAGTAGTTCAGACTTGAAACTTCATGGATGTAATACTCTGGGTGGGAACTTTCGCACCTGGGTATTTTCATCCGGCCAAAATTGATATTTACGGAGTTATGGGCCTTGATTTTGTGAAAAAATGGCATTTTTAGTTTGTGTCATCTGTAACTCTAAAAGCCTTTGTAGTGCAGACTTGAACTTCATGGATGTATTACTCAGGGTGTGAACTTGTGCACCTGGGTATTTTCATCCGGCCAAAATTTATATTTACGGAGTTTTGGGCCTTGATTTAGTGAAAAAACGGCATTTTTAGTTTGTGTCATCCGTAACTCTAAAAGTATTTGTAGTACAGACTTGAAATTTCATGGATGTATTATTCAGGGTATGAACTTGTGCACCTGGGTATTTATCCGGCCAAAATTTATATTTACGGAGTTATGGGCCTTGATTTAGTGAAAAAGCGGCATTTTTAGTTTGTGTCGTCCATAACTCTAAAAGCGTTTGTAGTAGTGACTTAAAACTGCATGGATGTATTATTTAGGGTGTCAATTTGTGCACCTGAGTATTTTTAGCCAGCTAAAATGTATTTTTACGGAGTTATGGGCCTTGATTTAGTGAAAAATCTGCATTTTTGACAAAGCACTAGTGGGGGCATCTGTGTCCTATGGACACGTTTTCTAGTTCATAAAAGAGTTCTTTAAGAATAAAAGTTAAAATGAAATTTTAGCTTTGTCTGATTTATTCCCAAATCATTTGAATTTTATGTATTATTAACTTGGAGGTGTGTTTCTTGAGGCTAGGAAATCCAGTCCCTACCTAGGTTTACAGACCGCTTAAAACTAGCACCTAGGTTTGGAAAGGTTGGGGAATAATCTTTCGTAGGCAAGCAAGGTCATTTTGCTAAAAGCTAGATCGTTTCTTTTTAAGCAAGATTAAAATCTACCTCTGACTTCCTCTTACTTTGAGAGTCTAGCTGAAGGAAACGCACATCTGATGACTTTAAAAAGTAGGACCCATGCAAACATTTTTGGACTGATTTTTCAACGAAAAAAATCGTCTATTAAAATAGTGATGTCCGGGCGGGCGGGCGTCCGCACAGGACCACCTTTTGGTAAAAGTGCTATAATTATTTTATCCTTCAATGGATTGCTTCCATATTTGGACAGTTGCTTCATTGGATAGTCCCTTTCATGTGACATTGACCTTGACCTACTTTTTGCCCCGGAAAATCCGTCCATAATGCGTTTCTCGATTTTATTTTTTTAGCTCACCTGAGCACAGCTCGGGGTGAGCTTTTGTGAACGAGCGTGGTCAACAATTTGCTAATAACCTAATAACCACTTTATAGGCCAGAATTTAGAACCTTGTGTCGCCAAACTTGCTCATAATGTTTTCTATTGATAATATCTCGACCGGAAGCTTTTTTTTCTTCACTATTAGATCTATTTAGACAAATAATTGATATTTTGTTCCATGTTTAGGTCAATTATTTCAGGGTGACATGGCTTACGAGCATGTGCAAATAAACAAACTAGCTATAGCTTAGGTGGCCGAACTTACGTACTTCAAGGGGCTAGCTCACGTAAGAAGACTTTAAAAATTCCAATCATAGTCACACGGCCTGTAAACGTGGGCGCCACCTCTTTTTATGCCCCCAGAATCTGTGATTCGGGAGCATATAGGTTTTGCCCTGTCTGTCTGTTTGTCTGTCTGTGTCACGAAAACTTAACCTTGGCTATAACTTTTCAACCATTGGTCATAGAGCTTTCATACTTGGCATGTGTCTTCCTTGTGACAAGAGCTTTCCAGCTGTGCAAGATTTGTAACTCTGTCTGCAATATTTAAGGAGTTATGCCCCTTTAACCGAAAACTTAACCTTGGCTATAACTTTTCAACCATTGATCATAGAGCTTTAATACTTGGCATGTGTCTTCCTTGTGACGAGCTTTCCAGCTGTGCAAGGTTTGTAACTCTGTTTGCAATTTTGATGGAGTTATGCTCCTTTGAAATTTTGAGTTTTTTTACAAAAGTGCCGCCTGGGGGGCATTCGTGTTTCACAAACACATTTTTCTTGTTTTTAGATGCATTGAAAATGCCCCTATGCAACTTCACAGATACCAAGACATATTTCCACAATTTCCTAGATTGAAGCAGTTTGGATTAAGCAGACGATAATTTTATCGGCGGGTTCAGGGTTAAACTATCGTAAGCAAAATTATGTGTGGCCGCAGCCTCTTAATATAGCGACAAAAACATTTGACGTCATCTGCGAAAAGGACCTTATTGCGGAACAAACCATGACGTACGTCATAAAGCAGCTGCTTTCACACGTTTATGTTGATATTTATAGTTTATACTGCACACAGAGTGATAAAATGTTTTTCTACTAGACTATACAGTCCTATGTGACAAAAAGTGCAGGCTTTGATCAGCCGCCGGGCAGAACGAGGCGTCTGGTCAAATCTTGCACATTGTGTCCCTCCATAAGGTCCTTTTCCCACACAACGTCATTTTTCAGCCGTTTTAGATCTGCAGTCCTGTGCTTTTCAGCTTATTGTAGAGCTAAGCCATTAAAATGTTTAGTGTCCTGAAAAAAAATGAAACTGCGTAGACGGTCAGTGTGACACGTGCTCGCTTAGCCCATTCAACCCTAGCGACGAGTTTCAGCGTCCTTTGCAAAAACGTGTAAACCAGATCAGAGGGCTCCTGATGGAGCCCTCTGATCAGGGTTTCACTTTTTGTAAAAAAATTAGATTTATTCATATTTTTTTCTCAAAAAAATCCCCCAAAATCTCAGACTGAATTTGTCTTTATAGATCGCATGGAAAAGTCCATTTTAAGGCTAATGCTCAAGGAACTATCTGCACTTTTGTTTTAACGCACTTATGCCTAAAGTCGACAAAAGTAGACATAGGCAAATGGTGTAGACCCAGATAAGCGGACTATGTTTGCTCAACCTGAAATTTCCAAAAAAATCAAAAATCTTAACACTTTGGAAAGTTTGTCCTTATTGTATCAAAATAGACTGTTCCGTGGAATAAATTGGAAAATCCCACTATTAATTCAGGCATGAATAGTAGTGATGTACTGATTAATCAGAAAGTCAACGAATCGTTGACGAGTAGCCCTCTGACTTGACGATGACGGCCGCAAATATTCGTTGACGAAATTTGCCCAAACCCGAAAATGCTTCATTAGTACTGTAGAAGGCATGCGTCTTTGCCTTCGAAAAAATACTGCACTTTTATCACTAGTTTTTAATTGAAAGAAAGTATTTTTCTATAAGTTCTCTATACCCTCCTATATACCCCCAACTTTTGTGTCGGGGGATAACAATACTGTATCAAGCATCAAAGAGTATTATAGTAGTCATTTAACCTTTACAACATTAGTTCTAATGAAGTTTTGCAACTTTTCTCACAAACATTAATACTGTCCCTTTTAGTTGACTTTAGTCGATTAATCGTCAACTTTGACCACTGATTAATCGACGAACTTTTTGGGGGCTGATTACAATCACTAATGAATAGGTTAAGTGATTACCGAATTATTTTTTTAAAATGGTTCTTTCATATTTTACCTCATTCTAACTGCAAGTTCACGATTATACTAGCAAATGTTACTACCGCTGTTATGATATACCACTATACCGGTATATCGAGGGGTTGCTGCCAGAAGCACATAGCTCCTTCTGGCAGTAATCCCTCGATATCATTCGATGTAATTTACACAGGTTCTTAAGACCTCCAAACTGTGTGCAAGAATAGCGGTCCATTCAAGACCTAGGGACTGTTACAGAGGGACTTCGAAATTTCCTTAACATTGAGTTAATGTTTCGTTAATGTTTGCTGGTAAATAATGGTTACAGTAGTGAACTTGATTAAATTGACAACTCTTCCGGTTCCGGTTTGGTATTACTGATTGAATTATGGGATGTGTCAATTCTTATGCAAAATAGTTTGGATGCTGGGACTCTCACAGCTGGCGGTGTCTCACAAAGTTTCCATCTGTAGGTATTTGCAACGCTAAAATACATGTATAATGGCCACAAAATGTTTGAAAACGCTGGATTTTCTTAGTTTGTTAAAGCTTTTAATGGCATCATTGATTAAAAGGTTAAATACTGTGGTACACGTATTAAGGTTAGGTGTTGATAATAATGACAAAAAGTTATGTTTATTGTTTAGCGATTTATTAACACAACGAGCTTCATTAATACTAACCCTATCCAATACAGTAACAATTATTAACGTATAAAACATGATAAAAAGTATACATAATTCGAATTATCTGCACTGATTAACCCAATTATCCAAATTGGTAGAGCTGTTACGAGTATCCGAGTACTCGGATATCCGTGAATCAGGCCTAAAAATCGTGTACGGATATTCGTCATTGCCGAGATCGGTGGATCGCAATCTTTTGCACATTATATAAGTTATACAAAGTATAACGTTTTTGTTCATTATCTTGCCATTTTAAACTGTTCATTTCTGAACAGAAAGTAAAGAATCAATCTATAGGTAGCAACGAACCTTTGTCATTATATAAGATTCGATGATATTCTTGTATGAATTTTCAAAACACAAAAACATGTTTTGAAATTAAATCTTAAATCAGAATGACAATGAACAAGAAATTAATTATAATTTTATGGATATAAAATAATAAATAAATAAATCGGGCTTATTGGTTGACAGGACTGATACACACACGCTTTGTAAAATAAATAATTTGCCAGCATTAACGTTTGACTTAAATGATTCGTATGTGAGCTATTCACTAGGAGAAAGAAACTACTGAGTAAGAACAGTCATAAGGGTATTGCTAGTATTTGCTATCTTTCCATTGCTGTGTTGTTATTATTATGTCTCCCCTTCTCTGAAAGGGGGAGACATATTGTATTTGTAGTTATTCTTATTCTTATTCTTATTATTCTTAGTCTTCTGGGAATTTTTTTGTCCGAGGCAGAACTCGGAAACTACTTGAAGGAATTGATTGAAACTTGGAACATAGCTAGATGGCGATGTGAAGTTGTGCCCCTTGCAAGAGTTATAACTCTAGACCATTTTTTTGCAGAGTTATCTCCCCTTTTTCAATTTTTTAATGGTGTACTTTGTCCAGAGCAGAACTCAGAAGCTACTTGAAGGAATTGATGGAAACTTGGAATATAAATAGATGGCGATCTGCAGTTGTGCATCCTGCAAGAGTTATAACTCTAGGCCACTTTGTTGCAAAGTTATCTCCCCTTGTTCAATAGTTAAATAGTGTAAACTTTGTCCAGAGCATACTATGACAACTACTGGATGGAATTTTATAAAACTTCATACAATTGTAAAGCTCAATGAGAGGAAATGCATTATTCAGGGGCCATAACTCTTAATTACATAATCACAGAGTTATGTCCCTTTGTTACTTTTTCTTATCTAGTTCTTCTTCTTATTCTTCTGGGAATTTTTTGTCCGGAGCAGAACTCGGAAACTACTTGAAGGAATTGATTGAAACTTGGAACATAGATAGATGGCGATGTGAAGTTGTGCACCTTGCAAGAGTTATAACTCTAGGCCATTTTGTTGCAGAGTTATCTCCCCTTTTTCAATATTTTTATAGTGTACTTTGTCCAGAGCATAACTGAGAAACTACTTTAAGGAATTGATTGAAACTTGCAACATAGATGACGATGTAAAGTTGTGCATCCTGCAAGAGTTATAACTCTAAGCCAATTTGTTGCAGAGTTATCTCCCCTTGTTCAATAGTTAAATAGTGTAAACATTGTCCAGAGCATACTATGACAATTACTGGATGGAATTTTATAAAACTTCATAGAATGGTAAAGCTCAATGAGAGGAAATGCATTATGCAGGGGCCATAACTCTACTTTACCTAATTACACAGTTATTTCCCTTTGCTACTTTTTCTTATTTGGAGCATACCATGAAAAGTATTGGATGTAATTTGATAAAACTTCATAGAATGATAAAGTTCAATGAGAGGGATTGCTTTGTACAGGAACCATTACTCTAATTTACTTCATGACAAAGTTGTCTCCCATTCTTTAGGTCAAACATATGCTAGGGGAGACATCTGTTTTCGACGCTATGCTCGAAAACAACACCCATCTAGTTTTCAAACTGAATTTCGATGAACAGATGATGAAAGCTATAACACAAATATCAAAATAGATATTATTTTACAACACAAATTTAAAGAAAATGATTTTCGTAAGGTGTTTATGTGGTCGTTAATTAATGCTGATGATTCGTGGTTCGATCTGTGAATCGTCATCTCTGACTCGTGGATCGAATCGGATCGCCACTTGACCGGCGATCCACAGCCCTACAAATTGGACAATCATTATGTAATAATTAAAATTGATAATAGAACTATCACTAAAATATTTTGATGCTCTTTTCTGACAATATTGTCAATATTGTCAAACATTCTATTTTATCTAGAAGTCGGAGGCAAAATTACCTATTTATATTTCAAAGTGATATAAACCTTCAAAGCAAATAAATAGGATCCTGATGAAACAACTACAGATGCTGTCTCGACGGGGTCCAAACTATTTACATATCAAATTGGTTACAGGGTTGATTGTTCATACTTCTTTATATCCAGAAGTTCTTTTTACAATATTCAGTTAAAAAAAACTAATGTCTTGCTGTCAGTTTTTGATTGCCTCCAACTGTCCCCACTTTCAGGAAACGACTTAAGCCTCTTGGTGGGCCAATTTGGAAATTGGTTCCTGATCCAATTTTGTTAACAGATCTGATCATCATGTCTACTAGAAGTAAGACATGTTATATCTAAATCCATACATTTTGAAATTTTAAATTCATTCAGCCCTAGTGTCAAAGATAAGCGTGGAATCATACCGATTCGACCCAATAGCTTAATGCATTTTATATATTATATATAACATATTGGGTCTAAAGCCCCAGTAAAATGATGGGTCTGACCCAAGAAGTTGGTGACACTAAAAAGGTACCTATGTCTCAAGATTTTCTGATGTATATTGATATACATAGCATTCCAACAGTCAATCTATACTGTATATAGGACAGTGACGCCTGTATCACTATTATATCTAGTAGGTCCCAATAAATATGGATAGGATTATAGTCCCAATAAGTTGGCGAGTTTAAGTATATATATATATATATATATATATATATATATATACTTTTAGCTGGTTCCATATTGGAACAAACACAATCGTCCAAATTTTTATCAACCTTTAAATGGCTTTAGAATTGTCATTTGTTCACGTATTTTCAAGAGTTAGGCAGTGAATTTATTGGAGCCTCGTTTGGAAAATTGGTTTTCATGAAGACGCATTCGGAGCGCCATTTTTATCGAAAACAACATGAGCGAGTCCCTTGAATAGATCAATATTTTGCTGAAGACTTCATTTACATAAAAAAATCTCAAATAGTTTAATGCAGGGGTTATTTTCATAGATTTATAAAGGAGGATAAACTGCCGATATCATAATTTCCAATTTGTATCAACTATTTGAATCTGGATGAGTAAGTTAGTTTGGTCAATGTTTATTTACAATTCTTCGACTCAAAGTTTTGGGATGCCTATATACATTATAACCAAGTTTTGCATATACATGTAGTAGATAAATTAGTTCACATGGAAGCAAACACACCTCAAAGATTTACAGTTGTATGTTCTTAAAGAGTATATAAACATGTACAAGAAAGCATATATATTCCCTTACAGTTAACGCTTAATGACAGTAAGCATTTTGCAAATGCATATATGTTGCATGTAAGTGTCTAGAACGTTCATTTTACATACGAGAACTAAGTTGTAGGTCACCGTAGCTTGTATCCGCCTACGGGAAGCAATGACGTCAATCCTATTTTGAAATAGTTCATACCCATTGTGATGACGAGTGTTTCACGATGATAGATCATGCCAGACATTTATATAACTCCTTCAGAGCTTATTGTTTAGAGCGTTCGTCGGTTTTGTGTTTGTGTAACTTGTTTGGGCCAGGTTTTTGATAATTATTGCGACAAGTGTGTGGTTGGGCGCCAACCAACTGGTTCAAACACAGTGAATGTTTGCTTAGTTTCCATCGACCGAGTACATGTACGACGAAGATAAGTGTGGTATTTGTGTATAATGTTTGCTGTCAAACATGATCTACCTCCAAACATGATCTACCTCCAATCATGATCTACCCCCAAACATCTACCCCCAAACATGACCTACCTCTAAACATGATCTACCACCCAAACATGATCTACCCCCCCCCCAAACATGATCTACCTCTAAACATGATCTACCTCTAAACATGATCTACCTCTAAACATGATCTACCTCTAAACATGATCTACCCTCAAGCATGACCTACCTCTAAACATGATCTACCCCCAAACATGATCTACCTCTAAACATGATCTACCTCTAAACATGACCTACCTCTAAACATGATCTACCTCTAAACATGATCTATCCCCAAACATGATCTACCACCAAACATGATCTACCTCTAAACATGATCTACCTCCAAACATGATCTACCTCTAAACATGACCTACCTCTAAACATGATCTACACCCAAACATGATCTTCCTCCAAACATGATTTACATCTAAACATGATCTACCTCTAAACATGATCTACTTCTAAACATGATCTACCTCCAAATATGATCTACCTCTAAACATGATCTACCTCTAAACATGATCTACCTCCAAACATGATCTCCCCCCAAACATGATCTCCCCCCAAAGATGATCTACCTCTTAACATGATCTACCCCCAAACATGATCTACCTCTAAACATGATCTACCTCTAAACATGATCTACCCCCAAACATGATCTACCTCTAAACATGATCTACCTCTAAACATGATCTACCCCCCAAACATGATCTACCCCCAAACATGATAAACATGATCTACCCCCAAAAATGATCTACCTCCAAACATGATCCACCCCCAAACATGATCTACCCCAAAACATGATCTACCTCTAAACATGATCTACCTCTAAACGTGATCTTCCCCCAAAGATGATCTACCTCTAAACATGATCTACCCCCAAACATGATCTATCTCCAAATATGATCTACCCCCAAACATGATCTACCTCTAAACATGATCTACCCCCAAACATGATCTACCTCTAAACATGATCTACCTCTAAACATGATCTACCCCAAAACATGATCTACCTCCAAACATGATCCACCCCCAAACATGATCTACCCCCAAACATGATCTACCTCTAAACATGATCTACCTCTAAACATGATCTCCCCCCAAAGATGATCTACCTCTAAACATGATCTACCCCCAAACATGATCTACCTCTAAACATGATCTACTTCTAAACATGATCTACCTCTAAACATGATCTACCTCTAAACATGATATACTTCTAAACATGATCTACCTCCAAACATGATCTACTTCTAAACATGATCTACTTTTAAACATGATCTACCTCTAAACATGATCTACTTCTAAACATGATCTACCTCCAAACATGATCTAGGTTAAGTGGAAGGTAACTGGGCTTGTCTCTGTAGTTTACACGTGTTTAATTAGATAACGGACTTATATCAACTAATGTCAGTGCCGGATACTTAGCCTTGACGCTTTAATAGTACGTGAGAAAATAATTAACGTGACACTCTTATTCAAAATCAATACATACACATGCATAACAAACATAAATTTTGAGTGATAAACCTTTAACTACTTACTAAATAATGCATTAATGGAAATACTTAATCACTGATTATAATATTGTCATCGTGTTTTTAATAGCTGAAAACGCAAAAATATTAAATGGTTTGTGAGTACAAAAATATTTACTGTGATCTTCTATTACCTCATAAGGTAGAAATACCATGTTTTTTTTCACCTTTCTTTCAAATTAAACTCGGTATCCATCATAACGAAACAAAAAAATTCAACATTTATTCATTATTTTTGATATATAATAAAACAACTGTATTACTTGTAGAGAATCGTATTTGGGAGTAAGAGTGCATCTATAAATAGAAATATATTGAACCCAGTCGTTGATTTACTAGAACATTTTATATCATAAACTCTATTTAAATAGCAGTAACGTATGTTTTACAGAAAATGTGATATTGACATCATATTATTATTAACTCCTAAGATGATATACTATCAGATATATCAGCTATCACCGCTAAAATCCAATCTCCCAGATGCATTTCATAACACGGAACTCAGACAGAAACGATTTGGCACGAGGTAAAATATTTCGACAAAAACATTTTTCACAACCTAGTGATAGAAACGTGAAAGCCACCTGTAATGTGAAGTTGTTACTTCTCTGCGTTCTAGCTTGAAGTTCCTAGAACTGCCTCCACCTGTCTTAACACTCTCCTCTAATGTAATGTACGGCATGCCGTTACATTAATGGAGATACCATCAACATCTTAATATTTACTTGATTATAGTGAATTAAGAAAAATCGAATGTTTAATTTGTAACATGCTTGAACACTAGCGGATCTAGGGGAGGGGGAGGGGGCAAATCCGGCGCACCTCCGCCCTAAATTCCTTTACCTTTTTATTTCAATATAGGACAAAAACGTAATAAAAATCGCCCAAATGCACCATTTCCGACTAAAAAATAAAAATTATCTATAAAGAGTACTCCCAAACCCATCTGCCAATATTAAAAACCAAATAAATTTCGGTAATGAGGGAAGGGCGCAAGTTAGAATGTTAGGCCAGCTCTAACGTCAACTTCTGGAGCCGCGCCTGATTAAATGTTTTGCACTAAGGCACCTATCGAAGTTGCAATGCATGTAAAGGCGTTTGAGGGTACACTTTTACTGCCTGTTTGGATGAAATTCTTTCAAAGATATCATAGTGAAAACACTGTTATCAAGTATCATGAACGTTAATTGAACTATGTTCACACAAAGACAATACTATAAATATGAATTCATACAAAAATAACAAACATCGAAATACTCAAGTAAGCACACCTTTCAATAATGATTTTACTTGATAAAAGAAGTAAACTAATATTATAAGTGTCATAATTTATTGTTGTTATTTCGCTACATACTCGTACATCTATTTATAAAAAATAACATGAATTATAGTATCAAAAAAACACACATTCGTTGGAGCAAAGGAACGAAACGTGACATCGTGCCGTTCATGTCATTTATAATGGTCTGACCATGATCAAGACATTACCAATTTGCACTGAATTGCGCAACTATATGTATCGAGGGGTGACAGCGAAAAGGTTTTATCTTCTTCTTTATTTAATGTAACTTAGAACCTTTTCGCATTCATCCCTCGATATACTAGAATGATAGTTCGTAGATCGGTTGTGTGTGGTTGTTAGCCCTCGAGCGCCCTGAAACGAATTGATATGCAACGGTACGCTAGCAGAGAGTCCTTCGTGTTTCCAACCCAACCCCCGGACATGTTGAAGCCATTATATATTTTAGTTGATGTCTTTGCTAACCTACTAATTTAAAGATATATCTATTGTATATAAATATACTTCAAACACACGACCTTTACAAAGCCCTACATATTTCAACCCCACAAGAGACTGGACGCAGTGGTATTAAGTACGTGTTAAACACATACAATAGATTTAATAGGATTGGCGTTTGTTTGAGGATAAAGTTCAAAAGTACATCTACCATATTTACATATTGAATGACTTTGATGGTTTGAAAACCCATACCTAGTATTATTATATGTTAATGAAATAGAAAAGATGTAAAAATGTGGTCCATCTTTAAAGACAATATAACAAGGCCATTTCATTGATAAATTAGCATTAACTATGCAATGGTATTTCGATGGCTAAGCCCAACAGCAAACAAGATGTTGACATAAAACATTTATGTCTCCGAACCTTATTTCAATCAATCGATATCATCAGAGGTGATATTCAATTTGGGGTTTAAGTTGATTTCTGTGTGAGATTGTTATAAGTTTGCTTTAAGATTGCAGCTAGGTTTTTAAATTATTTATTTTTTCATTTCATTATTCAATCTTAGGAAAAAGGAAATGTTTCGGACCCAACTACGATTACTTCTGCCACCTTTGCTGGGCTCAGTCATAGTGTCTTAGTATTGCGGCAAAACATTTGTATAAAAACTTATCTGTTAGGGCAGTTCAAATGTAAAAAGCGAAGAAAGAACAGATAAACCTATGTGATCTAATATAGGGTTGAGCCAACAACAGCAAACCTGTAAGATTAGAATTCATGTTTGATATTTGCTATGTTTTGTATGAATCATTGAAGAGTTTGATTAGTGATGGAAACCCCTCTGTCCTCTTATAGTTTCAATATCTTAAGAATAACACACACTATAAAACGCGCATGAGAGAAAATGACATCAGTTTTGAAATGTTGAAAGTGTATCTTTCTTGACCACCAGTATAAGATCAATCTAAAACGAAATTGTAAGTAAAAATATTTTTTGTAACGGTAAACATTATGCACATTTTAAACTTAAGAATGTACCTTCGGTTTGCAAAATATGTATAAGACCATTTTCAATAAGTTTCATCAATATTAACACTAAAACGCAAGAAGGTAAACCGCACTTTTAATAAAACGAGACATATACAACATTACTTTCATCTCGTAAAGCTAATTAAATTTAAACCGATATTGGCTTAGGACGTTTTGACTATTTGTAATAGGTAAAGTAATGCAGTTTTCTTTTGAGTCAACTCATTTCCAAACTCTGCGCTATTATCGATAATAAACTCGGTTTATCACAGAGATAAACTTAAGAGTTTTCGGTTTATTAAAAAAAATGGTTAATTAAAATTAGTTAAACACAGGTAATCTTTCAGACATTGTAACACTGGCAACGCCCCCATGGACCGGTAAAACAGGTAATCATGCAGACATTGAAACACTGGCAACGCCCCCATGGACCGGTAAAACAGGTAATCATGCAGACATTGTAACACTGGCAACGCCCCCATGGACCGGTAAAACAGGTAATCATGCAGACATTGAAACACTGGCAACGCCCCCATGGACCGGTAAAACAGGTAATCATACAGACATTGTAACACTGGCAACGCCCCCATGGACCGGTAAAACAGGTAATCATGCAGACATTGAAACACTGGCAACGCCCCAATGGACCGGTAAAACAGGTAATCATGCAGACATTGTAACTCTGGCAACGCCCCCATGGACCGGTAAAACAGGTAATCATGCAGACATTGAAACACTGGCAACGCCCCATGGACCGGTAAAACAGGTAATCATGCAGACATTGTAACTCTGGCAACGCCCCAATGGACCGGTAAAACAGGTAATCATGCAGACATTGAAACTCTGGCAACGCCCCCATGGACCGGTAAAACAGGTAATCATGCAGACATTGAAACACTGGCAACGCCCCCATGGACCGGTAAAACAGGTAATCATGCAGACATTGAAACACTGGCAACGCCCCCATGGACCGGTAAAACAGGTAATCATGCAGACATTGTAACTCTGGCAACGCCCCCATGGACCGGTAAAACAGGTAATCATGCAGACATTGAAACACTGGCAACGCCCCCATGGACCGGTAAAACAGGTAATCATGCAGACATTGTAACACTGGCAACGCCCCCATGGACCGGTAAAACAGGTAATCATGCAGACATTGAAACACTGGCAACGCCCCAATGGACCGGTAAAACAGGTAATCATGCAGACATTGAAACACTGGCAACGCCCCAATGGACCGGTAAAACAGGTAATCATACAGACATTGTAACACTGGCAACGCCCCCATGGACCGGTAAAACAGGTAATCATGCAGACATTGTAACTCTGGCAACGCCCCCATGGACCGGTAAAACAGGTAATCATGCAGACATTGAAACACTGGCAACGCCCCCATGGACCGGTAAAACAGGTAATCATGCAGACATTGTAACACTGGCAACGCCCCAATGGACCGGTAAAACAGGTAATCATGCAGACATTGAAACACTGGCAACGCCCCAATGGACCGGTAAAACAGGTAATCATGCAGACATTGTAACACTGGCAACGCCCCCATGGACCGGTAAAACAGGTAATCATGCAGACATTGTAACACTGGCAACGCCCCAATGGACCGGTAAAACAGGTAATCATGCAGACATTGAAACACTGGCAACGCCCCCATGGACCGGTAAAACAGGTAATCATACAGACATTGTAACACTGGCAACGCCCCCATGGACCGGTAAAACAGGTAATCATGCAGACATTGTAACACTGGCAACGCCCCAATGGACCGGTAAAACAGGTAATCATGCAGACATTGAAACACTGGCAACGCCCCAATGGACCGGTAAAACAGGTAATCATACAGACATTGAAACACTGGCAACGCCCCCATGGACCGGTAAAACAGGTAATCATGCAGACATTGAAACTCTGGCAACGCCCCCATGGACCGGTAAAACAGGTAATCATGCAGACATTGTAACACTGGCAACGCCCCAATGGACCGGTAAAACAGGTAATCATGCAGACATTGAAACACTGGCAACGCCCCCATGGACCGGTAAAACAGGTAATCATGCAGACATTGTAATACTGCCAACGCCCCATGGACCGGTAAAACAGGTAATCATGCAGACATTGTAACTCTGGCAACGCCCCAATGGACCGGTAAAACAGGTAATCATGCAGACATTGAAACTCTGGCAACGCCCCCATGGACCGGTAAAACAGGTAATCATGCAGACATTGTAACACTGGCAACGCCCCAATGGACCGGTAAAACAGGTAATCATGCAGACATTGAAACACTGGCAACGCCCCCATGGACCGGTAAAACAGGTAATCATGCAGACATTGAAACACTGGCAACGCCCCAATGGACCGGTAAAACAGGTAATCATACAGACATTGTAACACTGGCAACGCCCCCATGGACCGGTAAAACAGGTAATCATGCAGACATTGAAACACTGGCAACGCCCCAATGGACCGGTAAAACAGGTAATCATACAGACATTGTAACACTGGCAACGCCCCCATGGACCGGTAAAACAGGTAATCATTCAGACATTGAAACACTGGCAACGCCCCAATGGACCGGTAAAACAGGTAATCATACAGACATTGTAACACTGGCAACGCCCCCATGGACCGGTAAAACAGGTAATCATGCAGACATTGTAACACTGGCAACGCCCCAATGGACCGGTAAAACAGGTAATCATACAGACATTGTAACACTGGCAACGCCCCAATGGACCGGTAACACAGGTAATCATTCAGACATTGTAACACTGCCAACGCCTCCATGGACCGGTAAAACAAGTAATCATGCAGACATTGTAACACTGGCAATGCCCCCATGGACCGGTAACACAGGTAATCATTCAGACATTGTAATACTGCCAACGCCCCCATGGAACGGTAAAACAGGTAATCATTCAGACATTTTAATACTGCCAACGCCCCCATGGAACGGTAAAACAGGTAATAATTCATACAGTTTCAATGATCTCAAAAGTTGTTATCTGCAATAAACGACTCTAAAACCCTCATGGTTCAAGAATTGAGAGTCAAATTTATAAAAAAAAATGCAGCTAAAATTATCGATTACAAATTTTGATTGGGTGTCGTTTTTTATAATCGTTCAGATTGTGTGTTTAATTTATCATACCTATGCTGTGACTGTGTTCATGTCATCATTAGTTAACATTTATTAAAGAAGGTCAACTTAGCTTAATTGTTTAGGCAAGGTGTGTACTTAATTCCATGTGTTTCTTAGAATGACTATTTCTATGCGTGTTTAAACTGTACACATACATATGAAAATAATGAACAGAGATTTCAAACTATGGCCTTTTTCGTTTCACACCCTATGCTTAGGTGTTTACGTTGTTTTGAAAACCTATCAAACTCATCCAGGTAATTGCTAAAAGCAATCCTGCCAGAGCATTGCGCCTGGCATATTAACACCTTGATAATGGGTACATGTGCTTGAAGGCTCAAAGAAAAACATGGTTTGCGGTGATAGGCTGATATTTTTAACCAGAATTATTAAAAACTTGTGAGTTATGCTTGAAAATGACATGACGATTTAATCAGGCGTTGACATTTTTGCACTCACCAAGGCCATTTAACTGTTTCAGTCATCACAGCCATTTTTATAGCTGTTCTTATAAGATCTCTCTTTAATATAAGTAACTCGTTAAGCAACATTATGTAAAGTTAATGCCGTAATTCAGCTTTATGTGCATACTTATGAAGTTATTTTATTCACGACTTAAGTGCACATATGGTAAAGTATTACCTAACAAGTAGTTCCCTTACAATATTTGAATAGTTCCAGTTACCGCAAAAACATTTAAGGGCAGTTATTTTGCGTTTAACATTTTATGCCAAGTGCTGGGTGTCATTTCTTGTCTTAAACAAGAAACATAAAACGAAAATTATGCAAACACTGTAGAGCAATGATCTTTCTAATAAAGAAAAAAAATCCCCAAAGTATCCGATGTACATAACCTTTCCAATGGTACTGACGTTAAATGTTGATGCCGGGTAAACCCCACGTAACCTTGCCATTGGCACTAACGTTAAATGTTGATGCAAGGTAAAGTCCACGTAGCCTTGCCTTTGGCACTAACGTTAAATGTTGATGCAAGGTAAAGTCCACGTAACCTTGCCATTGGCACTAACCTTAAATATGATTCCAGGAAAAAACACTTAGCTTTGCCATTGGCACTGCCGTTAAATGTTGATGTCGGGTAAAGCCCACGTAACCTTGCCATTGGCACTAACGTTAAATGTCGATGCCGGGTAAAGCCCACGTAACCTTGCCATTGGCACTAACGTTAAATGTTGATGCCGGGTAAAGCCCACGTAACCTTGCCATTGGCACTGCCGTTAAATGTTGATGCCGGGTAAAGCCCACGTAACCTTGCCATTGGCACTAACGTTAAATGTCGATGCCGATGTAACCTTGAAGAATATTGCTTAATAACTATGATATATAAAATGATTAATTGAAAATACAATTCAGTTGCATTTAAAACAGTTATTTCAAATGAAACCAGAAGTGACTGTGTGTTTAATCATTCAATGTTATAGCAGCTTTTTTGCAGTACCTTTTTTCAGCATAATATTTACATATTCTTCCTCTTCACTTAAAACCATAAAAATGAAACCAAAATATAATGGAAACACCAGGCTTGCTTGTTCACATGATTGTACATCAGATGCCTTGACTCGAATAAAAATGTTGATCTATAGACTGTATTTGCGTATCGTTTCGGTACGGTCCGGAAACGGCGTTTATTCATACCAGAGTGTCGATGTATATGTAACTTTGAATGTAAAAACGGAGAATTGTTACGATCGTGTTCGTGGTTCGTTTAAAACACATGCATATAGTCTATTATGCAGTTAGAAAGAGCATGACAAAGTCTTCTAAGAAAAAAAATGGAATGTCACCTCCGCCCACGTTAAAAAAAAGGATGAAAATTTTGCAATTAATTTAGATTAGCCTTTAGCGTTTGAACACTGTTGACAAGTATCTGTATGTATGAAATTAACATGCTGATGTACTGCGGTAGGTCTTCACATATTTCGTAACCGGCTTTATAATATCAGATATTTGAATTCATATCAGACATTGAAAGTTATACAATGTTATACGTTTTAAATTGTGTTCAATCTTTAAATGTATGAAATGAAGCGAGAGCAAGAACGAAGACTGGAACATAATATGAAAGATAAAGAATTATAAAGGTACTTTAAGCCAGCCTCCCTCGTAAAGAAAGAAAAAAAAATGACTATTAATTTTAAATTTATTTTCTTTTATTAAAAACATGATCACTTTGCATGTCACTTTATGTTTCCAAATTACAAGGACGTTGAAACTATTGACCTAAGAGCAAAGCTCAGTAACCTTTAAGGTTGTTTGCATTAGAGATGCACTCTTACTTTCAGATAAGATTTACCACAATTAATAATATTGTTTTAATATTCCAAAAAGGATTAATAAAAGTGGAAACCAATGGTTCTCATGAAGGATACCGAGTTTAATTTGAAAGAAATGAGCATAAAGCACGGTATTTCTACCTTATGAGACTATAGTAGATCACAGTAAATCGTTTAGCATTCACCAATCATTTAATAGTTTTGCGCTTTCTGCTATCAAATACACGGTTACAATCTTGTTATCAGAAATTAATATTTTCCATAAATGCATTGTTTAGTAAGTAGTGAAAGGTTTATTAGTCAAAATTAATGTTTGTTATACATGTGTATGTATTGATTTTGAATGAGAGTGTCACTTTAGCTAAAGTGAAGTATTTTCAACACGCCCATCGTTTTTCATTGCATTTTAACAGCAAATGTAAATAGCAAAACAAACAGATAGTTAACACTCAAGATTGTTTTATATGCTGTTTTAAAAATCTAACATTTTTTTCTTCATAATTTTCAAATGTAGCTTAACAATATGAGCCAATACGAAAGAAACTGTTCACCGGTCAGATTGAATTATTATTTATAACGCGCTGTTATGATGAAAATAAGAATTGTATCTTTAAATATTTCATTTCATTTTTAAAGCTGCCCTCTCACAGATATACCGTTACTTTTTTATATTTTGTCTTGGAAAGACCAAAGTTTTGCGTAAATATCTGCAAACTAGTGATAAAAGATTGCTGACAAAAGATCAGATCGCAGATTTTCATATTTCCGTTCGAAAATTAAGGTTTTAAGCTTTAAACCGTTACTAACGGTATAAGAAAAATGCATAAAACATCATTTTTTGAACTTAAATATAAATATCTGCTATATATTATTTTGTCTGCAATTTTATATAACTGGTTTCCATATATTTTCGCAAAAAAATGGCTCATTCCAAGACAAAAAATTAAAAAGTTTTCGAAACGTTTAATCTGAGAGTGCAGCTTTAATGAAAAATATCTTGTTACTATTTATACGAAATTTACATTTCTTTCCTTATTGCATATGAAAGACTCTAACAATTCAAGTTGAACAAAAAAAAAATACTATTTTACACTAAAATTCATTTTAGATTAGGAATTATAATTTCCATCACCTAGAATGTTTCAACAAATTGGGATTTCTAAAATTCAAATCAAATAAAAAGTATCGAGCTCTAACACATACAATAGGGAAAGACTTTAAGAGACTATCAACTCATCGTAGTATTGCCATTACCATAGTAATGACAGCAATGATAAAACAATTATTAGAACACAACCCACATTATCAGCCAATACATTTGCAGATAGAAAATCATTTAGTGCTAAGCTTTCTTTTTAAGAATTTCAACATTTTTGGGTTAAATGTTCCTTCTTCCATTCATCCGATGAACAATCGCTAAGTCGGATTTTGCGCTTAATCATCCATCCATTCTTAATCATTACTATTTTACTTCAAGTCATCTAACTAGTGCATGAATATACGTACAAGAGTACTCATGCTGGTAAATAATTCAGTGAAGCCCTTTCGCGCATTAAATATTTAGAGCCGTAGGAGACCGTAAGTTATTTTGATGACGCCTTTCAAAATTGCATCAAACATTCCCGCTGACTAGCATGTTTTGTTTCAGAAAGAAAACAGTTTCTACAGAGCTCTGCAGACTTCTTATCGAAATCAGTATCTCTATCAACATTTATCACCACCATGTATCATCGTTCGAGCACGCCATTAAAACGCACAGGTATGATATATACATTTCAATAGGAATTACAGTTTGGAGGGGAAACTATTTTTAGGAATGTGCCGGGTTACTATGAGAGTTCCGTAAGATAACTCATCATCCTAGAATCTTCCATCAGAACTGTTGTCAGAAAAGATGAGAGCCGAGTTGATTTCAGATAGAAAACAGCTACAGGTAGATTCATCCATGATAATCTAAGACATTTTGAAATACGACTTGTTCGCGAATCAAAAACGGAAGACAACTGGCAACTCAAAGCAAAGCCGTCCACTGACATGTTATTTATTTATTTTTTCCAAAGGCAATCGCGGCAAAAGATTGTGTCGCCAATACAGGTGATAGGCCACGTCACGTTAACGAAACTTCGATATTAGCGATATAATTATGCGGTTATACCGAGATGCGCCGAGATACAATACTCGATCCTATTAAATTAAAGCCGTGAAGGGACTTGCTATTGAATGCGCTCATTATTTTTATTTCAAATCTTGCAAACCAAATTAAGTTAGATAAACTGCATTCTTTTTGCCTTATCGCCACTCCTGAAGCGGTTTTTTTCTTCCCACAATCCGTTGGTCGGAGTTGATAAGTCCTTTTAAAACAAGTCTGGGATTTTTAAGAACCCGTCTTTTGGGAATCACCTGCTTCTTGCCGACAACCTGCAGGCCAAAACATTGTAAGGTGCATGACCCAATGAGTGAGTTGACTTGAACGTTCTATCCAGCTTACGCAAGCACCGATGTACTTGCGGTTTTCGCAACTGGACGTTCTTAATTAATCTCGAAATGAAACAATAATTTAACCAAGTATCAAACAATCAACGAACAATCATCGAACAATCAAATGAAAGGCACACAGAACGCAATCGATATGAATGGGCAACAAAGTGCAACAAACGAAACATGAAGACCCACTTACATCCAGCCTCAATAGAATACCATTCGTTCCTCAAGTTGAAAAACGACCCAAAGAGATTTATCAACTTAAATATATCATTTCAAAAATCATTTATATATTGACAAGCATTGACGGGAAGGTGCAATGCAAACATTTACACACCATACGCTGAAGTCGTTCTGCCCCTGAGTTAACCCTAGCCTTAAGGCCATTGTATTTCGGTGCATATTTTGATACGTATGTATTCCTGTTGCTAAATCTAAATAATATTAACATACCTAAGACGATAACGTGATATTCATGTTATGTCAAGAAACATATAATTCGTGTGGTGAATTCCAGAAAGTACCCAGCGACACTAAAATGTAATAACTTAACGAATTATGTTCCATAACTCACATACTGCACGCCCGACTGGCAATTTCGTGAAATATGGAGGACATTCTCTCTGGCGGCCCACGCAATGTGTGTGAAGTGCACAACGCGACGCGCTAATTGAACTACCTTTTAATACATAGTGTATGTATAATTGAAAACTGTATGTGCCAAGACTTCTATATAACAATACGACCAAATACCCTTTAAACATGCGATGTTTTAGCGACACTGTCATGACGTCAGTAAACACATTATTAATAATCACTGTTACAAAATGAAATGTATGCAAAAAATATATAATCATTTACTTCCGGTAACGATTGACAAATCCGACCATTCGGCATGCTGCATCCCAGGTCCCAATATCACGAAAATACTTAAGTCAACTCTCAATCTCAACTCATTTTTCCACGTTTCAGTATGACATTATCAAAAATTACTAATGTTTTACTACTTTTAAAAGCACATTCTCACATGCATTTTATATGTTGATTAACATGATTCCTCAATATTCAAAAAAATATCTACAGCACAATGTACGTGAGTTAAACTCAAAAATAATAAATTGGACTCAAGTACAATTTTTTTTCTAAAAAATATTGACCATCAATATAATAAATGAGAGATTGCGATTTTTAAAAGTGTAAAACATTTACAATTTTAAATCATATATGATGCTGAAATTTGATAAAAAGAGTTGAGACTGATATTGAGATTTGACTTGAGTATTTTTGTGATATTGGGACCAGGTATCTCGGCAAATATCTCGACGTACCCTCGGGTTGGGTTCAATTATCCGGATCCCGACACATAACATCTCATATATGTATATGAACAATTCGGAACAGGTTTAGTGAGCCTACCTGTAGTTTAACAATTTGCATAAAGCATCTACCCGTCTTGCGGCCGCAGTTTATCTCCGATTTCACCGCCGCCCATATAACGAACGCGTAAAACGAACTTTCGGAAATCCGGAAATAAAACCGTCTGAGGTGCAATTTTCGAACAGTGCTTACAGTTGTGATCAGAAAAAAATAATCAAAATGTCCGCAGCGCCCGAACTACCTGTGGGATTCTTAGGTGTCCAGCCGAAATTCGAAGAACTTGGACTATCGGCACTAAGCCATATCGAGCCGGAAATTCGTACAAATGACAATCAGATTGAAATTAAGTTAAAGTGTAAGGAGCCGCTGAAGGTAACGCACCAACTGATCAACTGCCGCACCGGCGATGAAGTCTCGCAGTTCGTGTTCACCCAGACGCTCCATGGAACCATTTCCTTCATTATTAGTCTACCGGAGTCCGGCTACTACAAATTCCTGTTGTTCGCGCTCCCGCAGAACGATGATAGCAAGTCCCTACCGAATGTCTACAACTACCTGATCAACTGTGTCCGCGCCCTGCATCCAGTCTTCCCCTTCCCCAAACAGTACGCTCAATGGAAGGACGGCTGTTACCTTCATGAGCCATTGGTCCTCCACAAAGATGCCTCCCTCCGCAACGTATTCTTCAAGGTGATAATTCCGGGGGCGAAAGCCGTCGCGATAGTCGCGGATGGCGAGTGGATCCACCTCGAAAAGAAGGGCAACCACTTCGAAGGTCACGCCAACCTGGAGCCGTTCAAAGGCAAGAAAGTCACCATGAACGCTAACACTGGTGCCGATGAAAGCAAGTATGCAACCATGTTGGAATACGTCATCTAACTATTAGGACCTGCTTAATACAATTTATCAAATGCTGACGCTTGTTTGTATTTGCTGGACAGATAACATTTTGGACTAAATTTGGATTAAACCGGATAGCAACGATATTGAAATAGTTACAAAGTATTCGAATTACAAAGATATTTACATCTGTGTTTTTCTTCAGATCATAATGCGAATAAATCCGCACAGCATGTATTTGGCGTGTATTAATTATTTTCTAGACAAAACATATTTATAGCTTTCACAACTATCATATAGTTGTCACAGTGATTTTTTTTACCTTTGTGAGTATTTCTGGAGAAATAAATGCTGTAGGATTTTCAGGTTTTTCTTTTTTCTATGATAAACGTTACCATTGTGTCGGAAGAATCATGAGAAGAGTTCGAAAGGGTGAAAGGTGCAAACACACCCGGATGTCCACCTGCCGATGGTTGGCATAAAAGCGATTTTCAATACCATATTGACTTTCCGATCGAGGCTTGATGTCGAATTTGTATAAAACATGATATATTATAGGACACTTGTAAAACATCTTCATTGCCTTACTTACTGGTGCATCTTGTCAGGTTTATACTAAGTGGAGAGATACAATATTGCTAATTGTTAGAATTATAAAGAGCAAACAGATATCAAGTAACATAATAACGCGCCTTAAGATGCCGACCGCAGGGGTGGATCCAGACTTTGACGTTAGAGGGGTGCACTTTAGGGGCGTAACTCGAGGCCTGCGCCCCCTTCCACATATTCACCCTACCAAATAGGCTCTAAACATGGCCACGGGGAGGATGTTAGGGTCATCCCCACGTTATTGGTGTAAACGGTGCAGTTTGGTGTAATGTATACCTAATATCGCTAACATATTGATATGAAATGTTCACTTAGACAAGTTAATGAGTGAAGGGGCGCCCTGGCCGCATTGAGTAAGATTAAATTATGACGACAACATTCGCACTAGCATTATAATGGTGATTTGTATTCATTTGAAATTCCACAAACCAACCAATGTATCCCCCTTTTCATACCTATGCCCGCATATTTAACCTTTTCACTTGTTAGATGTATGAGATTTTATCAGTTATTACTTTTAATTATGATTGATTTGTAACGCGAGATTCCCAAATGTACTGATATCTCCTCATCGTGTAATCCGCGGATTCCGGATTCCGGTATTTACAGGTAAAGTAGACAAATGAGAAAACAAAATACTTGAATAGTTTACCTGTATATTCTTCGATTGTTTAAGTGCCAAGTTGTGTAGATAGGTATGTTTCCGTGACGGTGAATAACTGTCAGTACAGCTTATTTGAAATGAAATCATGGTACTGCACCATGCCCGTGTGGAATGTCAGAGCGGAAGTGCATCTGAATGACGATCCTGGAACAGACTATAAGTACTGCATTTTTAATGGCACTACAATAATCGTGGAATTAATGCAACGGTTGCAACAATATTTGGCATTACACTTATATCTGTATGAATTCGCAAGAAACATAGAATATTTAGGAATAATATTGTTAGATTTCATCCCGTAGCAGTATAAATCGTTACGGCGCAAAAAAACACTGCCAACACTGAAATTCAAATGCATGCTGGAATGCAATTTGTAGATGATTAGATTGAGAAGAATTCACTTGAATTTTAATTAAGAAACCCTCTATATGTTTACAACGTTTGTACTCGTTAAATTGAAAGTAACGGCGTTTTTTTCTTCTGTTTTACCAACTTAATTAAGAACTAATTTATGGACGAGATTTGTGGCAGAGTCTGCTGTTTCAAGCGTTGTGTGATTGAAGTGGATACGAATAAACCCCAAATCTCTTGATATTCTTTCGTTTGTAGACAAAACTGTACCAAGTAACCAAACGAATACATATCAAAAAGAATAAACAAAAAGTTGCACTTTAAACTATTTTTCAGAAAACCGTAGCCATCTGAAAGAACATAATCATACTTCTGATGATACAACGGATTATCTGATTCCAATCACATACGTCATAAAAGCAAATGGGAACATCAGCAAAGACTGTAGTCACAGCCGATTAACAGTGAACTAGACAAAATTAACTTTTTCCTGATAGCTTCAGAATGTTCTTTAGCGGTTAGAAAACTGCATTAGATACACTAATGTGTTTGTCTGCTTTTTTGTACTCTTAGATGTTCCCGCCAAATGTGACAGGTTGATTGATTGATCAAATATTCCACCCATCATGGTGTAAATTATGCAATTATTATTGCATACCATAGTGTTTTATCATCATCCGCAATAACAGTAAAATAAAGAGCTGAATATTTGCTTTCTCGAAAATTCTGTAGAAATAATGCGTCAGACACATCTACATGCACAAGAATCGGGACCAAGGTTTCACAGGGAGTGTATTGAATTTGAACCACGCACATAAAAAAAAGAAACAGTTTTATCCTGTTAAACAATCCGGTGGCGTTGACTTTATATATATATATTCAATAAAGCCGTAAATTATATTCTATATTTCAATGTCCAGTGTGCAATAAAATACTACAGGGAAAATCTATGTAATCAAACATTTAAATGAAAGACTACAATGAAGACTTCATGGACTAGCCAAGAAGTCAAACACTCAAATATAATAGTGTAATACAAACTACAGATTGCTAAAAAACATAATTTAAAAACTGCATGCATCCAGTGTTGCCCCACAACATTTGTAGCAAACTGTATCACAATCCTCTACAGATTAGAGATTGCCTACGGTTTGAAGCTCTCTTGCCATTTTACGGTCTTTTTTTTTGAAGCTCGCGGATCATACTTTCCATATGAACTCTCGTGTTCATTCCCGAATAATGTGGGAAACGGCGATACTGAGGAGAAAACCAAAAACATACATATCAATGATAACAAGAGGCCACCTTGCACTTATCCTTGTGAAAAAAAAAACAATTTCTCGATTTCTTTAGTGATTTGTTTTTACTTCTGGTACATTTTACCAATAGATCTGCGTTATTCCACCACTGACTAACGCTACTTCCATCTCTTCACCTCGTAACGATTAGACAAGGTATTCACTGGGGTCATAAACTAGTTAAGGAGTTCTCAACCCCACTCTTGCCATGACACATATATCCATACTTGCAAAATTATCAATATCGGCCTAATCGATGCCAGTATCAACTTGAACACAACTTAAGAATTTATTACGATTATAAGTGTATGAGTTATTATACCAAAACACTGCGATCCATGTTAATGGCGAACCCTTTGAAATCAGGCGAATCTTTGAAATCGACATTTTGATATCATTGAAATATTGACAGTACGGAAACGTGCAGATATATAAGAATAAAGAAACGACTTCTGGTATAAATAAGTATATATATATAATAATCGAAAATAAATTCAAGTATGGAGCAGTTTAATGATGCATCTGATAATAGTTCATAATGGGCCACCAGGCGAAAATTGAAAAACAACCAATCTAGACTCAGAAATTTCAAAATTGAAATATGTTGATTATAAAATAGAATTCAGGACAGACATGACAGTTGGGAAAAAGGCATAGTGAGTGTAAGTTGTTGTCACGATGTAGGGGTCCAGTGCACATACTCTTTAGCATCTGGGGTCTGATTTTAAGACTCAGACTAGGAAAACTTAATTTTGAAATGTTTACAAATATCTATAATATAAAAAAATGACCAATTATATATGCCTGAATGTTGACCATATCTATAGGGGACCAGGCTACACCGACGAAGGGGTCTAGGCTACACCGACGAAGGGGTCTAGGCTACACCGACGAAGGGGTCTAGGCTACACTGACGAAGGGGTCTATGCTACACCAGCGTAAGGCTTCATGCAACACCGGCGTAGGGGTTAATGATACACCGCTACAATGGTCCAGCTACACAGCCGTAGGGGTCTAAGCTACACAGGTGAAGAGGTACTGGCTTGTACGACAAAGGGGTCGAGGCTACACTGACGAAGAGGTGCAAGCTACACCGGCGTAGGGGTCCAGGTTACACCGACGTAGGGGTCTAGGCTTCTTCGACGAAGGGGTCCAGGCTACACCGACGTACAGTTCATTGCTACACCGCCTCAGGGGTCAAGGCTACACCGACGTTGGGGTCCAGGCTACACCAACGTAGGGGTCTAGGCTTCTACGACGAAGGGGTCCAGGCTACACCGACGTACAGGTCAATGCTACACCGTCTCAGGGGTCAAGGCTACACCGACGTTGGGGTCCAAGCTACGCCGCCGCATGAGTCATGGCTACACCGATGTCGGGGTCCAGGCTACACCGACACATGGGTCCAGGCTTCTACAGCGTAAAACAGGCTACACCGACGCAGGGGTCCAGGCTACACCGACGTAGGGGTCTATGCTTCTACGACGTAAAATAGGCTACACCGACGTAGAGGTTCAGGCTACATCGACGTAGGGGTCTAGGCTACACCGACGTTAATCAGGCAACACCGAAATTTATGACGGTTATAAAATACATAAGTTTTGAAACATAGGTAATATTTTAGTACCAACAGAATAAGAATGAGATTCCAATGTTACAAAAGAATATATCGACATCTAGATAACTTTGGTTTACAATTCTTTTAAAACATAGGCTTATGTGCAAAAAAACAATTACCAGGTAATGTTGTTATATCGGGAGTGTTGCAAATTATAGACACCTATCATACAACGTAATGCATTTCGACAAGTTTGATGTTGGAGGATATTTTGTAAGTGCAGTAGTACTGATTACTTGAGTTTAATTGGATTCTTTCCTCCCTCGCCAAGTCTGGGGCACGAACACGTGAGGCTTATGTTCTGACATAAATCAAACTATAATAACATATTAGGCGTGCTGGTGGATTAAGAGATGTGTTGTTGATAATACTGTATAACAATCTTTATAATTTTAACACAATCTGCTAAACGACTGTTCGTTTATGAAAAATATGAAGCTTTAATGTTTACGATAAGAGTAGTAATAAATCTCAAAAAACAAATTTCAACGATCAACAGTCACCAGCCCCCAAAAGAATATCAAAGTCTAAAATTTGGCAGGATAATTTGAACAGTACAAGATTCTGTAATACACTCAATACTGTGTTATTTCGCATGCGAACGTCATAAATCACAAGCGGGTCCAAGGGGCTTAAGTTAACAGTCATAAAACACGCCCAAAATGCACCATTTCGGACTAAATTGTTAATTTTCAATGGGGAATACCCCGAAACTCCCCTGCCAACATTTTAAACCAAATAAATTATAGTTCTGGGGGAAGGGCTCAAGTCAAAAGGTTACGTCCCTAAGAAACGCCCCCTCTACTCTAATCTAATACTGAATCCGCCCCTGTAAATTATTTTATTGTACGATAAGTGTCAGCATACATCACTAACAATATGATTCATAACAGCGCCAATAACTGCATAACATACATAGGATTCAACTGCAGGCTGGAATGCTTATTATAGGCAACACTGTGTTGTAATTCTATACATTTTGTATATTGCTTAATCACAAACGCTTTTTAATGGCCGCATATATTCTATATAGTGCAGGCGTTGGCAACGGAAGGTTTTCACTTATTGAATACAATCTTTGTGTGAGCGGTTGTGATAACATTTTCGCAATTTTCGTTTATCAATTAATCTTTAACAAAAAAAAATGTTGTTTTTTTCGAAATAAATAACAATTTAGAAAACATTCATTGAACGAACTCGAACAATATCTGTCTGAGTAAGATGAATTGGTGCTTAAGCAATACAACCTGATACTTGTTTGTTTTAAATGTTTCTTAAGCGAGAGCAGTCGGAATACCTCGGCCATTTTTATTTAAAACAACATCGGGTGTATGCCGGGACGTCAGTAGAAATAGTTTTAAATAATAGTATTAGTTAATTGTAGTGATTTACGTATTTTTTGTATAACTAAGCAATTGTTAAATTAATTGTCCTGGTTAAACTGATATGTTGAAATTACTACGCGATCTACCTGCAGCGAAGTTAAATGTAAAAGATTTCTGACATTGTTAATCGTCCATTTTCATCCGATCGAGTTTTTGTTGTGGAAATGGTCGAGGTTTTTCGAATGAAGCGAGAGAAAAGTTGAATCTCAGATTAGAAGACAGAAAAAGACTGCCACAAACTCGATTTGCAGACTGATGATCAAGATCCAGGTAAAGTTTTTATACCTCCAAATCGACCTAAAATTGAGAGTGACACAAAAATACCGTGTACTGAGCTGGTTATAACACTCCCTCTATAGTCTCAATATGGTGAGCATCTGTGGGTAGTTATTTCAAAATCCTTAAAGCGGTTCAAGGGGTGTGGAGTTGACACGAAATAGAGTCGTATATAAGCCATATGACCTTTGACCTATTAGTGTGACCTTGAATCGAGCTGGTTGTTATATGCGCTCTACACAAGTCCTTCGAGCGGTTTCAATATGATAAACATGTGTGGCGTGTTATTTCAAAATCCTTCAAGCGATTCAAGAGGTATGGTGCGGACATGAAATGTTGTCATGTGACCATTGAGCTCTTAATGCGATGGTGAACTTGAATCGACTTGGTTGTAGCACGCGCTCTTTATGATATTTTCGCTGCAAACTTAGGAGTTTACCATGATATTACCATTACAGTCCAGAGTTTTTGCCCTCAAAACTTATCATTTTGATAAAGGTTACCCAGGGTCAGTGTTTATTAACACCTCTGTGATAATGATCTAAAGCAAGCCATAGAATTATAAATACTGACTGCCCAGCTGGTATTAAATTTCTAACACATGTTTCTGAGAACCGAGCTGTACATCGTATTTTCACTTGTTTTTGTCGTTCAGAACACTTCCGAACCGATTTAGATATAGATGAAGTAATTTTATTGCATTTCTGTATAATAAGACACTTAAAATACAACATTGAACACTTCAAGGTACATGGAATGATCATTTCAAGGCCAGAGTATGAAAAATACCCCATTTTTTTTATTCATTTCTTCTTTTTAAGTTTATTTCATTATTTGTACTTTCTTTGAGACTCATATGCTATCAACATGGATTGCTAAAATTTCAAATACATTAAATTATCATGAAAAGCCCGCACACTCTTATTTCAGCTGATACTTTGGAAGTTAACACATTCTTGGTTTTTATTTTTTTTTATTTTTTTTTTAAGAATGAAAATAAATTCGTAAATACGTGAAGTTTAAATGTTTTCTGACAGGACAACATTTTTTATTTCTCTTGAATTACTGCATAATATCGCTTAGTGAATAAGAGTTGTAATAAACATTGATATAAATATCTTACGTATTTAGAATGAGCTTCATCATAATGTCTCATGTTCTTTTCAACATAAGCTAATGGCATTTTATTAAAAAAGTCAATATTATCAATTACCATATAAACGCGTCCAAAACATACCACATATGCAAATTTGCATACGTGGCATAAAAACGCAACATATCGTAACGAATAGATGATATAACTGGTTCATAATGTTTTTTATACAGACATAAAATACTACACATTTCAAAATGCAGATCAAAATCATCATTTGAATGTGAAAATGCAAATATGATAATATCGACAGCGCTCTTTTGATAAAATCTTCGTTTTATTTGAAGTCATAACATAAGTATAATCACAAAACAGCTTATAAATATATTTTATCTCTTTTCCCATATTAAAAGTCAAGTCAACCATGCATCCAGTGCAAGCTACATATGTTAATATTCTAGTACCAAACAACCCAATAAACATCTTTCCCCAGGTCGAAACAGTATTTAGAAAGCAAAAACGTATATCTATAAGTCCACTGAATTCCTCAAACCCCATTAGGACGCAATTTCAAATTGTGTCTTGTAGACAAAATAGGTCTCCAGCAGCTCTCTGCATCCTTATTGTGGTTACAGACAAGCCGACTCATGATCAAACAAGCCCTAGATGGGCTCTAAAAAGTCAAGCCAGGGCTCATTTATCCTCATTATGGCTACCATCAAACCATCACAGTCACCACAGACAGATTGTTCTCAAGTCTACTGTGTTTCCAATTTATATTTTGTGCCAAACAAACAATAAAGGGGCTCTATGAGGCTCTATATATGAAGTGCCCAATAGACAATAGTTTTGTAATACTAGTACGTGAGACTAAACGTTGTGAAAAGATATAGCATTGCTGCTTAGCCCAAATCCCACATGATAACGGTGATTTTAAAAACTGTATACCGGCGAAAATACCTCGAGCCTCGGAAAATTCGAGCCAAGCGGGAAAACTTACGCTCAGTGTAAAGATATCGGTCCTTAATATTCAATTCGAGCCAACGAGGAATTCGAGCCAAGCGAGTTCGAGCCAACAGAGTTAAACTGTATTGATACGCAAAATTTCGTAACAATTAGTTTGTACAAGTCAACTTTAAATCAACGCTCTTCATATGAGAACATTCACCTTGTGTTTTTCCCCCGCCTTGATTCGACCATTTTTGAAAGAGTTATTGCCCTTTGCTTATTTGACATTTAAAATTGGTTTCTTCGCAACTCCTCTAACGTTTTTCATGCGATTTATACCAAACTTTCACAAATTGATGATCATAAAGTGAAGCAGCGCATATTGTCTGACTTTTGCGATTTGACCATTTTTGAAAGAGTTATTGCCCTTTGCTTATTTTAAATTTAAAATTGGTTTCTTCGCAAATCCTCTTACGTTTTTCATGCGATTTCTATCAAACTTTCACAGATTGATGACTATATAGTGAAGCAGCGCATATTATCGGGCTTTCGCAATTCGACCATTTTTGAAAGAGTTATTGCCCTTTCTTTATTTTACATTTAAAATTGGTTTCTTCGCAAATCCTCTTACGTTTTTCATGCGATTTCTATCCAACCTTCAAAGATTGATGACTATATAGTGACGCAGCGCATATTATCGGGCTTTCGCGATTCGGCCATTTTTGAAAAAGTTATTGCCCTTTCTTTATTTTACGCATTTCTTATGTTCCTGAGAAACTACCCTTACCATTGATTGGCTTTCGTTACAAAAAATGCCCCCATGAGGCGGGGATATAGCTGTCTGTGACCGCTCTTGTTTAAAATGGTTGGCTGTTGTTATGAATAAGAAAAACAACATTATTGCAGACTCCAGGTACGATCCGGATCAGTCACCGACATCAAAGTGATTTACGAAAGTGTTGCTTAAAGGCCTGGTTTAAGCCTTCTATAAGTGACCCTTCCCCCCCCCCCCCTCTCTCACACTGCTTGGATACAGTCAAGCATTTTCATAGATAAACAAACTTCAGAGGGTCTAAACGTAAGCCAGTCCAGTTCTCCATTATTTTCATTATGCCTACAATAAAGCACATTCAGAGCCAAACAAACGCATGACCTTGAAGTTAGGGGCACGGATCTTGAGCGCGACACAACCTCGTGCTATGGTATTCAGTTCTGCAAAAAATCAGGACATGAATGAGAAACATATAGAATCGACAAAAACGGGACGGAGGGACCGACTGTCGTATGGACATACATGATAACGCGAGCAATTCCTAAATAATTCCCACCTGACTGTGAAGCAGGAATATAATGAATACACTGTTTTCTGTGACCATATTATGATAACGTCAACAAATCAGGTGCATTGGTTTGTGAAAAAAGTGCAAACAATTACAAAACATACAATTCATTCGTGACAAACCCAATGCGAACATACAGGAAACATCTTGGAATACACACAGTAAATAGCCCAGCTTGATTACATGCTTAGTGGTGATTTATTCGCTGGTTCAATTTTATAGACTGATAAGCCCTTTTCTCAAAACGAGGAGTTTGGGAGGCTATCATCTATCTTTTTAAACTGTATGACTAACGAACTGCCGTTAAAACTCACACAACAATTACATATAAACTTTTAAACCCCACCCGCCAAATACCAAGCGTGTTCTTCATTCTTTATCTGGAAAACGACCCGGCCGTCTTCGAAACTTTTTTTTAATCAAATGTTATTTTTACATTTGTTTTCTAATTTTTATTCAGTAAATGGCGACCAGTGTTATTTTTGTTATGTTGTCATACTCTGTTCAAGACGGGAAAAATAATTAAAAATACCGAAAATAATTTCATTTCTGACAATAGTTTTTTTTCTTGATTTCTTGAAAATAAAATACAACAAGCATATATTTTATATTATATACAGGGTATGGAACACGTCACATAAAAGGGTTCTCCAACATGGGCCACCACGGGTTACAGCCGATGTAAACAGATAATTAGGTGATGCTAATTCCTGAATAACTATTGTGACAGAAAATATAAATATATTGAAATATTTCTTAGCTTATAAAAGACTATGTTATTTTCTGTTTCTACACGTGTGAAATATTTTATATTTGCTTGTATTTTAATGATGCAATCCTTGGCCAAAATTTCAACGTTGCATCGTTCTGCTAAATTCCGTCACGTTAAAATTTTGGCTCCAAGGATTGCTTCATTAAAGTATTAGTAGACACTAGCGGATCCAGTTGGAGGTGCATTCAGCAATCCCCCCCCCCCCCCGCCTAAAATAGTCGGTCCATATCGGAGAAATAAAAGTAATAAAGTACGCTTAAGTTGCGCCACTTCGTTGGCGGAGTACCCCATAACCCAATTGCCAACATTTTAAACCAATAAATTCTGGTGGAGAGGCGAAAGTCAAAGGGCTACGCCTCTAAGTAACGCCTTCCTCTAAAGTCAAATCCTGGATCTGTCCCTGGTGTATACATTGTATGTATTGTCTCAATAAAACACTTCCGATAAATTGTAATTTACGTCTACATCGGACCTACCGAACCAAGTGACCACCCCTTGTAAAGCCCTTCACACTCTGTTTTCCATCATGCTAAACCTTTCTATTTCCGGCCGTCTTTATACCCATTCATATTCCTACAATCTTTCTTCACTAAACGCTCATTTACCAAAACTTAAAAAAACGAAACAACAACTTCACTTATTTTATTGTTTACTTGTTTTATACATTACTGGTACTATAATGCACTAATCAATCATTAATGTCATACAGAAGAGATTCTTAAAAAAACTAATTTGCTTACTTCTTTAAGTCTAAATTGCATGTCTAAATATTTTCGATTTTATACTTTATGTTCTGTATCCACTTGAATGTATAAATGTTTTGTGCATTAATAAAGCTATTTCGATGCGTGTGTATAGTTTGTTTGCGGTGTTTGTGCATTTGTGACTCTCATTCAGTGTCGTTAAGGCCATTACCTTGGGCCTTTCCACAGCGCTTACATTTGATTGAATTATTCAACAATCATTCCCCGGACACTGATACACGCAACCACACTGATACACGCAACCACACTGCTACACGCAACCACACTGCTACACGCAACCACACTGCTACACGCAACCACACTGCTACACGCAACCACACTGCTACACGCAACCACACTGATACACGCAACCACACTGCTACACGCAACCACACTGCTACACGCAACCACACTGCTACACGCAACCACACTGCTACACGCAACCACACTGCTACACGCAACCACACTGCTACACGCAACCACACTGATACTCGCAACCACACTGATACACGCAACCACACTGATACACGCAACCACACTGCTACACGCAACCACACTGCTACACGCAACCACACTGATACTCGCAACCACACTGATACACGCAACCACACTGATACACGCAACCACACTGATACACGCCACACTGATACACGCAACCACACTGATACACGCAACCACACTGATACACGCAACCACACTGATACTCGCAACCACACTGATACACGCAACCACACTGATACACGCAACCACACTGCTACTCGCAACCACACTGATACACGCAACCACACTGATACTCGCAACCACACTGATACACGCAACCACACTGATACACGCAACCACACTGCTACTCGCAACCACACTGATACACGCAACCACACTGATACACGCAACCACACTGATACTCGCAACCACACTGATACACGCAACCACACTGATACACGCAACCACACTGATACTCGCAACCACACTGATACTCGCAACCACACTGATACACGCAACCACACTGATACACGCAACCACACTGATACACGCAACCACACTGATACTCGCAACCACACTGATACACGCAACCACACTGATACTCGCAACCACACTGATACACGCAACCACACTGATACACGCAACCACACTGATACTCGCAACCACACTGATACTCGCAACCACACTGATACACGCAACCACACTGATACACGCAACCACACTGCTACTCGCAACCACACTGATACACGCAACCACACTGCTACACGCAACCACACTGATACTCGCAACCACACTGATACACGCAACCACACTGATACTCGCAACCACACTGATACTCGCAACCACACTGATACTCGCAACCACACTGATACACGCAACCACACTGATACACGCAACCACACTGATACACGCAACCACACTGATACTCGCAACCACACTGATACTCGCAACCACACTGATACACGCAACCAAACTGATACACGCAACCACACTGATACTCGCAACCACACTGCTACACGCAACCACACTGATACACGCAACCACACTGATACACGCAACCACACTGATACTCGCAACCACACTGATACTCGCAACCACACTGATACACGCAACCACACTGATACTCGCAACCACACTGCTACTCGCAACCACACTGATACACGCAACCACACTGATACTCGCAACCACACTGATTCTTCTGCAAGTGATTTTACCTCTTGGCAGTCGCGACCCAGTGTTGAAAATATATAGCTCTAAAATACGTAATATTAATACTAATGAAAAGTACTATAGAAGTAATCAGAGAATCGTGGCGTAACTATTGAAACCCTGGGCCAGTATTCAATATTTATCTTATCCTTATCCTTAGACATGCCTCAGTGATTACATTCAGCCTATCGGTCAGCTAAATATACAGGCCAATCAAAACACAAATGATTTCTTACACGAGCAAATGATTAAAAACACAGTTCAAGTATGTTTACTAACATGTAATATCTAAATTTGACATGTTAATTGTCGAGACATGGATGGCGGTACTAGCAAGTAACATAGACACATGAATCTTTATCTAAAGTCGGGTAAGAAAAGATGCAGATGACATACGACCACAGAAACCTGGTATTTGGACTGCAGTTTTGGCAAGTCGAGCAATCTGATTCGAGCGATTTGATCCGTAGAGTGATCTCTTGAACTTGGAAAATGTGTTCTTGTACTCATACACATACGAAACAAATAATCCACTTTCGGTCGTATATTTTTACACGTAGGGTTTAAGGCTACACCGACGAAAGGTTTTAGGCTACACCGACGAAGGGCTTTAAGCTACACCGACGAAGGGTTTTAGGCTACACCGACGAAGGGTTTAAGGCTACACCGACGAAGGTTTTAAGGCTACCTACGCCGACGAAGGGTTTATGGCTACACCGACGAAGGGTTTAAGGCTAAACCGTCAAAGGGTTTAAGGCTACACCGACGAAGGGTTTAAGGCTACACCGACGAAGGGTTTTAAGCTACACCGACGAAGGGTTTTAGGCTACCTACACCGACGAAGGGTTTTAGGCTACACCGACGTTGGGTTTAAGGCTACACCGACGAAGGGTTTAAGGCTACACCGACGAAGGGTTTATGGCTACACCGACGAAGGGTTTAAGACAACACCGACGAAGGGTTTAAGGCTACACCGACGAAGGGTTTATGGCTACACCGACGAAGGGTATAAGGCTAAACCGACAAAGGGTTTGAGGCTACGCCGACGAATGGTTTAAGGCTACACCGACGAAGAGTTTAAGGCCACACCGACAAGGCTACACCGACGTTGAGTTTAAGGCTACACCGACGAAGGGTTTAAGGCTACACCGACGTAGGGATTAGGATACAGTGATGTGGGGTTCCTGGTTAAACCGGCTTAGCGGGACGGGTTATAGGGACGAAGGGGTCAAGGCTACACCGACGTAGGGATTCAGGGTACAGTGATGTGGGTTCCTGGTTATACCGGCTTAGCGGGACGGGTTATAGGGACGAAGGGGATAAGGCAACACCGACGTAGGGATTCAGGGTACAGTGATGTGGGTTTCTGGTTATACCGGCTTAGCGGGACGGGTTATAGGGACGAAAGGGTCAAGGCTACACCGACGTGGGGATTTAGGGTACAGTGATGTGGGTTCCTGGTTATACCGGCTTAGCGGGACGGGTTATAGGGACGAAAGGGTCAAGGCTACACCGACGTGGGGATTTAGGGTACAGTGATGTGGGTTCCTGGTTATACCGGCTTAGCGGGACGGGTTATAGGGACGAAGGGGTCAAGGCTCACCGACGTAGGGATTCAGGGTACAGTGATGTGGGTTCCTGGTTATACCAGCTTAGCGGGACGGGTTATAGGGACGAAGGGGTCAAGGCTACACCGACGTAGGGATTCAAAGTACAGTGATGTGGGTTCCTGGTTATACCGGCTTAGCGGGACGGGTTATAGGGACGAAGGGGTCAAGGCTACACCGACGAAGGGATTCAGGGTACAGTGATGTGGGTTCCTGGTTATACCGGCTTAGCGGGACGGGTTAATGGGACGAAGGGGTCAAGGCTACACCGACGTAGGGATTCAGGGTACAGTGATGTGGGTTCCTGGTTATACCGGCTTAGCGGGACGGGTTATAGGGACGAAGGGGTCAAGGCTACACCGACGTAGGGATTCTGGATACAGTGATGTGGGGTTCCTGGTTATACCGGCTTAGCGGGACGGGTTATAGGGACGAAGGGGTCAAGGCTACACCGACGTAGGGATTCAGGGTACAGTGATGTGGGTTCCTGGTAATACCGGCTTAGCGGGACGGGTTATAGGGACGAAGGGGTCAAGGCTACACCGACGTAGGGATTCAGGGTACAGTGATGTGGGTTCCTGGTTATACCGGCTTAGCGGGACGGGTTATAGGGACGAAGGGGTCAAGGCAACACCGACGTAGGGATTCAGGGTACAGTGATATGGATTCCTGGTTATACCGGCTTAGCGGGACGGGTTATAGAGACGAAGGGGTCAAGGCTACACCGACGTAGGGATTCAAGGCTACACCGACGTAGGGATTCAGGATACAGTGATGTGGGTTCCTGGTTATACCGGCTTAGCGGGACGGGTTATAGGGACGAAGGGGTCAAGGCTACACCGACGTAGGGATTCAGGGTACAGCGATGTGGATTCCTGGTTATACCGGCTTAGCGGGACGGGTTATAGGGACGAAGGGGTCAAGGCTACACCGACATAGGGATTCAGGGTACAGTGATGTGGGTTCCTGGTTATACCGGCTTAACGGGACGGGTTATAGGGACGAAGGGGTCAAGGCTACACCGACGTAGGGATTCAGGATACAGTGATGCGGGTTCCTGGTTATACCGGCTTAGCGGGACGGGTTATAGGGACGAAGGGGTCAAGGCTACACCGACGTAGGGATTCAGGGTACAGTGATGTGGGGTTCCTGGTTATACCGGCTTAGCGGGACGGGTTATAGGGACGAAGGGGTCAAGGCTACACCGACGTAGGGATTCTGGATACAGTGATGCGGGGTTCCTGGTAATACCGGCTAAGCGGGACGGGTTATAGGGACGAAGGGGTCAAGGCTACACCGACGTAGGGATTCAGGGTACAGTGATGCGGGGTTCCTGGTTATACCGGCTTAGTGGGACGGGTTATAGGGACGAAGGGGTCAAGGCTACACCGACGTAGGGATTCAGGGTACAGTGATGTGGGTTCCTGGTTATACCGGCTTAGCGGGACGGGTTATAGGGACGAAGGGGTCAAGGCTACACCGACGTAGGGATTCAGGGTACAGTAATGTGGGTTCCTGGTTATACCGGCTTAGCGGGACGGGTTATAGGGACGAAGGGGATAAGGCAACACCGACGTAGGGATTCAGGGTACAGTGATGTGGGTTCCTGGTTATACCGGCTTAGCGGGACGGGTTATAGGGACGAAGGGGTCAACGCTACACCGACGTAGGGATTCTGGATACAGTGATGCGGGGATCCTGGTTATACCGGCTTAGCGGGACGGGTTATAGGGACGAAGGGGTCAAGGCTACACCGACGTAGGGATTCAGGGTACAGTGATGTGGGTTCCTGGTAATACCGGCTTAGCGGGACGGGTTATAGGTACGAAGGGGTCAAGGCTACACCGACGTAGGGATTCAGGGTACAGTGATGTGGGTTCTTGGTTATACCGGCTTAGCGGGACGGGTTATAGGGACGAAGGGGTCAAGGCAACACCGACGTAGGGATTCAGGGTACAGTGATGTGGATTCCTGGTTATACCGGCTTAGCGGGGCGGGTTATAGAGAAGAAGGGGTCAAGGCTACACCGACGTAGGGATTCAAGGCTACACCGACGTAGGGATTCAGGATACAGTGATGTGGGTTCCTGGTTAAACCGGCTTACCGGGACGGGTTATAGGGACGAAGGGGTCAAGGCTACACCGACGTAGGGATTCAGGGTACAGCGATGTGGGTTCCTGGTTATACCGGCTTAGCGGGACGGGTTATAGGGACGAAGGGGTCAAGGCTACACCGACGTAGGGATTCAGGGTACAGTGATGTGGGTTCCTGGTTATACCGGCTTAACGGGACGGGTTATAGGGACGAAGGGGTCAAGGCAACACCGACGTAGGGATTCAGGGTACAGTGATGCGGGTTCCTGGTTATACCGGCCTAGCGGGACGGGTTATAGGGACGAAGGGGTCAAGGCTACACCGACGTAGGGATTCAGGGTACAGTGATGTGGGGTTCCTGGTTATACCGGCTTAGCGGGACGGGTTATAGGGACGAAGGGGTCAAGGCTACACCGACGTAGGGATTCTGGATACAGTGATGCGGGGTTCCTGGTAATACCGGCTAAGCGGGACGGGTTATAGGGACGAAGGGGTCAAGGCTACACCGACGTAGGGATTCAGGGTACAGTGATGCGGGGTTCCTGGTTATACCGGCTTAGTGGGACGGGTTATAGGGACGAAGGGGTCAAGGCTACACCGACGTAGGGATTCAGGGTACAGTGATGTGGGTTCCTGGTTATACCGGCTTAGCGGGACGGGTTATAGGGACGAAGGGGTCAAGGCTACACCGACGTAGGGATTCAGGGTACAGTAATGTGGGTTCCTGGTTATACCGGCTTAGCGGGACGGGTTATAGGGACGAAGGGGATAAGGCAACACCGACGTAGGGATTCAGGGTACAGTGATGTGGGTTCCTGGTTATACCGGCTTAGCGGGACGGGTTATAGGGACGAAGGGGTCAAGGCTACACCGACGTAGGGATTCAGGGTACAGTGATGTGGGTTCCTGGTTATACCGGCTTAGCGGAACGGGTTATAGGGACGAAGGGGATAAGGCAACACCGACGTAGGGATTCAGGGTACAGTGATGTGGGTTCCTGGTAATACCGGCTTAGCGGGACGGGTTATAGGGACGAAGGGGATAAGGCAACACCGACGTAGGGATTCAGGGATTATGTTACACCGACGTAGGGATCCAAGCTTTATGGACGTATAGGTCCGGGATTCACTGACTTAGGTTATACGAAATAGGCTTACAGGTGACATAGACGCAGGTTACATAGGAGTATAAAACTTTGATAAGTATTGTTTTTGGATGAAGTAGACACGTGTAAATTGTAGAATTTATTGACGCAAAAACAAATGATTAACAACCCTTTGAAACACGGAAATATCTGCAATAGAACAATTACCATGTAATGCTTGAAATATCAGTTGTTTGGCAAATTGCAGGCTCCCATCATACAGCCTAATGCATCCCGGCAGGTTTTATTGCCTGGTTACATTTCCTGAGTACAATCGTGCTGATTACTGGAGTTTTAATGGGATTCTCTCCTCCCTCTCCAAGTATGTTGCCAAGAACACAAGAGGGCGCCTGTACTGATATATATCAGACTGCAATAACGTATAAGGCGTGTGCGTTGATCATTGTAAGGATTTAATTATATATTTATGACAATAGTCTATATAACATTCCTTATCATTTCAAAACAACGTGCATAACAATTGTTTGTTTATTCGGAAATTTCGAACATCTACGGAATCCTATTTAGCCATCACGCTTTTTAAAAAATAACCGAGAAAAAACACGCGATATTTGTTTATTATATTTTTACATTTTTTTAATTTGACATTTAAAGTCCTTTTATAAGAAACATTGGTGTTAAAGACAAAGTATGTCTGTAGAGAGAAAAAAATCGCGAATTTTATTGTCGCATCGGCGCATCTTTTTTCATTGACTACCTATAGGTTTTACTTTATAAAGTACTGTACCAATGGGGGAAATAAGACAAGTCAAACACAAATAATAAAACTCAGTAGATCGATATATCCCGTAACATGTTTCACATTTATTAGATCATGTCTTATAAATTCATTTTTGCTTAACTGTTATTATGTTCGCAAGGTTTAACTGAAGTAATTGTTTATACTTTGCTACACTTATTTTACTACAGTAACTGATGGTTTTATAAATAATCATTTATGTTTTAGTATCAAATGGGATTCATGATTAAATAAACCCTTATGCATAATAGTAATAAGACTTCTAACAATAGCAGTATAACACCGTCATCATACAATTACGGATACTTCTAGGACTATATGAAATATCCCTATTTCCATCCATTTACAGACTGACTAGAACACTAATACATCAAACCATTCCTGTCACCAATACACATTGCCACGTATATTACATAAGCAACAGGACCTTGTACTCAACAGTGTTTAAAATGTGCTTTTTATCAAACAAGTTATTAACTGGTAACATTCCAATACAAAATTAGACAAGTCAATGGTTGTATTAAACCATCGACATTCTTATGACAAGGGCACCGTGAGCATATATCATTGAGCCATAAATTCGCAATAACTAATAACATAACATACTCATGATACTACTCTTAGTGTGTTTGGTAATACTTGTTTGAAATATTACGCTCTTACTTATTGTTTAACAATGGCATAAAATGGCTCCAACAGATAGATGGATGGATAGACAGATATCTTTATTTCCTCCTTTAACAGAAGATTTATAACAGAGATGGTTTTAATAATGCATGATATATTATATATACATATTATTGGTTATGAGCATGATATGATATGATATTAGAGAGTAATATTATGTAAATTAATCAAGAATAGTTTGAATATGCTATTTCCATGTTCATATACTATAGCTCAGTAAGAATAAATTAACATCTTGCCACAATGAAACACAAGATTCTTCATTACTTCTTATGTTCTATTAGAGACCTTATGTGCATAGTAACATACTGAAAATAATTAGCAATGTTTATTGTAGCTTGCTAAACCGAAACGCGAGGTACTTTTCTGAGATTTAAGCTATTAAGTCAGAATACATAATTGATCATGTAAATAAGCACACTGCATTTTGATCAAACAAAGACGATGCTTCATTACGGACTCATGTATAAGAATAATTCGATCAATACCCGACACGGATGTTCATGTGTATTCAGTAAGAGGCACAGATTTCTGAAGAAGATTTCACCATATTTAAATTATTTTCAAAGCCGGCATAGGTCTTTCATTGAACATTCATTTGTTGTCAGTGATATCATTTCGTTGAATGCATTGAACTCCATTCGTGTGTACAAATTACTCCACAGTAATTTCCGAGTCTCATTCAAATGCGCTGTCAAATCATTTATAGTGACAATTTCTAACAATTTACACCGTCTATTGAAACTAAAATATTTCTGCCTTAAACAGGGGAGGTAATTGTGGTCTACATCTGGCAGCTGACCAAACTACAAACGCATTAATCTCCCTTACACAATTTTAAAGGATTCATTGCAATTGTGTTCGCAAAGTCTATTTTGCTCGATGAATGACGTACATTTCAAGTTTATTTTTCCACATTTCCTTTGATGGAAACGTTCCAGTCAATAACAACGTTCAGACCATACTTTTGTAGTGCGAGTGCACTCTTTGACCTGTTTACACATCAAGTGCTGACGTCACTGGTGCGCGCGTATATCTCGGGGAGTTCGAGATCAGCTGAAGAAGAAGCAAGACGTACTTTGATATACTGCTTAATAAAGACCTCACGTGTTCTTTCCCTAAAGTTAATGGTAAGCTAGGTTTGGTCTAAGTTATAATAGGGAATACTTTAATGGTGGCAGCGGTGTTTTATTAAGCCGTTCCAGTCTGAAATTCTGCAACTTTTGTTGGCAAATTTTCCTCGAGAATTTTCCCGCGTTTGAAGACACATTGTTTCGTCAATTTTTGGCCGTTGTTAATTTTCTTCTGGTCTTACCAGTTGATTATTTGATACTACGTCGTAGTCTCCATGGACCGCCACTAACCCGCCCCCTTCGTTTGCTTTTGTTTGTTTTTTAGGCCTTTTCAGTGTCCTTAGCCACTTTTCGGACGGGAAGAGTAGCCGGATAGAAGACAAACAAGGTTGGTGGTTGTACAATCAAATTAATCTTCTACTCAGGAGCATTTGATTTGTAAGCATTTGCCCAGTAGTAAAGTGCTTGTAAACTTCTTGTCTGTTGAAGACTTGCAGACAATTCCAAATATTGGCCCAAGGTTAGCATCTACTATTGTAGATTTGCGTGAGCATTATGGCAATCTCACACCAGAAAGTTTGCAGACAAACCTGCCGGACACTGTCATGCAAGAGTTGGATTTCACCCCAAACAGAGACTTGGTCGGCAACACCTGCCCACCTCCTCTAGGTGTACAAACATCCCATACCACCCCTCTTGTTTCAAAACTTGAGACAGAGGTTGACGGGTTTGAGACCTTGGTTGCCTCTGCACAAAAGCAGTTGAATGACCGCATTGATCAACTTACATCATTGCTACCTAGTGTCCCACAGCACTATAAATCTGATCATGTATTGCCACGCCCCAGTGTTTACAATCAGACAAATGCCCCAGCTCCAATGGCCCACCACTATATGCCAACTCCACAACAGCTGAAACCCCAGTACCCCGTTCAACAAATGTTGGACCTGGGTAGACTGCGAGAAAGTGACAGCGATGAGGATGTCCAGTCAGCGTCTGGCATCCCCCGCTCATAGATTACCCGACAGAAAAAGGTACGTATGCATAAAAGCAGTCGGTTACCTCACTCCAAACTCCTGTCCCTTCACCGTCTTGATTCATCTACTTATGAGTCCGACACTAGACAAGCCCCAATGATAAAGAGTGAGCAAGTCAAGTTACATTCCTCCTTACCTGATAAGGACCATATTTCGCAAAAACATGCGGAATACCCCCAAGAGGTAGTACAGGCGTCCCCTCATGGCCACTCTGTGCGCAGGGGTACACATGCATTGAAGATAATACCTAAATCTCTGGTATATGATGGTAAATCGAGCTGGCATTCATTCGAAATGAAGTTTCAGCAGTGTGCACAATCATTTGGCTGGAGTACAGATGATTGTAAACTCTGTTTATTACATTGTTTGTCAGGGAAGGCACTAGACAATTGTGCTCGATTGCTTCAATGCAGTCCACAAATGCATTACCGTTCTTTATTAAGCAAACTTAAGGAGCGGTTCGGCTCAGAGTTTCACGCCTCTGCGCAAGCCAAGTTCGCTGACGCTTCCCAGGAAAAGGGTGAGTGTATGGAAGACTGGGCAGATAGGGTACAAGAGTTAGCTGCCGAAGCTTTCCGGTCACTGCCGGAGCCTTCACAAACCAGCAGGCGATAGACCGCTTCTGTCAAGGCCTGCAAGATCGTGAAGCTGGTCATAGCACCTTCATGCCTTAGTATACAACCATTGAAGAGGCCATGAATAACATCAGGTTGTTTCAGCATTCCAAGAGTGCTATAGGTAAGAATTTTTTTATTCATTAAGCAGTAGATTATGACGAGGATGTAGCAAAAGTTAACGCCGTTCAGAATCATTCTGGACCTGCGTTAGACATGAGCAAACTACAGAGCGAAATACAGAGTCTACGAGAGGAGGTGAAGCAGCTTGGTGAAACTAGGCCCTCCACTCTGCAGCGTCCATCTCAGCAACGGTTCAACAAACCAAGAGGTACGTTTAGTTGCTATGTATGTGATAGCAAATCTCATAGGATTGCCGAATGTCCCCACAAAAAAGAATTCAAGCCCTTTCTTTTAAACGCAACAGGGTCGGGACAGGGAGCCGAACCTCGATCCAGCAAGACTCCGGCTCAAGCTCAGCCGAGCGAAAGGAGGTAAGTAGCAAACTTGTTTCAAATGAGACTATACCATCCAGTGCACTACCAGATGGCCCATCGGCAGTCATTGTTTTATTAAATGAGACCACTAATGACATCCAGCCAGAAGGATCTCTGCCAGCTATTGGTAGAGTTACAGACAACGAGTTTGAGCCTCCCGTCAAGGTGTGTTTGTTGAAATCCATGTCAGCATGCACAATACCTGTCTGTGTGGGTAATGTATGGGTTGACGCCATAGTCGACTCCGCTGCTGAGGTAACTATTATTTCAGACAGGGTTTTTGCCAGTCTAAAAAGACCCCCAAATAAGCTTCGTGATGTGAGGCTTGACACAGCCGGTCGGAAAATGTCCATGCAAGGTTTCATTGCTGATGATGTGAAGCTGTTAATAGGCAAGCACCGCCATATCGGTCCAATTTATGTCGCCCCCATTGAGCAAGACATGATCTTTGGGGTGGACCTCAACATGGGTAAGGGTACGCTCAATTATGAGGGCTACGAGATTACCTTAAACTCTGGTAAGATAGATGGTGCACCTATTGTTGCTCGTGTGACAGTTGAAAAGCGCCGTGTCATTCCTCTTAACTCAGTAGCAAAAGTAGATTGTGTGATAAGCACTGAGATGCCAGACTACTTTATAGAGCCTTGTGAAGATGGTAAGGTTTTTGGTCCTAGGATAGTGCGCAATGCTGGCACTAAGCCGGTTATGTGTATTGTCAATGCAAGCGACAGGTACCAACTCCGTAGAAAAGGAAGAGAGGTGGGTAGGGCCTATCCCGCCGAATTGATGGAGCATACCATTTGCTCTGTCGCCCCAAAAGATAAAGACACTCATTCGGATATCACGAGTGCCCAGTCTTTATCTGATGTAAAGGCCCAGGTGCCACAGCACCTCCAGGCGATGTTTGATGCATCTATCAGACACTTTACAGCTGAACAACAAGTTGCATTAGCGCAGCTCTTGACCACCTATGAAGATGTGTTTGCTAAAGACGAGTTTGATCTTGGTCCATTTACCGACATCGAGCATGGTATTGACACTGGTAACGTCAAACCCATCAAGCAGCGTCTTCGTAGGACGCCCCCTGCATTTGCTGAAGAAGAGGAGGCATATCTAAAGAAGATGTTGCAAGCTGGTGTAATTGAAGAATCCACTTCCGATTGGGCATCGTCACCGGTGCTCATTCGTAAGCGGGATGGCAGCATTAGGTGGTGCATTGATTATCGGGCTGTTAACAATGTAACAGTTAAGGATGTCTTCCACTCCCTCTTGTTGATGATTGTCTGGACACACTTGCCGGAAACGTTTGGTTTTCAAAGCTAGACGCTAATTCGGCCTACTGGCAGGTGTCCATCAAGCCCGAGGACCGCAAAGACTGCTTTTCTTACAAAGTGGGGCCTGTTTGAGCATGTAAGAATGGGTTTCGGCCTTTGCAATGCCCCCGCCACCTATGCTAGGGTTATGAACCTGGTTTTGCGTGGTTTGACCTGGTAAACTGTCCTCGCCTTCCTAGATGACATCCTGGTGTTGGGGAACACCTTTGAAGATCACTTAGTAAATCTGAGTGATACATTGCAGCGTTTTAGACCTCATGGTCTGAAACTTAAACCAAAGAAATGTGAGTTTCTCCAGCAGGAAGTGGAGTTTCTTGGCAGAAAAGTTAGCGGCGGTACCTTGGCTATGACTTCTGCTGATACTGAAGCAGTTTCTAGCTGGGCCGTTCCAAAGTGCTCAAAAGACGTTGAGCGCTTCATGGGACTAGCTAACTATCACCGGAGCTTTATCAAGAATTTCTCAAAGTTAGGTGAACCGCTTTACGCGGTTGTGGGAAAACATAAGTTCCAGTGGGGTGAAGAACAGCAAAATGGGTTTGATCTACTTAAGCAAGCATTGGTAAACCCTCCAGTCCTTGCTCTCCCTAAACAAACTGGAGAGTTTGTTCTAGATTGTGACGCATCAAACAACGCTATTGGCGCAGAACTTTTGCAAATGCAGAATGGCGCTGAACACGTTGTTGCTTACGGTAGTTATGCTCTAATAACAGAGCAGAGAAGGTACTGCACCACGAGAAAAGAGCTGTTAGCAGTTGTAAGGTTTACTCGGCAGTATAGACATTATTTTCTTGGAAGACCTTTTAAGGTCCGGACCGACCACTCAAGTTTGACTTGGTTGTTGAATTCCAAGGAACCACAAGGTCAGCTAGCTCGTTGGATTGAGGAGTTGGCTCAGTTCAATATGATCTTGGAGTATAGACCAGGGAAAAAGCATGGGAATGCAGATGCACTTTTTCGTATGCCACACCCTGGTCACTGCAATTCATATGTAGCAGGAGTTGCTGTTGAAGATCTGCCTTGTGGGGGTTGTAAGTATTGTGTAAGGGCTGACAACCAATGGGGTTCATTTTCCCGGGAGGTAGATGTAGTCCCGATGACAGCGCAGGAGGCTGAGGTATGGGAAGGTCGCGCCTTCGTGAACCCAGCATCCGGGAGCGTCAGTCAGGGAGTGGGGGTTACAGCCACATTGTGTAATACACAACGGGCACATAGTATCTCGTGGCCGGAGGGCTCAACGATACAAAGTGAGATTGTGCACCGGGGATCAGCGAGTGCTCAATATATTACAGAGCAATAACACCATGTCTGTGACAATAGTGGCAAGCCGGTGGACCAAGGGGGTTCTCCGCAAGTAACTGTCTCTGAAGTAGCCGATTCAGCTGAGCTTGATTTGATACTCAGGCTTTTCCGACAACAGTGCAGTCTAGTTCATTGGTTTTTGAGCCAGTGCCTAGTGCAGCAGATAGCAGGACATGGGATCCAGGGGGCGTGATGTTTTCATAGAAATCCTGAAAAAGGATGATGTGGTCAGTATTAATGTTTGCTGTCTGGGTGCAGACATTGAAGATAGAGCCATATGGGGATTTTCTCTGAGTGATCTTCATGAGGCTCAGAGAGCAGATAAGGATCTTGACTACATTATTGAATGGTTGGTAAATTCATCTAGCCCAACGGAGAGAGATCTTTTCCTGTCCAGTCCATGTGCTAAATCATACTGGATATCTAAAGAGCAATTCCTGTTGATTGAGGGAGTTCTGTATCAACAACAGGATGGGGGAGAATAAAAGGTACTAGTGGTTCCAAAATCGCTTCAAAGTGAGGCCATTCATTTGAACCATGACTTGCCTTCGGCAGGTCATCAAGGTGTATCACGAACTTAGTAACGTATCAAAGAGAAGTTCTTCTGGTACCGGATGGGTGCAGACATAACCAATTATGTTTCCACTTGTGCTGCTTGCAATCAGCAGAAAAAGTCAGAAAAGTACGGTCATACTCCTATGAGGGAGTATCAAGCTAGTGCTCCAATGGAGAGAGTACACTTGGATTTCATGGGTCCTTTACCAATGACACCCAGGGGAAACCAGTATGTGCTTATGATGGTAGATCAATTTACTAAATGGGTAGAGTGTGTTCCATTGCCATCGCAAACAGCGGTAGTAACAGCTAGAGCAGCCGTTGACCAATTCTTTTCTAGATTTGGGTATCCTTTACAGGTTTTCTCTGATCAGGGAAGTAATTTTGAATCTAAGCTTTTTACTTCACTTTGTGAGGTCCTTGAGATTCATAAGGCAAGAACGGCACCTTATCGCCCCTCCGCTAATGGTCAGGTAGAACGATACAATCGTACCCTGATGGATGCAGTAAGGTGTTACATTGGGAATTCACAAGACCAATGGGATATCCATCTACCACAGATAGCAGGTGCATTACGTAGTGCTGTCAACCGTAGTTCAGGGTTTACGGCAAACAAGCTCATGCTTGGCCGAGAAGTAAACAACATATCTGATGTTCCCACATACATCACCCGCTAGGGTACCAGCAGACCAGTATGTAGCAACCTTAATGAAAAACATTGAGGTAGCTCATGAGACAGCTCGTAGCAACTTGAATACGTCACTGAAACGTATGAAACGAGACTATGTTGTCCGCGTCCTGCATATGAGGTTGGTGATGTAGTTTATCTCTTAGACACGGCGTCTATCAAGGGTAAATGTCGAAACCTCTCTCCACCTTGGAAGGGACCGGCTGTTATCATAAAGAAGATCTCAGCATCCCTTTACCGTGTTAAATTGAGGAAATCACTTTTCGTGGTTAATCATGACCGGATGAAACCATGCCGTGATCGATCCTTACCAGATTGGGTCCGTCAATGGCAGTCCAGTCCTCAGGTGGAAGCAGATGATGGAGCTGAAGATACCTCAGCATATTGTTTCTGCCGCCAAGGCCCTGGCAAGGCAGATTCATGATCCAGTGTGACGGTTGTGACGAGTGGTTTCATGGTGCCTGTGTCAACATAACAGCAACAGAGGCACTAGACATTAATCAGTACTGGTGCAAGACCTGTAGAGCTAAGCAGTAGCTCCCTTTTATTCTGTAATGTGAGTCAAAGGGCAATCAGTATTTTCTCTGCTTTCAGATGTCTGACTTTGGAGAATGTTTGGAACGAGCAGGGGAGAAGAAGGTTTTGGTAGCTAGCCGGAACCTAATAAGGGAACTAGGTCTCTCCGGGCTATGAACGGAGCGTCAAATGGCCCTGTTGCAGCAGCAGGTCGCCATTGCGAAGAGCCAAAACCAACGACAGTGGTTGAGGACTGTGACTGTAGAAGCTTGCGATCTGCAGTTTCAGTCAGACCAGTGGGTGGATGAAAATATATTCAAGATCCCCCACAAACAGAAGCCCGTCAGTGAGACGCTGGCTGGTCCTTCAAATGACATTCGTCTTGAGCAGGATCCTTCCCTGGAGCAGGTTCTCGTGAACTTCGCAGAGGCTTCACTTGAATCAGAAAGTGCCTCAGTAGATATAGTGGAGGCAGAGGAGGAAGCTTTGTTGGCTGAGCCGACAGAGGAAGCGCAGGAGCCGTTGCCGCCATCCCCGCGTCAAAGTCCACGCAGGAAGCCTGTAAGTCAGGCTAAGAGTCCACAGATGGCTACCACTAGGAATGCTTCAAAGGAGAAATCAGAGCACAAAGTGCTGAAAGAGCCGGAGACGAGGCATAGTTCCTTAAGGGACTCCTCACGTCGTAGCTTTGGTTCGGGTTATCGTTCCTTTGGGGACTATTCCCGTTCCAGGCAGCAACCTACAAAGAGGCAGCGAACGCCAGATAAGCATCGGAGATCACCAGAAGGCCAAAAGCCGACTGGTCGTCAAAGGTCTTACCAGCCCAGATCACGGCCTATTGATTCCGGTACTAGGAGTCTTAGGCGCGTGAGTCCTGCTAGACAGCCAGCCAAGAAGCAGCGCGTAGGAATCATCTGCTGTGTGGCCGGATGCGGAGCAATCCCTTCTAGGGCCCATGCTTTTGAGGTTCATGTTCCAGGCATCTTCAATGAGGAGCAGATCCTCACTGTAAAGGTGCCCACGCAGCGCCTTACTGCCCTGAATCTCCAGGCCATGCAACTGAGTCGCACCCCGGACCTGCAGTCCCTGGTTAATTTCATAAATCTAGCGGGCCAAATCAGGGCAGAATATATTCAAATAAACAACAAGAGTAAGGCCTCAGTACTGGCCCTTTGTGATGCTCTCGAAGTGTCTTGTCCGGAGGTGCTTTCTCTGTCCCCTATTTCAACCCCTGGTTTATTGCTCCACTGGAGAGCTCAGATTGTCATCTGCAGTCTATTAAACCAGTCCAAAGTGCCTGGAAGTCCCCGTGGCATGGTATAGTCATTTCCATGCTGACCGTACAGCGGAACGGGCCATAGTTGGGGATAGATGTTTACAGGCCCTTGTCGATTCGGGACCCTGTATCCCTTCTCTGAAGGTCAAGGTAACTGGCGGAGTAGCGGTGTGACGTGAACAGTTACCCTACTCAGCTAGATGTTGATCGGCTACGTCAGCAAGGTGTTGTGATGGCTGTTGGTATCCACCCGAAGCATGCTGCAAAGTTGACTGAGAAAGATTGGTCAGCTTTTGAGGCAGCATTGGCGTTATCGGGTGTTTCTGCCTTGGGTGAAGTAGGCCTAGACTACACTTCACAGCCATCCACATGGGGGATCCAGCATTCTGTTCTCCATCGGGCCCTTGAGTATCTTCGCCCAGATCATGTACTGGTGCTCCATAACAGGCCAGACAAGCGCAATGCTGGGGATGACATGCTGCAGCTTTTGTTTCAGCTAAAGGGCTGCATCCAAACTGAGCAGAGGATTCACCTGCATTGCTTTTCCGGAAGCCAGTATGCAGTGAACCAGTGGAGTAGGCACTTTCCCAATACCCACTTTGGGTATACTACTTCATTCTTGAGCTATGGGGAAAGAGCCATTTAAGCTCTGCGAAACATGGATGAGTCCCGTTTCCTCCTGGAGACTGACTCTCCATACTTCGGAAATACGAAAGCAAGCCACACCACACCTGGACATCTAGGGAGTATTGCCAGTGCTGTTTCAAAGGTCAGACATGCACCATGGCAGGATGTGTTGAAGACAGCCAATACCAATGGTAGGAGGCTGTATGCAGTATCCTGAAGTACAGGATTAGCTGCCTTCCTTTTCGTTTTGGTGGGAGGGGGGAGGTGAAGTAGGTGGGTTTACTAAATTTGAGCCCATAACACCTAGTTACAGTTGGTTACTCCATGTAGCCTCACCCAGAAGTGCTGGAAGAAAATATTTATTGATATAGATATTTTGGTAGACGTCGGTGGCTCGTTCAACTTACTGGTTGGACCAGCCCTAGCAGTGATCTTGTTAGATACTTTTGACTTGATCAGCCTTCTACAGACCCCGGTGCCGTCCCAACAAAAGAAACAGGGGGAGAGTGTAGTGCGAGTGCACTCTTTGACCTGTTTACACATCAAGTACTGACGTCACTGGTGCGCGCGCATATCTCGTGGAGTTCGAGATCAGCTGTAGAAGAAGCAAGACTTACTTTGATATACTGCTTAATAAAGACCTCACGGGTTCTTTCCCTAAAGTTAATGGTAAGCTAGGTTTGGTCTAAGTAATAATAGGGAATACTTTACGTTGCAAAGAGCCTGTAATCCTCAGGTGCAAAGCCAGCTGTTTGGTTAGTATATTGCTAAACACGTATTTGGTTACTGAGTTTTTGTTAGATAGTTGGCATAATTGCTCACGGAACTGCAATTTCTTGAAATCAATCAGAGAGTTTGCATAGCAACGGTACTTAATGAATGGAGAACAAAATCCGTGATAGTGTGTTTGTAGAATTATGTTTATACTTCAGGATACATGGATGGCTAGTTTCCAGTTTCAGAATATTCGTATGTGGTATATTAGTCCACAGCTCACAACCGTACAAACTCCGTGGTATGACAATGTTATATTGCAATTGAGTTTTGACGGTAAAGGACTGAGAGTCCGAGTGAGTGAATACCACAAAATATTGCCTTCTGACGTAGCATATATGACGTAATTTATCACGTGGTATACACACACTGAATCATTCTAGGTAAAGGGATGTTAGTAACGTTGGTGGAATAACGCTGATTTGTGATAAAAAAAAACAGAAACAAGAAAAAATATAAAAAGCTTGTCAATTTTGCATTGGCGGCCATAGTGATTAAACACATATTGCATTAAATATACCTTATAGTGAACTGTCCGTTGGTTTTCATGTCATTCCCATCATCCTGCAAGTTTTTATTTCGCAAACGTATCTTCTTTTTCATGCACAGGGCACATTTGGAACACCTCGACCATTTTCCATAAAAAAAACAACAACATCGGATGTATGCCGGTACATCAGAACAAGTAGTTCGTAAACAATTAAATAATACTAATATTAATCGAAACACAACATAAAATACTGCTGGCTAGGCTCTCAGCTCAGTGACATGCAAATGGAAGATTTTAACAGTTATTGAAGTGATTTACTAGCTGATAAGCCCTTACTGAAACTCAGCAGGCTTTTGGTAGGAATGCATATGACTGAATGGAAAACTCACACTCAAACCGACTTTTGATAACTAGACTGTATTCTCATGCAGTGGCTGTATTGTAACCAACACTATTCAAATACTCCGGGCCTGACTCCCAAGTTTTTGTATTTTAATTTGAAAATCTTCTTCTCTGAAATAACATGGCCCAGACCTTTGACATTTGGTAGGTAGCCTCATGTTGTGTTTTTTAACTACATTCTTTCAAAATATGACCTTGGAGTGAACCGCAATGCCCAAACCCTTGACATTTGGTATGCAGCCTCATGAAGGGGTTGTTTATCTACATCTTGAATAACCAGGAGAGCGATATATGGCCATTTTGACCCACTTGTTTAAAAAGGCACCTCATTGAAAGGTTGACAAGTAAAACGGTATGAATATATATTACCCTACACAGCTTTGTTCCGACGAAAAAGTGTTCTTTTATTCTACTGTTGCGACAATTGCTGATTACAGTGTATATTTTTAAAGCTGCGGTCCACATTTTGAACATTAATTGTGGTGGTTTTCCCGAATGGTGGGGGAAACGGCGATATTTCGGAGAAAACTAAATAAATACATGAACTTAAGAATAATATGAGGTCATCTTTCACCTTTCCATATGAAAAAAAGTTCAAATTTTCGGTGACATTTTTATTACCTCTGGTCGTGTTTTTTTTACAACAAATCATTTTCCCACACCTAACCAATATTACCTACACCAACTCCCCATTGACGCGATTGGACACAGGGAATCTGAAAATAGCCAGTTAAAATGGTGTTGCGTGCCCGTTAAGCCGAAAAGTCGTTTTTGTCGTTTTACTGAAATCTGTTTTGTTTTTTCAGATCAAGCGGTTCTGCGGTGTTATTTTAAATTGTAGCCAATAAAATGCTCACATAGAAAAAGAAATCGAGTTTTAGGTTTTCAAAACACAATGGAAATGGCACGGACATGGCCGGTAACCTGATTCATAAGCAAAATTCTGCTTAAAGGGTGCGAGTATTAAGAAGAACTTTATTTCGTAATGAGATATGTTTAAGCCAACCAACTCTTCTAACAGCTTGAAGCAATGATCACTGTGAGTGAACGTTCATTTGTAAGGAACGTGATTCTATTCTAATGCATGATTGCATTATTGATTCATGAGTATTTGTCGTCTCAAGTTCATTCGATTTATGTATTGAATGAACAAACATGAATTGCAAATTAACTTTCAAGTTCTTGTTACTTACCATTTTTGTATCACGCTTTTATGGGTGTGTGTGGAGGGGGAGGTGGGGGGGGGGGGCTTTAGGCATTTTTCGACATTTTTACACAAATAGCATTGCACGTCAACCACTCAAAGAGACCTTCAATCGATTAAGATACTCAAAAACATAGATTTTTTAAGAATATCAGTTAGGTTAAAAAAATAAAATACATCATTAACATGTCATGTTTAAAATAAAAAAAAAGTTCTTAAAGGGTCGGACGGCTAAATCGACCACACTATAATCAAAATGTTACATTACAATAGGTTTTACACTTTTTAACAGGTTAACCCTGCCAGGCAGTCAAAATATTCCCCGTTCTTGGGCATGCATTGATAAAAGTTTTGTCGAGTCTCAGATATTTCATGTCCATTGTTGAATCATTAATCGTCAGTTTTCATAGTTGTCGGATGATAATATAAATGATTGTACAAACAAGGTTTTGCCAAAACTCAAGAGAAACTAATGTGAAACAGATTGAACACTTCCTGGTCTGGTTGACAAAAGGCATCTCGCTCCATCTCACTTTATTGACATACGAATAAGCGAAGATGTCTATCATAATATTTTCTTTTTATATTGCTGCTGAAAAGCTTTAACACAGCTATTGACGAACTATGAATGGACTTGAATGAACCTGAAGTCATGAATTGACCAAATACCTGAGTCCAAATATTCCCACTCTAATACATATGAATAGAGATAAGGCACAAAAGGTCGTTAATATGTTATGAATGAAGAAGCTCCAAACAAATATTAAAGGGCTTTAACCAAGTTTGTTTTACATCCAATCCTAACTTCTGACAGGATATGCATCCAATCCGAACTCCTGACAGGATATGCATCCAATCCGAACTCCTGACAGGATATGCATCCAATCCGAACTCCTGACAGGATATGCATCCAATCCGAACTTCTGACAGGATATGCATCCAATCCTAACTCCTGACAGGATATGCATCCAATCCTAACTCCTGACAGGATATGCATCCAATCCGAACTCCTGACAGGATATGCATCCAATCCGAACTCCTGACAGGATATGCATCCAATCCTAACTCCTGACAGGATATGTATCCAATCCGAACTCCTGACAACATTTACATACAATCCGAACTTCTGACAGCATCTTCATAAGATCCGAACCCGTGACAGCATGTACATGCAATCCTAGCTTCTGACAGAATCTACATACAATCCTAACTTTTGACAGCATCTACAAGCAATCCTTATTTACATGCAATCCTAACTTCTGACATCATCTACATGCAATCCTAACTTCTGACAGCATCTACAAGCAATCCTAACTTCTGACAGCATCTACATGCAATCCTAACTTCTGACAGCATCTACATGCAATTCTAACTTCTGACAGCATCTACATGCAGTCCTAACTTCTGACAGCATCTACAAGCAATCCTAACTTCTGACAGCATCTACATGCAATCCTAACTTCTGACAGCATCTACATGCAATCCTAACTTCTGACAGCATCTACATGCAATCCTACCTTCTGACAGCATCTACATGCAATCCTAACTTCTGACAGCATCTACATGCAATCCTAACTTCTGACAGCATCTACATGCAGTCCTAACTTCTGACAGCATCTACAAGCAATCCTAACTTCTGACAGCATCTACATGCAATCCTAACTTCTGACAGCATCTACATGCAATACTCACTTCTGACAGCATCTACATGCAATCCGAACCCGTGACAGCGTGTACATAAAATCCTAACATCTGACAGCATCTACATGCAATCATAACTTCTGACAGCATCTACAAGCAATCCTAACTTCTGACAGCATCTACATGCAATCCGAACCCGTGACATCATCTACATAAAATCCTAACATCTGACAGCATCTACATGCAATCATAACTTCTGACAGCATCTACAAGCAATCCTAACTTCTGACAGCACCTACATGCAATCCTAACTTCGGACAGCATCTACAAGCAATCCTAACTCCTGACAGCATCTACATAAAATCCAAAACCGTGACAGCATCTACAAGCAATCCTAACACCTGAAAGCATTAACATCCAATACTTCAACATGACAGTCGCATATATTATTTTACTTAAAGGTTTAAATTCCACAATGATTTTTGCATAATATACGGGCTCAAACAACTCTAATAACAAAAAGCATGTTTACGCTATGTACATATGTGGGTATTTATTTAAAGTAGAATAATTTGATTGAAACACAAAATTATTGCCTTTTCTAAATTGAATAATTGTCCAGAAGTATTAAGTATCCTTCTGAAAGAAATAAAAAAAAACGTTTCATGACGTCGTCCATAGACAGTAACAGCTAGAGTCAAGTGTTATGTGGTTGTTGTATAATGAGGCGCCCCATACTTCGTCCATAGACAGTAACAGCTAGGTTCCAGTGTCATGTGGTGGTTGCGTAACAAGTCGCCCCATGCTTCGTCCTAAGACAGTAACAGCTAGGTTCCAGTGATATGTGGTCGAATCGTAACAAGTCGCTCCGTACTTCGTCCAAAGACAGTAACAGCTAGGTTCCAGTGCTATGTTGTCGTCGAATCGTAACAAGTCGCTCCGTACTTCGTCCAAAGACAGTAACAGCTAGGTTCCAGTGCTATGTGGTCGAATCGTAACAAGTCGCTCCGTACTTCGTCCAAAGACAGTAAGAGCTAGGGTCCAGTGCTATGTGGTCGAATCGTAACAAGTCGACCTGTACTTCGTCCATTGAGAAGTTTTTTATTTAAAACGTGGTGCATAGACATTGGATACCGGTTGACATTGTTGCGCTTTCACTGCCGTCTCTATCATCAGTTACTTGGGATGATTGTTATTCTTTTTAAGATAAATTTTGAGAATAAAGTTACCAGCAAGGCCAAAATGTTTAATATTGGCTTTAGTTGTAATTGTGAATCTGAAGTTTAAAGTCGGACAATACCCTTTAAGGCTACGTCCTGCGGTTAGCCATTTACTAACATTTTGATCACATTACTTTCGACTCGGTGAGGGGAAGATCCAAATTTCTGGGCAGTGTTTTACTTTGGAATTAACAGTTTCCGTTAGGAAAATTTGTCTACAAAGGTATAAAATACTTACATGCCTAAGTTTTCGTCAAATTTAGTTTTGATACACCCAAGAGTAAAAAGATATACATAAGTCTTAAAGACAATGAAGATTTGCAAATATTCATGTAATACATTATATTCATTTTAATAATCTTTAAATTTGAAGTTTACATTTCTTAGCTTTTTTAACTTTAAATTTGTAACTCATTGTTGTTTTCCAATTACAATTAGTAAAGTTTAAAGTACTTCCTACATTTTCAGATTTCATTGTATTGAGCGTTATATTCTGCAATGTGTTCTGCAAAGAGGATGAAAGAAACGTTTGTGGCGGACATTATCGATATGTTTCGAGGCATCACGGACATTACCGAAGCGTAAAACGAATACTTACGAGTATGATCGAATCATTGGAAGCAGTCGCCGGTGTTTCAAGACTTCTGACCAATCTCTATGTAAATTTCGTTTTTGACAAACTAGATATTATAAATCCTCCAACTATGAAGACCAAAAATATAAATCTTCCAAGTTCGACTAATTTCAGGTGCTTGACAATAGGATTTGACAGTAATGAACTCCTGCTTTGGTGTCATATGACCTGTAGCTTAAAGGGACTCGCTCATGTTTTCGGGCCAAATATTTCTTCGTACAGATTCATTAAAGGGGTCACTCCTACCAACGATCTTGCATAAAATAACTATGCATAACTGCAGTTTAAAATGTCACAAATTATCGAAAGGCCTAAACAGCTCAAAGGTACTAGCTCATGTAGCCCTCCAGCAAATGTTGATGTTTGCTCAGATATCGATTTTGAATAACACAATTCTCATATGCATTAACAACGCTAATAAGCACTTAGTAACAGTTCTGTTGTTGCATTATTGGTTAATTGACACTATCACGTGATGCTATCAATGTATTGCCAAGAGGTCAAAATATCTACTACATTTGTTAAAGTCCCGGTGGCGTCGATATTCTTATCGTGGGAACGCATCCTAACTAAAACCAAAATGCTTTTTTTATATAACTGTAATTTCGATATCATGGAGTAAAATAATGATAAAGTAAGTGTATTCAGATGCATTACCGGGAGAACTAATAATTGGTCCGAAAACATGAGCGAGTCCCCTTAAGCTACAGGTCATATGACACCAAAGCAGGAGTTCATTCCTATCAATTGATTGTGCCCATATCGTATTCATATGAGTAAGAATAAGGCCTCATAACTTTAAATAATCATATAAATCTTGTGCCATTTAATAACTCTGAGCACAGTAAAAGATATACATACTCTACATAAAAGACAACGTTTGCTAATTGACAAAGAGGGAAGGAAAGTCTTCATTCGTCCGTACCATTGCCCAATGTTGACAAGGGGTATTGATAACAATTTCATCAGCAGCTTGGAGAACACAGAAACGAGTCATTGGACAAGTGTTTTAGCATTCTTCAAAGTTACCATCAGCGTATATTCCAGGAGTATCGTTACGATATATTGTACTGTCTGTTTCTCCTTGCTGTCTGATCTACCATTGTCAATATTAGTTACCTATTTTCAGGACACGGAAAGGATACACGCCCACGTGTTAAATCACCTGTCTCTGGAGTGTGTCGATGTGATGCTTCCACAGCCGGGCTACACAGAGGTAGGCATCTAATGTATAGTTTTATAATGTTCCATGTTCTGTATTGTCTGTATAACTTTTAAAATTAATTCGTTTATTAATATTGGTTTGGAGTTTTTCCCATAAATTCAGATGACCCTATAGATTGTTAAAAACTAGTTTACAGACGGAAACAGTTACCAGGCCTTGCTATTATCTAGACACGTTCATTGATTACTTATTGTTAGTTCTCAGAGAACCAATTATCAATACAATTAGTTGATATTTTGAAGCTCCCTTTATGCATCCTTTTATTAGCATTTTTCACATTCGCATTCTACAATGGCAGCAGCATGTAGGGTGATGGCCAGGCTCTTATATCACGACACTACTTCAGTCAAAACTCAAAATCCTGATCAAATTTCTAATTTAATACATCCTATGAGAGAATGCGCTTTAAAAAGGTGTAAAACACATTCGATTTTAATGTTATGTGGTAAAATGAGATGAGGCTAATTTTGAAAATAAAATCTACAGCATAAAATGCAATTGCATGAGTGTACCTCATAGTTTCAAACGCTACTCAAGTACATTTTTGCCATATATTAAGCTGTCTTCGAAATATTGGCAAAGGTTTAATTTTACCAACATATTATAAGAGAAAATATGCTTTTAAAATAGTCAAAACACTTGAATCATACTATCTACAAATTTGTATTGTAAAATAATTTTTATTTAACATTGAGATAGGGATTTGTCTTCAGAATTGTTTTGTGATCAAAAAGGAGCTATATATATATATGTGTGCTTGTTCAGATAGACTAGGTTCACTCAACGATAGACATTTCTGAGTAAAGCTTGAATAATCCTTAAAACGTTTCTATTAAATTAGAGTTCAATAAGTGAAAAGTGTATGACAATGCTGAGCGTTTAAGATCTAGTCGAATCCTAATTAAGCATTTTGATTATTTTTTAGGTTGTAAATATTGAAGATGACTTCAAAACACTGAAACATATTTTGTCTGTGATTGACCACATGCAGACAACAGAAAACAGTCAAGAATACTACAGCAACCTGGCGGATTTAGAACATATTGCAGGGAAAGCGATGTGCGGAATGTTTAACTTCAACAGTCATTCCAAGTTCCACGAACCTGTTTTGATTCATGCCAAATCACTTCCGGCAAAATTCAAAGTTCCGGAAGTAGCAGATAGATGTGATATAGGTTCCAATCTGTTGCTAAAATATGTAAGAGATAAACATTTACTGCATCGAATAGAGGGAATTGCATTTACGTTAAGAAATAAATATAGGAAACTAGCGAATGTAATATAATACATTGCACTGTAAATAAACTTTTAAACGCTTTCATCATAGACTGTAAAACTGTCATTTCACGCTTATCGACAATTGGATCTCACAATGGTATTTTCCATGCATAGCAGGATATATTTCAGGAAATATACTTCAGGTTTCATTTTATTTATTATTCATGAAAACACCCGGATATTATTTAATGACGGCAAGTATTATTTATTCATGTTCATGTTCTCAGTGTGCCGAAATTGTATAAACTTTTGTGTTTTAATAAAAAACCAAAACAATTTAGTATGAATGTAATCTTTATGTTCCAATTATATCAAACATTTCATGTCCGCTGGAGGCACTTCCAGAAGTAAGGTACGACCACGGTCAGGTAGAATTGCCATACCGTTTGATATGAATAGGCCGGTGTTCGAACCTCATAATACCACGAATACAACTAATTAAGGACACAAGCGGCTGGAGTACGTGCTAACGCAAAGGCAAATTGTCAAATCGAATCAGAATGGCACTTAAGCTGGTGCTATGGAGAGGGAAACAAAATGGCACCTAAGCCGATGCTAGGAAGAGGGAAACAGAATGGCACTTAAGCTGATGCTGGGGAGGGGGGGGGGGACAGAATGGCACTTAAGCTAATGCTAGGGAGAGGGAAACAGAATGGCACTTAAGCTGATGCTTGGGAGGGGGAAACAAAATGGCACTTAAGCTGATGATGGGGAGGGGGAAACATAATGGCACTTAAGAGGATGCTAGGGAGGGGGAAGCAGAATGGCACTTAAGCTGATACTAGGGAGGGAGAAACAGAATGGCACTTAAGCTGATGCTAGGGAGAGAGAAACAGAATGGTACTTAAGCTGATGCTTGGGAGGGGGAAACAAAATGGCATTTAAGCTGATGCTTGGGAGGGAAAAACAGAATGGAACCTAAGCTGACGGTAGGGAGAGGGAAACAGAATGGCACTTAAGCTGATGCTAGGGAGAGGGAATAGAATGGCATATAAGCTGATGCTAGGGAGAGAGAAACAGAATGGCACTTAAGCTGATGCTAGGGAATGGGAAACAGAATGACACTTAAGCTGATGCTAGGGAGAGGGAAACAGAATGGCACTTAAGCTGATGATGGGGAGGGGGAAACAGAACGGCACTTAGGCAGATGCTAGGGAGGGGGGAACAAAATGGCACTTAAGCTGATGCAAGGGAGAGGAAATAGAATGGCATATAAGCTGATGCTAGGGAGAGAGAAACAGAATGGCATTTAAGCTGATGCTAGGGAGAGAGAAACAGAATGGCACTTAAGCTGATGCTAGGGAGAGGGAAACAGAATGGCATTTAAGCTGATGCTAGGGAGGGGGAATAGAATGGCATTTAAGCTGATGCTAGGGAGAGAGAAACAAAATGGTTCTTAAGCTGATGCTAGGGAGAGGGAAACAAAATGACACTTAAGCTGATGCTAGGGAGAGGGAAACAAAATGGCACTTAACCTGATGCTAGGGAGAGGGAAACAGAACGGCACTTAAGCTGATGCTAGGGAGGGGGAAACAGAATGGCACTTAAGCTGATGCTAGGGAGAGAGAAACAGAATGGTACTTAAGCTGATGCTAGGGAGGGGGAAACAGAATGGCACTTGAGCCGATGCTAGGGAGAGGGAAACAGAATGGCACTTGAGCCGATGCTAGGGAGAGGGAAACAGAATGGCACTTAAGCTGATGCTAGGGAGAGGGAAACAGAATAACACTTAAGCTGATGATGGGGAGAGAGAAGCAGAATGGTACTTAAGCTGATGCTAGGGAGGGGGAAACAGAATGGCACTTGAGCCGATGCTAGAGAGAGGGAAATAGAATGGCACTTAAGCCGATGCTAGGGAGAGGCAAACAAAATGGCACTTGAGCCGATGCTAGGGAGAGGGAAACAGAATGGCACTTAAGCTGATGCTAGATAGAGAGAAACAGAATGGTACTTAAGCTGATGCTAGGGAGAGGGAAACAGAATGGCACTTAAGCTGATGCTAGGGACAGGGAAACAGAATGACACTTAAGCTGATGCAAGGGAGAATGAAACAGTATGGCATTTAAGCTGATACTAGGGAGGGGGAAACAGAATGGCACTTAAGCTGATGCTAGGGATAGGGAAACATAATGGCACTTAAGCTGATGCTGGGGAGGGGGAAACAGAATGGCACTTAAGCTGATGCTAGGGAGGGGTGAATAAAATGACGCTTAAGCTGATGCTGGGGAGAGGGAAACAGAATGGCACTTAAGCTGATGCTGGGGAGGGGGAAACAGAATGGCACTTAAGCTGATGCTAGGGAGGGGTGAATAGAATGACGCTTAAGCTGATGCTATGGAGAGGGAAACAGAATGGCACTTAAGCTGATGCTAGGGAGGGGGGAACAGAATGTCTTTTAAGCTGATGCTAGGGAGGGGGAAATAGAATGGCGCTTAAGCTGATGCTTGGGAGGGGAAAACAGAATGGCACTTAAGCTGACGATGGGGAGGGGGAAACAGAATGGCACTTAAGCCAATGCTAGGGAGAGAGAAACAGAATGGCACATAAGCTGATGATGGGGAGAATGATACAGAATGGCACTTAAGCTGATGCTAGGGAGGGGGAAACAAAATGGCACTTAAGCCGATGCTAGGGAGAGGGAAACAGAATGGCACTTAAGCTGATGCTGGGAAGGGGGAAACAGAATGGCACTTAAGCTGATGCTAGGGAGGGGGAATAGAATGGCACTTAAGCTGATGCTTGGGAGGGGGAAACAGAATGGCATTAAAGCTGACGATGGGGAGGGGGAAACATTATGGCACTTAAGAGGGTGCTAGGGAGGGGAAAACAACATGGCACTTAAGCTGATGCTAGGGAAAGAGAAACAGAATGGTACTTAAGCTGATGCTAGGGAGAGGGAAACAGAATAACACTTAAGCTGATGACGGGGAAGGGGAAACAGAACGGCACTTAGGCAGATGCTAGGGAGAGGGGACAGAATGGCACTTAAGCTGATGCTAGGGAGAGCGAAACAGAATGGCACTTAAGCCGATGCTGGGGAGAGAGAGACAGAATGGCACTTAAGCTGATGCTTGGGAGGGGGAACAGAATGGCACTTAAGCTTATGCTAGGGAGGGGGAAACAGAATAACACCTAAGCAGATGCTAGGAAGAGGGAAACAGAATAACACTTAGGCAGATGCTATGGAGGGCGAAAAAGAATAGCTCTTAAGCTGATGCTAGGAAGGGGGAAACAGAATAGAAGTAAGCTGATGGCAGGGGTCGGTGACAGTATTGCGCTTATCATTGTTGTCAACAGTAGTTTTTTCAAACCAAATCTGGTGTTTTCATACTCTTGGTGTATGTTCTACCAGAATATATTTATTCTTATATATCGACGGTAATACCTTTTGACAATCTAATGTAGCCTACTCTGAGCCTTTCGATAATATCATAGCTGTACAGTTGGCTTGACCCGGTAGTTTCCACTGTAGTATTGGAAGACTTATTTTGTCCAAAATCAACAGCTTACATAATGATTCAAATAGAGCTTCAGCTTCGTCGATTCATATGGCCGAAAACCCTACGTACATGATTAAAAATGCGTTTTAAAAGTTGGCGTATAATCAATTTTGAACGATACAAAAACAATTCTTCCCGAAAAGTTTTTTTTAATGTGTCATATACACGGTAACCATGGGTCCTGGGCCAAAACATCCGAGATTCTCAAGCCTGTATTTGTGTACACTCATGCTGACCCTCGTGTTTAGGAATGATAGATTCTCAGGGAAAACAATGAGTTTGTATATATAACATTGGACGAACGACATTTCTATATCGATCTTGCCTCGAAAGTGTACGAAATGAAAAGTGTGATTAAGAATAACTAAAGCATCACCTCCTATTCCTCCAAATGTTTAAGGTACAGCTTAAGCTATATTCGGCTAAATAAGTATTAGCGCACCGGGAAGGGGGCGGGGTCGAGCTGGTTCATGTAGACAGCAGGCTGAATTAAAACTGGTCCGATGAGACCGCCAGCCTCGTGGTAACGCCCCGAACACCTCCGGCATAATGGATTTTGACAGAATTTTGCCCCCAACCCCTCCGCCGGACGGGTAAAACATTTTGATGTACATTATTCTTACCGCGTTTAGAACGCTGTGTATAGCAAATACTTTATGTATATACAGTGACGCAACTTTAAACATAATGCAAATAAAACAATAATTTCAATCAAATAATTCTGTGAAACGAATTTTAATTAATGATAGTCTTCAACTTATTATTTCAAGCTCTCATATATGTCACATCCGTAATTCAAACCATTTATCTAACAGCAAGGCTGATGTAGTCAAAAGGAGAACTAATTAAATACCATGAAAACTTCAGAGACAAGCTCATTTGCCAAACATTTCACTATAACCCAGTCTAGAGAGACAATGTCCAAAGCCTAACTGACGTCTAACTTGTCATTCCTACGAAGACTACATAAATTTATTAACACTAAATGATATCAATTGGCACTAACTCCTTGTTTGCCATTGTATCGCTATAAGATCATCCGCCAGGAGTTAATCCCCTTAGTTGTACTCGTATGCCTACAATATAATCAGATGACAAACACACGAGTGTTTCCAACATCCAATAGTATACCACTCATAAACAGCTACTTGCAGTCTTGGGAAAGTGAAAGGATGGAAGCATAGGAAGGACAATTGAGGACATACATGGCATATGATTATTTTATTTTCTGGCAGTATCAATTTCTACATTAAAATTTACATGTATACATGTATATGATAGATAAGCAAAGTGAGTAACATGTATTATAAATCAAACCACATTAACTTGCATAACATTAATGCAAGTTCAGATATAAGTATAATAGTTCACATACATTGAACACTGAGCTGCAAAACCTCGTTTCAAAATATGACCGTTTGACTAGCATAAAAGTAGCATAATAAAATACCTTGTAGGTTGTGTTTAGGTACAATTCATTATGTGCCTCTTACAATTGATAATTGATGAAGTTTTCCTGAATGCCCATTATTGTGGCTTATTATACAACTAGCCACTCACAAGAAATATACGCAGACACAAAAGTTTAAAAAGAAAACAAGAAATATAAGCTTCCTGTTAATAAGTATTACCACTGACAACAACTGGTATCAACATGCAGACATTCACAGCACTTCAAAAATGCTGCCAAATCATTGACGTGTGCGTAGAATATAATATACAAAGATGTCGTATATTTCGCATCATGTTTGTCGTTAATATGCTCATTGTTCAAGTTGGTAGGCTTTTACCCAGGTTTTAAAAAGGGAAGGGAGCTGCAGAAAAGGGACAGGGTGCTAAGGAAAAGAGGACACATTGTATCAGGCTGTGAAGTACTTGAACATTATGAATTTGACAGAAAATGTGAGGGATTGTGTATACTTCAAGTAATATCAGGTTTCAACTTCCAAATATGTAAAGTTTGTATGTATTTACAATCATAGCATTAGTTTTAATCAAATCAAGAGAATTATTTGACAGACTTAAACATTTAATTCTATGATGGCAGTTGGGTATTTTTCAATGACCATTAAGAGGCGGTAACCCAAAAAGATAGACATTGCTGGTGAAAAATGAAAGCTTTTTCACCTCTAATAAAAGTCTCCATATTTCATTGTACATTTATAACCAGTTGAATCTGAATAGAGAATGAGGCCAAAAAAAATAATATTGTTTGTTTAGGGTAACCTTCCCAAAATTTTTAGGTAGGGTAGGTAGGGATTTTTTTTTTTTTTTTATTATTTTTTTTCAAAATCTGTCGTAAGTTCAGAGTGTTTTCTTGCACATGGCAGTCTAGCCTACATTACTGTCATTGCCTGACTTTGTTTTATCATATAAACAATAATTCTGATTAAAATCTGCATTTATCCGCCCTCTGTAACTCTCTATTCGCTAACAAATATTTTTTTGCACAGAAACGGAAAAAAATAGTTAGGGTCGGCGCATTTTTATAGGTAGGGTCGGGTTACCCGAAACAGACATATTTTTTTTTAGGCCTAATAAAAGTCTACAAAGTACATAGTCATCGATTCTGACAATATTATTTACAGATGGTCCAAAAATTATATCAACCATTGCAAGAGGTGATTTATGCAATTGATATCCATAATAGTTCATTAACAAATATCCTTAATGAGATTATAAAACAATGGCACAACAGGGACACACCCACTAGCCAAATATGGCACAACAGGGACACACCCACTAGCCAAACAATGGCACAACAGGGACACACCCACTAGCCAAATATGTTAACAATAACGCTGTTTAGAGGCAGGGTTAAAGTAGGGCATGAAATGATATTTGTTCTAACGCTCTCATCATGTGTCCCTTCAATGGCTACTGCTTGTCCGAATCCAACAAAATCCTGAAATAAGAAGTTTGTCAAACATTAAAGCTGTTTGTAAGAAATATGTGGAATATTTAATAAGCTTAAGATGCAATGCATAAATTATTTACAATTGCACAGTTGTAAGTTTTCAAAAAAGTGAAACCTAGCATTTCCAAGACCTTGACCATTGACCACAAAACAATAGGGATAATTTGCTGACCTCCGAACTTTGACTGTCCTCGCTGTTCTTGAGTTTTGGAGCGAACAAAGTACCCAAAATAAGCCTATTTACCATGACTTTGACCCAAAACAATAGGGGTCATCTACTGGTCGAAAACAACCTACCACTGAATGTTTATGGTCTCAATTTATTATTATCATAACTTTAAGGTGAATTTTGCTTCATGTTCTTAATACACATGTTTATTTGATTCCACTACAAGTCTACAAGGTGACAAAAACCAACATGCACTTTCCTGCTAACATATATTGCCAATATGCAGATTACAGCTGTCACTTAGCACTTATAAAACATGGTTATGTTCTACAAAAAAGTTGTAAGAGTCACTTAGAACTGCAGCTGCTAGAAATATTTATAATTACCACTAACGTCAGAGAAAACAAATCACAGAAGACAAACAAAGTCTATTAAAGCCTTCAAATCATTGCTTTAACACAAAAAATAATTCACGGCAGGAAGTGCATCATATAATTGCAACAAAACTGAAGATTTCATATCAAATTCAAGACAAGACATTTGAAAACTGGGCATTATAGACTGTCAAGCTGTCATAATAAAAGACAAAATTAGCTTCATTGAGGTCTAAGATTACTTTTTGTAATTTATATTCCATAATATAACACTAGAATATGGCAGAAATGGATGTGTGGCATGTTTTGAGCACCCACTATTGCCTAACCTATGCAAAACCTTGTTGTCAAGTCGAAACTTTGTCTCATTTTTAAACCAAAATGAAAGGTAAGCCAGCTGTGTTCAGAACTAAAGGGCTATACTCTAGTGTAACTTAAGTGATTAATCTACTGATCAAACTTGATCAAAACATGATCCCTACAAATAGTGTCACCACCATTATTCCTGATATGATAATAAATAATGACCAGATATAAACCTACAATTTATTTTGAATTGAATATGGGAAAAACTCTGTTTACTGAATTACTGAGGCTCTTTACTCAAATATTAAACTGACTGTGACATTATGCCCATATATTTCTTTATTGAGTTTCATTACCATTGAATAATAAATTCTTATTTATAAGTTATAGTCTGCACAAGTTATAAACCTACTATTTTTAATAAGAAATTGGCATAACTCAGTAGTAATTGATTAACCCCACAATTGAAAATGACCATAAATACTTCTGTGAGCCATTGTCTACACTATGGCTTGTTGACGACACTGTGGCTGATGCCAAAGGCTACACCTATATCACCCTTTCAGGTGTCACAATAATCTCTCAAGTACACAACACTATAAAATATCACAGTAATATGGAAATGCAGCATAAACAGATGACTTGGTTGATTTTTTAGACCAGAGTACATTCAATTTGCTCCTATCATGCCTATTAATTGTTTGGACTGGCATCACGCTTTATAAAATTTATCGTACATACCATTCCTGTCTCGCTACCACGGCTTGTGCTCTCACCAGTCGTTTCATGTCATCCAAAACAGGAACCAGCGCACGGCAAACCTTGTTCTGGTAGGGAACCAGAACGTGTGAAGGCAGCGTGGTCAACTCTTTCAAACATTTCAAGGCAGATATTCTCACTTTCTGTAAATGAAAAATGGATTTTAAAGGGAAAGTGTGGTTTTATAACACAGGTGTCTGCTTCTCACCAAAGATGCAGGTGGTTCAAACACTTCAATTGGCACATTCTTAACACATCTCTAAATGGATACCACAACTGTGATCTACCCAAGAAACAGAATTGAAAATCAGCTTAAAGCTGTGTTCCATGGTTGAGATTTAAAAAATAAACAAATAAAGATATTATCTCCACTCTCACCATGGAGGGTTTGTAGGTAGTAAGGCTGAGCAGCTGTGGCACTAGGGAATCAATCTGCTTAGCAACAACAGAAGGAGCACTGCACAGCAGCTCACTCAATGTTTCCATGGTAACCAGCTGAAGGTCAAGGTCATCTTGTAGCAAAGACTGGATCAGAAGAGGGTAGATCTGCAATTAAAAGTACATTTTTCAATATTTAAATTAAATTACTACTTATAAAATAGAACTACCTACAAAATGGAAAACAGATCATGAAATGTTTATAATTGGAAATTTCATGGCTTTGCCAAAGCCTTCATACTGCTGAATACACAAATAATAGATATCAATTCTAAAACAAGAATCTAAACCTTTAGTTGCTGTCAGAGGGCGCTCAATAATGATGGCCATGGCATTTTACGGAAGTGGAGTGAAAATCCTGTTTAAGTTCATGCATGATACGTGTGTTTTCTAACTTACTCTCAGAAAATAAACAGATATGATTAAATATTGTACAAAAATCTCCTTATTATGTTACTGTAGATTCTGTTTCATATTGTACCTTGTTCATTTCAGGAATGATGACCTGCTTATCCAGGCCTTGCATCATATAGGAAAGGGCAAGTAGGTAGTTTTTCTTGCTTTCTGCAAAACAAGTAGCATATAAAAGGTTAAGGACTTAACAAAAGTACACAACATTACAGCCTTGAAACAATTTCCAATAAACCAAGGACTTTCCTTTGCAAAACATATTGCCTGATCTAAAAGTAAATCACCTTATATCATCTACATATATATCTTAAAATTTCTTAATAATTTTATGTCTTCTGTAACAGGCTTTGAAATAGGAGGTTTTTCATGGATTGACATTCACATTTTTCATTCAAACATTACACATTATGTGGCATATCAATTTACCAAGACCAAAAACAAGCATGATGAAAAAACAAATCTATAAGTACATTCAAAAGTACCATTGCATTTTGTGAAACAGTTTTTTGCATCTGATTCCAAGACAGTGACAATACCTTGACATTTTTTGCTGCAAAAGTACAAGCTACATACTAACATATTTGAATCTGATGTTCGTATTGCAGTGATTTTTTTTGGAATTATTTTCACTGCCTGCTCCTTTCAAATATGGAATTTTTATCGACTTTGGGAAAAATACTAAATCATGCTAAAAAAGTAAATATAATAGCAATTACATATATTTTTACTTTTTTATGCATACATTATGCTGTAACAGAGCTAGTCTTATCAAGTTTTTTTTTGTAGATTCATTGCCTTTTTATTCATTCACAGGATCTGTATTCAATCAATTGGAAAATATCATCAATTTTGGGGGGAAATGAACATTTTTTTGCTATGGGAAACAGCCTTTAGAAGGCAGTAAATTGCACCAAAAAATCACTGTATTAATTAACATTCAAAGAGTTATAACATCTTTGTTTGTTTCAATATTGCACTCTGATTAGACTAACGAGACATCATTTAACCAATGATATACAATGTTTAAATAAACAGCCATTTCTTTATTCAAATGTATGTTGTAGGTTACATTTCTTTCATAACAATTACAGAAGACACTGCTAATTTTTAATTGTAATGAATATTATTTTTTTAAATATAAATATAATTATTGAACCCATTTCTTCTTGCATTCATGCTGTATGAACGCAGTAGGGCAAGCGAGCAAATGACCTACAATGCTAGTGCTCTTCATGGAATTTGCTCACTTGCCCTAGGTACTGCATTCATACAGCATAAATGCAAGAAAAAATGCTATCAATCCTTTAACACCCACCTTGTAAAGCACTACCATAAGCTGTGACAATTGGACCCAGATGTTCCAGGAAGAATCTCTGTCTGTACATCATGCGGACAGATGCATGCATTTGGCGATTCAAAACCTCTTCATACATTGACAGGACAGTTTGAAAACCCCTTGCTGCCTGTCGGCCATTAGCTGTGGATGACAACGTCTGGATTAACTGAAAATCATAAGCAATTGAATTAAAATTGGAATAAGATCCAACTATAATATATGCATAACTTATAACATGTATCATAAAGAGTAAGGGAAGGGTGTTGCACCTGGTAGCACCTTTCTGCCCTCATAGAAACCAGCAGATTTATTTTAATTTAACCTAATCTGATTATAGATAAATACCGGTACAGAGTTTACACATTTGGCTGTTCAAACTAAATATTATGGTACTTCAATTAAACACAATTTCTGTCCAATTCCTATTGTTCAGTTATTCACAGCCTGATACAATGTCCTCTCCCCCCCCCCCCCCCCCCCCCCCTAGCACCCTCTCCCTTATCTGCAGAACCCTGTTATTCATAAAACTTGGCTAAAACCCTATTTATTTAAGACGCAGGCATTTTATTTATAAAATTCTGGGGGAAAAAAGTGCAATATGTAAACAGTTGCAGTTCTTCCACAGTGTGGTGAAAAAATGACAGTTTAATAATACAGTTGAGAAAAACTGTAAACCAGGAAACATTTAGACATGCATCACATGTAACACTTAACAAATTTTGTTATCTATATAGTAATTTGTATAATGTTACCATGGAAACAAAGTCTCCAGCCATGCTATGACCCCTGAGCACCAGCGCCTTTGTGACCCACGACAGAGTTACCACAGAGTGAGTGTCACTCTCATTTTCCAGTTTAGCCTGTATCTTGTCTTTCAGAGTACACAAGACTGTCTGAAGAGATTCCCCTGAAAAAAAGAAGAGACATACAGAGGAATCAAAACACAAACAAATGCCAATGGTAACCCATTTGTTTTTTTTTTTAGATGATCAAGGGGCACAACTCAAGAAACATTTTAGCATGAGTTGTAAGAACACCAAACATGCATAGTTTATTGCAGCTAACCTTGGAAATCTGTGTATTGCACATTCCAAATTGGCCTGTAAAACATTTCCATATAAGACAGTGTGATGATCAGAATAGAAGACTGATTTTATTGATTAGATAAGCAGTTGTATTGGAGTACTAATACACAGGGGAATTCCTTTTTTAATGCCTTTAAATGGGGTTACTAACCTACAAACAAAATGACTGGCTCTACAATACCAACCTTGCTGTAGTTTATTGAGCATTCCTGCGAGGCATTTACACACATGGACATGAGCATTAGCGGACAAATCCTCAAACACCAGAGCTGCTAGTCTATCCAACAAGTCTGACAACCTGGCAGTCTTTGATAAAAACTAAAACAGAAATAAAAAATCATGGATAAACGTGACAAAATATTACTACCAGAGAATGACATCCATGATATCTCATATCAACAAATCATGTACTCTTCATGTATGGTCATATAATGTTTAATCACAAACTTTACACTGCCTTTATGAAACCTGATTTTTACAATTCTGCTAAGAATTTCTATTTGACACCAAACTGGAAATCTACATATCACAAAATGCTAGATTGTAATTTTGTTGTATTATCTCCAGGTTCTTACCTGTGGTGGACTTGAGCACATGTTGTATTATCTCCAGGTTCTTACCTGTGGTGGACTTGAGCACATGTTGTATTATCTCCAGGTTCTTACCTGTGGTGGACTTGAGCACATGTTGTATTATCTCCAGGTTCTTACCTGTGGTGGACATGAGCACATGTTGTATTATCTCCAGGTTCTTACCTGTGGTGGACTTGAGCACATGTTGTATTATCTCCAGGTTCTTACCTGTGGTGGACTTGAGCACATGTTGTATTATCTCCAGGTTCTTACCTGTGGTGGACTTGAGCACATGTTGTATTATCTCCAGGTTCTTACCTGTGGTGGACTTGAGCACATGTTGTATTATCTCCAGGTTCTTACCTGTGGTGGACTTGAGCACATCACTGGTGTCAGCAAACAGACGAACACCGCATCACAGCTAGCCTGGTCAATAGAAGAACCATTACCATTTTAATATGTAGCACTGCAAGACGATGCCAAAGCTTGTCTGCTTTTTTAGGTCAATCAAGGGCACAACTGAACAATTACTTAGCCAGAGTTATGGGCCATGCTACACATTTTGTTGGAAATGTGCATTGGTTGCAACATGTGTACCAAGTTTCATGATTATATTGTTTTTGAGATATGGCAGACAAGGTTCAAGATTTTGCAGGACAACAAAACCTAATACACCCAGGTTATCACAATACCTCGAATTCTCTGTCAAAATAATAATCACTTGCTTGCATTTTATCATTAATTGAACTTGATACAATTAACTGAGTGTTTGACTAGAACATACTTAAAGCTGCTATTGAAAGCAACAAGATTGATAATTCATTTAACAGATCAAGAATCGAATATAACAAAGTCCACTTACTTGTAAAGGAGAAAAACTTGCTGGTTGACCCTTGAACAGGTCAAGGTCATCACCTTTGTATTCAGTATCACAGGTTGTTGAAGGTAAATAGCTGTCTATGAACAGGGACTGCATTTCTAAGATTTTGCTAAAATAAAGAAAGATGGTGTTTTAGCCATAAATTAACGATCTCAACTCAAAATCTATATCATTTCATTTAAGTTTATCTAGTTATAATGAAATCAAATTCACTAGGACCACATGAAGACATGAAGTTTTAACAAGGCAGGATCCTTTTCAATTTTAAATTCATAGATTTGAAATACCATTTTTAAAATTCATATCCAATTTTAAAAGTAGTTAATTGATGATGTGATGCGCTCACAACCACACATTTCCGTGAATGACAGCAGTAAAGTTGTAATTGTTATACAAGTCTATATTCATTATAACAACGTTAACAGTTACAACAACATGTACATACCTCTCGGTCCAATGGCAAGCCTCATGTCGTATAAACTCGGCCAGATTTGCTAAAACCAGGTCTCCACAAAGTGCCTGATACCATCGTGCGCATCTACACTTAGAGGTCACAAGGTCGTGGACAATTCTAACTCCTGCTGTGAGAGTATTTGTGCAGTCGGTGTCAGGTGAACATGCTTCGGACAACTTGGCGAGGCACTTGCTCAAAGGACAGTACAGCTCTATGAAATCTGTGGTAAAATTACAATTTTAGAGTAAGGTAAATTACTTTAACTTACATATGATAACAGACCTAAGACTTTACAATTTTACAAACTGATTATCATTCTGTTATGAAGGTACTAAATGCACAAATAAGCGTGTCATTTTTTTAAAAGACATTTTCTTCAATGTTAAAGTATGATGGTGACCCACTATTGTGGTATCATTTAAAGTGACACTCTTATTCAAAATCAATACATACACATGTATAACAAACAGCAATTTTGACAGATAAACCCAAAACAACTTACTAAATAATGCATTTATGGAAAATATTAATTACTGATAACAAGATTGTAACTGTGTATTTAATAGCAGAAAGCGCAAAAATATTAAATGATTGGTGAATGCTAATTAAATGATTGGTGAATGCTAAAAGATTTACTGTGGTCTTCAATAGTCTCATTAGGTAAAAATACCTTGCTTTATGCTAATTTCTTTCAAATTAAACTTGGTATCTGTCATAAGAACCATATTTTTCGACATTTATTCATCCTTTTGGTATATCAAAACAATATTATTAATTGTGGTAAATCTAATTTGGGAGTAAGAGTGCATCTTTAAAGCTATTGCATTCTAATAACTGATAAATGCAAAATAAATGGCAGAAAATATGCCATAGAACAAGTTATTGCTGTGTGTGATCTTTATTTCAACTGACACCAAACATAATATGGTTCAATATGCAATCTTTCAAGGCATAAAGCATATTATCAGAATTATATTTGGTGGAATTTTGACATACCCTTAATATAAATGTCAAACCCTTTGTAATGATACCAAAATAATAATAGGTCACCACGCATCCAACATTCACATAATTGTATAAGGATACCTTAAAAAAGGGGTTTAAACATGATTAGTGTTGGAGAATCTCTGAAGCCTGCGAAAACTGAAAGACTTCCAATAACAAATTACCATGAAAGCAGGGGTTGAACCAATATTGTGCTTTATTATACTATAATTCATAAAGACTAGATAATCCACAGATTACAAACCAGGGTTGTTAAGCATCTTGTAAAGAACATCCGTTACAAGTTTGAGGCACATCTGACCACGTGTGATTGGCGGCAACACTTCTAGAACCCCTGTCTTGTCCAGTTGGCTTGACCCATCAACTGACATGGGCTCTGGGATAGAAAAAACAGTCCATGGGGGAATGCCAGTATGACTAGTAGTAAAATTAATAAATGGTGTTTTGAAGATCGATAATAACCTGAAATCAAGGGCAATATTAGAGACCATCAGTAATGATTTGTTATAATTAATTTATGATCCTCGGAAAGCAGTGTTCCCATGATTTTTTTACCATATCAGCCTCATTTCTCTTCAGAATCCTCTCCCAACTTCCCACTGAAAGTAATCCTCCCACCTAGATACTTCAAAAAATAAATATTGGATAAATGAAACAGACAAGTCAGAAAATGTATATTAAAAAAATATTTGAATTTGAATTTATAATTAATCTGTTTTCAATCTCCGATAATAGATCAATTATTTTTATCTGATTTCCAACATAACAATTAATACTTTTCCTGCAAATGTTTCAATAACTATTTGAAAAATAACAGAACACTTAAAAAAGAGTAAAAAAAACAGTACCATGTAAGGCTAATTATTTTAATTTAAACATTTAACAATGATCACAAACAGGGTGAGAGAGGTTAGTGGTATAGGTATCCGCCTCTCACCCATGGGATGTTGGTTCGATCCCAACCAGGGGCACTTTCACATGGCCTCTTAAAAAGGACACAGTACTGGTTTCTTCTCAGGAAACAGAATTGAGAGTGACCTTAATGTAAGCAATCAGCTTTCACCAGCTAAAATAGTACTGGTATATGCCAAACCTGAGACATTTGAATACCCTGTAATGAAACCTAATCGTAACTGATTTGTGACAATCAGACAAATCATCATTGAACTCATTTAATGGTTGTCCTGTACATTCATAGCCATTTTATTTGATGAATTTAATCAAAATAGATGTACATTTCCAAAAGAATAACAATAACATAAATTTAAAAAGAACTTGTCTTTTTTTCTACAGTACAAATTTAATTAAACTAAACTGCCATTTAACACTCCTAAGATCATGCACAATAAATAAATCACTTTTAAATGTTACAGCACTAACCATTATGTAGAATGTTAAAGAATCTTGGGTAAACCACCGTCTCGGCAATGTCTGGATACTGTGACATTATCAGCTGTAGGACTTCGCAACACTCATGCCTGAAAATAGAAATAAAATGGTGTGGGAAATAAGGGGACTCGGTGAGAAATATACAGTCCAAACTCGCTATGTTGATCTCTGATATCTCGATTTTATGGTTTTATCAAACTTTTATCCGAGTCTCAAATTTATTCCTTCTGTATCTATATAAAACAATTATGCTTATGTTGATCTTTCTATGTCGATTTTTTCGCCACATCAAAGTCATATTTCAGTTGTAATTGACAATACAGTATTTTCATATAAGCAATCAACGTTGTACTCAAACTAAATTCTTTAAGAAATAACAGGAATTCATGATGGGCACTATTCAGATTTTGAAAATTACCGGTACTGAAAAACATGTTAAAGATGCACTCTTACTCCCAAATAAGATGTACCACAATTAATACAATTGTTTTAATTTACTAAAAAGAATGAATTGATGTCAAATCAATGGTTCTTATGAAGTATACCGTGTCTAATTTGAAAGAATGTTGCAGTAAACACGGTATTTCTGCCCTATGAGATGATAGTTGATCACTGTAAATCTTTTAGCACTAACCAGTTGTTGAATATTTGTGCTTTTTTAGGTATTAAATACACAGTTACAATCATGTTATCAGTATTTTCAAAAAATGAATTATATATTAAGTAGTTAAAGGTTTATCACTCAAAATTTATGTTTGTTATCAGGGATGTGATTGACCTGGCAGCTGGAGGGCTGAAACATTTTCGGCCATGGGTTTATGGGGCGCTCTTGGGGTCAAAAGCGCACTGCTCTAGAAGAAAAAATGGCTTTTAAACGCTCTTTTGAGGGCTCTCCTGACTTTAAATTTGAAGCAAACGTGAATATTAACTGAAACAACTGAAAGCAAGCAAATACTTTTTTCAGGTAATTTCAAATCACATCCCTGGTTATACATGTGTATGTAATGATTTTAAATACGAGTGTCACTTTAAATTGTTTTCTATAACTGTCAAGTGATGGACACAATGGCTCTCTTTATCTTGTTCAAAATAACAGACACCTGAAAAACTGCCATGAAATGAAGCTGAGCATGGAATGTTACAAACCTGGTATTAATCTCAAAGGAGTTCTCCACAACTTTATTCACCAGTTGCTGAGCAATGTTGGAGATATCTTCTGTTGTCAAGTTATCACCAGTTGCCATTGAAATAGATCTGTAACCACGGATCCCTAGCAACTGTATACTGTTGTTTTCATCTTCTACTGACCGTTTATATAAGTCCAGTAGATGGGTTTTGTAGGCGGATATCATTGGATTTGGGTCTGTGAAGAAAAAGACTCATGTAACAGCAGTTTTATTGTGAAAATGAAATGTGAAATCTCTTAATGTGAAAATGAAATGCAAAAACTCTTGATGTGAAATGAAATGTGAAAACTCTTTTCAGTATGTTGTTTAGAGTATATCAAAAACGTGTTAAAACTATTTTAATAAATATGTTAAAACTATCACAACAGTGGACTACAAGCCTGCTTAAGGTAAAAAATTTATAATGACAATACAAGCCTATCAATAGTTTTAATTAGGGATGGCAACGAGTACCCGAGTACTCGAGTACTCGATCGAACGTCCGAGTACTCGAGTACCAAATCACTACTCGAGTACTCGGAAAAAAAATCAAAAAAATCTATAAAATTCACCAAATACACGATTTACAGAAAAAAATATCAGATCTGGTTAGTTGACAATTGACGGTCCCTCTAATCCCCGCTGTGTACACAATTGACCTCAATCAATTAGTTGACATTTGTTGCGATAGTTGCAAACTGTCAACAAAGGACCCCTATTTCAAATTAGATGTCAATTGGTGAAGTTTTGATAGCGGTACTTTCACCTACACAATTCTATTGTTTACCAATTAGAGACCTTTCACCAAACAATGGACGCTAACGAGCGAAAGAGTATCGACCGAGAATAGATTTCTTAATGGGCGTATTTTAACTATTTTTGCAATGATTATCACAATTGATTGGTTGATATTTTAAATCAAGAATTATGAATATTAATGAGATAAACAACAATTACAGAGTACGAAAAACTATCATTTAAAAAATAATAAGTGTAAGTAAACAACAACTGAACTTCGTATTGAATTTTGTTCACTATTTTTATGTATGCTATTAATTTTCGTTCATTGTAATTCTGATTGTTGTTCATTTCTGCAGTGCATACTTGTATAAAATGAAACGAATAAGACAAATTAATAGCCTGAAACAACATTTGTTTTCTTATTATATCATTTTTTGTTAAAATACGTAATGAAAGTTTACTTTAATGGTGAAAATGACCAATAATACGACCAACGCACAATATACGTCATTAACGATACATGTATACACAATCTTGTCTTTGCGAACACATATTCAATATTTCCGAGTAATCGAGTACCCAAGTACTCGATCGAACGATCGTCCGAGTACTCGAGTATTAATTTTACTACTCGTTGCCATCCCTAGTTTTAATAAATTTGACGCAGCAAAATAAACAATTTAAACACCTACTTTTATTTGTGTATGAAAAGGAAGCTGTAACACCAAGGAAACCATTCAACACAATTATAACATTATGCTTAGGCGTTGTTTGTGTATGTTTATTATACGCCTCGACCAGCAAGGGGACTGCACTCCTGACAATCTGTGCACAGGCAAGCTCAGAGCCAAGAGCTACTGCTTGGAGAATTCTGCCCGTTGACAACATCAACATCAACTCAGGCTGTAGCAGGTGCCCTTTACAATCTGCAACAAACATGGATGCAAATGTTAATCTTCCAGGTGATCATTTTGAATATGAAAATATTATAACCAAAGTTACAGGACTCACTAAACATAAGCATACTGACATAGTGAAGATATGTAAGAAGCTCCTCGTCAATATTTCTATCTGCTCTTGAGCCGACATTACAGTTTGTGTTTACCAAAGATAACAACATTGTTCACAACTTTTTGAATTTACATTAGGTTCTGTTATCACTTGTGAGGCGAGATTGTAATACCTGTATATCAGCAAACTCACCGTTCAATATTTCATCAACAAATCCATCCAGACTTTTCTTTCTGTCACTCTGAAAAAAATATTTAAATTCAACTGATATTCAGTGAATGGCCTGTCCAGAGACTCTACAACAAGTCTTTCAAAAGTTATTGATGGGAAATGAAGGCACACTTAATTTTTCTAGACATGGTCACCATACCCTTGACCTTTGAACTATAGACTTAAAATCAATAGTAGTTGTTTACTGACCATGGCTAGTGTGCACACTAGTATAAAGACTCTACATCAAGTCATTCAGAAACAAACAAAACTGTTCAAGTAAAAGGAAACCATAATCTTAACATTTGACCTTTTGAACCCGAACTAAATTTGGGTAATCATAATTCCAAAGTTATTGATCAGAATCGAAAGTGTGACACAGCCGGTCAAAGTGATCCCTATATTTCAGCAATGAATGGCAGGTGACATAAAAAAAACATTAAGTAGACGTTACATTATTTATCAAAACATTTATGTTCTTAAATACCTTTTCTGTTTTGGATGCTATACCAGAAGAAAAGCAGACAAAGCATCATATGCCAAAGGTTTAAGATAGAAAGTTACCTGGGTGATTCCACTGGCAATCGCAGCTACCATGCTTTGTAAGGCAGACAAACCAGCCTCCTCAATAGCTGGGTCACTGGACAGGAATATCTGAAACAAATATATTCCTTAAGTCATTCGACAAGAAAATCTAAAACATACATTCCTCAGGACATTGGACAGGAAAATTTAAAGCAAAATATATTCCTTGGATCATTGGAGAGGACAATCTGAAACAAAATGAGTCAGCTAGCCTATATAACAGGAATTTCTTTATTAAAGATTTAACTAGCTACAGGCTGCTGCAAATGGTTCCAACTGGTGTCATACATACATAATTGTATTTAAATGCTGTCTTCCATTTTCAATCAAATCTGGTCACTATGACTATAAGCATCTTTCACATGGTTGCAGGGCAGATGGATAAATCTGAACCTAGGGCACGTGCAAGGAGGCTTGCCGAGTTTACCGGCCACACAGAGTGCCTGTGGGTTCCTGATTGACATAGCTGTGTTGAGGTTTTCATTTATATTTGTATTGATATTTCGATGATGCACATTGTTCCGACTGTGGTCTTTAAAATCATTATATTTTAATTTTAGTAGCATTAAACATTAACATAGTATTCTGAAATGAGACACGTACCGAAGATGCAAGTGAGTGATCTTTCCCAGGGCTGGTAATACAGAAATTTTTAGGCTTTACGTAACTTCTCTTTATTTATCTATAAAATCACATACATGTACAGCCATTACAAAACACTTGCCGGCTTTCTCCCCCACCAAACTTGCCTTCTATATTATTTTTGTTATATGAAAATTCTGAGATTGTTTAACTAATCACACTTAAAATGCTATCAGATTGTACTCTCCGATCACATGCACACAGACCTTTTTCTCTGCATTTCAGAAAAATGAATTTGCCAGAGCCCAGAATTTGGAAATTATATTGCTAAACTATGTTAACTTTGGAATGAGAATTCCATAAATAAGTAGACAAATGGGAAATTTACATGAAGTTGAATAATACCTGACCTATGAGATACCTAGAAATTTGCCTAGTGAAGTTTCTAAAATCTGACATGAAAAAATTAAACTTACCTCTTTTTTTATGCAACTGAAGAAAGATGTCTGAAACTCATAGAGGTTTTCTGCTCCGTATGACTTGGCACATTCAGCCTGGAAATAATTATTAACAGTGTATATTAGATAACATCTTTCCAAGCTCTCTTAAAAATTATTTTACCTTGAGTGGTTAACCCAAAAGTCTTTAACAACACTTTTGAGAACTATATGTTGCCTATATTTTTTTCTAAACTAATCTTCTAACATTTAAGAACTTATAATATTCAATCTTTTAGGTAATAAAACTCATGCTAATTGCTGATAGAAAAAAAATACTAAATTGATCTCACCAAATACCCACCTTAAGTGAGTAAATATACATGCATTATCTATACCGGTTTCCCATGACATACCACTATGCAGGGTCTACAACAAAAAACCTCCACTATGCAGGGTCTACAACAAAAAACCTTTCTATCTTTAATGTATCTGAAACAGTGCTCCAACTAGCCGGTTTTTGCAGGGCACAGCACTCATACCATTTAGTATGTATAACCGACACCAACACCAGACATCGCGAAAGTTCAGAAAAAGTCTCGGTCATTTGGACCGACAGCCTCTGATATTTTGTCGGTCCGAAAGAAAATTTGCAGGTCCAACAATTTTTGTTTGAAAACTTGCTTTTTCAAAGCCTTTGTTGCTAATTTTACATTCACAAGAAATAACAAGAGGGCCAAATGGCCCTGAATCGCTCACCTGTCATATATTGCACATTCTTCCATTATATACAAATATTGAAAACCTAAGCCTATGAACACGGGGCGTGGCCAGTTTTGACCCCAGGGCTAAAGTTTGAACAATCTTAATAGTGGTCCGATAAATGATGCTTCATACCAAATATCTAAGGCCTTCGCCTTTTGGTTTCGGAGAAGAAGATTTTTTAAGTTTTCATCATATACCAATGAAACCAATGACCGCCCGGGTGGGGCCATTTTTTGACCCCAGGGCCAAAGATTGAACAATATTGGTACAAGTCAACTAGATGATATATCATGCCAAATATCTAAGCTCTTGTCACTACTTGATTTTACGTGTGTATCTATATATGTATATTTGTTATTAATTGTTGTATGTGGCCCATATTGAAAATTGGTATGTGTACTAAATATGTTATCCAGTTTAAATTAAGACGTTACTTGTCTTTGTGAGTTTGGAGAAGATTTTTTAAGTTTTCACTATAACACATATAGAGAAAACCCATCAGCCCCGGGGTGTGGCCAATTTTGACCCCAGGGCCATAATTTGAACAACCTTTGTAGAGGTCCACTGGACGATGAATCATGCCAAATATCTAAGCTCTAAGCCACGTAAGTTCAGAGGAGATGATTTTTGAAGTTTTCACTATAAACTTATAGAGGATACCCTTACCCCCCGGGGCGGGGCCAATTTTGACCCCAAGGCCATAATTTGAACAATCTTTGTAGAGGTCCACTAGACGATGAATCATGCCAAATATCTAAGCTCTAGTCCAAGTAAGTTCAAGGGAGAAGATTTTTGAAGTTTTCGCTATAAACATATAGAGAAAACCCATGACCCCCCGGGGCGGGGCCAATTTTGACCCCAAGGCCATAATTTGAACAATCTCTGTAGAGGTCCACTAGACGATGAATCATGCCAAATATCTAAGCTCTAGTCCAAGTAAGTTAAGAGGAGAAGATTTTTGAAGTTTTAACTATAAACATATTAAGTGTACCCATGACCCCCCGGGGCGGGGCCAATTTTGACCCCAAGGCCATAATTTGAACAAGGTCCACTAGACGATGAATCATGCCAAATATCTAAGCTCTAGTCCAAGTAAGTTCAAGGGAGAAGATTTTTGAAGTTTTCGCTATAAACATATAGAGAAAACCCATGACCCCCCGGGGCGGGGCCAATTTTGACCCCAAGGCCATAATTTGAACAATCTTTGTAAAGGTCCACTAGACAATGAATCATGCTAAATATCTAAGCTCTAGTACAAGTAAGTTCAGAGAAGAAGATTTTTGAAGTTTTAACTATAAACATATAGAGAATACCCATGACCCCTGGGGCGGGGCCAATTTTGATCCCAGGGCCATAATTTGAACAAACTTTGTAGAGGTCCACTAGACGATGAATCATGCCAAATATCTAAGCTCTAGGCCAAGTAAGTTCAGAGGAGAAGATTTTTTAAGTTTTCACTCTAAACATATAGAGAAAACCCATGACCCCCCGGGTCGGGGCCAATTTTGACCCAAGGGCCATAATTTGAACAATCTTGGTAGAGGACCATTTGGTGATCCTACCTACCATATATCAACGGCCTAAGCCTTGTGGTTTGGGAGAAGAAGATTTTTAAAGTTTTTTTCTTTTGGTTGCCATGGCAACCAGAGTTCTGCATGGAATTGAATTCTTTGAACAACTTTGATAGAAGACCACCCAAGGAACATCCCTATGAAGTTTTATTAATATTGGCCCAGCGGTTAAGGAGGAGATGTCTTTTAAGTAATTTGTTGACGGACGACGCACGACGGACGCCGGACAAAAGGCGATCACAAAAGCTCACCTTGTCACAAAGTGACAGGTGAGCTAAAAACGGATTAAGATATTAACCAGTTAAAAACTTGAACACAAATAACAGTTCACAGAGCTAGTCAGCTACACTACCGGAAAATAACATCGGATTCGTAAACAAATGGTTATTTAACAATATCATTGATAAAAACACTGGTTTCCTGTTAAACAAAATAAATTATTCTTACTTTTTTAAAAGCTATGTTTGATAATTGATAAAGTTTAAATCTTCTTTCTTTTTTACATCTGGCCGTGAAAACTGTCGGTCAGACGGACTGACCCCATCACAAATTAAGTCGGACCGAGTCAAATTTTACCGGTCAGGACCATCGGACGGACGATTTTCGAGTTGTCTATAACACCCATCTGCAATTTGTTTCAGTCACAGAGTATTGTCACTGTCACCATGAGTACTCAGTTTTGTTCGAATAACAAGATGAGCCAATAAAACTATTCTTATCACCAAGAAGATATCAAAACTCAAACATACTAATGTCTGCAGGGAATCAATTTTGGCGCTCTTCAAATCGGAGGTGAGTTTCTCCATTAACAAAGGAAGGCAAAACTGAGCAAATTTTGGTGTAGCTGCAAGACATCCTCGCAAACTGAAAATCAGGTCCTCCTTACTGATCCCACTTGGGTCTGCTGCGCTCTGTAATAAAATGCTATGGTTTTTAATTTTATTTTAGCAGTGATAAATCTGTAGGTTTTTTAACAGTTTTCAGTTTAATTTAAACATCTTAAATTGAGGCTTATAACCAAAATCAGGCTGAGGCTTGCTGTGTTTGCTTTAAACTTCAGAAAGAAACATTATTATTGTTCATTGCTAAACTACGGTAATAATGATACGAAACAACTGTTAACTTTTTAATCATTCTTTTGAATACCAGTTAAAATACATACCGCCTGGTTTTAACCAACTCATGTAAAGAAATGGAACTGACATTTAATTTACAGAATAAGCTTTAAAAAAACATTTGCAGAGCTATGTTTGATTGAAATTCATTAATAATCCTTGTTATTGCTAAATTGTTATTGCTACCAGCAAAACCAGGACCTAAGAGTTATAAACATCATATAAGTAGACTAGGACATGATCAGCCATGGTAAGGCCAGCATAGAGGGCACTAATCTATAAGAGTATTTAATGTTTGATTTACAAGTAACATATGACAACATGATTAAAACACTTACAGGAGAGAAATCGATCGGAAAGTAACAGGAGACAACTTCAAACATCTCTTCTACAAAAACTCCAAGAGGCAAGTTCTGGATAACAACGCGTGCACATGTGAAAGCCAGCACAAGGTTGCGGGGATCTTTCTCTGTGTCCATGGCTTGTAGGTAGCCATACACAAAGTCAGCTCCAAGCTTTTGAACATCTGAAATAAAGAAATTAAAAATATTCATATAACACCTTATAAATAGGCTATTAAATCATTAACTGGAAAAACTAATAAGAATCATAATGATCTACCCAAACATGAAAACCTTAAGTATTATAAAATAGATATGTTTCAATCAGATTGCTATGAGTAACACTTACATGTACAAAGTTAATAATTCCAATATTTTCAGTTATATTCTAATATCTACACCCCAACGTCCTTCAGATTACAAATAATTTAACCAGCCCAACTTTGTTCATACCCCAATAATGACATAAATCATGCAATTTGTTCCTTCATTGTTCAACTATTTCAATGCATAAAATTTTAACAGCATTAAATATTAGACAAACATGTTATGGAATCAATTTAATTATAAATAGTGCGTACCTTCAAGCCTTGTTGTAAGAAGAGTAAGGAAGAGGTTGTAGACTGTCCTTCTGTCCGCCTGGGCTAGGGACTGACAGTGTACCTCCTTGAAGACTGTCCTGCATATGGCCTCTATAGCACCACTGGTCAGGTGGGAAGACTTGCTCTGTGATGAAGAAGATACAGCCATTTCGACTATTGAGTATTCAAATCATATTTGTATCAATAGAGCAAACTTTGATGGGAACTGATGACCAATCAAAGTAAACAGATGAAAGTAAATTGCTTACCTGTATATATAAGTTTTGCAGCTTATACAACAAATTTGGTAAAGGTCAATGTCATAAGCCTCCCTGTAAAGTTTTATGAATGTTGTTTAAAGTGTTTGTTTTTTAAATTGATAAATTGGTTCCAGTCCAAATGTTAACTTGTCTAAAGGTTTTTTGCTAATATTCAGCTCAGAGATGTCTTTCTTGAATATTTGAGTAGGTATGATGACTGGGGAGCCTTATATGAAGTATCAAACCAATATATCAAGTAGTTAATGAGATATGGCCTTGATAGAAACTTCCACCAAAATTTTAACCAAGGTGAGATGCTAACACAAATGCTGAGAGTGATTAGAAAAGCTATTGTGTAAACAGTCAAGCTTAAGTGTTTAGGGAAGTTTTCTTCATGATTTTCTTGTTTTCCTGTTTTCGAAAGGCTTACCGTAAATGACTGGGTATTAGACGCATTTTTTTCCCTCAGATTTCGATGTAAAAAAATGCCTGCGTATAAAACCCAGTAACAACCTTTTGAATTTTTTTCTGGGGTCGATTTCAGGCCGAGAGTTTGTTTAGATTTATGTAGAAAGGGAAGTTACTCGCGTCATATCGATTGAGTATATACGGGTTAAAACGGCAGTTGAATATCGAGATACGGTATATCGCAAGATAATTAAGAAAAAAAATATTGTACGATTTAAATTATCAAAATTATTCAATATTAATTTTAATAAAACAATAATTAAACATGCATATAAAAAAGCAAAGTTGGGCACTGTCAAAATATTTTTGTCAGTTGTACGATTATAAAGGTGTGAAAAATTCGCACTGCCTTTAGACCTGTTTAACATACCAATACTACAAACTGATGCAATAATGGTCATGATTTTTCGCACTTTTCCATGTTCTTTATTCTTTTCTGTAGGTGTTGACACTTTGAGAACAAGCCCATACAATATAAAGTTTCTGCATACAGTAACTTCCCTATTCATTCTCGACAGGATATCTTTTACGATATACTGTCAAAAAGAAATCTTACAAATAGTCATAAAAGGTACATTTCAGTGCCATCCAGAAACAAATTTCTCTTTTTCTTGGATTTTTCACGGATTTTTTTTTGCCTGCGTCTAATACCCCCTATCGTCTTATACCCAGTCATTTACGGTAAAATGCATGCCATCTTTTTTAATACATTGAAAGTTAAGGTAATAAGTTTTTTTTTAACCTTAAATGCACAACAAGCTGAATTCTTAAAAAATCATGAAAAGTCAACCTGCGCAAGATTTAAACAATATACAGCATTGCATTTCATCAAATACGCACTAATAGAAGAAAACATTACCAGAGCCAGAATCCCAAAGAGAGCGTGTGGCTGCAGTGAGTGATGGTCTACCAGTCTCTCACACAAGTATGTACACAACAAGCCAACTGGAATAAAATACAAAAGGATTTCAAAATTTGGTAACAAAGACACATGATATTGATGCAAATTTGCTCATCTGATAATTATAAAGGGATGTAAAAAAAACTCATGAAATAACTGATTTAGCCAGAGTAGTGGGAATTGTCAATGTTAACATATATTTGTAGTGCTACAAAAATACTGAAAATCAAAAACTATGACAATAACTAAAGCAAGTCTACTGCAAAGGGACAAGTTATGGGCCTTGAAATAATGTGCAAATTGTTGCTGGCAACATTTGTACGAGGTTTCATTTCAATATCTTAAAACATTTTTTTAGTTAAGGCCGTGGTTAAATTGATGACGCCTCCGACAATACAAGGTTTTTTTTCTCTTTATCTTGGTAAAAGGGAAGTGTTAACAAGAGTGAGACTAATGAAAATAATATACAAAATTATGATTTCAAACAGTTGCAAACAGTATGTTATATATATATAAAATAGTTGGCCTGGTTCTTCTTAAAATGTGTATCAGATTTTATATGAATATTTTAAGTTCTAACAATATCTAAATTAAGTTCATACATTATTGAATGTTTAAACTAAATCTATAAAAGACAATTTAATTTTATTTATTAACAGACAAGCTAAAACAAATCAACTTCATCCAATTTCAAATACTATCAAAATATGAAAAGCCTTTAAACAATTTTAAACAAGAGCTGCCACAGAGACAGCGCGCTTGAATATTCTGCCGCTTTTCAGTGTGAGGATGGTCAAGTTTTGGCGAAACATGCATGGATCACAGTAAAATTAGATTAGAATGATGCTTTCAAAGATTTGTGTAAAATTAAAAAACATTCAGCCTTTAATGAAACACAGACTTGATGGAAATAGCATGCAATACTAAGGATTTATAGGTCGTATACAATAATATTCTTAGTCCAATAATAAAGGGTCATTATTTAAAAAATACAGTTATCTAACTTGGTTATTCAAGTAGGTTGGATGGTTGAGTACCATTGTATAAAGTCTCAATGCAATACATCAAGTAGATGCTGAGATATTAACCAATGTGTGCTTACATGCAAAACCTTAACCAGAATTTCTAATTCAAATAATAAAGGCTAATTTTTTGCATTATATTCAAATATTTGTTATCTAACTTCATTAATTTAGTAGGTTAGATAGTTTGGAATATATATCCAAAGTTTCAATGCAATAAATGATGAATTTACTGAGATAATGACTTAAAGGTGCTTACATGCAAAACCTTTACCAAGGTGTGACACCGATGCTGACCCCGCAGCTAGGGTGAGTAGTATAGCTCTCCTTATTCTTTGAATAGTCAAGCTAAAAACTGTTATCTTCCAATAAACTTGAAGTTTTCATCCATTTAATATACTAGTATGCAGATCTGGTAAGGTTGGAAGGTGTCAAATACACCAGAAATTTATCTCAAATGCCAGACATAAATATCTATCTTTAGTTAATACCTTCTTTGTCATTAAAGAAGTCCCTTGGGATGTTATGAAGAATGTCAGCGATCAGTCGAGTGGCCCGTGCTCGCACATTTGTTTCCTTATTTGTCAGGAATGGTCTATAGAGTGAGAAATAAAACAAAAAACAATACACATTTGAGTGTTCATCAAATGAAACATTTACATAATCTAGCTTTATTTTAAAGTCTTTGAGCTTACTCATAACATCATGCACATTATTGTTAACTGAATGCTTTTCAAAAATTAAACATACTAATTTATTATGTTATTATACAGGGATGTGATTGACCTGGCAGCTGGAGGGCTGACACCATTTCAGCCATGGATTCTAGGGGCGCTCATGGGGTCAAAAGAACGCTGCGGTAGAAGAAAAACTGGCTTTTTAGAAGCTCTTGAGAGAGCTCTGCAGACTTCAAATTTGAAGCAAACAGGTATATCAACTCTATTGACCAAAAGCAACCAAAAAAATAGGCTCAAACATTAATGTTAATTTTTTTATGGAAGGGGGAGGGGGTCCCTGGGGCCATGAGATCTGCGGATTTCCGCGGATAAATCACATCCTTGATTATAGATCAATGTTTACCCAAGATTCTCCACAATGGATGACAGAGAGGTGCTGCCACTTGTCAAGTCTGTAAAAGACAAAAAGAAATTATTAATAATAAATATCGCTCAGTGAAAAGGAACTTTAAAGCCATGGTCAAGCTGGGTGCAAGGGTCTGGTTAACTGTATATCACATGTACAGTGTATAAACATAGTGGACATTTTTAAAGTGGTACATGCACAAACAATTTTTCAACATGTATGCTTTTTCCCAGCATCCTTGTCTAGATGTCTGCCCATGAATTACAGACACGTCAATGAGATGAGTTATTTTGAGATGAGTCATTGTGTTTATTATACATATGTGAAAATATAGATGTAAAAACAAAGTACATCTGACCTCCTACCAATCATCAGCACTGTGAATACTGTAACAAAGTTAAAGGAAAGTCTTTTTGAATACTAATAGTCATAACTAATATTAAGTTATCATAATTAGAAAATCATTATATTTCAATAAATAAGCCATATATTTAATAACAGTCTTACATTTATGATTGAAAAAAGAAGTCAGATATCAGATTCCTATACTGTTAAATTAAAATACTTTATTGACAGTAAGGTAGTAGTGCAAATTTTGGAATTAGTAGATACATTTTTATATAAAAGGCCTGATAAGTGTAATTCATTAAAAAGAAATGTTTACGCTGTCTTTACATAGAAAGGTGTACAGTAGGGACGCAAGTCATAAATGTTATATAAGAACAGGTGTGAATCCAATATTGTTACGAAACGTCGTAAGTACGAAAAAATAATGTTTTGTTAACATTATTCAAGAAATAAACTAAAGCATTTCCCAATAAACTGGCTAATATGTTTAAATAATAAAATATTATATTTGCGCTTAAGGTAAAACGAACCATTTGCCACTGATTTCGAGGCAGAATCGTCGAAACCAGATATATAATTTTCGATGAGACTTGCTACGGAGGCTGCCATGTTGAAACTCCGCATTGAATCATAAAATACAGCAGATAAAACCGTATTCAAATAAATGTAAGTATGTTATTTTCAATGAACACTAGCTCAACTTTGTTCAAAAAAATTCTGAATCATAAGGTTTCGGCAAAAATAGATAAAACATACGAAATAATACCAATTTAATCTTACCAATTATTCAGCCCGTATAGTGACGTCACGCGATCAACCCCAGGAAGAGGAACTGTCAAAACAGTAAAACAGCTCGATCCCAAAGCCCACTCATATCGCCATGGGAGGGTGTTTGGGTAGTAATAGACACCGTGACCATTCCTCCAGGGAATCTTCAGATGTTGCGGGAAGTATGTCCCCAGTATTAGTCACAACCATTTATAAAAATATCCAATTTTTTGCTTGGTCATTTTATGTTATTTTCTTTGTTGATTTCAGCAGTTCAGCAACAGTAGCTGTTAGCAGTAATAGGGAACTCAAGAATTTCAACAGTTTAATTGATATGAACTGGACAAGTAAAGAAAAGAAATTGCCAGGCCAACTGTAGGCAGCTAGGCTTGATCCAACAACTGTCATAAAGAATGAGCCACCATATTTAATAGCTAAATCAGAAAATGGATGGTACTGTACCGGTCGGTGGACTGAAAACCTTGGAAAACCCAAAAATCCCGTAAATTATCTCTTCAATAACTACGGCATACAACCCACAAACGCAATGAAGTATTAAATCCGGCATACAAACCACCACGAATACTCTATTGTATATACTTACGAAAATTTACAGGATTTTCGGGTTTTCGGTAATTCCACCAACCTGGATGGTACAAGCAGGTAGAAAGAGATAATGGGTTCAAACTGTGCAATTGTGGCTTTGATGATGTCTTCCCTTTCTATCTTCTGTCAAACTCTGTATGTAGACATTTTTCTTAAGAGACAGCAGAGTTGAAGATGCAAGGAAATGATAAGATGTGAGATTCAATACCCAAGCACTTTTTTAATTTACCAATATAATTGGTTCTTTAACATGACAAATGTTTAGCACCAGTACATAAATGACAGTTTGCCTCGGTTTTGACCAGTACTGAATACTCCCAGTACTATGCATATGCGGAAAGGAAGCTACTTTTTACCATTTTAAACATTGTTGGTATGACGTTCCGCTTCAGAGGTGGAAAAACACAAGGCCTAGGAGTGCTTACAAGACCTAAGGTCAGCCTGGTATCAACTGCAAAAAGTTAGGTAGGGCGCGGAATTTAGTTTGATTGGTAAAATGAACAACATTGTCTTAGAGTCTAAGCCACAATTTTCTGATGTGACATTGTACCATCATTGTTGAAAGGTCTGTTCCAAGTGCTGTGAAGCTTTTCAGCCTGGTGACCATACACCCATCTATAATCTAATTAACTAAACTCTCGCCCTTAAGCCAATAAAGGGCTACCATTTGTATAAAATGTGAAATAATACAACTAGTATGAGGATTATATTGATATTAAATAATAGTTATATCACTTGTATGCCTCTTTTTCAGTTTCTCTGGGCAGAAACCAGCCTCTCCGTCCAGAGAAGCCAAAGTGGAAGAGTGATGTACCTTTGACAGAAGGCCAACTACGTAGCAAACGTGATGAATTTTGGGACACTGCACCCGCTTTTGAAGGCCGGAAGGAGATCTGGGATGCTTTAAAGGCTGCAGCATATGCTCTAGAAACAGGGGACCACGCCCTGGCTCAGGCCATCATTGATGGTGCCAGCATCACATTGCCACATGGTGAGAGTAGATACAAAGTCGAGGAATTGTCAAAGCCTTGGTGTGATCTATCTATCTCTAATAAAAGTTGTGAAAGAAACAGTACTTTTTAAAAACAAAGTTAAAATAAGGAGGTACAGATTAGGTTTAAAATGTAAAATGAGTTTTGATAGCTCCCTATGGCGAGACATGTTCAATCTGACAGACAGCCTGATTGAACTGCTCCAGGGTAGGGCAGGCCACTATTTGGGGTGGGAGGTTGTTCCAATGGAAGACACCTCTTGGGAAGAAAGATAACTAATAAAACAAAAAATTCACATAATATTCACATAATTATTTTTTGATAACATGCATTCATGTAATGAGGTCACTGGTCCTCTTACATTGAAAATTTAAATGCTCACTTCAGCCAAATTTTTGTCAACCCTTTAATCGTCAACCCTTTAAAGTTTCCCCCTGAACAGGTACACACTTTGAAAAACTTGCTATCCACATACTAATTGCTGCAAAGTAGTCTCTAATTTTGGTATATTTGAGACACTGAAAAATTGCAGAACCAAAGGCACATTCAGTAGCATTGTACTACCTTAATCATAGCAAAGGAAATAGACAAAATGTCACAGGGAAATATGGTGGGGGTTCAACCTGAATGACCTTTTCTTGTTTTAAGAAATTTTGTTCATTTTAATTTTTCAAGCTGAATGAAGCATTGTCATGATGTATGAGCTGTATAGCCTTTGAAGTTTCCACCTTCACTTCGGCATTCATTTTGATACAATTATTTTTATCTTTGAAAAGAATTTGTACAATAAGGCCAATAGAAGAAATGAAAACCTTTGTTGTTCTTGTTTCCTTTTTGTAATGACTGGCCTTGCCTGACTATACTAAGTCATTGTTTGTTATTTACTTGTCACAGGGGATAAAAATAATGAAAACAAGTTCCATCCCCTGTGAGCAACTTATAAGCAATCTATCTAGTACAAAGCTTCTTTAATTTTGAAGATTTCTTAGAATTGTTCAATGACATTGGTTTTATGAAAATCATATCACAATTAAACTGTGTTTTAATTCATAGAAGTATTTTTGAATTGCCTAACTAGGCGACATATAGGGTCCCATTTTCACTTGTCCGGGGCATATCTCGTAGACTTTTAGTGGTATCAACTTGTACTTTATACTGGAGTTGTAGGTACGCCCCTGAAATCGTAAGAGCTCAAAGTTCGTTCTGTAAAACTTTTCTCGGTCTAAATATAAGTACTAATAATTGTATGGCACTAGGTAAATGTGGTCGTGTTCCACTTTGTATGATATATTATTCAAAATGTATTAAATACTGGTGTAAAATTCTGCATATGCAAAACCATCGCTGCCCTAAACATTGTTCATTATGTTAAAACGTCAAGACGATATTGGAAGAATAAATTGGGTAACAAAAGTTAGAAAAATATTATTTCAGTATGGATTTGGCTAAGTCTGGCTATGGCAAGACATATTATTAATACTTTCAACGCGCAATTTAAACTTCGCTTGATCGACTGTATGACTCAGGGGTGGCACAACATCATTAATACATCTTCAAAATGTGATCTCTATAAACATGTAAAATCCTTACTCAATCCGGAAAAATATCGTTCCATAAACTTGTCACATAAATTTGTTCATGCGCTCTCGCGATTTAGGTGTTCAAGTCACCGGTTAAATATTTGCAACTTGAAACTTCATAGCTAGATAGATCTCATTGAGGGCAAGTGCTGTACACCAGAACTGTAACTCTTGCTTCCATATTTTTAGAGTTATTGCCCTTTGTTGGCGTCCGTGTCTCGTTTTCACATGTCACAGGCATATCTTGAAAAATTTAAGAGGTATCAACCTGAAACTTAATAGCTAGATAGATCTCAGAGTTATTGCCCTTTGTTAATTTTTGTTGTTAATTTTTGTCCGGCTTAACGTTGTTACCTTCAGTTCAAATGCCACCTACACTTGAAAGTTTAATGGCAACTTAATTGTCTATAAATGAACAAAATGCCAATCGAACAGCTTTAATGTCGACAGTAAATAATTCGTCAGGTGACACATCTGACTCGCAGAGTTCTAGTTTTGTAAGTAAATTGGCTAAATAAAATAAGATTCTTTAAGCTTGTTTTGCTTTTTTTTTTTGAGAAATTTGGGCCTGACCTGACAGTGTGCAAGAATAAATTTATTCAATTGGAAAACTGATGATGATCCGGCTTGTTATACATTGGTTTATTTTCTGTTTATTCCAGGTACACTGATGGACTGTTATGATGAGTTGGGGAATCGTTACCAACTGCCTGTGTATGTGTTAGGTGCTCCGACAAATCTTCTTGACGACACAAGTGAAAATGATCCGCCACAAGACAATGACTCAAAAGACCCACCTGGGGCCGAAACTGTGATAAAGTTACGGATATCTTTAACAAGCAAAGATATCAAGATAAAGGTTCGGACTACAGATACTATGCTTAAAATTAAAAAGAGACTGTTTGAATTGGAAAAGATTGAGCCGTCAAGACAACGGTTGTTTTATTCCGGAAAAATGTTGAATGACAAACTGAAGATTGAAGATGTGAAAATTCCCAAAGGCAATGTTGTTCAAGTGATAGTGACTCCGTTAGAGGGGGAGGAGATTAGTTGAAGGTTGATCAATTAATCCTGAGTGTGATCTGTACACAGTGATATTTTCTGAACTCCATGAAAACAATCATGTACATACATAGTACATACCACCTCCGAAATAATTATATTAGCTTTGTAGGCTCGGATATTATACTAGGTCAAGCATCATAAATACACCATAGTTATACACCATAGTTAAGAAGATGATCTGCAATTATAGTTATATTTATAATCTGGAATGTAACAACATTGACCTGTCCTTAGGTTTTAGAGCAAACTATCTAGAATGATTTTAATCTGGATTGGATAAAAATCTGATCTGTAAAATAAGAAAATGAATGATGAATTTTGAGGTCACACAACTGATGGCCTTCATGTTAGCCTCAGTGGGGGAAAACTGTTACCTTGGGCATTACTCAAAAACCATTAAAGATATTCAAATGACATATTTGTGTTTCCAGAGACAATAATCAGGGTTCGAATTTAGACTCGCATACTCGCAAAATGCGAGCGACATTTGCAAATTGCGAGTGACTTTTATTCAAGCTCGCAAAATTCTGCGAGTGGCTTTTTCTAGACCACAAAGTATTAAAAGGAAAGTAGAATAAACATGAACTTAACTCCGCTACGTAGTCGAGTGTAAACAGCCTATAAATGGCATGTTTACACTACCAGTATAAAGAAGACAGTACGGAGTCACGCTCTAGTAAGTTTTCAAAAATAGAACAAATATGGAAAAGACCGAGTTTTATCTAATCTTTCCGGGATGCTCCGAGGCATGCATAAAACAAAGTGAATACAAATGACGTAATCACCTAGCTCAATCATTGGATAAATTTAGCTCTTTCGCGCACTATATGTAAACCCCATCAACCTTTGTATATATTTCCGCCTAACTGTCAAAGTATAGACGCTACATTTACTGTTGCTTTATTTACTTTAAATTTATTATGCTATTGTTTTTAATACTTATATTCTTAATGAAATGTGTAGCGTGCTTGCCGAATCGGTATTACCCGATGGCAAGGGTAAATATACAAAGTGAACAATGTCAAATTATTGGACAGCTTTGTTATCAAAAAGTGGCCAGCATCTGATGAGTCTTTTTGTACCCCCCCCCCCCCCCCCCCCAAAAAAAATTGAATAAGCCATCAACAAGTTCTAGTAGTCGAGTCACGTAAGATTGATACTGACAATATTATAAGGGAATAAAGCAAATTATAAAATTGCAAGTTGATTTTTCATTTTGCGAGTTGCCTCAAAAAGCACTCACAAAATTTTGCGAGTGCTCCTCAAAGTTAAATTCGAACCCTGAATAATGCTCATGTGTATCTAAGTATGTAACTCTGGATTAAATAAATATTGAGTAATGCCCCTTTTTGACTGCTTAAACATTGTGTTACCTTACAAAGCTCTTATTATTGTAGAAGGTAATAAATACTTCTCATATTTCTGGTCATCCATGCAATCTCCGGAAAATGGTTGTACATGTACATGTACCTTGTATATTATGTATGTAAAATCATCATCTTCTACTGAGTTATGTATGTACAATGTTTTTCATACTTATTATGCCCCCCTTCGAAGAAGAGGGGTATATTGCTTTGCACAGGCATGTCAGTCGGTCGGTTGGTTCGTCGGTAGTCCAAAGCTTGTCCGAGTGATAACTCAACAATTCCTGGATGTATGGTCATCAAACTTCACATGAAGGTTGGTCCTGACAAGTAGATGACCCCTATTGATTTTGGGGGTCATCGGGTCAAAGGTCAAGGTCACAGTGACCTTTAATGGTAAAATAATTTTAAAGCTTGTCCGAGTGATAACTCAACAATGCCTGCACCCATGGCCCTCAAACTAGACATGGAGGTTGGGCCTGTCCAGTAGATGACCCCTATTGTTTTTGGGGGTCATCAGGCCAAAGGTCAAGGTCACAGTGACCTTGAATGGTAAAAGGTTGTCCGAGTGATAACGTGACAATGCCTGCACCCATGGCCCTCAAACTTGACTTGGAGGTTGGGCCTGACCAGTAGCTGACCCCTATTGTTTTTTGGGCTCAATGGGTCAAAAGTCACAGTGACCTTGAATGGTAAAAGGTTGTTCGAGTGATTACTCAACAATGCCTGCACCCATGGCCCTCAAACTTGACTTGGAGGTTGGGCTTGACCAGTAGATGACCCCTATTGTTTTTGGGGGTCATTGGGGCAAATGTCAAGGTCACAGTGACCTTGAATGGTAAAAGGTTGTCCGATTGATAACTCAACAATGCCTGCACCCATGGCCCTCAAACTTGACTTGGAGAATTGGCCTGACCAGGAGATGACCCCTATGGTTTTTGGGGGTCATCTGGCCAAAGGTCAAGGTCACAGTGACCTTGATTGGTAAATGGTTGTCCGAGTGATAACTCGACAATGCCTGCACCCATGGCCCTCAAACTTGACATGGAGGTTGGGCCTGACCAGTAGATGACCCCTATTGATTTTAGGGGTCAAAGGTCAAGGTCACAGTGACCTTGAAGGCAAACTCGACAATTCTTGGACCAAACTTGACATAAAGGTTGGGCCTGCCCAGTAGATGACCCCTATCGACTTTGGGGGTCATCAGGCCAAGGTCAATGTCACAGTAACCTTTAACGCAAAAAAAGTTAACAAATCTTCCCCCACTGATATTTCAACAATGCCTGAACCTATGATCATTAAACTTGACATGGATGTTAAGCCTGACCAGTAGATCACCCTTATTGATTTTAGGATTCATAGAGCCAAAGGTCAAGGTCACAGTGATCTTGAATGGTAAAAGGTTGTCCGAGTGATAACTCAACAATGCCTAAACCCATGGCCTTCAAACTTGACTTGGAGTTGCATCTGACTTGTAGATGACCCCTTATGATTTAAGGGGTCATCGGGTCAAAGGTCAAGGTCACAGTGACCTTGAACGAAAAAAACTTGTCTTGTGATAACTTGACAATGCCTACACCCATGGCCCTCATACTTGACATTTAGGTTTCTGGTGACCAGCTGATGACTCTGGATTTTGAGTTCATAGAGTCAAAGGTCATGACGGTCATAACACACTTTATCCTCACACTTTAATGGTCATAATCTTAAAACTGCCTTAACGGCAACAAATCAGCTGTCATTTCGGTCCATGCATATTTCATTCAATTGTCCATATAATCCTGACAACATGGCGCTCAGGGGGGGAGCATAATGTTTGACAAACATCTCTTGTTATTCCTAGGCGTTTCCCAGGCTGTACACAGAAGACCAATAGATTGGAGTGATATGTGCAAGCACAGTAACTACTACTTATCTTAGATAAGCTTTGTTCATTTAATGAATTAATGCAGTATTAGAAGCAAACCCAACGGAGTTTTCATCAGGAATTGTTACTTGTTGGAATCTATATGTATACTTTTGTTACAATTAAAGCTGCAGCTAGCAACCTTTTACTGTAAATTGATGTAATTTAATGAGGACTTTTTTTGTGATTTTTGGTTTGTCCATTTTAGCTAGATTTAAAGTTGATGAGCATACATGCCATATCCCCCGGCGGGGGGGAAAATCCCCCGGAATTTCGATCCATCCCCCGGTCTCCCGGCGGGAGATAAAAATCCCCCGGAATTTAAAAAAAAATTTTTTTTTTTTTTTTTTTTTTGAAATTTTACATCAGGCAATAATGACAAAGTGAAATCACAGTATGTGAGTGAAACTCTCCAAAAGGAAACTTTTACAACAAGTGATCAATTAATTTGTAGTAATTATCAAAGGCAAAGAAATATTACTCTTTTGGAAGGAAGAAATTAATAATATTTATTCTATTCCCTTATTGTCTGATAGTCATCAAAGCTGATAGAATTAAGCACAAGTTTTTTAAAGACTTTGGAGGAAGGTAAATTTCATTCAATTGTCTCGAAAACATATTTTTCCAATGACATATTTTGTTCTGCAAGTGCATTACAGTATGACATGACAGTGTATCATAAAAATATGATAAATCATGACATAAAATAAGTCTGTATAATGAAAAAGTTCAGAGGTTTTCAAAGCAAACTATATGTGAAAACATTTTTTCATACTTGCGTCTAAAAATACTTCCAGTTCAATATGTACTGGTATAGACTTCATCCATGGGCACGAATTTAGCACTCACAATCTCGCAAAATACGTGTGAAAATTGGATAATGCCAGTTGAGGTTTAAAGTACTTGCAAAATTTTACTAGAGCAAAATCTTGGAGAAATACCGACTTAATTTGCCTAATTTCTTTTTCACGTAAACACACATAACATGATGTATACACAATCGTGGTTAGCTAAGCTCACATTCTGGACTGGTAATTCATGTTTAGATTTAAGGCAGGTATTTGGCTAAAATCGTATCAATTTTGAGTCTGTCTATCATCATGACAAGCAAAAATATCAATTTTTTTACACATGGATATTTTAAATCGACGATGGTTTATGGTTCAAGGGATGAACTAAAAAATTGTGAATGAATTTAAGATTGTGCGTGTCAAAATTTTCAGCACTCACAAATTTGCCAGTACAATTTTGTTTCTAATTCAAGCCCTCATTTCATTTAATTCAAGCCCTCATTTCATTTAATTCAAGCCCTCATTTCATTTAATTCAAGCCCTCATTTCATTAATCTTAATTTAGTTATGTATCATAAAGTATGACAAAATTATACAGAAATGATCACAGATATTCACTTGCATATATTCATCTGCTTGAGGTTGTTACCATTTACAATATGCATTGATCACTAGAATATTGTTTTTGAAGGTATAAACAGAGATTCACAGTTTAAATTGTTGCATTTCATCATTGTTTCAAATGTTCATTACGCATCAATATTCAAGATACATGTAGTAATATACATTTACATTCAGTTTGCTGTTTTACCATAAGTTTTAGTTTAAACTTAATTTATTTTACAACAATTGTGAAAACAATAATATAAGCTTATGCTTAGTCACTCTAGTATGCACAATGTTGCACAAGATATGTATGGTCTTGTGTTGTGGGGGAGACTGGAGAACACAGAGAAAACCCACTTGTCTGGCTTAGTGACCACTGACCAAGCTCACATGGTGCCAGGCTTCCATTCTAACCCTGGTCATCTTGGTGAGATGGGAGTGGTCTAACCACTGCCCTTACCAGACAACCTTTCACCATTATACAGGGTCTACAAAGAGAATCGTTTTTGATGCATAATCCTGATTGTTCCTTAAATCCTGTCAAAGCACAAGATGAACATCTGTAGGGAAATGTAATTTCGCAGAAAAACAATTATTTCATGCTCTAGTGCTCTGTCTGAAATGGCAGATGTACGGTATTTGCTTGCAAGAGAAATAACCCTGTCCTAAATTTTAAGCATGGCCTATGGTTGTGTATTAACAGGTACACGTACATGAACATTTGGGGCTGACAAATTGTTTTGTATGCAGCTTGATCAAATTTTCACCTGTTCTAAAAATCTTTTGTAGCCTGTATGCATAAAATTAGAATTCTTCCTAGAAATACATGACATGTAATAAGCCAAATTCTGTTTATGCTTTCACATGTTATAGATTTGTGAAGGTACTTGACAGAACATTCAATAATTATGATACGATACAATTTTACACATTCTTTAAGCGTATCTAAGAACAAAGTTTGAAATGGTTTTGTTTGTGTTTTTTGGTTTTTTTAAATATAATGTGTAGACAGTTATGATGTTAATGATTAAGTTTTTGTATTGCACTAGGAATTTCAGGATGAATTGAAAGTCAGACTTTGTATAAATGAACATTACCATGAATTTGTCAGACGTCCAAACATCATTTATAGATCGATCTAAGCATGATTAATGTTAATGGCTTATTCTACATGTAGTAAACATAGCTTTATACTGAAATGTGAGTGCATATTTATGTGTGTGTGTTTGTGTGCATGTGTGCGTGCGTGCGTGTGTGGACGCGTGCATGATATCTGTGGGTGATTTATTCTTGCACAAGGTTTTAAAGTTTGTTGCATTTGGATTTTTTATATTTTGTTTTTCTTAAACTTATATATATTTTATTTGACAAAAGATGTGTTTCATTCTTTCTTTTTTATGAAATTGTGAATATGACATTGTGCAATAAACGTTTTGAAAATAGAAATAAAAAATATTAAAACATGAATATTCTAGTTTGAAACTTTTCTCTGCCACTAGACATCTATAAGAGGGCCCCAGGTTTGAACCCTGCTCCAAGTTTCTTCAAGTACTGCTACCCAGGAAATGGTAAATGAATTTACTAAAATGTATATAACGCTGATTTTAAAGCTGTTTACCCGGTATACATTATTGTCTGTTGCTTTACAATTCAACATGCTTGTATGTGACATGTTCATCAGAGTGATATATAAATCTTTAGTTTGACTACACAATCATTTACATTATATCAACGCTTGGACTATGCTGCTTTATGTTTAAATGTCTTTAAAATCATTGAAGTTGACACTACGATATGTGCACATTCATCAATTAATTGTATTGACTGTCAAGCGCTTATCACATTTTGATTTATGCATGAAATGTTTTCTAAAATGCATTCTATGAAGATTCAATTTTTTTTGTCAATCTAGCAATAAATAATACTAACGGGTTTCATCCACTAGTCAAATACAACCAAAAAGCAATTGTACTAGAGCATTATTTTCCTGATAATTTGTTCAAGTTATTTATATTTGGAGGAATGTATAAAATCTCAAACACCCTATATAATCAAACTAAGAAAGAGTTTTTAGCTCGAATAGGGCTTTACTACTCGCCCCAGCGTCGGTGTCCGGTTCAAGTTTTAGGGCAAGTTGGCATTTTCACTTATAAGTCCAATACCCTTCATTCAATTGACTTAATACTTCACTCAGTTGTTCAGAGCCATCACATAATGAGGTTAGATAACTCCATATTATCCTTTATACAAATTATGGCCCCTGATTGACTTTGGAACTTGGGTTAAAGTTTAAGGGCAGGTTGGGATATTTATTAATAACTTCTATACCCTTTATTCAATTGACTTAATATTTCGCACAATTAATGACACCCATAAGGTACAATAAGGTTACATAACTTCATGTAAACCCTAAATACCAATTATGGCCCTTGATTTACTTTAAAAAAAAATAATTCTTTTGATTTCTTTTGACAAGCACATTTTTATATGCTTAACCAGATTTTCACAAAGGGAAAACAAGTTATAAGAATGACTTGTGTCATTGTTTAGGCGGGTTGGTGGGAGGGCAGCGTCAAAGTCACCTTATGTATCGAATATTTAGCTAGGTTTGACATCTAGTGACCAAACTTGGTATATAGGAAGAGGTTATAGAGACCTTTTATGAGATTTCTTATGAGGCCCATAGGATCAAGGTCAAGGTCAAAGTTATTATTAATAGAAAAATGGTTGGTAATGAATAACTTTAGTAAGGGTTGACAAATTGCGAGCAAACATGGTTTATACAAAGAGTTTATAGAGACCTTTCATGAGATTGTGTTTGGGGCCCCCGAGAATAATGGTCACTGTTTACTTTTTAATTTGATTTTTATTGCTTTTGACAGGCACATACATAAATATTGTATTCACTTCTAAGTCAAAGCGGCGTAGTCGAGCGCGCTGTCTTACGACAGCTCTTGTTTGTATACTATAGTGACATTGCCTACAAGTTTTGACCATTGCTATAATACGAGCTCCCTAAATCTAGCTGCTTCGGCAATGACCATAGGTGATGTTTTCGTACAACAGCCTTGGTGCTGTCATTGTCATAAGAACGATGCTGGCCATGCCTTGGAACCTGTTGAAAGATTTTCACAATATTGATTTACATTATTACAATGACAATGTGCATACATGATGCAGGTCCCACGACTCTGGCTTAAAAGTTTGAATGTAAAGTGCTTAGATCACTGGAGGAAATGGAATGAGTGTTGGCTTCCGCTCGCAGTGCTCTTGTTTTCTACTCGGCTTGTCCCTTTTGCCCTCAAATGAACATGCCCCTAGAGTGACACTTCGACAGAAACAAATGAGAAGAGTTTTGCTAGTGAGTTCTCAAAACTGAGAAACCTGGACATTTAAATTACTTACCGGTAATCACAAACAGTCATCTACTGTTCAACCGTCATCTACCTACAATTTTTCATGTTCATACATACCATTTTCTAGTTAATATTGAGTATGCTAACAAACCCTTCACAAATATGATTTTTGTAATCTTAATGTTTGACCTGCTGACGCCAAATTCTATAAGAGTCATCAATCGGAGAACAGGCGATCTGCCTCCAAACTTTCATGAATGTTTGTCATACCATCCCCAAGCTGGTGTGTGCACACTACCTTTTACCAAAAAAACGATTATGACCTTGACTCTTTACCAACTAACCCTAATGTCAAAAAGGGTCATCCACTGGCCAAAGAAGGCAAAAGTTTTCAAAACAACACTGAACATGAATTCAACTTATCAACCAGAAAACAATAGGGGTTTCTAAGGTAAAAGCTACAACTGAAGTTTCATGAACCCAGGCCAAAATATTGAGTTTTTGTGCAGAAATGTTTTTTTAAAAATGTGACCTTGACCTGCTAACCACAATAGGTAGGACCTTGTGGTAAATAGCAACCTGCTCTTCAGATTTTAATAGACAACTGTTCGCTCTGGATTTTGATGAAATTGGTCTTAAGCTATTGTGAATGTTTTCCAAACAAAACTAGTTTTGACCTTGACATTAAACAGTCTAGCCCCAACAGCTATTGAGGTCATTCTGTGTTCCAGTGTAACCTACCAATTAAGTTCCAATAGTTGTTTTAAACATACTGGTACACAAAGTTGTTTAAAGCACTTCCCTTTGGGTGAGATGAAAGTTATAGACAGATTTGTCATCAAAATTTTATTTCTAACAAATAGGATTTTAATACAAAATCATGTGTTGCAGCAATGTTATTTATATAACAAAATGTAAAATCTTGCAAGATATAGCACAATATTAAAGCACATACAGTCTGAAGCTGCGAGCAAAATTTCTGTAAATGCACAGAGTATATATGAACAATTTAGATTATAACTCTTGACCTATGTTTAAACTTAAGTGTCTACAAAGTTTGCTGCAAACAAAGGTTCATTTATTTTCAAAGGCTCAATTCATCAAAGACATACCTGTTATCATGAAACAAGAAAACTTGCAAAAAATTCTGTAACCAATAGAAATCAAAAGTAAGAATTGAATAGATTCCAAATATTCATCTACTATAAAGACCCCAAGTGTATTCTACTGGGGTCAACATTTAACTGTAGCAAGAAATTCCCCAAAACATCCACGGTCTTTAATTATGTAGTAAATGATTGAAAATATAACAAATTGTTTTCATTGCTTATTCCTCACCATACATTGTGTTAATCATGTGTTTTTCTCTATAATCAGGTCTATGAATAAATCTTTTTTAAATAAAAAAATCAAGCGAGGTCTTTCAATCCTCACTATTGATTAATTTACATAACACTAACCATATCTCCTCAAATGTAAAAACTTCACACTTGTTGTAATAATAAAACATAGCTTCAATTCACAGGTATAAATATTCCCATAGCTACGAAAAGTAGTCTGAATAATAGTGTATAACCCAATGGTGAGGGTAAGTAGCTCTTGACAAATCAACTCCATCCCGCCTGTTTCTGAATGCAGTGCCACCAAGTGAGCACTATCAAACTTATTAATACCCAATAACAGTTTACTCAGAGTCCAAAACATTTGTCAGTACATATCATCCGTATATTCCGTTGGTTGCATCCCACGATCGATCAAGGCCTTTTTCTTTCGGTCCTCTTCTGCTTGTTTTGTAATTTGTTCCTCTCGTTGCATCTCTAGAATTTCATCTATCGGTACCTCCTCTAATGGCAGATTGCCTTCATTTTCTACATCCTGAAAATATGTGGAATGCGTGTATCTTGCTGCACAAATATTGCTGATATGAGGATCAAATTCTGGTGATGGTTGAACCACTACAATCCCCTGACCCCTTGCATCACAGGTGGATACCAACAAATATAAAAGAAAAGAAGAGCTCCACTGAGTTAATGTCAACGCTAAAAATGACACTTAAATTTCTGTAGAATATTGCTGTTGCTTAATAGTGCTTTACTTGAAATTTATATACATGGTACCATAATATCACATCCATAATATACATGGTACCATAATATCACATCCATAATATACATGGTACCATAATATCACATCCATAATATACATGGTACCATAATATCACATCCATAATATACATGGTACCATAATATCACATCCATAATATACATGGTACCATAATATCACATCCATAATATACATGGTACCATAATATCACATCCATAATATACATGGTACCATAATATCACATCCATAATATACATGGTACCATAATATCACATCCATAATATACATGGTACCATAATATCACATCCATAATATACATGGTACCATAATATCACATCCATAATATACATGGTACCATAATATCACATCCATAATATACATGGGTTTATATATTGGTACCATAATATCACATCCATAATATACATGGCACCATAATATCACATCCATAATATCACATCCATAATATACATGGTATCATAATATCACATCCATAATATACATGGTACCATAATATCACATCCATAATATACATGGTACCATAATATCACATCCATAATATACATGGTACCATAATATCACATCCATAATATACATGGTACCATAATATCACATCCATAATATACATGGGTTTATATATTGGTACCATAATATCACATCCATAATATACATGGGTTTATATATTGGTACCATAATATCACATCCATAATATACATGGGTTTATAAATTGGTACCATAATATCACATCCATAATATACATGGGTTTATATATTGGTACCATAATATCACATCCATAATATACATGGTACCATAATATCACATCCATAATATACATGGTACCATAATATCACATCCATAATATACATGGTACCATGATATCACATCCATAATATACATGGGTTTATATATTGGTACCATAATATTACATCCATAATATACATGGTACCATAATATCACATCCATAATATACATGGTACCATAATATCACATCCATAATATACATGGGTTTATATATTGGAACCATAATATCACATCCATAATATACATGGTACCATTATATCACATCCATAATATACATGGGTTTATATATTGGTACCATAATATCACATCCATAATATACATGGGTTTATATATTGGTACCATAATATCACATCCATAATATACACATGGGTTTATATATTGGTACCATAATATCACATCCATAATATACATGGGTTTATATATTGGTACCATAATATCACATCCATAATATACATGGGTTTATATATTGGTACCATAATATCACATCCATAATATACATGGGTTTATATATTGGTACCATAATATCACATCCATAATATACATGGGTTTATATATTGGTACCATAATATCACATCCATAATATACATGGGTTTATGCACAATTCAGGCCATTAAGTGTAGTTCTTAACGCCATTATTTGATTTTATCTGTAATAAAATTACAATTAAACAGTCAGCGTTTAAAAACACAATTTATTAATATATTTAAGTTTTTAATTCGCAATCTCAAACTTGTTTGACCAGTCTTCATGTGTTGTTCTGTTTACTATGTTTATCTTGTTGCAAAGTGTTATATTTTAAGGGACTCCCAGAGATTGCCAGTTAGCGACTTTATGGAAAAATGTTTTTCCTGGACAGAAGTAACGTATTGCAAATCATTACTAGTCTTGTACTAAACTTCATCATTGAAAGCTTGCACAATGTAGAAAATGTCTATGATGATCAAATATTGTCTTTAAAGTCGTCGTTTTTGAACTGTTTTAGTAATATTATTTTGGATAAAAATCAAGGACCAGACAGGCGTAGCTGACAAAATTACTCTACTTTCAAAACTATCACAAGACTTGAATACTGAAGGTGTTTGTGTTTAATTATAACAGGTATCTCAATGAGTGCTGTCTATGTTTGCTGAATAATCAATTTGCAATTTTTTTACTAAAACTGACAATATTTGGAAAGAAAACATTTAAATACATTAACAGTTAGTGTTATTGGTATAATGGATAATGTATTATGCAGCCACTCATTGAGAGTCCTTTTAAACAAAGGACTACATTTTAAGATGCTAACCACTTCTCCCAGCAGAACAACATTTTCTCCGCGCACAATGAAGATTCCTCTTGGAATGTCTCCATACTTTTTGCCAACATGGATCCGCTCAATTGTGCGATGTAGTACCAAGTTAGCTGAAATAAATCCAAAACAAAAGAATTATGTGAGATGTAACCTTCATCTTGTACATCAACCATATTTCTAATGCATTTAAGTTTTACTTTTTAAATTAAACAAGAGCTGTCACAGAGACAGCGCGCTCGTCTATTCCGCCGCTTTTCAGTGTAAGGATTGAAAAGTTTTGACGAAACATGCATGGATCACTGTAAAATTAGATTAGAATGATGCCTGCAAAGATTTGTGTAAAATTCAAAAACATACAGCCTTTAATGAAATAAAGACTTGATGGAAATAGCATGCAATACATTAAACTTAAAGGATTATAGGTTGTATACAATAATATTCTAAGTCCAATAATAGGCCACTATTTGCAAAAAACAGTTATCTAACTTGGTTATTCAAGTAGGTTGGGTGGTTGAGTACTATTGTATAAAGTCTCAATGCAATGCATCAAGTAGTTGCTGAGATATTAACCTATGTGTGCTAATATGCAAAACCTTAACCAGAATTTCTAAGTCGCATAATAAAGGGACAAAAATTATATAATATGCAAGATAGAGTTATCTTACTTGATTAATTAAGAAGGTTGAATGGTTGGGAGCCTGTGTATAAAGTTTCAATGTAATACATGATGTATTCGCTGAGGTATTGACTTAAAAGTGCAAAACCTTAACCAGAATTTCTATGTCGAATAAAAAAAGGGCCATTTTTTGAAGTTAATGCAACCTAGAGTTATCTTACTTGGTTATTTAAGTAGATTGGATGGTTGAGTACCATTGTATAAAGTCTCAATGCAATACATCAAATAGTTGCTGAGATATTAACCAGAATTTCAAAGTCAAATAATAAAGGCCCATTGTTTGCATTATATTCAAATAATTGTTATCTAACTTCATTAATTTAGACGTTTAGATAGTTGGGAATACATATCCAAAGTTTCAATGAAATAAATTATGTATTTACTGAGATAATGAATTAAAGGTGCTTACATGCAAAACCTTAACCAAGGTGTGACGCCGAAGCCAGTGTGAGTATTATAGCTCTCCTTATTCTTTGAATAGTCGAGCTAAAAACAACAACATGTTTTTAATAAATATTGTGTTCACAAAATAATGAACCAGCTTTTATGTACATAATTGAAGAGAACCCAAGATGTTATACATACCAAACTGATCAATGCTGCGCAAAATTCCAATCAATGTTCGCCCATCTCTCAATACAACCAGCAATTTCTCTGAAAAAATACACCAATTATAATGTTCCACTTAGTTGAACAAAAATATCCATAATTACAAAATGTTCACAGGCATCGCAAATAAATATCAACATTAAACTACATAAGACAACAAAATAATACATTACTCTTGAATCTTCTTGTTTCAATTTACAGAATACTAGAAAGGTCAGTACATAATCTAGTCATATTAAACTGAACTGCAAAAAACCTTTTATCAATGAAATTCAACACCTGTTTTAAAAGTCGTTGCTTCCATGACTTTTGTCATTTGACACTTATTTTGGGCTGACCATACATAATCATGGACTAATGCCCTTTGAAAAGCAACATGATAACCGTTGAGCACAAAATGGGGATTTTGTTACGTATTTGAAACTTTTTAAAACTAGGGTTAAAACATTTTAGTTATTTACAACCTATCGATGTACAAGAAAAGGTACTTTAGTTAGAAACAAAAAAATTTAAATAAAAGTGATTCTTGCAATATTCGAAAGCTAGTGGTCTGAAATTGGACACAATGATGTTGAGTTTCACTATGGATTTACAGAGTTCCCATTTAATATTTTTTTCAAGGGTAAACTTACCCCCTGAGTACAAAAATTGGGGGTAAAATGCAATTTTTGAGGGTATGAAATAAATAAATATTTTAAAAAATTTGTATTGAAAAGTTACATTATCAGACAATGCGAATGTCCGTCGGACGTGTCCGGTATATTTTCATTTTGACCGACGAAAGTTTTGTTTTGGTCGGTCACAATGTCCGGTGAAAAATTACAGTCAGCACCGTTTAATTTTCAGAAAATTTACTTTCAGTTTCTAAATAAATGTTCAGAGTTATTTTTAACTATTATAACATGATTATTCAGCATGTTAATCTGTGTATCACTATTTGTAAACCCCGTTTTGCACATGTTTCTGTACAAGCCGAAAAAACTCGTAAGGTTCCGATTACAGCTCGTACTCTAATACTTTTTAATAGACGGAATTTTACGGAAATGTTCAGAAATTACAAAATTCCGTATGTATTTTTTTTTCGGCGAAGTGGTTCCCGGCAATCGTGTTAATTTAAATATGATGATGAACATACTGAGCTGACACTCTTTCCGCTCTTTTTAACATTGTCAATAACAAGAACTCTACTTTTGTTTATGCATAAATGTTGTGTCTGAGTTTGACTTGTAGAACAATTCGTTATATTTTATAACCGTACTGTATCTTTAATTTAAAGATGAGTAAAATAGTAAGATCTAGCTGCTCCATGGATAGACGAACCGGATATGAGTTTTTTTGGGAGGCAAGGAAGGAAAAAAATATGACTTAAGATCCGAAATATTATATTTTTTTTACCTGATGCTTAGCTTTTTTTGTAATTTATAATAGTAGAACACATTTAAGCAAGAAGATCTAAACCTGTTTTAATGGGGAATTACAAAACTTATTTAAACAAGAGGCTTAAAATCAAGGTTTAGGCTGATGTAACTGAATACTGTTTGTATCATTGCGACAGGTAAAAATTTGGTGCGACAGGTAAACTTTCAGTGTTTACCTGTCGCAATGTCCTGCGAAGAAAAAAAAGTTTTTATGGCCGAGTTGTTACGATTGTATAACGAGGTCTATCTCGAAGCTTTGTCGGAGGAGGCCGAGTTATTACGATTGTATCGAGTTGTTCCCCTTCGCATTATTGTTGTCTGTGTCAGTCAACTTTCGTTTTGTTGGAAAGGTAAACAACTTGTTTTAATGCATTAAATGCTTGTTTAGTGCAAAATAACATTTCACTTACATGGTAAAATATGAATGTAACTCTTTATGATCAATTTCAACCATAAAATACTTGAACTTCACTTAAAACAATTTCAATATTTTTAAAACACCCCCGTTTTTTGCACATTCCCGTTTAGACGGTAGGGATTGGAAGAATCCCGTATAACACGTCTAATATTTTAGACTAAGGGAATACAGTCAAACTTGTTCCGGCAGCCATTTTAACTGTCTTGTGAGGGGGTTTTCACAGGCGATTATTTCAGACCTATCAATTGGACGATTGGATATAAAAAGCTATTTATAATTATAGTGACGATAATCAAGAATAGCTGTGTATTATAATATCACTTATTCACTTCATGTAACACGAGTGTGAAACCAATTGCAAGACATTTTATATATCTGTAAAGGTTGTATTAATAAATAACAGCTACAAGGAATGAAATTGCAGGAAATAATGGGCACAAATTAAGAACTTCACTAATACTGGCTAGATAAGCAAAAGTATTGAACAAAATTACCAGACTCAGACCTTGTTTTTTGTGGATTTTTTAACTTTCCTTTTTTTGTTTTACACTTACTGTCAATTTCTTCAATTAAACTTGCAGTTCCTGGTAAGTAATTCATGTTTATTTCTCATTGAAATAAATTTAATCGAAATATGTTGGCAATGTTTAAGAAAATATTTAAAAAATTCAAGAAATGTGTTGACTCGAGCGTCTGAGAGACAGTGAGTGGATAGGCGCTTTAAAATCTCTTTTAACCCAATCAGTAGCTAAAATAGGAGGAAAGGAAGGTTACCTACAACCTTTAATATAATCCCGTGCGCTCTTTCATCTCTCTGGGGAGCGACAGATAAAAAGTGGAATTGAAAGGCATATATAATTCTGTTGGAGCCAGCGTAGTAGATTATGTTATTTCAAACTATAATTTATTTTCAACGTTTCAATCTTTGAAAGTTTTGCATATCACAGAGTTTTCGGACCACTGTCCCGTTGAATTTGTTTTGAATGTCAGGAATTTTCATTCCGATCCTGGTAATATGTTACATGAAAAATTAATCTGGGATGAATCCAAATCCCAAGAACTTATGTCATTGTTACACCTTAAAAGGGATCTGTTTGATGATTTAAATGGTAAATTTTCCAGGGGTGAAATAGATATAAATAGCTGTATTAATACATTATCTGATCTTATTTACGATGTTTCATTTATGGTACACGGTAAAACTTGTTCATCGAAACGCAGGAATTCGAAACATAGAAGTAAAAAATCTGCATGGTTCAGTACTGAATGTAAACAAGCAAAGGCATTTTTTGTGATAAAAAGAGGCAGTTTAATTTGTTACCAAACGATTTTAATAGACTTAATTTTCTCTCTGCAAGAAAACGATACTGCTCTGCGAAGCGTAGGGCGAAAGTATTCTTTTATAGTAAGGAAAAGTCTAATATGTCAAGACTTTGTAAAAAGGATTCAAGAAAGGTCTGGAAGTACATTAAGAAAATTAATAAGACAAATAGCACGGCGGTCGATGTACCGTTAGAATCCTTTGTTAACCATTTTAAGAATATGTCAGCTTCACCAAATGCAAGTAATTTTAACAATGAAGAATTTAACAATAGTGATAATATCTCAGTTGATAGCCTTGATTGTGCTTTTACGTTAGATGAGATAGTTAATACAATTAGTTCTATGTCCAGACACAAAAGCAGTGATATTAGTTGCAATGTTGCTGATTTTTTCATAGATGCAAAAATGTTTATTGCTCCGTATTTAGTAAATATTTTTAACAAGATATTTGATAATGGAATTTATCCAGAAGCCTGGACTAAAGGTGTTATTGTGCCTATCCATAAAAAGGGTGATAAAACTAACCCATCTAATTATAGAGGGATTACACACGTTAATGTGATTCCCAAATTATTTTCGCTATTGTTGAGAAATTGGTGTGAAACTGAAAATAAAATCAATGATGCGCAGTTTGGTTTTCGTGACAACAGAAGCACTGTTGATTGTATTTTTATACTTCATACTATTATTCAAAAGGTTTTAGCGCAAAAACAGAAATTGTACTGTGCTTTTATTGATTATGAAAAGGCCTTTGATACTGTTGTACACGATGCTTTGTGGATTAAATTAGTTCAGTCTGGTATAAGTAGTAAAATGATAACCATGCTTACGTCCATATATACAAATGTTAAGGCATGTGTTAAAGATATGAATACTATGTCACATTCAGAACTGTTCGATATCTCTCTTGGAGTGAAACAAGGGGAACCTCTTTCTCCTCTTTTATTTATTTTGTTTATTAATGACATTCGGGAGTATTTAGATTTTGAACATCTAACACAGAATGATATAACTAAGTTGTCTCTATACATGTTACTGTTTGCTGACGACATTGCTCTGTTCACAACTGACCCTAATAGTCTTCAAGCTCAACTTGATGCAATACATAGATATTCATGCAAGTAGGGTCTTAAAATTAATGTTGCTAAAACTAAAATATGTATTTTTGAAAAACGAAAAACATTTAATCGTTTTGTTTGGTCCATTAATAATAATTTTGTCGAAACAGTGGATAGCTTCTGTTATTTGGGTATAAAATTCAATTACAATGGAAGTTTTGTAAATGCAGTTAAAGCGCTGAAAGACCAAGCTTTGACAGCATATAATCACCTTGTAACATTTTTTTGGTAGGGTTAAACTCGACATTAAGACCAAAGTGTTATTGTCCGACTCTATGATTGCTCCTATTCTTATGTATGGTTGTGAGGTTTGGGGTATATATGACATAAAAGAGGTGGATAAACTCCACCTTAAATATTGTAAACACATTCTTGGAGTTCGCTCTCAAACTTCTAATGCTGCTGTTCTTGGAGAACTGGGACGATTTCCTTTAACATTGTTATGTAAAATCAGAGCACTTAAATTTTGGTGCAAAATCAAACCTTCCCCAACCTCGCTTATAAATAATATATATTGTGAACAAGTTAATGATGCTAGTTTTGTTTACTGCAATGCTAAGGATAACTGGTCTAAATCTGTAAAGAATGTGTTAGACACCCTCGGTTTTAGTTATGTTTGGTCTTCTGATCATATAAACAATTCTTGTTTTATATCATTAAGACAACGCCTCCACGATCAATATGTACAGCAGTGGACTGATACCATTCATTCACAACCAAAGTTAAATTATTATAAACAATGCAAGGTAAATTTGAATTTGAAAAGTATCTCGATTTAAATATTAATGATAAATATAGAGTTGCATTATCGAGATTCCGACTATGTTCTCACTCTCTTGAAATAGAAGTTGGAAGGTTTAATAATGTTGCACGTTTAGAACGAAAATGTAAACTATGCAATACTTATATGGTTGAGTCTGAATTTCATTTTTTGCTTGCTTGTCCTTTTTATTATGATTTACGTCAACAATTCAATATTTCCAATATATGGAATACCTTGAATAAATTTAGGGTTTTAATGTCTTCAAAAAACACAAACAATATAAGAATTGTATATAAATATATTTACAATGCTTCACAACGACGTTCTGCCAGCATTGATGCAGTTGCTTCTTAGTTACAATAAAGAAAATTATAATTGTGTTCTTTATATTATGTACGTGTGTGTGTTGTTGTTTTTTAGTTTATTTTGTATTTGTTATCTTTTCAATTTGTGTACATCTCATCCTATGTGTATGTTCATGGCCAAAGGCTTATGCATTGCCGATATTGCCAATAAACTTGAAACTTGAAACTATAATAATATAATTACAAGAAGAGCTCAGTCTTACTTATAACTATACCGTAAATGTCGTTCTTTTGTCTGGGATGAAAACCGTCTATGTCAAGCCGCGATTAAAACAATCCTAAAATCAGGGGCGATCAAGGATTCGACGTCAGAGGGGGCGTTACTTAGGGGCGTAACCTTTTGACTTTCGCCCCATCCTCTGAACCAGAATATTTGGTTTAAAATGGTGGCAGTTTTTAAACAATATCTACTCCTTTAATGGTGCTTTTTGAGCGTATTTTATTACCTTTTTTCTCCAATATTTACATAAAATTTTTACTAGGATCATTTAGGGGGGGGGGGGGGGGTGCGCGCAGTGTATCCGCTACTGAAAATGTACTATGAGCAAATACTTAAACCTTTAAACACCAGCGTATAAGGTTCCCCTTATACAAATAGTATTTTGATATCTGGAACATCACGGAATAACATGTTTACTAAGTAATAATTTTGCTTTAATATTTCTGTTGAAAAAAAAATAGGTGTTTTAGATATACCAGATTTTTCTGAAAACAGAAGCAATCGACATGAATTTGTTCTCGTCGTTTTGTCAATGGAATATTTCTCCTGTTTTTTTTAATACTTATAGAGCTACAGACACGTTTTTATACTATTTTCTCCGCGCCCAAAACACTAATTTAAGCACTTCACCTTCTTAAAGTGACACTCTTATTCAAAATCAATACATACACATGCATAATAAACATAAAGTTTGGCTGATAAACCTTAAACTTCTTACTAAAAATGCATTTATGGAAAATATTAACTACTGATAACAAGATTGTAACCATGAATGTACGCAGAAAGCGCATAAATAGTAAATAATTGTTGAATGCTAAAATATTTGCTGTGGTCTATTATAGTCTCATAAGGTCGATATCCTTCATAAGAACCATTGTTTTTAACATTTATTCATCCTTTTTGGTATATCAACACAATATTAATTGTGGTAAATCTTATTTGGGAGTAATAGTGCATCTTTACATGTTTCAATGCTTCCGCACAATCACATTACTTTGTATTAGGTGAACGCATATATATATTAAATCATCTTAATAAGCATTATTGAAGTCAATTTTCACCTACAAATTCATAACCCAAGGTAAAAAGGTTAATCGGGTCAATCGGATTTGTATGCAATGGGCTTTGAGATATTCTGAATGTGACATTTTGCACATAGTCAGCTAGCTATTCATGTATACCCTGTATTGGAAATTGTTAAATTGATCTACTTTACCTATAGACCCGAGTTGGCGGGACAGGTCCCGTACAAGATTGTCAGGATCTCACAAAACTATTGGTAGAACATGGAACCAGTTATTGGAAGCACGATGCATTAGGCATTGTAATATACAGTGGAAATGTTTATTCGATTAAAAACTCATTGTGTCGAAAATAAGTGTTTTATTACATTAACTACTTGTTATATGTTCAACGAATATACTAGATCATAAATAAAACATTTCTTAATTTCCATAACATGCATTTCAGATTAAAAACGAAATCTTTGTGTGGATGATAATCACAAATTCTTCAATATTAAACACCCACATCATTTAATGAATGGAATTTATCGTAATGTCATGAGCGCGTCTTATTCAAATTAAGCCATTAAGAGTGGAGTGTAGTTATAAGTCTATCTATTTGTACAGATTCAATCAGCCATAAATGTTCCATAAACCGTCCAATATTTATGGATCTACCTGTATTGGGAATACGTAGTCATAAGGCTGTGAGATCGAATGTTTACAGTCAACTATTGATTTGCGAGGAGTTGATCAATTTTAAGTAACTGCTTGTCTGTGAAAAATGTGGAATGTAAACGCAGATGATATGATGAATTTTGTACCTGACGTTTTATCACGAGGAAGAAAAAAGAAAAATGTTTATCTGTGATGACGAATTTATTAATGGAAAGTGTAAAGGAAAACGAATAGATAAGATACATTTAAATATGTATGTAGTAGCATACCGTATTGATATAATACCAGTTGATGGTTGAAATAAGCAAACAGAAAATCGAAATACAATGTCTTCCGATGGACATACTTTAACAATGTCGACGCCAACTACGAATACGTCAAATCTGACGTCAACGCTTACCAGTAACGATGACGATTCAGCGGATGAATGGATGAACACGACACCACGGATTGTGTTTCTTTCCGTCTTCATTTGTGTCGGATTTTTTGGAAATTTGTTGTTAATTATTACAGTATGCCAGTCGAAGAGTTTTCGGAATAAATCGTTCTTCGTATTCGTTATAAATCTAGCGGTCGTTAACATTTTTGAGTGCTCGATAAATATGTCCATATTACTGGCCACCAGTATCCTAAACGAATGGACGTTTGGGTACTCTGCATGTAAAATGAGTTCTTTTTGTTTGAGCTTAATTCTCATAGAAACTATTCTTGGATTAACTATAACAACTATTGACAGATTCGTCGCGGTGCGTTTTAAAGAAAATTACGGAACTGTAATTTCGAACTCTAGAATTGCAGTATTAATTACAGTAACATGGGTACAATCATTTTCGTTCAGTGTCCCAATTGCTGTTGGCAAAGTAAATTCAAACGTCAATAACTATATCATGGTGTGTGCGGTTTCAAAAGGGAGTTCTATTGTGTATAACATCATTACCGTAGCTCTTTGTTTTCTTCTACCATTTATTTTGATCACTGTATTTTTCATAAAAATAATTAGAACTGGGTACAAAGAGAGATTCAATATTCGGAACGCTACGGCGCAACAAAGTTATAACGAGGAATTTACTGATGAGCCGCAGTTGAAACAAGACATACGTCACGCTGGCGTAACTGGTACGTTATGCATCGCGTGGCTGATTTTGGAAGGTCCTCATGTGGTGACGTCATATTATTCCCAATTAACGAGTAGCCAAGAAGTACAGGATTTGACGTCAGAACAATTACGTTACGTGTGGTACGTAGACCTTGTGTTACTATGGTTACGTTTCAGCTACGCCATGGCTCTTCCAATCACTGCATTCACGTGGAATAAAGAACTTTGGAAATGTTTTAAAGACTTTATTCTTTGTCGAAAGAACAATTCAGTTATTGACGAGTCTTTCAAAAAAGCGGTTAGTGATACACTCAGACTTGATAGAAAGATTCGAGAAGAGAAAATGAAGGAAAAGGAATCCATATTGCCTCAAAGAGATCAGCGTGTGTTTCAAGTTCCTGTACTTTTTGCAACGTCACACGGCGTTCACGTTAAGACGTTTGATGATGATGAGGAATCGGATGCAGAAACAGACGACAACAGTAACAAAACTGGAACGCTTAAAGGGAAGAAATGTGACGTCATCGGTTCACGTAATAATTTGAATAATGTTGAAGATGATACAAGTGACTATGATTCTGGTAATGAAATTGATCCGTTCTCCGTTTCACATCCTATTTCCGTGCGGCATATTAATGAAACTGGTCTCTCAGACAGAAAACGTTCCCTCTCTGAGCCGGAGGTCAGAGAAAAGGGCACTTCCGGTGGAAAACGCAAAACTGATGACGTCAAAAATAACGTCAGCGCTACTACAGATGGTGATTCTGGATTAGACCTAAGCACGTTACCAGGTAGCAATTCAAATTCGTGCAAAAGTACGTTTCACGTGCCTTGTGACAAACTTATGTTACAGAATACTCAGCAATTACAGACTGAGATTTTAGAACCATCGGCGTTTAAAACACATGGGATCAACAAGCAATCAAACAGTGATACTCAAAATTATTCCGAATTACCTCTTCCGCTTGTTGACAATCAAAACGAACATTCAACAAGTCAACGCGAGAATGAAAACGAGGTCCATAATTGTGATAAATCATCCACATATACCTCACCCAAAAAGAAGAAGTCTCCTAAAGGAGTTGACCAAGCAATAAACAACACAGATTCACCCCTTCCTAAACGCAAGAAGAAAAAACGTCGTGACAAAGCGTTTGATTCGCAAAGCATAACGTCAATGACGTCGAACTGTTCATCAATACCTCCCCGACCCCCTCCAAGGTTGGCTCCAATATCAAACGCTTTTGGGGTCAAAAGTTTATACTCGAATACCGGCAGGCCGGGTTCAAGTTGCTCTAGCCAGTGCTCAATTTTGGACAACAATTTTGACGCGCAAACTTCCCTTCGTAGTGACAGTGTAACGGATATCGCGAAAACTGATGTCATGTCATTCGATAACGTTTCGGTGTCGTCATTTAACATGCACAGGGGCGGGAAATCCAGTAAGTTTCGTCAGTGTGCGATATCAGAAAATGGGGTTGAATCTCTTCAGCTGGACTGTAAGAGAGAAATAGAAAGCGTACCAGAGGAAATTCTTACTCCTAGTGACGTTCGGCCATTAGAAAAGGGCGTATCCGAAACGAATGTCAAATCCGAAAACATGAACACTTCTTATAACGGTATCGTTAATGGTGGGTTTGAGAAAGATTCCGACGAAGATGGATCACCAGTACGAAAAGAGGCGACGCCAACGACCTCGCGGAACACCGAAGCCCGGCGGAAAAGACGGGAAAAGCTCAGCGCAACCAGAGACAAATTAAGCCATGGCGCTTTGCTTACTGACGGACATGGATACCAGCGGCTCGTTCCGGAAACACCATAGGTAATAAACAACACTTACTTTAAGGTGTTCACTGATAGTAAGAATGCATATAATAATAAGCACTGGACATGGATATACTAAACATATACGATTAAATGATGGTACGAGTACTGGAAGCTTACATATGTATGTTATAACTCGAATGTTTATTGACACTGCTCTAAAAATATACGCATGACTTAGAAGGCATTTTTTTCTGAAAATGGAGATTAATTGGAACATTCAACCTTGCGTTTTTATGAATATGTTCTAGCTTGTTATTAATTCCATTAAACGGTCTATTTTTATATTTATTCTTGTCAGTCATGTGGCATGGACTTAAATATTGAATGACAGTGAGACTTGTTTTAAGTTCGCTTTTCAGACCAGTCATAAACTGAAACTAGTGTAAAAACTAAAACGTACACTCTGCACAAGGAGAGAATCTTCCATTTTAAAAATTGGTACGTTCATTTTTGCCGAGTACAATACCGGTGTCAAAGGATCTTAATAACATTTTAGCGCCATATAGAACTTACCGTAACGATTATATTGAGTGTGCATTTTTTATTAAGTTTTTTTTGCTGTTTTCTCCAAATGCAAGGACATTGAGTTTTAAAGAGTTTTAATGACAATACTTAGTATGTAAATGTTAACTTGTAATTAGTTGACAGATAAGCTTGCATTGTACGTTGTAGGGGACTCAAAACAATCAGTACATACAAATTTGAACACCAAAACCTATACCAAATATTTGTCATACATTTTATCACTGTTAGTTTGCACTAGTTTGCATAATGGGTTTTCAATCGGCACCACTCAAAGACAGGTCAGCAATTTTAAAATGGATACGATCCATTGATTTCATTTCAAGCGCTAAGAAGGATTGTCTTACGATCGTTAGTATTGTATTTCAGGGTCAAATCAATATTAGTTAAAGGAATATAAGGTAAAATCCGGAAATATGTTGGAATTCAAAACAAACTTCAATGTTTTTGATATGCGTTGTATTTTCAACTTTTATGTAATTCCTTTTAGATCATTGTATAAAAATGATGCATTACAGTTAGAAAATGATGATTTCTGGCATTCTAAAACGAAATCATATCAAATCATATTAAACCTTGAGGACATGCTACCATAACTCGTAAATCGATAAGGGATCATGAACGATTTTTTTGATATAGTAATAATCTTATTATGTATTTATTTATCTGAGTATAAAAAAGAGTCACCATCCCTGGTTGATTATGTCCCCCATGTGTGTTACTGCATATCGTGTGTGAGGGCCCTATGTGCCTTTATCTCCTAACATGTTCATCTTGTGAAATATCTGGAATTCCGGAATCCACAAATGTTGTCAAGCCTTAACATATATACAAATGTAATGATAGAACGTTTTAGCCAGAAATTATTAAATCAATTGGTTTTTAATACTTTCCTGAATCGTTGAATTCGATGCGATCAGTTATTTATGAACCTTTGTTTTGGTTCGTTAAGCGCGTTGTTCTCTTATTTTCAATTTCCCGTTAATAAATCATTTGTTACATTATATTAGTTATTTCACTCATTAATGAACCTCGGCGATGATTCACCTCGTTTGCATTGCTTCAGTCCACACTGTACTCTTGTGTCCAACTGTCCGGTATGCTACGCTTCAGTCCACACTGTACTCTTGTGTCCAACTGTCCGGTATGCTACGCTTCAGTCCACACTGTACCTTTGTGTCGAACTGTCTGGTATGCTTCGCTTCAGTCCATACTGTACTCTTGTGTCGAACTGTCCGGTATGATTCGCTTCAGTCCACATTGTACTCTTGTGTCAAACTGTCCGGTATGCTTCGCTTCAGTCCACACTGTACTCTTGTGTCAAACTGTCCGGTATGCTTCGCTTCAGTCCACACTGTACTCTTGTGTCAAACTGTCCGGTATGCTTCGCTTCAGTCCACACTGTACTCTTGTGTCAAACTGTCCGGTATGCTTCGCTTCAGTCCACACTGTACTCTTGTGTCAAACTGTCCGGTAAGCTTCGCTTCAGTCCACACTGTACTCTTGTGTCAAACTGTCCGGTATTCTACGCTTCAGTCCACACTGTACTCTTGTGTCAAACTGTCCAGTATGCTACGCTTCAGTCCACACTGTACCCTTGTGTCCAACTGTTCCGTATCTTACGCTTCAGTCCACACTGTACTCTTGTGTCAAACTGTCCGGTATTCTACGCTTCAGTCCACACTGTACTCTTGTGTCAAACTGTCCGGTATTCTACGCTTCAGTCCACACTGTACTCTTGTGTCCAGCTGTCCGGTATTCTACGCTTCAGTCCACAATGTACTCTTGTGTCCAACTGTCAGGTATGCTTCGCTTCAGTCCACACTGTACTCTTGTGACGAACTGTCCGGTATGCTTCTCATCAGTCCACACTGTACTCTTGTGTCGAACTGTCCGGTATGCTTCTCTTCAGTCCACACTGTACTCTTGTGTCGAACTGTCCGGTATGCTTCTCTTCAGTCCACACTGTACTCTTGTGTCGAACTGTCCGGTATGCTTCTCTTCAATCCACACTGTACTCTTGTGTCCAACTGTCCGGTATGCTTCGCTTCAATCCACACTGTACTCTTGTGTCCAACTGTCCGGTATGCTTCGCTTCAATCCACACTGTACTCTTGTGTCCAACTGTCCCGGATTCTACGCTTCAGTCCACACTGTACTCTTGTCCCTAGTTCTTATTGCGCAGTATGGATCTCTGCTTCTGATAACCTCCTAAATTCGCTAATTCGGTCGTGTGTTATGCTATAATTTGATTTCTTTTGAAATAAGCAAAGAAGCGGACCAATTCTTTGCTTAATGAATGATTTGTGTCTAAATATTAATTGATTGTATTGAGAAATCTTTGACAAATTCAGTTTAGAGCAAAACATGCCAAACTAGAGCATTTTTGGCAGATTTTTAAAGAATCATTATCAATAGAGTTGTTCGTTTTGTTTTATCATTAAACAATCATTTTGTTCACTTTCCAAATGTAGTTACTTGTTTCGATGTCTGCCCTATCAAACGTGAACGAGTCGCTTTAAGTCACTTAAACCTTGAAAATAACGATAAACACACCTACACTTCTTCCTTTATTAGAGGACATGTATACCGGCTCGTAAATTCCGCCTGTCGTTGCGAAATACCCTGAATAGCTGTATAGAGGATTAATGTAAGCACGTACATTGGTCTAAATATTTTGGTCATATTTTGCAACCAGGCAATTGAAGATAAATTTAATGAGTTTTTAGTTCATTTATTTTGATTAAATTCTGTTATATAAGTTTTGTTGTCTTTTAGCCACCAAAAAAGACGATTCGATCTACTTGAATGAAATATAACATGTACAAAATCAGGCGTAAACAATTTGAATATAATTGGAATGATTTGATGCAAAGACGATATTGTCCCAAGTTGAAACGCTACCTAAGTTTTCATGATTTTTGCTGCAACAAATAGTTTTACCGTGAGGGATTTTTTTTTGTATAATATTTGAGCATTATTATTTTCATGAAGTACATTGGCACTTAGGGTATTGTTAAATGTGTTTTTTATACTGTAAATAACATTCCACTGGTTGTAATTAAACTTAGAGGTGAAAGGTACATAAATTGACCCATAAAATGGTGGTAAAAATATTTGAAGAACATAGAACAAACAAGAATGTCAGTTAAACATACTTAAGTTAAAATGTTCTGTTTCTCTAATATTCTACTCCTAGGTATAGAAGTGTTTGAGCAGTCATAGAAGTTCACTTTTCATTCCACATCGACAAGAGGTTTTGTTTGAACGAATCTGCGTCAAAAAAATTCATGTACCTTAGAAATTTGTCACGTACACTTTAAAATGACATGACATTTAGTGTGTGTTTTCTCCAAATATGATGAAATGATAAAAACATTGTTGTCAGTTTTCATAAAAAAGGAAGCGAGCGAAGAGCGAAAAATATATTTTTCCTTATATTCAATATAAATAAGAAAGATTGTTCAAAATAATTGCCCTAAAACCCATTTTAATGCCATCTTGAACTGAACCTCTAATGGACATTGGGAAAATGTCGGAATGCATACTATTTATTCATCCGTGTATAGTACAAACATTATATGGATAAATCTAATTTCTTACATAATTAAAACATACTTTAATATGACGATCATTCATAATAATAAATAACCCTGCTTTTAGTAAAAAGTTTGAAACGACTTATATAAATCTACCTGAATCAGTTTAACATCATATGCAACTGTATTTAGACATAACTTAGGATTGATTTGGGATTTGTAAAAAATGATCACTTATACAGGCATCATCAAACATCAGACTCCATATAAAATTTTGTTTTTATTATCACAGGAAATGCAATGACATGTGCTTATTAAAACAAAAAGAACAAGGGTATTTTTCAGAGTACTTTTTTTGGTTATTTAGATGTTTTTATGCACCAGCCAATTGTATATGCCCCCCCCCCCAAGTCCGGAATAGCGGCGACTTTGACTTCCGGTCTCTCAAAACCCGGGTAAAATACCCGACCTGCAGGGACACACTGCTGGTAAAATCCCTGCCAAATGGCCCCGCAACCCTGAATACCTATGTGAGGCCCATTCCCGACTATTTTCAATATGAAGACAAAACCACATTCACTAGGCACTGCGGGGCCACCTGAAAGGTAAAAACACAGCCCATTGCCTCTGCTGTCCGGCCATGGTTGAAAGTTTGAATTTTTCAAAATACTGAAAATAGGGTGTTTACATAGGGAAATGCCATTTTTACAATACATTATATAGGATAAATATTTTACAAAATACTGAATTCAGTATCAATACTGAAAACTTTCACCCATGTGTCCCCGGTATACTCCTGGAACAAGGGAGAGGGGTGGGCGGGGCAGTGGTTACAATTGACAAGTGCATAACAATCCCGGATTATGCTGCAAATAAAAACAAAATATAAGGTGATAAACTTAGGCTTACTTATGTTGAGGTATATCCAGACCAGTGTTTCTATCGCTATTTGTGAAAAGATATTTGTTCAAAACTGTTGTTTTGTCAGAATTTGATCAAAAATGAGCTTGATACATCAATTTGGACCAAACAATGACTCATGTTCCAGTTAAGTTGACCTGTCCGATTTCCATTCAAAACGAGTCACTTAATTACGCAATATAATCGCTACCAGTCTTAGATACACATGCTTTATTGCATAATGATTGTTTTAAATAATGATCCTTTAGTGCATGAGACGATCAACAATGACTTCAAGCATGCTCAAAACATATTTATTGTCAAAAGTAAGATTTAATTTCCAAACTTCGAGCCACATTGTTTATACCACAGGAATTTGACTCAGTGTTTGGTCAAAAATGATATATTAAGTCATTATATGACCAAAAACTGACAAAAAACAACAATTTCAGACAAAGACCTGGTCACTTATACTATCAATAGAGAAAGGACCGGCACTCCGGACGTGCCCAAAATCGGGTAAGTCACTTTTGATCTCAGTTTTCGTTTTCACCACCTGGCCTGGCTGATGGCCTTGAAGTTGACCTTGTTTTCGATCGGTCGGACCCAGCGAAAATCCAATCGAAAACAAGGTCAACTTCAAGGCCATCAGCCAGGCGCTTGCAAACATAAATGGCCGATATTGACAGAAAGTAATTAGCGGAAAGTTGTTTTCACTGAGTTTGGATGATAGACACAAGAAAGGTTGGTTTTTATTGATGCATTATACAAACTTTGTTTGTATATGTTAGGAACAGTCGATGAATAGTCGCTATATGCCACCGTTACATGATCTTGACTCTGATCAATTTGTTTTACAATTGGGTTCTATAAACTTTTCCGACCTGGAAAAATCGCACTGACAGGAATGATTGTTTGCTCGATTTCTTTTTTTATTTCCGAAAGAAGTGTCAAGTGTTGTATATAATTACAAAGGTAATGGATAGAGCTTTTCAAAAATGTACAGAATGTTTAGATTCCGACGGTAGTGAAAAAGAAAACGGAGATCAAAATTGACTTACCCGATTTTGGGCACGTCCGGAGTGCCGGTCCTTTCTCTATTGATAGTATAAGTGACCAGGTTTTTGTCCGAAATTGTTGTTTTTTGTCAGTTTTTGGTCATATATTAACTTAATATTACATTTTTGACCAAACACTGAGTCAAATTCCTGTGTTTTATACCGGAATCCGCCATTTTGATTGAATTTATTGAAACCCATGCTAAACCGATCGATATACAGTATAAAAACACTACGCATTGGTAACTTCCCTTTACAAAAACACAAAAACTAGCGTAGAAAAATTATTCGTGAATATTTTTAGCCTTTTCATAAATTATTACCTTAAAAAATCTGCTTGGCTATCAAAATGGAAGTGCGGGCTCACAAAAAAAATGATATATTTTTTTTACATTTTCAAAAAAATAGGAGGGGTAAATCCGCGAAACGAAATATCAATTTGGTGTTGCCTTAATATCACTTTCCTAATTTAAGTATCTAGTTAGTCATAATACATAATAATAAAAAAATCAAAGTACATTATTTTCATTGACCTTATTGAAAGAAAAACCTTAATGTTAAAAACACCTATATATTTCTTTTAGTTTGACAATTAAAACTTTAAGAAATTGACTTATGATAGGAAATAACTTCAGAAGTTTTAAGAATACCGCCCATGGTCTATATGGGCCCTCAGTAAATGTACAAGCTGCTTTCGTCTAGATATATTACCAACAGTGCAATATTTAATACTGTTGAAAATATCTCAGTAGGTACGAGCTCGTTTCTATAATCCTTGATGAAGCGACCCCCAGGCCAGATCTACCCCCAGGCCAGAGCAGTTGGGTCAAATGCTAACTAGTTTACAAGTAGTACTAATTCTTAAACTTGTAGAACTTCCCATAGGCAAACTTGAACTTTGGGTTTCCACTCTTTCACTAACTGGCTTGGAGGAGGAGCTTTCATTGGGAGTTCTCTGTAAAGTTTTAAGTTCATATCGCGTGAAACTATTTCTGAGATCAATATACCCGCATGTTCTTACGTTTAATAATGCATGGCAAGCCTCTCCCGTAGCCACTTAACTATAGGTAATTGATTTCGAATGTTCTTAATACAATCAAACCCCGCTATGGCGAAGTCGTTGGACCCTCGGGAAATGAACATTCGATATAACCGAATTCAAAAAGTGTATACTTAACATAGTTATCGTTCAATATCTTGTATCTTGGCCATAACTCGAAACAGTTCAAGATATTACCATAAAACTAAGAGCACCAGTTGTCAAAGACCATACGGATATGTATACCAAGGCTCACAACCGTGACTTCAATACATACTGAGTGATGTACCTTTTCGGCTAAAATACAACTACAGAGAAGCGCTGACATTTGCTTCAGGGCTCTTGTGTTGTTGTTCACCCGCTAACTCCTACATTTGCCCTAAGCTTATACCAATGTATTGACCCGTTTCTTGTGTTCTAGTTAAAAACGATCAAAGAGACGTTACCTGTTAGTACTTACAAGTAATGTTCTTAATAATGGCACGTTGAAATGGAAAATCCATGAGGTGGAATTGCTTAATCAATGGACATTCAATAGCAGGTGGAAGCTATGGCTCAGCCGTTAGGAAAACATTCAAAACCGGGCTATACTTCGCTGTGAAATACCTTATATGTTTCTTTTAAGTCCATATCACTTATGATATCAATATTTTTCTATATATCGCCATTAAAATGTTGAATACGTTCATTTTTAACTCATTAAATCATTAAGAAGAATGACTTCGTTTGGTTGAGAATATTTGAAGTACTTGATTGAGTTTGACTTTAAGCTTAAATGTGACCCAATGTTGAAGTACTTGATTGAGTTTGACTTTAAGCTTAAATGTGACCCAATGTTGAAGTGCTTGATTGAGTTTGACTTTAAGCTTAAATGTGACCCAATGTTGAAGTACTTGATTGAGTTTGACTTTAAGCTTAAATGTGACCCAATGTTGAAGTACTTGATTGAGTTTGACTTTAAGCTTAAATGTGACCCAATGTTGAAGTACTTGATTGAGTTTGACTTTAAGCTTAAATGTGACCCAATGTTGAAGTACTTGATTGAGTTTGACTTTAAGCTTAAATGTGACCCAATGTTGAAGTACTTGATTGAGTTTGACTTTAAGCTTAAATGTGACCCAATGTTGAAGTACTTGATTGAGTTTGACTTTAAGCTTAAATGTGACCCAATGTTGAAGTACTTGATTGAGTTTGACTTTAAGCTTAAATGTGACCCAATGTTGAAGTACTTGATTGAGTTTGACTTTAAGCTTAAATGTGACCCAATGTTGAAGTACTTGATTGAGTTTGACTTTAAGCTTAAATGTGACCCAATGTTGAAGTACTTGATTGAGTTTGACTTTAAGCTTAAATGTGACCCAATGTTGAAGTACTTGATTGAGTTTGACTTTAAGCTTAAATGTGACCCAATGTTGAAGTACTTGATTGAGTTTGACTTTAAGCTTAAATGTGACCCAATGTTGAAGTACTTGATTGAGTTTGACTTTAAGCTTAAATGTGACCCAATGTTGAAGTACTTGATTGAGTTTGACTTTAAGCTTAAATGTGACCCAATGTTGAAGTACTTGATTGAGTTTGACTTTAAGCTTAAATGTGACCCAATGTTGAAGTACTTGATTGAGTTTGACTTTAAGCTTAAATGTGACCCAATGTTGAAGTACTTGATTGAGTTTGACTTTAAGCTTAAATGTGACCCAATGTTGAAGTGCTTGAAAGCCGTAATTAGTATTAGAAATGCCAAATCTTAGCGCTGTTATTTATGTTTATATAGGTTATTTTGGAATACAACATTTAGAATTTGAATGGAAGTAGAAATTTCATTTCAAAACAAGACTAAATTCAAACGTATGTAGGCAGTAAAAATTGTACTTTTCAGCAGTCATATAAATAAATTCTGTATTATAAACGATTTGTTACGAAGCCAAATGTACTTTTGTCAAGATTAGGATCGGTCGTTTTCCATGGATTCCGATAACTTTAGTAGGATTTCAATGCAAAAAACTCCTCTTGTTTCTTGATAGTAGTGTCACACCTGTTAATACAGGGCCAGTATGCTGGAGTCATGAGGTACCTCGACTGATGAACGGACACCTTTACTCCCAATCACTTACTCATTTTCCTGTCATATACGCCGGAGGCGTGTCGTGATGGTAGTCTTTACAGTTTATATGGTCAGCTACCATGCAAGAACAAACCGCTAGTTAGGTTCGAACCTTCGACCTCTCGCTCCGTAGGCGGACGGTCTAACCGCAGGGTCACGAGCCAGAAATCGGAATCCGTCTTTCTAAACATGAATATAGCCATTTAACTATGAATTGTTTTCTAATTCGGACTATTGCAATCTCACAAATAAACTACATTTGTGGGCTATGTTATGAAAAAGTATTGAATGAACAAGAACTCATTAAATCCTAGTCAAGAACTCATAAACTCTGTCGTCATATTAATTTGTTTGTAATTTATTCTGAATTAACATTCAAAAGATTAAAAGCTGTTTTACTCGTTCATTACTTTCGGCAAATACTATACATGCATTGGATTACAATGGCACATTTAAAAAACAAACGGTTACTTATATATGACATTGACATGTTAATATTTCGATAATCCAAAAACTTTAATAGACATTACTCAAAAGGCCTTAAACTAACACAGTGCAGTCAGTACTTTCATATTTAATTTAGAATGAAATTATTCGAATTAATCTCATTAAGTTTCCAAGAAGCTTATGGGAATATTCCGCTGCTTTGATATAGGATTAGAATTGTTCATGTTTAAGGTTGTCCAAGGTTCATCAGAACGGCAAAAGGTGACGACTCCATTGCAATGGGTGAATGAAATAGACGAAACATTTTTAAAAGGAATCAATTAGTCGGATCTTATTTAAAAATGTATAAGTGGTTCGGCAAATCGCCAAAGGTCCTTGCCCCTTGTATAAACGCGTTGAAGATCCCGGTATAGCCAACATGTATTTGTTCATGCGCGCGTTCGTAATTCTGCCAATAAGCAAAGATGGAATGGTGATTTTTGTATTTAGCTCATAAAACTTACATATCATTTTGCACCCTTACTGATATTTTCACATTTGACCATTCCGCCTATCGATGAACAAGATTGTGGATGTTGACCTTATAGTCATTCATTGTCGGCGCACGTATTAAAGCTGCACTCTCACAGATTTACCGTTTTGACAACTTTTTTTATTTGTTGTCTTTGAATGAGCCATTTTTTGCATAAATATTAGCTTACCTGTGATATAAGACTGCTAACAAAAGATCAGCTGGCTGATTTTCATATTCCCATTCGGAAATTCATGTTTTATTGCTAAAAGCGTTACTAACGGTTTAAGAAAAATGCATAAAACATAAATTTTTGAACAAAAATATGAAAATCTGCGATCTGATTTTTTGTCAGCAGTCTTATATGCCTGGTTTCCATGCAATTTTGCATAAATTGGTTCGTTCCAAGACAAAAAATAAAAAGTTGTTCAATCTGTGAGAGTACAGCTTTAACAAAGTAGGTTCCATGATGCAGCCAGGCATGTACAGTTTTGCCTTTGATGCAGGCATGTACAGTTTTGCCTTTGATGCAGGCATGTACAGTTTTGCCTTTGATGCAGGCATGTACAGTTTTGCCTTTGATGCAGGCATGTACAGTTTTGCCTTATCGACACGCAAATTGAAAAGACGTGTTTCGCTTATGAATGAATGTACTGTCCTGTTGGCCTTTCAACAAAGATTTTAGTCGTATACTGAAATAATCTTCAGTGCCATACTTTCATTATTTTGCTACATATTTGTGTAATTTTAACATTATCTAACATTTAAATTTATCACGGTGTTGGGGAAGCCATTTTTTCGATATATTGCCATTTGTGACGTTTAAGCAGAGTCAAGACAATTGACTGAATGCTACGCCTAAATCCTGGGAACGGGCCCCTCGATATCATCCGTAAATGTTTTATACACATAAAACATGCCTTTGCTGGTGCAAGCAGACATATAGTTTGCAATACACAGATAACAAATAGGTGTTGGTTTGCTTTCGTTGTCCAATACATGTACTCTAGATACCATATTAACATTATGCTCGTCTTATTTCAGACCAAGAACGACGCTGGACCGTTTAAAGCCATCGTCGGAGCCCATGAGTATTATTCCGATATACATGTATCTACAGCGAGGGTCCTTTACGACACGAATAGCCTTTGTACCGGTTATGTTTAAAACCAACATAGACACCCGGTCAAATGTGCATGTAAAACAACAGATCCTGCACACTCACTACGTTTCTCAGGCGTGAAAGTCGGACTTGCAATAATCAATTTCTGTTTTTAATCAACCGAAACAGAATCATACAAGAACAAAACAAGTTGGAATGGAACTGCGTGCCGTTTATTGAATATTTTGGTTTTCTTGTTTGTCTTAAAATGGTTGTAATTTTAGTTTTCACTGATTGTAGCATGAAATGCGTGTTTGAGTATTGAACTCATTTGGAGTTGTATTTCATTGATTGTATTTTTGTACTGTTGAGTAGTTTACCAAAATCTTTCATCACATGCAATGTGAATTATTCAGTTTTTATATACCTATTTTTCTCACAAATTCATGATTAGTCATTGCCTTTTGGGGAATTGTCGTATGTAATTGAACGATAACTACTTGCAGGTGTGCTTACACTGCTCTTGTTCACGAACATGTCAGGAGTTCTATAACGAGAATCTGCGATCTTTCCATTGTTCGAATATTAAAATTTAATTAAAGTGTTTTCATAAATAAGTGTGTGGATTGAAATTGTTATTCAAGTTGTCTTGTAAAGAATAAACTAGTTATAGAAAAGCATTTGTGCATATGTGTGTGGCTGTTTTGTATCAATCTGTAAGATGTTTAACAAGAATTACTGATGCACGGAACCGTCGTATTTATAAGCTAAGGTTCTTTATATAATCGTTCCTAAACATATTTGCGAATTTAAACAATTACTCTTGAATGTATAGAGGTACTTAAAGAAAAACAACCATAGAAAGGAACTATTAACTGATATTAAAACCATGCAATTTTGACTGAATATGGCAAATTCTTATATGAAACGCTGTTTATTAAAAGACAAAACAGATTTGATTTTATTGGAATCGGAGGTTATTGTAATATAGTAATGGTAAATCACCGTCAATGTGTATGCTCGTGCTAATATTGTATACATAACAATTAATATTTATTGTTGACCCTTCCTGTTCACGACAATTCAAGAATAATGCAACATGTTTCAAACTTTATATTTTGTAAATGTCATACAACTGTTGACCACGTTCTTTGTTATTAAAGTTTAGAAATGTTCGTTATGTTACAGCAGTCCTCTACTCAGTCCATCGAAGAAGGGCCCATGTTTACAAACGTTCTCAATGTCGACTCCGGACTCAGACTCAGACTCAGAAAACGATTTTTTAAATGTTTAAATATCACTTATTATACCATCTTACGATAGCCCCGGTATGCCATGCCGCCCTGCTTTATACCATCGTCAGATAGCCCCCACACGCTATGCCGCCCTTTCTTACTACCATCGTCGGATAGCCCCGGCACGGTATGCTGCACTGCTCCTAACAATTGTCAGAGAGCCCTGCTACGCTATGTCGCACTGCTTTATACCATCGTCTGATAGCCCCGGTACACTTTGTTACTCTGCTTCCAACCATTGTCGGAAAGCCCTGCTACGCTATGTCGCCCTGCTTTATACCATCGTCTGATAGCCCCGGTACGCTATGCCGCCCTGTTTTATACCATCGTCTGGTAGCCCCGGTACGCTATGCCGCTCTGCTATATACCATTGTCTGGTTGCACCGGTCCGCTATGCCGCTCTGATGTATACCGTCGTCGGATAGCTCCAGTACGCTATGTCGTCCTGCTGTATACCATCGTCTGATAGCCCCGGTACGCTATGTCTCCCTGCTGAATATCATCGTCTGATAGCCCCGGTACGCAATGCCGCCCTGCTTTATACCATCGTCGGATAACCCCGGTACGCAATGCCGCTCTGCTATATACCATCGTCGGATAGCCCCGGTACGCAATGCCGCCCTGCTTTATACCATCGTCGGATAGCCCCGGTACGCTATGCCGCTCTGCTATATACCATCGTCGGATAGCCCCGGTACGCTATGCCGCCCTGCTTAATACCATCGTCGGATAGCCCCGATAAGCAATGCCGCTCTGCTTTATACCATCGTCGGATAGCCCCGACAAGCATTGCCGCCCAGTTTTATACCATCGTCCGATAGCCTCGACAAGCAATGCCGCCTAATTTTATACCATCGACGGATAGCCCCGATAAGCAATGCCGCCCAGTTTTATACCATCGTCGGATAGCCCCGATAAGCAATGCCGCCCAGTTTTATACCATCGTCGGATAGCCCCGATAAGCAATGCCGCCCAGTTTTATACCATCGTCGGATAGCCCCGATAAGCAATGCCGCCCAGTTTTATACCATCGTCGGATAGCCCCGATAAGCAATGCCGCCCAGCTTTATACCATCGTCGGATAGCCCCGACAAGCAATGCCGCCCCGGTACTCTATGCTGCTCTGCTATATTCCATCGTCGAACAGCCCCGGTACGCAATGCCGCCCAGCTTTTATACCACCGTCAAACTGTTCCGGTACGCTATGCCTCTCTCCTCTATACCACCGTAGAATTGCCCCGGTACGCTATGCCTCTCTCCTCTATACCACCGTAGAATTGCCCCGGTACGCTATGCCTCTCTCCTCTATACCACCGTAGAATTGCCCCGGTACGCTATGCCACTCTCCTCTATACCACCGTAGAATTGCCCCGGTACGCTATGCCTCTCTCCTCTATACCACCGTAGAATTGCCTCGGTACGCTATGCCTCTCTCCTCTATACCGCCGTAGAATTGCCCCGGTACGCTATGCCACTCTCCTCTATACCGCCGTAGAATTGCCCTGGTACGCTATGCGTCTCTCTTCTATACCGCCGTAGAATTGCCCCGGTACGCTATGCGTCTCTCCTCTATACCGCCGTAGAATTGCCCCGGTACGATATGCCTCTCTCCTCTATACCGCCGTAGAATTGCCCCGGTACGCTATGCCTCTCTCCTCTATACCGCCGTAGAATTGCCCCGGAACGCTATGCCTCTCTCCTCTATACCACCGTAGAATTGCCCCGGTACGCTATGCCTCTCTCCTCTATACCACCGTAGAATTGCCCCGGTACGCTATGCCTCTCTCCTCTATACCACCGTAGATTTGCGCCTTTCTGGTTTATACCATCATTGGATAGCCCTGCACGCTATGCCGCTCTGCTCAGTACCATCGTAGGGTAGCCCCAGTACGCTATGCCACCCTGCTTTATACTATCGCGCGCTATACCGATCTGCTCTATACCATCATAGGTTAGCCCCAGTACGCTATGCCGTCCTGCTTTACTGAATACTAATGTTGTATCAACGGAATAAAGTCAGGGCTTGTCGACGACGATATTTTACAAGCTCTTCACAAAGCATTGTAAGACCTTATTTTTCCCAGATCATATTCTTCCCACCTGGGAAAAATAGGATCCTATTCTTCACAGCTGGGAAAAATAAGATCTCATTTGTCACACATTTTGAACATATATGTTACAGCTACTGGGAAATTTGTGATCAAAGCCGGTTTTATATGTACCATGAAATCACATTCCTCACAAGTCAAAAATTTCATCTTTTTTTTAACAAAAAAGGTAAATTTTACAACTGAGTCACATTTGTCACAGATTGCTATTTCCAGTATTGCAGATTTATTTTGTTGATATACATGTATGTGTTTATATTCTAGTCATAACGCATCGTTGATTATGTTGTTGTCGTTTCTGTTGTTGTTGCTATTAATTGGCTGCAGTTGTAGGCGCATTGGAGGTTGTTGTAGAGATAGTTGTTTTATTTTTGTTTATTTTTGTTTATGTTGTTTCTGTACGGGTATTAGTGGTAAAAGTAGGAATAGTAGTAATAGTTGGTGTATGCCTAGTAAAGTTAGATGGCATTATGTTTGTTGTCGTGAGTTGTGTTGGCATAGACAGATGTACTGGAAAAAGTATTCCCTACCAACGCTTTCAACGGCTAAATTTCGGGCAAGCACTGAATACCGCAGTGCTAGAAGAGCTTTGGTTTAAAGATAGTTCTGTTCCGAGCTTGCCTGATATGGTCGAGCATTTACGATAGTATATCAATTCACCATCGGGGACACAATCCGACCAAGATAAATATAGAGAAAATTTTAGTTTTAAGAATTGGTGGTGTTGTTGTTGTTATTGTTGTAGTAAGAATATGTTTTATTGTTTTTGTATAAGGCGTAGTTTAAGCTTCTTCTTCTTCTTCTTCTTCTTCTTCTTCTTCTTCTTCTTCTTCTTCTTCTTCTTCTTCTTATTATTACTTTTATCATGCTATTACTATTATTGTTGTTATTATTATTATTATTATTATTATTATTATTATTATTATTATTATTATTATTATTATTTTATTTTAACTATTTTTATTTCTTTTTATTATTACATTTTTAATATCAACTTTATCAAACAGCAATGTCATCGACAAAATCTGTGAAGAATATCGTTCTCTTGCTTACCACCATTTTGGTCAATCATATATGTCACAGTTTGAAACTGTGAAGAATAGGATCCTATTTTTCCCAGACCTGTGAAACCGACTTTTAAACATTTGCCTTAAACAAAGCGTTGATTGACCAGAATGCTTAATGAAGCAAGTGACTTAAAGGTCTAGACTTTTCAAACTTTTTAACAAGTATACGTGTTACTAAGGTTTTCATTTAAAAAACAGATCTGTTTGTAAAACATTATTACTTCAACCTAAGCGCGGCTTTATTCGAGACATGTGTACGATAGCATGAACGTGTTTTATGAAGAAGCAGTTTTACACTGATCTTACACTCTAAACTATGGGGGCCATCAACCTGGCAACGTTGAAGTTTTCAAATTAACATTGGCTGTGACCTGCACCTTTGACCTGCTGATCGCCCTATATAATTATATATATAAATCATCTACGTTTCAAGTGCAACCTGCCAATGCTGTTTCTTGGACCAGTCGCAACCCGTTGTGACTAACTAATTGTGTAGATACTTTCAAAAAATCTTTATGGTCAATTGTCAAAACATTCTGGATGGAGTGATTATATTATATTTTTTTTTATTCAAACAAACTTGCTGTGGCCTTTACCCTTGACCCCCATACCACAAAGCAAACTGGGCCCGTACACTGCAGAGTCATAACCCTAGGTCAAAGCGTTCCCGAATTATTATTGTGTCGACAATTCTTTCAAATAAACTTTAGCTATGATCTACTTGATAAGTAAAACCTACGGTTAAGGTAGTTTCAGGGCTCTAGGCTATGGCGTACTTACTATTGTGCGGACAAAGTATTGTATTTATTACACCGTTGGTCGTGAACTTTTACCACCTGACGCCCAGGTCATATAGTCAACCATAGTCAACAGTGAGGGCAAGCAGTTAACATGCAGTATCTGCCAGCGACATTTCAAAGAGATGACGTTTTTTTTGGAAGAAATTGATATACATAGAAAAAATAACTATTTTTGGCATTTTTTATTAATGATTATTTCATTTGTAATAATTATGTCCGAAGACCCTAAATCGCGCAATGCGGCTCAGTGTCCCTTACTGGTCAAGTACAACTTACCGTCTCAATTCATGTTCCTAGGTTAAAGTGATAATGTGTGGACACAGTTTTCAAAAATGGCATAGGCTATGACCTTGATCTTTGACCTACTGAACAAGCGCAACATTCCTGCTCCTGGGTCAAATAGTTCTCTAGTTAGTGTGTGGACAGTTCTTGGTTTATCATCAGCCGACCATCAACATACATTTGCTAGCCTTTTTTCATCAGAATGCATAAAGAAGCAAATGATCATTAATTGTTCAAATAACTAAGCGCGTGTTCTCTTTTAGATATTACCGGGTAGAATAGTCGTGTTAAAGACTTAAAGATCATATTTTGGTATCTTTTACGTCTTGTCAACTAATATTAAATGCTGCGTTTATATGCCCAACATCTACCAATGAGATACATTTGTAGGCAAAAGAAAAAAATGCTCTTGTTGTATTTTTGAATGCTTTTCTATGGCAATTGAAATATCTTTTTTTTTATTTTAAAGAACACTTAAATGGTTTGTTCAAAAAGTACGCATTTTACTGAAGCTATTATTTTCTTACGGATAATGGAAATTATGTATTTTTAAAATCTACATTTAGTTGCATAGCGTAGGGAAACTAAAATATAATTCTTACGTCCACAAAATAGCATATTGTAAAACTGCCAGAAAACATTAAAACTGAAGACGACTTTGCGGAATAGAAAGCAAGACGAGAATCAAGTACGAGTATGTCACCCGACATAAACATGGTATAAAAACATTCCAGTCCTTTATGGAAACAGTTTTGCCGCGAATGATTGTGCATTAAGTTTTTAAATATGCACTATAAAACCCTACCACGATTGGAAATATAGTCATAGGGACAAATCAGTTTTAATGTTTATGTGACATTGGGGCAAATTCAACACAATGGAGTATATTTGCATATTAACGCAAGGGAGTCAATTTACCAACTTGAAAGTCGAGTTAATTCGACCTCGTCGGTATTTGGATTTTTGAAGGGTTTCAGACTAAATATTTAACAAAATAGGCTGTTTAAAGACGGCTGATCAGACATTAACGACATTCGCAACATTACGTTCATAACAATCACGACATTCACAACAATTGAAACATTCACGACATTCGAAGCATTCGCGAGTTTCGCGACATTCACGATTTTGCAATATTCGCTATATTCACTTTGTTTTTTTACGACATTCGCAGCATTAGCGACGTTCACATCATGACAATACAACATTCGAAATATTCACGACATTCTCTACATTTACTAAACGCACCATATTCACAATTCTGACGGGATTCGCAATATCCAAATATTTGCAACATTTTGACATTGTCAATATTCGCAACATTCGCCACACTCGCGACACTAAATATATGGTGAATGATGTGAATGTCGTGAAGGTCGCGAATGTAGTGAACGTCAGAGATCAATTCGCAAATTCTTGTGATAGACATTTATTCACTAAATCATAATCTTACAATAACAATCGTTGTATTTCCCATTCATACCTTTGCGTGATTCAAACACACGAAGAGCACGTGCACGATCTCCCGGTCGGGATGGATTTCCCATATCTTTATAATTGTCTATTCTCCACATTCGTTTATTATTTATTGAATTGTCAGACAGCATTCTCTAGGTCGGTCTGATCACTGCATAATGGATATGATTACACGAACACATCATTTGATGTCCATTATGATATGCATGATTATCTGCTCAGTGATAAATGCTAAAAAGGATGAATCCCTGATCCGATTTCTTAACAATGACGTTATGAAAATGAAATGTCGGATGATATTGTTTTAAATCGTTATGCAGTACACAAGCATTCTTGGTATAAATGAAGTTTATTCGAACAACTAGGCAAAATGTTTCCGTCCTTGAAAAATCAGGGTTAATGTCCTGTTTGTTTCTGAACCAATATTTTTATATGCCGTGATCGAAGAAGCATATTTGTTCCATATGATATGAACGCCGGTCTTACATAATTGGTCTAATCGCACTTCGAGTAATTGACGGAAGCGCAGAAAACGTCCGAACTAATGCAAAATTAGACTAAAAGGTCGTCTTTTCAACCCGGCGGTCAAATATGAATTTTAAATTAGATTTCAAGTAGGCACAATCATGGCAGGTTATAGTTTTATATCTCAAGTATAACGTACGGGACAAAAACCATATTTCAGGTGAACATGTTTCACAGTAAGTGTAGGTACACATAGTTGTTGTCTGCCTTATCAATATGTATGATCACACAAGACCAACGCGACCTTTGGAATATAATGTGTATTTTAACATGTTATGACAAATAAAGATACACAGAAACAAACAACGAATGAGGCAAATATATGAAATAAAGGTCACAAATCTGAAAGGTCCAGTTTATCAATGAACTCCTCCACCTCTCTGTTTTGAATTCCCTCTTTATCACTTGGTTTACGTTCTCTCTCAATCTCATACTCGTTCACGCTGACTTCGGGTTTTAATGCTGAAGAATTTTGAGCGAATTTTGAGAAAAATCTGTCCTCTATTGGAACGGGTGTTACTTTTTCTTTCCTGTGTTTCTTTTTCTTCTTTTTCTTGTTGTCGCTGGTTTCGTTTGTGTCCTCTGGTAAAGAAGTTCCGCCAATTTCCGGTAGAATTGCTCTTCCAGTTTTCCTGTAAAGAAGTTCATGGAATGATTGCAATATCAAGTGTCAATAGGTAATAATTATTATAGTTATTCTCATTTTGAAACACAATTTATAAAAGCATCAATTGCGCTTTGATTTGTCAAATACGTGTATGATAAGAATGGAAATGTTTCGCCATTTACGTAAGCATTGTGAATAGTCATGCTGTTTTCATCTCTTTATATAACTGGCAAGTAGTACTTTGGAGGTGATGATGTGTTAAGCCCGGGGGTGGGGGAGATGTCTTCTGGATCAAGCCTCGTCCTCGCGTCATTAGGTGGGAGAAGGGGTATGTCCATCCGGTCTGAAATTGATGGAATGTTATTTAAACAAAACATTGTATCAACAAAAAGGTACATAGTTACATAGTATTTAAAGTGGGTTTTATGCATCACCGGCTTCAATACTTCCGTCGGAATCCAAGATATATTTTGGCCTCTTGGTATATCAGTGTGGCTAACTCATATCGCTAATAGTCATTTGTTTAACACTGAATCAGCAGCCTTTAGAAAAGACAATCTTTATCAGTGGATGCCGTGTTTAATATAACCTCAAATGTATCATTTCCGTCTTATGTTTAAAATGATTTCATTGTGATATTTAAGGCTTTGATATATATTTTTCGGCCGTAGGCAGACTGAATCACACTGACTTCCTGTAAAATGAACAAAGATTAACTCAATTAATTTTTTTCATTGGTCATTGTTAAATGAAGCTAGAAATCCCATTGGCCATTGTAAAGATTGTCAAGTAGAATAGAATAAAGGAGTATCGAATACGATATTTTTAGCACTGTGGTTGTTTTTAAGTTAAAGATATTTATTTTCAAGAACGACTTTCCAGGAAAAGTAAGACATATGATATGTTAAGGTTAAACATAGCGTATTAAATGCTAAAATTTGATACAATTTCGAAATTAATCTGGCAATTAATCTTGACCAAAGGTCAAGGTCACCCAACGCCGCATTAGACATGGTTAGTCAACGTGGAACGAGTTCAGTGTTCAAAAGAGTGTGCAAGTTTTATAAAATAAATGACAATGCCATATGCATTGCTCTTCAATTCCCATTGTGATCAACGCCTAAATATAAATAAACCGGTCAACAATTAAATCAGGAGCAAACTATATTGTGGTCAAATATTCAAACAACCTTCGAACAATAATCAACCGCTTGTTTACCATGGCCGAGTATCTTTAAGATATTTCTTGTTTCTAATTACTTTTAAAGTTATAACAGAATTGAAGCATAGCTACCATTCATAAGTCTGTCAATCCGAAGTGGTTTCAATTCCCCAAGCCGCTTTAGTTGAGGATCTCTCTCCCCAAAAAGCGGAGAAGGTGAAAAAGTGGGTGAAAATGCGGGTGGTATGTAACCTCCCAGGGGAGATAAATGAATGCCCCTGCTGGTTGTCGATATGCTTCCGTTGTCTTTCATGAGTTTGTCTGTACCCTGAAAGTATTTTTTGAACAATAGGCAATTATTTTGAAGTATAATACAATAGTAACTGATAAAATCGTGTGAAAAAGATTTCCTTAACTAATGACTGCTCATGAACAAAAGATATTGAAATATTTGTCAGACAAAATGGGCAATTAATGCACACATACGTCCAATTACATTGACCTATATTGCATTTGTTCTGATTGTTGAACGGTATATAACAAACTAACCGGAATATTGTCATTATTATGAACATTATCACGACATTGATCTATGTATGCACGATTTGTTTTCGAGAAAGAATTGAGCGAACGATATTAGTTCGACAGAAAAGAACCGAACGCATTTGGCTTTTTGAACGTAGATATTCAATACATGAACTTTCCATTATAAACTATACACACAGAATCGAAAAATAAGAGGAGAAACTATGGCTGCATAGTACTGGGCACCGGAGACAATGCCATAATATCAAAACCAACCGAAAACACTGTAATGAAACACACTGCCGGCCTTTTGACGAAAATGATACAAAATTCAACATATTTTCAATTCACATTAAGTTATGAACATAAACATTTGAATGTTGATAACAGCTGCAAAATCTGTTAAAATTATGCTTTGTGTATTACGTTATATAACATTTCACATCGAAGTTCTTTAGTTTATAAGTGAGTTTCTTAAAATGAAGCTTAATGAACCATTCAACCATACATGGCTATGAAGAGATGTTGATGATTCGACATCGCTGTTTTTGTGCCTCCCCTGTTTCTTCTTGGTCCTACTGGGGCCTTCCAATCTCTCAACATCTTCAACTGGTCCGCCTGCCACCGATTTTCTCATGCCACTTTCCCCCACAGAAATGCTCACTGTCTTTGATTGCCCTAAAGCAGCATTAGGCTTTTGACGTTTACCACCATGTTCAGTCGGCCGTGACGTTGTTACGGCGTCAGGTAGTACGGTTATAGAAGGCACTTTCTTGGCGTCTTTAACCTGTTTTTTCTTGCTGAAGAGACCCCGGAAAAATCCTCCTCCCCCGTCACCGCTATAAGAGGCTTTATCACTCGTTGGAGGGACGTCCAGTCGCAGCCTGTTTATGATTAGCGTTTTACACTCTGCAATGAAATGCATTATCATGTAATATATGCAGGCCTACCTTCGCCATAATTGTATTGATTTCTAATTTTCGTAAAAAAACGAAGTCTTTATTTCATTCGTCGTCGTCTTCATACTCGTTGTGTTGTTGTGTGTTTAGCCATGAAGTTAAAGTCTGTGTAAACTGGTCCGCCATCAACAACACACAAAGTATATCAACACGTTAATAGTAATTCTAGCTCATATACCAGTATGGCCAGCGTTGGAAGCGTACTCCAGGGGCGTAACGCCGTCCATATCCTGGGGTTCGGGCGACACCCCTATGCCCAGCAGAACCTTTACACATGAGGCGTGGCCTGTGGCGGCTGCCCAGTGCAGCGGTGTCCTGGAAAAGACATCATCATCATCATCATCATCATCATCATCATCATCATCATCGTCGTAATCATCATCATCATCATTACCACCACCACTATCTTTATGATTATCGTTATTATCATCAGCAGCAAAGGCAGCTGCAGTAGCACCAATAGCAACATAATCAGCAGTATTTTTACCAACATTTCAATACTGTTCGTACCTTTCCTCATTATCTCCTGCCTCACACAGATGTGGCGCCACTTCAGCCAAGTCCTGTAAGATCACGTGATGGCCGGCAGCGGTCGCCAAGTGGACCGGAAGCTTACCCCGGCCGTCTGCCTGTGACGTCAGGTCGCAACCGCCCCCTGGCTCGTGAAGAAGATGCAGGCAGCATTCGCGACTTCCGTTCTAGGAATGATAGAGTGTTGTGATAATCAATATTCATTAAGGTCTTAATTTGAATTAAGAATTGTGTAAACAGTTTCATCCCATCTTAATTTCATTTCAGCCTGTATTTTTGACTTTAGAAGTTTGTCAGGAGAACATCCATTTTTGAGGTAGATGTAAGGTTTGTTAAACACTGCATACAAAGAAAATTTGCAGCGAAGTGTCTTTCCTTTCTGTTTTCTTGCATTCAAATACAAAGATACACAGGGGGTATATAATCAACTCCAGGAATTCTACGATGAAGCTATGCAGAACCATGCTTTTCACAGGTCATTTTTTTATGATCATATTCGTCACATATATGAAACATGAGATGTCAATTTTCGCACCACACATTTCCTGTGAATTTTGTGATCGATGCAGGTTTTTTTGTGGCATGAATAGTCGCATTACAGTAAAACTGCGGTCGTTCGAACAGGCGTTCGAGAACCGGCGGTATTCACATTTCAATATGTATGGCAATGCTACCAAATATGAGACTCTCGGTTAAGGTCAATTGTCCTAACCTATTTATCTTCGTTATTATAATTCTTCATCAAACGGACAGACAGATTAACAATCGAAAGCAAAACAATGATAAACAGTAAAAAAAAATATATCTGCCCCTCAAGATCCTTCCGAATGCTGTAATGTTGCCTACATATATAAACCTAACATAATTCACATTCAGAATGATTCATACGACTAGAAATCGTTTTGATGAACAAGTAATTGGTTTCCCGTTTCTCTCCATTCTACATGGCTAAGATTTGAGATGTTGAACGCTTGATAAAATTTCCAAAAAATCATAACATTAGAAATTAATAAAAGTACAAACTTGGGCAGCCCAATGGAGCGCGGTTTTGCCGTCGATGTCACCACGAGAGATTGTCGCCCCATAATGTAAAAGCTGTCGCACATGATCCGGACGGTCGTGAAATGCAGCCCAATGTAAAGCAGCCATCCCCTGAAACACGAATATTGTAATAGAACGTGTTATACGGCACATTTCTTTTCAACATTATGTTGTCGCCCCTATAAACTTTATTCAATTTGAATCGGGCAGATGGTTTAACGCGAAAGAAGGCGGCCAATTCCTTAAGAAGCTTCGTATAGTCACTTATTGTAAGACCTTCAATGATCCGGAGAGTTCGGAACACGACCTACATATATAATGTAAGGCCGTCATTTCTTGAAACAAATTGATGATGAAATTGTCATACGGTGATTCAAAGAGTATCAATACAAATGTTGTAAATAGGAACAACTTTGTTTAAAGACCTCAATTTCTGCGATATGACCCATACTCTTTCTATACTCAGAAAACCCTTAAAATGATATAAAAGTAATAAGACATCATTGCATGGGCATCTCAAATTCACAATAAAATCATGCATCGAATCCATTAACTTCCTAACTACCTCATTGTCACTGACGTTAACCTCTTCCGGTGTCAAGCGTTTCATCAACGTCACTAGCGGCTTGACTTCGGTGTCGTAGGTTGCGGCATGTAGGGGCGTTCTTCCGGCCTTGTCTACAATGTCCTGACGGGCACCCTTCCTCAGGAGGTAGATCAAACCCTCCGTCCACCCCTAAATGAAGAATTAGATTGAAGTTATTATTTCCTTAAAAACTCTAAATTATAACCTGTGTACTTACATACATTCTAATTCAACACAAAACAGAAGTATTTGTAATGAGAAAGAAACACAGAAACCAAAAGGATATTTCAGTTATTTCATGCTATTACAGAAATATAGGATCTGACACGAGTTGTCATTTAATACAAGATTTTATTAAACGAGTTCATGAAATTTGTTAGTAAGCGAGCCTCTGGCGAGCTTACTAACAACTTTCATGGACGAGTTTAATAAAATTCTTGAATTAAATGACAACGAGTGTCAGATCTTTTTTATCACATGCTTAAAACGGTGTTTTTATTACCAATTAAGTTCCACTTTCTGAACCGATTGTTTGACAGCCAAAGTACTCAGAGTAGAATGTCAACGATGCGCCATATAAATAGTTCCAAATTAAAATGACAAAAGTAACTAGCAGTTATCAAGTTTTAAAAGCTGATAAAGCGCTTAACAAGTCACACATACAAAAGTGTGTAGTAAAATATCCAACAACATGAATAACGAACGAATTTAATAAAAAAAACAATAAGTACACAATTTGACGACGTCACACTCAGAGTACATGCATTTACGCGGTTTATGTGACCTACATCGGTCTGTCAAGTTTTCTGTGTGCACGGATTTAAAAGTTATTCGCTGTCGCTTTCTACGATGATTTTGCAGCGTTTTCTTGGTGTACATGGTGTTTCACAACATGCAGATGATAACGGCGAAGCATTACTCTGTACTGCAAGGATGTTGCTGTTGAAAAAGTTAATTTCCACCAGAAATGTTTCCAAAGAACATGATGTTCTAGCCGCCATGGGATGTGTAAGGAGATGTCTGTGCTGCGGAATTCGTATTTGTGTTTTCGGTAACCGACAGCTGATTAAATTGGCAAGCAAATGGCATTGATTGCATATTGCTTGTGTTGGTCAAGATGGAGATGTTTGAAATATTCTTGTGGTGTTTGTCACTATTGTGGCTGTATTTGTTGACTGACTGGATATTTCTGTGACTAGTAATCTGCATTATCTGGTTGGCGGAACATTGTTATCAGAAAGTTTGTGTACAAGATGCTTTCTGGCACTATGATTCGTTAGCCATTTCTCTCCCGAAAGTCTTACAGCTTCATTATATTACGGTAAGTATTTGTTGGTATTTAAACCATTTTGTTTACAAACAATGCGGAGGGATATCTAGGTTGCGTGTGATTAGTCTGGCCAATCGAAATGTCTTACACATGTGTAAGATAAAAATATTCGTAATGGGTATATTACACGGAAAACAAGGGTAAGCATGTGATAAATATTTATATATTGTGGCGTTTTGGTGTAAAATCGAAATTTATTCCACCGAGTGATCATAGCAAGCTATATTTTCACGATGGGCACAGCCACGAGAAAACATGATTTTCTGTGATCATGAGTGAAATAAATTTTGATCTTACTCCGAAATTCACCACAAATTATTTCTCTTTTATGATAAAGATTGTGAAAACTCTAAATTTAATAGCGTGAATAAAAAAATAGCGCAATATTCATAACGTCGTGACGTCGCCACTACGTTGAACCCGCAACTGTGAATTATACGTAAGTTTTGTTAAACAAACGATTTATTTTCACCTCTGTGGAATTCCCAACATTAAAACAAACACGCCATGTTTAATTGGTTATACAAACTGACCTTTTCTGTGCGCCAGTTATAATCAATTTTCAAACTGGCACTTTTACTTTGTCTGGGTTTTTACATGTGACACCAGTCTATAGTCCTACCTGGTACGCAGCAACCGACAAACAGGTGCGTCCTCGTGCATCCTGAACGTTGACGTCTGCACCCATCTTCACTAGGCGCTTGACGGCTGAAAGGTGCTTACCCAAGACCGCGTGAGCTAGTGGTGTGTAACCTGTAATATGGATACGAATGTAGAGAAACATTCGTATTCAAATGTAAACCATTTGAAGTTGAATATATACTTTGAACAATAATCGGAAAGAAGCAATTACTTGTTTCTACTACATCGCCATGGCAATACTAGGGCGAGGCTCAAATGACAGCAAATGCAAAAGCTTGGCGGTGGCCATAGCAGCTTGGTGTTGCACTATGTCGCTGCTCGGTGTATGAACGTCGTCGGTAGTTTGATGGTTTTCTTCGTAATTGATGCATCAAATGAATGTAGTAATAGCAACGTTAACAAGAGCGTTGTTCTTTCTCTATTGGGGGGTTTGGGGCTCGGTTTGAGACTACCACTGACCTAGCATGTCATGTCAAAATCGTTATTATTATAGATAAATTTATAACCGTCGTTATCTTTCTGTTGCAACGACTCCGGATCTAGTTTGACGGCCGCCACAAGCAGTTGGGTGTCGCCATCCGCAGCCGCCCGGTGCGTGGAAGTCGCCAGCTCTCCTTCGAATACCTCATCTGATAAAGATAATACAAACTTATGAATGGAAGAGGAAAGAGGATTTGTTTATGCTTTTCGGTGAATCATGTTACATTTTACATTCCCACAGTGTGATGAACAGTAATGGGGGGGGGGGGGGACATACACTTCCAGGCATTTCAATCGCGTTTTGACTTACAATAGTAACATAACTTATTTGTTAAGATTTGAAGTTTTACAACTTAACAGACATGGCGAGATATTTTGATTGCCTGGCGGCAGAAAGCACGTTGACATAAAATTAAGCAATTTCAAGATTCGCTTTGTCCGTTCTGCCCTACTTAATGTAGATTAAATTCAATATGTCCCTACTATTATAAACTTTCTTTCTTAGTTGTAAAACTGCATATATTCACGAAACTTAAAGAGTGGTACTCATTTAAGGTCGATGTGTGGTTGCATCGGCTGGAAATGCGGAGCATAATTCTGGTTACAGCTTAATGTATCCAGCGTTATCGTGGCGCACAGTTCCTTTTACCATACAAGTATATATACTACCGTAACCAGTCTATCACTAGAATCTATCCGATAACGTCAGCATTTACCTTGTTACTTCCCTTTTCTTCTACAACTTTCGAGAAGGTAGCCCGTACATTTGTTCTCAAATCCCTGCCCAGCCCACCCCATTTACATGATTATAATAATTAAGAAATATAACACACTACCGAACACTTTTTACCACGTAATAATTTTAAAGCGCCTTTGATGCGTTTTATTAAACAAATATTTGTGAAAATTATAAACAGCACTCAACAGTTTAATGACGTAAGCGGTCCATATTGTATGACGTCAGCGGTCCATATTATTTGTTGGCGAGGTCCGGACCGGCCAAAAACATGATATGGACCGCTGACGTCATAAGAACTGGACTTTTATTAAAATACATTGATATACTACCGATCAACTTTATACACAAGAAGGGACACATTGATGTAAGGTATAATATACTATATATATGTGTGTTTTCAGTTCATCATTTATGTGTATAGAGCTTAATGTTATCCATAGTTGTTAATATATTTCTGTATACTTGAATCGAGCCATAGCCCGGTCATCTTAACTTCAACATAACATAGGTAACTTTTTAATTAAATGTGTTTTGTTTGCTCGCGTCTACGATGTTTATTTCAGTCGAGCCACCAGAAACCATTGCCATTATGCCCATACCTTGCCCCATCTTCTGCACGGCTTCAGGTTGTCGACCATGACGTATCGAATCCAAGTTCAGCTTTCCATCATGCATGAATATATAACCCAACGTGAACCCGAGGATCAGGACGTTTGTTCCGGGAAGGCGCGGTGGCGATTTACATTTATTCAATACGTAAACATTTAATACGCATAGGCAGTTTAGTACCGCTGTTACCAGGGTCCATCTGCTGATGGTGTTTTAAGTGTACAATACGGTGCGTCTTTTTGGTGGCGCTTGGAAGGGTCTATAATGGTGACCCTTGGACTTGATAGGGCGACAGGTTTTCAATCACGGCGTCTCCCGCCTTTAACATTAGCCGTGCAAGTTTAATGCCATCAATTTATGTGAGAAACCGAGGGGAATATATAAAATTTCACAATTACACAGAAATAGGAAATATGTTGACTAAAAGACCCTACCTTACATTATCTAGTACAAATGGTCAAACTGCTCTCAGCTTATATCGGGTTACATTTAATTTACTTTACACTAGCAATTCATTTGCGAGATGAAAGCGATGTTCATATATCCTAGTACATATAGGTTGCTCAGTAACTAAAATTAAACTAGCAAATTAAATTAAAAATCATGAATTTACATAACCTATTCTTAGGTAATGAAAGGCACATATCAGTGACAGTTTGGGGCCACTCTAAATAGTTTTTAGATTTGAAATATATTGGCAATCAGAATTGTAACAAAAGTGAAACCACGCATGTCGCGCCTACAGCCTTTAACGTATGACATTGTATAAAACTATTTCTCACGGGGTCCCAGAAGGAAGACGTTTAGTATTTTAGTGGTGGGGCCGAGAAGAGTAAGAACATCAGATGATCAGAATCTCAGATTTTAATTACCAGAGCGTTTGCATCTCCCTTCATTTTCATCAATATTTCACCAAATATGTTCTAACCACTGCCTACTCGTCAACCTATGCCTGCGGCTCAATATATAAAAGAGAGCTATTTTCCCAGAGGGTGATAGTGGTCTAGTGGAGTAGGTGCCCGCCTCTCACCTAAGAGGATATTATAATTCTAAATGAACCACGTTTCTTAGAACCTGTGTATAAGATATAAGGAGTGTGATTCGTCAATGTTCATTAGAACCTGTGTATCTGTGTATAAGAAGTGTAAATTGTCAATGTTCATTAGAACCTGTGAATAAGAAGTTCAATTGCTCCGTGTTCATTAGAGCCCGTGTAAAAGGTATAAGGAGTGTGATTTCTCCATGTTCATTAGAACATGCGAATAAGAAGTGTGATTGCTCCGTGTTCATTAGAACCTATGTAAAAGAATATTGATTGCTCCGCGTTCATTAGAACCTGTGTATAAGAAGTTTAATTGCTCCGCGTTCATTAGAACCTGTGTATTAGAAGTTTGATTGCTCCGCGTTCATTAGAACCTGTGTATAAGAGATTTAATTGCTCCGCGTTCATTAGAATCTGCGTATAAGAAGTTTAATTGCTCCCCGTTCATGAGAACCGGTGTATAAGAAGTGTGATTGCTCCGCGTTAATTAGAACCTGTGTATAAGAAGGGTGATTGCTCCGCGTTCATTAGAACCTGTGTATAAATTTTTTTATTGCTCCGAGTTCATTAGAACCTGTGGATTAGAATTGTGATTGCTCCGTGTTAATTTGAGCCTGTGTATAAAAAGGGTGATTGCTCCGAGTTCATAAGAACCTGTGTATAAGAAGTTTGATTGTTCCGCGTTCATTAGAACATGTGTATAAGAAGTTTGATAGCTCCGCGTTCATTAGAACCTGAGTGTAAAAAGGCTGATTGCTCCGCGTTCATTAGAACCTGTGTATAAGAAGTTTGATTGCTCCGCGTTAATCAGAACCTGTGTATAAAAAGGGTGATTGCTCCGCGTTCATTAGAACCTGTGTATAAGAAGTTTGATTGCTAGGTGTTCATTAGAACCTGTGTATAAGAAGTTTAATTGCTCCGCGTTCATTAGAGCCCGTGTATAAGGTATAAGGAGAATGATTTCTCCATATTCATTAGAACCTGCGTATAAGAAGTGTGATTGCTCCGTGTTCATTAGAACCTGTGTATAAGAATATTGAATCCTCCGCGTTCATTAGAACCTGTGTATAAAAGGGTGATTGCTCCGCGTTCATAAGAACCTGTGTATAAGAAGTTTAATTGCTCCGCGTTCATTAAAACCTGTGTTTTAGAAGTTTGATTGCTCCGCGTTCATTAGAACCTGTGTATAAGAAGTGTGATTGTTCCGCGTTCATTAGAACCTTTGTATAAGAAGTTTGATTGTTCCGCATACATTAGAACCTCGTTTCCGCGTTCATTAGAACCTGTGTATAAGAGATTTAATTGCTCCGCGTTCATTAGAATCTGCGTATAAGAAGTTTAATTGCTCCGCGTTCATGAGAACCTGTGTATAAGAAGTATGATTGCTCCGCGTTTATTAGAACCTGTCTATAAAAAGGGTGATTGCTCCGCGTTCATTAGAACCTGTGTACAAAAAGTTTTATTGCTCCGCGTTCATTAGAACCTGTGTATTAGAAGTGTGATTGCTCCGCGTTTATTAGAACCTGTGTATAAAAGGGTGATTGCTCCGCGTTCATAAGAACCTGTGTATAAGAAGTGTGATTGCTCCGCGTTCATTAGAACCTGTGTATAAGAAGTTTGATTGCTCCGCGTTCATTAGAACCTGTGTATAAGAAGTGTGATTGTTCCGCGTTCATTAGAACCTTTGTATAAGAAGTTTGATTGTTCCGCATACATTAGAACCTGTGTATAAGAAGTTTGATTGTTCCGCGTTCATTAGAACCTGTGTGTAAAAAGGCTGATTGCTCCGCGTTCATTAGAACATGTGTATAAGAAGTGCGATTGCTTCGCGTTAATCAGAACCTGTGTATAAAAAGGGTGATTGCTCCGCGTTCATTAGAACCTGTGTATAAGAAGTTTGATTGCTCCGCGTTAATTAGAACATGTGTATAAGAAGTTTGATTGCTCCGCGTTCATTAGAACCTGTGTGTAAAAAGGCTGATTGCTCCGCGTTCATTAGAACCTGTGCATAAGAAGTTTGATTGCTCCGTGTTCATTAGAACCTTTGTATAAGAAGTATGTTTGCTCCGCGTTCATTAGAACCTGTGTATAAGAAGTTTGATTGCTCCGCGTTAATTAGAACCTGTGTATAAGAAGTATGATTGCTTCAAGCTATTTCAACCTGTGCTATTCATAAAAACGGAGTTTTGTTTATCCACGTTTATTAGAACCTTTGAATAAAGGAAGTATGATTGTTCCATGTTCATTAGAAACTGTGGTTAGCCATACCTTTATGTAATTGTTTTCCTTTATTCTTCATTCCCTTAAAAGTGATTTGAAGACATCTCCGACATAGAGAAAACACGTCCAAGTGCACTTTCGTCCAAATCTATTCCAGTTATCAACTTCTCCATCATATAATAACTTATTTGATATACATTCATTATTCTTAATAAAAAATGGTTTATTCCAGTTGGGTTCACAAAGCAACACTAGTAACGCGTATAATTCAGTCCAACATTAAAAAGAATCTACTTGTATCTTCCGTGTTATATCATTGAAATGCACATTCTTTGTATCATTTAGGTTACGATTATAATTCAAAATGTTAACAATTTAACATAGATATATTATCCTTATAAAGTGTCAGGCAGAGCTCCCGGCGCTATAACTAATGGAACAGTGAAGTAGTCACACGTTCTAAAGCATTGCTCTATAATTGAAATACCAATGTCTGTAATTGGCATAGATGCATGCTATGTACTTATTTTAATTGCAGAGTAAACAACCGTTTGAACAATAGCGAGGACGGTGCCTTCAAATAATCACCGACATTTGATACATGTGGTTGGCTATATTGTAACATTAGCACTCTATTCTGACAGGAGAAATAAAGTATCGATTTGATGAAGTATCAAAACCTATTGCGCGGTTTAATTGTCAATTTTAAGTAGTGTATCATTTTATTGTCATTCAGTGCAGATGTAGGTCTAATTAATCCTTACACGGGCATAACAAAGTTGCAGTTTTAATGTAAGCCAAATTCAATGGTTGAAATCATAAAAGTAAAAACTGGCGATAATAAAGCTCAAGGAGAACAAAGATGAACCCGGCTGATTTCATACCTTCAACACAATCATAAACAAAACTGTACACGTATACCACAATTACAGGTCATGGTTCACCTGGTCCGGTTTGAGATTTAGGAGACATCTTTTTAGAAGAGCAGTTGCTATATTGGAATCATCGATGCCAGTATGATATGGACATCCACCGCTCAATCGTTGATATATAACAGATAGGTAATGGACCTTGATTGATTTCGTATTGCAATATTGAATAATACTGTATACATGTAACTTATAATCATTACGAATCACATCAGGTTACCATTAAACATAAACATACACAATATTCAACTGATCACAAGTAGAAGATAGAGTCGATGAGATGACAACTAAACAATATAGATAAATGTAGTGTTTTCTTATATCATGTTACCAACGCCCCGTGTATAGTGACCCGCAGACACACCCGTTATTGAATGAAACCGTAATGAGGTTCGGGTGACAAGAGCACCAAACGACTTCCAATATTGTGCGTACACCGAATTACGATAAACACACTGCTGAAGCAATTCGCAACTTGTTTTATTGACTTCTAGTAGTTTAAACATTGAAATGTTACCCTTGATATAAATTATATTTTGATGAAATGTTACCCAAAGACACAATTTCACGCCTTTACCAGATGTAAACCTTGATACAGTATCACGCCTTGAGCAAATAATAACCTTGATACAGTAAAACGCCTTAAGCAAATGTAAAACTTGATACAGTATAAGACCTTAAGCAAATGTTAACCTTGATACAGTATAACGCCTTTAGCAAATGTTACCCTTGATACAGTATAACGCCTTTAGAAAATGTTACCCTTGATACAGTATAACGCCTGTAGGAAATGTTATCTTTGATACAGTATAACGCCTTTAGCAAATGTTACCCTTGATACAGTATAACGACTTAAGCAAATGTTACCCTTGACAGAGTATAACGCCTTTACCTCTGTAACCCTTGATACAGTATTACGCATTGCACAGATGTTAACCTTGATACAGAATATCGCTTGAGGAGTTGTTAACCTTGATACAGTATAACGCATTCAGCAAATGTTACCCTTGACAGAGTATAACGCCTTTACCTCTGTAACCCTTGATACAGTATTACGCATTGCACAGATGTTAACCTTGATACAGAATATCGCTTGAGGAGTTGTTAACCTTGATACAGTATAACGCATTCAGCAAATGTTACCCTTAATACAGTATCACGCCTTGAATAGATGTTTACGTTGATACAGTAAAACGCCTTGAGCAAATGTTACCTTTGATACAGTATCACACCTTAAGCAAATGTTACCCATGATACAGTATTAAGCATTGAGCAAATGCTACCCTGGATACATTATCACGCCTTGAGCACATGTTAACCTTGATTCAGTACCGCGCCTTTATCAAATGATACCCTTGATACAGTATCACACCTTGAGCAAATGTTACCATTGCTACAGTATAACGCCTTGTGCAAATGTTACCCTTGATAAAATATCACGCCATGAGCAAAACTACCCTTGATACAGTACCACGCCTGTAGCAAATGATAACCTTGATACAATGTAACGCCTTGAGCAAATATTACCCTTGATACAGTATCACGTCTTGAGCAAATGTGAACCTTGATACAGAATAACGCCTTGAGAAAATATTACACTTGATACAGTATCACGCCTTTAACAGATGTTAACATTGACACTGTATAACGCCCTGAGCAAATATTGCCCTTGATAAAGTATCACGCCATGAGAAAGTGTTGCAATTGATACAACATCATGCCTTGAGAATTTTTTGTCATTGATACAGTAGTATGCCTTGAGCAAATGTTGCCATAGATACAGTATCACGTCTTGAGCAAATGTTAACCTTGATACAGTAAAACGCCTTGAGCAAATGTTGCCCTTGAGACAGTATGTCGCCTTGAGCAAATGTTGCCATTGATACAGTATCATGCCCTGAGCAAATGTTGCCATTGACACAGTTTCCTGGATACAGTATAACGCCTTGAGCAAATGTTACCCTTGATACAGTAAAACGCCTTGAGCAAATGATAACCTTGATACAGTAGAACGCCTTGAGCAAATGTTACACTCGATACAGTATCACTCCTTGAGCAAATGTTACCCTTGATACAGTATAACGCCTGTAGCAAATGTTAACCTTGATACAGTATAACGCTGTTAGCAAATGTTACCCTCGATACAGTATAACGCCTTAAGCAAATATTAACCTTGATACAGTATAACGCCGTTAACAAATGTTACCCTTGATACAGTAAAACGTCTTAAGCAAATGTTAACCTTAATACAGTTTAACGCCTTGAACATATATTACCCTTGATACAGTATAACGCCTTGAACAGATGTTTACCATGATATTGTATAACGCCTAGAGTAAATGTGGCAATTGATACAGTATAACGCCTTGAACAGATGTTAACCTTGAAACAGTATAACGCCTTGAGCAAATGTTTCCATAGATACAGTATCACGCCTTGAGCAAATGTTACCCTTGATACAGTATAACGCACTGAGCAGATGTTGGACTTGATACAGTATCACGCCCTGAGCAAATGTTACCCTTGATACAGTATAACGCCCTGAGCAGATGTTGACCTTGATACAGTATCACGCCTTGAGCAAATGTTGCCATTGTTACAGTATAGCGACTTGAGCGATTGTTACCATGGTTAATCAATATACTGCATGGCCATATTCAAATGTACCATATAGTGATCAACATAACCCTTTTGTCCGGTGAGAAGGCAGTACTGTTCATGTTGTCAAATACATTTATTTCAGTAAATCAGCAGTCAGCCGTTATCGATTTTATTCAGGTGAAGCGGTTGATATAAGAAGTGGCTTGCCCACTTAGTTTGTAGTTTACACAATATAATGAAAACTACTGAAAAGCACTAACACGAACTACTTAATTATGCGACTGTGTCGCATGAAACATTGTATGTTTGTAAGTACATAATTACAATCTTTACATCATGACTGAAATCATTTTAAAGACGTAAGCAGCATACTTCTAATACAGTTCTGTAAGGACTACGCGGTTATTTGTCATAATGCGGTCTATTTCAAATTGCACAATTATTAAAATACAATATAAAAGTAACTTTTGATACTTAACATGAACAACACACACAATAAAGCTTTGCGTACAGGGGAAAACTCTCGTCCGATAGAGTATATTCGAAGTCTTCTGATTTGTTTCCAGTTTAGTAAGTCAAACAAAAAAATATTACCCCTTTGTCCTCAGACAGCGGTAAAACTATGCACAACGCAAGTATCTATATCAAGCATCTTTGTTACGATCGAGAACCTAATTACGTTAAGAATTTGATACTATGATATATAGTATATTCTCTATTGACTATGTCTTTGCTCTTCACGATGATTTGTTTCATAATTATGATTTATTTCATATGTTTATTTTCATTTTGGCTATAAATGTTATAGTATTTTCTGCTGAATAAATATTATGTTATGTTATGTTATGTTATGTTATGTTTCAAGTCTAGTAAGTAGTCTCACTGCTTCTAATTGATGTCCAACTCCTGTTAATGACGACAACAAAGCCACCTTGTCATAAAATACAAACCCTTGGAATACCTTTTAAGAGAAATACAATAACCATAAAAAAACTAGTGTATGTGCTGGTAGAAATGTTATACCTGGGTACCTGATCCTCCAACACCCGCAGATACCCGGGTACCTGATCGTCCAATACCCGCAGGTACCCGGGTACCTGATCGTCCAATACCCGCAGGTACCCGGGTACCTGATCGTCCAATACCCTCAGGTACCCAGGTACCTGATCGTCCAATACCCGCAGGTAGCCGGGTACCTGATCGTCCAATACCCGCAGGTAGCCGGGTACCTGATCCTCCAATACCCGCAGGTACCCGGGTACCTGATCCTCCAATACCCGCAGGTACCCGGGTACCTGATCCTGATCGTCCAATACCCGCGGACACGTGACCGTCCATTACTTGCGGGTACACGTGAAGACATTTTACCCCGCCAAATAGAAAACCCATAGCATAGTAATTACACGTTGTTCCTCTATTGTATATTTAGCACCTCGAGGTAACGATATTGTCTGAATCAAAGGCAAAACTCTCAATGACAATGATAAGGGGTATGCACAGTTGGTGGGTGGGGTCTGTCGTCTACGAACTAGCAGATGTAGAATAAACGACCCGTTCATTCAAAGCAACCAGAATCAGTCGACAAGGCTGAGGTAGTTGTGCGTAAAGAGCAGCAAACCTTGAACAGTTTTGCTGTATTAGTATAGTACCGGGCATTAGAATAGTAGCCGAGGACCAGCCAAACCTTACCCGGCCCACGCGTACCCACCAATGTCCTAACAAAAACACAATCTTAAAAGCAGGAAAGTTAAATTTTAATCCAAAAGTCGTTTTAAGGACGATTTATTTCAACTTAATAAACGAACGTGAACATTAATATTCCAAATAAAAAGGTTATCGCGAAATGTTTGCTTGGCACGGGCGTGTCTTGTTAGAAAACAAACAAAAATGATTCTAAATATGATATACGATATAATATTTTTGCGAGAACATTGTGAAAATTAAGCGTTCGTCTACATGAGTTTTACTGATGCCTTACCAACATTTCCAACATTTACTGACATAGGCTGTAAGTCATACCACAATATTCATAATTAAAGCGTACTTCTGAACAACAATACTGGCTGATAATGATAGCATCGGGAAGGTTTAAGGATGATCAAACAGTTTTTTCCAATAGTACTTTGCTTCATTAGCCTGATCATTTATGGTATTTGTGTGGAAAGAAGCTGATTTCCATTACGAGAGATGAATTAGCCTGGTTATCTTTGAATGTAAAAGTTAAATCTCATTCAGACACTAATGAACTGTTACCATCATTTGTTTTCATATTTGCGGTACAAAGATTTGCGGGATGTTTCAAAGTATGTTTTATGCCAAATAATAAGAAAAAAGTATTTCGTCACATATAAACACAACTTTTATACAACAATGTGCTTATTGTTATACTATTGTTATACTATTGTTATACTGCCCTATGTTTCAGTAATAGTTACGGCACCAACACCCGGGGTATTGAGAGTATACCATAGAGCTTGAGCTTTCTAAGCATAACGATATATACAATATGTATGAGCAACATTAACTTTTCAGTACAAAGGAACGAATGATATATATATATCACGACTTAACACATCATGACTAAATACATAATGACTTATTACATTATGACTTAATAAATCATGACTAAATCACGACTAAACACATCATGACTAAACACATCATGACTAAATCACGACTAAACACATCATGACTTAACACATCACGACTAAATCACGACTAAACACATCATGACTAAACACATCATGACTTAACACATCACGACTAAATCACGACTTAACACATCATGACTAAACACATCATGACTAAATCACGACTAAACACATCATGACTAAACACATCATGACTAAACACATCATGACTAAATCACGACTAAACACATCATGACTTAACACATCACGACTAAATCACGACTAAACACATCATGACTAAACACATCATGACTTAACACATCACGACTAAATCACGACTAAACACATCATGACTAAACACATCATGACTAAATCACGATTAAACACATCATGACTTAACACATCATGACTAAATCACGATTAAACACACCATGACTAAACACATCACGACTAAACACATAATGACTAAATACATTATGACTAAACACATCACGACTAATACATTATGACTTACTACATCATTATGAAATAAATTATGACTAGAATACATCATGACTTAATACATCATGACTAAATACATCATAATGAAAAGATCATGACTAGAATAAATCATGACTTAATACATCATGACTTAATACATCCTTAATAAATACATCATGACTAAATACAAAATAACTTAAATCATGACTTACTACATTATGACGAAATAAATCATGACTTACTACATTATGACGAAATAAATCATGACTAAATACATCATGACTAAATAAATCATGACTTAATACATCATGACTAAATAAATCATTACTTAAAACGCCATGACTACATACAAAATAACTTAATACACCATGTCTTTCTATACCATGACTAAGTAAAAAATAACTAGAATACATCAATATGAAAAACATCCTGACCAAATACGTTCTGACTATGCATGGGTCGGTGATTTACTTTGTTTGTTTTTGTCTCTAAAAGTGTGTCCTTTTTCTGATGTATCTTAATAAGAGATACTACTGTGTTATGTTTATGGCCATATATATGTGTATGTATAAATGTATGATCATGTATAAGGGTATGATTACGTTTAAGGTCATGTATACGTGTATGGTCATGTATACGAGTATGGTCATGTATACGTTTCAGGTCATGTATACGTGTATGGTCATGTATACGAGTATGGTCATGTATACGTGTATGATCATGTATACGTGTATGGTCATGTATACGTGTATTGTCATGTATACGTGTATGATCATGTATACGTGTATGGTCATGTATACGTGTATGGTCATGTATACGTGTATGGTCATGTATACGTGTATGATCATGTATACGTGTATGATCATGTATACGTGTATGGTCATGTATACGTGTATGGTCATGTATACGTGTATGGTCATGTATACGTGTATGGTCATGTATACGTGTATGGTCATGTATACGTGTATGGTCATGTATACGTGTATGATCATGTATACGTGTACGGTCATGTATACGTGTATTGTCATGTATACGTGTACGGTCATGTATACGTGTATGATCATGTATACGTGTATGGTCATGTATACGTGTATGATCATGTATACGTGTATGGTCATGTATACGTGTATGGTCATGTATACGTGTATTGTCATGTATACGTGTACGGTCATGTATACGTGTATGGTCATGTATACGTGTATGATCATGTATACGTGTATTGTCATGTATACGTGTATGGTCATGTATACGTTTAAGGTCATGTATACGTGTATGATCATGTATACGTGTATGGTCATGTATACGTGTATTGTCATGTATACGTGTACGGTCATGTATACGTGTATGATCATGTTTACGTGTATTGTCATGTATACGTGTATGATCATGTATACGTGTATGGTCATGTATACGTGTATGATCATGTATACGTGTATGATCATGTATACGTGTATTGTCATGTATACGTGTATTGTCATGTATACGTGTACGGTCATGTATACGTGTATGATCATGTTTACGTGTATTGTCATGTATACGTGTATGGTCATGTATACGTGTATGGTCATGTATACGTGTATGGTCATGTATACGTGTATGGTCATGTATACGTGTATGATCATGTATACGTGTATGGTCATGTATACGTGTATGGTCATGTATACGTGTATGGTCATGTATACGTGTATGGTCATGTATACGTGTATGGTCATGTATACGTGTATGATCATGTATACGTGTATGATCATGTATACGTGTATGGTCATGTATACGTGTATGGTCATGTATACGTGTATGGTCATGTATACGTGTATGGTCATGTATACGTGTATGATCATGTATACGTGTATGGTCATGTATACGTGTATGGTCATGTATACGTGTATGGTCATGTATACGTGTATGGTCATGTATACGTGTATGGTCATGTATACGTGTATGGTCATGTATACGTGTATGGTCATGTATACGTGTATGGTCATGTATACGTGTATGGTCATGTATACGTGTACGGTCATGTATACGTGTATGGTCATGTATACGTGTATGATCATGTATACGTGTATGATCATGTATACGTGTATGATCATGTATACGTGTATGGTCATGTATACGTGTATGGTCATGTATACGTGTATGGTCATGTATACGTGTATGGTCATGTATACGTGTATTGTCATGTATACGTGTATGATCATGTATACGTGTATGGTCATGTATACGTGTATGATCATGTATACGTGTATGGTCATGTATACGTGTATGGTCATGTATACGTGTATGATCATGTATACGTGTATGATCATGTATACGTGTATGGTCATGTATACGTGTATGGTCATGTATACGTGTATGGTCATGTATACGTGTATGGTCATGTATACGTGTATGGTCATGTATACGAGTATGGTCATGTATACGTGTATGGTCATGTATACGTGTATGATCATGTATACGTGTATGATCATGTATACGTGTATGGTCATGTATACGTGTATGGTCATGTATACGTGTATGGTCATGTATACGTGTATGGTCATGTATACGTGTATGGTCATGTATACGTGTATGGTCATGTATACGTGTATGATCATGTATACGTGTATTGTCATGTATACGTGTATTGTCATGTATAAGTGTATGGTCATGTATACGTGTATAATCATGTTTACGTGTATGGTCATCTATACGTGTATATTCATGTAAACGTTTAAGGTCATGTATACGTGTATGATCATGTATACGTGTATGATCATGTAAACGTGTATGGTCATGTATACGTGTATGATCATGTAAACGTGTATGGTCATCTATACGTTTAAAGTCATGTATACGTGTATGGTCATCTATACGTGTATGGTCATGTATACGTGTATGGTCATGTATACGTGTATGGTCATGTATACGTGTATGGTCATGTATACGTGTATGATCATGTATACGTGTATGGTCATGTATACGTGTATGGTCATGTATACGTGTATGGTCATGTATACGTGTATGGTCATGTATACGTGTATGGTCATGTATACGTGTATGATCATGTATACGTGTATGGTCATGTATACGTGTATGGTCATGTATACGTGTATGGTCATGTATACGAGTATGGTCATGTATACGTGTATGGTCATGTATACGTGTATGGTCATGTATACGTGTATGATCATGTATACGTGTATGATCATGTATACGTGTATGGTCATGTATACGTGTATGGTCATGTATACGTGTATGATCATGTATACGTGTATGGTCATCTATACGTTTAAAGTCATGTATACGTGTATGGTCATCTATACGTGTATTGTCATGTATACGTGTATGGTCATCTATACGTGTTTGGTCATCTATACGTTTAAAGTCATGTATACGTGTATTGTCATGTATACGTGTATGATCATGTATACGTGTATGATCATGTATACGTGTATGGTCATGTATACGTGTATGGTCATGTATACGTGTATGGTCATGTATACGAGTATGGTCATGTATACGTGTATGGTCATGTATACGTGTATGATCATGTATACGTGTATGATCATGTATACGTGTATGGTCATGTATACGTGTATGGTCATGTATACGTGTATGGTCATGTATACGTGTATGGTCATGTATACGTGTATGGTCATGTATACGTGTATGGTCATGTATACGTGTATGATCATGTATACGTGTATTGTCATGTATACGTGTATTGTCATGTATAAGTGTATGGTCATGTATACGTGTATAATCATGTTTACGTGTATGGTCATCTATACGTGTATATTCATGTAAACGTTTAAGGTCATGTATACGTGTATGATCATGTATACGTGTATGATCATGTAAACGTGTATGGTCATGTATACGTGTATGATCATGTAAACGTGTATGGTCATCTATACGTTTAAAGTCATGTATACGTGTATGGTCATCTATACGTGTATGGTCATGTATACGTGTATGGTCATGTATACGTGTATGGTCATGTATACGTGTATGGTCATGTATACGTGTATGATCATGTATACGTGTATGGTCATGTATACGTGTATGGTCATGTATACGTGTATGGTCATGTATACGAGTATGGTCATGTATACGTGTATGGTCATGTATACGTGTATGGTCATGTATACGTGTATGATCATGTATACGTGTATGATCATGTATACGTGTATGGTCATGTATACGTGTATGGTCATGTATACGTGTATGATCATGTATACGTGTATGGTCATCTATACGTTTAAAGTCATGTATACGTGTATGGTCATCTATACGTGTATTGTCATGTATACGTGTATGGTCATCTATACGTGTTTGGTCATCTATACGTTTAAAGTCATGTATACGTGTATTGTCATGTATACGTGTATGATCATGTATACGTGTATGATCATGTATACGTGTATGGTCATGTATACGTGTATGGTCATGTATACGTGTATGGTCATGTATACGTGTATGATCATGTATACGTGTATGGTCATGTATACATGTATGGTCATGTATACGTGTATTGTCATGTATACGTGTATGGTCATGTATACGTGTATGGTCATGTATACGTGTATGGTCATGTATACGTGTATGGTCATGTATACGAGTATGGTCATGTATACGTGTATGGTCATGTATACGAGTATGGTCATGTATACGTGTATGGTCATGTATACGTGTATGGTCATGTATACGTGTATGGTCATGTATACGTGTATGGTCATGTATACGTGTATGGTCATGTATACGTGTATGGTCATGTATACGTGTATGGTCATGTATACGTGTATGGTCATGTATACGTGTATGGTCATGTATACGAGTATGGTCATGTATATACGTGTATGGTCATGTATACGTGTATATTCATGTAAACGTTTAAGGTCATGTATACGTGTATGATCATGTATACGTGTATGGTCATGTAAACGTGTATGGTCATCTATACGTTTAAAGTCATGTATACGTAAATGGTCATGTATACGTGTATTGTCATGTATACGTGTATGGTCATGTATACGTGTATGGTCATGTATACGTGTATAGCCATGTATACGTGTATGGTCATGTATAAGTTCATGGTCATGTATACGTGTATGATCGTGTATACGTGTATGGTCATGTATACGTGTATGGTCATGTATACGTGTACGGTCATGTATACGTGTATGGTCATGTATACGTGTATGGTCATGTATACGTGTATGATCATGTATACGTGTATGGTCATGTATACGAGTATGGTCATGTATACGTGTATGATCATGTATACGTGTATGATCATGTATACGTGTATGATCATGTATACGTGTATGGTCATGTGTATACGTGTATGGTCATGTATACGTGTATGGTCATGTATACGTGTATGGTCATGTATACTTGTATTGTCATGTATACGTGTATGGTCATGTATATACGTGTATGGTCATGTGTTTTTTTAAGGTCATGTATACGTGTATGGTCATGTATACGCTCTTTTTAACATATGAACACTGCAGTTTGCCGAAAGGACATTTGTTAGAGCACTTAAGACCCTGAGCATTACTGTATTAAAATTATCTAATTATATCTTAATTATTTTAATCGAATTCATTTAATTATTTACCTGTATCGTTGCCATTCAGTTCAGAATCAAAATCCATCTACGCGTGGTTGTTCTAGCTCTGAAAGGTCACGTGACACATATCCAACAAAGCGATGATCCCCGTAATGTGTTTCAATATCAAAACTGACTGTTCGTATTTTCAACATTTCCAAATAATTGATATGAAATAAAATGCATACTAACAGCAATTGCATTCATTTGATGTCATATTCATCCATTATATCATTTACTAAACACATCTGTCCATATAGGATAGAGTTCTTTACTGCATCAGGAAACGTGTAGCAAATCTGTCAAAGAATCTAATTCCATTCAATCACTTTTAGCATAAAAAGCAATATATCCATTAATATTTGTCTTCAGTAAGCCAGTCCATTTAAAATAAAGCGACGACATAGAATGTCACAACTGTGTCTCCTTGAAACCTTTGTAATGTATTCCATATCATACTCAAACATTCTAATCGATCTTACGGTTTGAAGAAACGTTAGCATCTGTCTGAACATTTTCTCAGAAATGTGCAAGATTATCGTCCTTTAACATGTCGCGTATTTGTCGTCTGCTCATTCAGAATACCTTTATCAGGTAAAAATCAATGGTCGGAGCTTGGCAGTGCTAAGGGACTATTATTTGCTTTGTAACTCTTGTTGACATACCGATTATATTATAAAATATTTGTCAACAATGTGTAACATTCTACAAATATACGATGAAAGAACTAAAGAATATAAGAAACGAACGGACTGTTCCAGTATTTTAGGATGTGGCTGCAACCATATTCAAAACTGAAAGCAAAGCTTTACTTAGATCCGTAAAAGCAGGCATACAGTCCAGTACATCAGAAAGTATATTGGTTCATGGTTATATTCAAACTCTATCATCTGAGAAAATGACAGTTACTGCTAGATTCAGCCTTTATCAGAAGGAATGTCGTGGATATATTCAGTCCCTTTCACAAGGAGAGTCATATTTATCAGAAGTACTGGCATGGGTATTATATTCAGTCTATGTCAGAAGTACTGGCATGGGTATTATGTTCAGCCAATATCAGAAGTACTGGCATGGGTATTATGTTCAGCCTATGTCAGAAGTACTGGCATGGGTATTATATTCAGCCTATGTCAGAAGTACTGACGTGGGTATTATGTTCAGCCTAGATCAGAAGTACTGGCATGGGTATTATATTCAGCCTAGATCAGAAGTACTGGCATGGGTATTATATTCAGCCTAGATCAGAAGTACTAGCATGGGTATTATATTCAGCCTAGATCAGAAGTACTGGCATGGGTATTATATTCAGCCTAGATCAGAAGTACTGGCATGGGTACTATATTCAGCCTAGATCAGAAGTACTGGCAGGGGTATTATATTCAGCCTAGATCAGAAGTACTGGCATGGGTATAATAGTCAGAATTTATCAGAAGTACTGGCATGGGTATTATATTCAGCCTAGATCAGAAGTACTGGCATGGATATTATGTTCAGCCTAGATCAGAAGTACTGGCATGGGTATTATATTCAGCCTATGTCAGAAGTACTGGCATGGGTATTATATTCAGCCTATGTCAGAAGTACTGGCGTGGGTATTATATTCAGCCTTTATCAGAAGTACTGGCATGGGTATTATATTCAGCCTAGATCAGAAGTACTGGCATGGGTATTATATTCAGCATAGATCAGAAGTACTAGCATGGGTATTATATTCAGCCTAGATCAGAAGTACTGGCATGGGTATTATGTTCAGCCTAGATCAGAAGTACTGGCATGGGTATTATATTCAGCCTATGTCAGAAGTACTGGCATGGGTATTATATTCAGCCTATGTCAGAAGTACTGGCGTGGGTACTATATTCAGCCTTTATCAGAAGTACTGGCATGGGTATTATATTCAGCCTGTATCAGAAGTACTGACATGGGTATTATATTAAGCCTATATCAGTGGTACTGGCTTGGGTATTATAGTCAGAATTTAATAGAAGTACTGGCATGGGTATTTTATTTAGCATAGATCAGAAGTACTGGCATGGGTATTATGTTCAGCCTGTATCAGAAGTACTGGCATGGCATGGGTATTATATTCAGCCAATATCAGAAGTACTGGCATGGGTATTATATTCAGCCTAGATCAGAAGTACTGGCATGGGTATTATATTCAGCCTAGATCAGAAGTACTGGCATGGGTATTATATTCAGCCTAGATCAGAAGTACTAGCATGGGTATTATATTCAGCCTGTATCAGAAGTACTGGCATGGGTATTATATTCAGCCTAGATCAGAAGTACTGGCATGGGTATTATATTCAGCCTAGATCAGAAGTACTGGCATGGGTATTATGTTCAGCCTAGATCAGAAGTACTGGCAGGGGTATTATATTCAGCCTAGATCAGAAGTACTGGCATGGGTATTATATTCAGCCTAGATCAGAAGTACTGGCATGGGTATTATGTTCAGCCAATATCAGAAGTACTCGCATGGGTATTATATTCAGCCTATATCAGAAGTACTGGCATGGGTATTATTTTCAGCCTAGATCAGAAGTACTGGCATGGGTATTATATTCAGCCAATATCAGAAGTACTCGCATGGGTATTATATTCAGCCTATATCAGAAGTACTGGCATGGGTATTATTTTCAGCCTAGATCAGAAGTACTGGCATGGGTATTATATTCAGCCTATATCAGAAGTACTGGCGTGGGTATTATATTCAGCCTTTATCAGAAGTACTGGCATGGGTATTATATTCAGCCTGTATCAGAAGTACTGGCATGTGTATTATATTAAGCCTACATCAGTGGTACTGGCTTGGGTATTATAGTCAGAATTTATCAGAAGTACTGGCATGGGTAGTATATTCAGCCTATATCAGTAGGACCGTCATGGTTATATTCAGCCTATATCAGTAGGACCGACATGGTTATATTCAGCCTTTACCAGCAGGACCGTCATGGTTATATTCAGCCTTTATGAGTCGGACCGTCATAGTTATATCCAGCCTATAACAGAAGTACTGGCATCGGTATTATATTCAGCCTTAATCAGAAGTACTGGCATGGGTATTATATTCAGCCTTAATCAGAAGTACTGGCATGGTTATTATATTTAGCCCTTATCAGAAGTACTGGCATGGGTATTATATTCAGCCTGTATCAGAAGTACTGGCATGGGTATTATTTTCAGCCTAGATCAGAAGTACTGGCATGGGTATTATATTCAGCCTATGTCAGAAGTACTGGCATGGGTATTATATTCAGCTGATATCAGAAGTACTGGCATGGGTATTATATTCAGCCAATATCAGAAGTACTGGCATGGGCATTATATTCAGCCTAGATCAGAAGTACTGGCATGGGTATTATATTCAGCCTTTATCAGAAGTACTGGCATGGACATTATATTCAGCCTATATCAGAAGTACTGGCATGGGTATTATATTTAGCCTTTATCAGCAGTACAGGCATGGGCATTATATTCAGCCTATATCAGAATTACTGGCATGTGTATTATATTCAGCCTATATCAGAAGTACTAGCATGGGAATTATATTCAGCCTTTATCAGAAGTACTGGCATGGACATTATATTCAGCCTATATCAGAAGTACTGGCATGGGTATTATATTTAGCCTATATCAGAAGTACAGGCATGGGCATTATATTCAGCCTATATCAGAATTACTGGCATGTGTATTATATTCAGCCTATATCAGAAGTACTGGCATGGGTATTATATTCAGCCTATATCAGAAGTACTAGCATGGGTATTATATTCAGCCTATATCAGAAGTACTGGCATGGGTATTATATTCAGCCTATATCAGAAGTACTAGCATGGGTATTATATTCAGCCTATATCAGAAGTACTAGCATGGGTATTATATTCAGCCTAGATCAGAAGTACTGGCATGGGTATTATATTCAGCCTGTATCAGAAGTACTGGCATGTGTATTATATTCAGCCTATATCAGAAGTACTAGCATGGGTATTATATTCAGCCTATATCAGAAGTACTAGCATGGGTATTATATTCAGCCTATATCAGAAGTACTAGCATGGGTATTATATTCAGCCTATATCAGAAGTACTAGCATGGGTATTATATTCAGCCTATATCAGAAGTACTGACATGGGTATTATATTCAGCCTGTATCAGAAGTACTGGCATGTGTATTATATTCAGCCTGTATCAGAAGTACTGGCATGGGTATTATATTCAGCCTATATCAGAAGTACTAGCATGGGTATTATATTCAGCCTATATCAGAAGTACTGACATGGGTATTATATTCAGCCTGTATCAGAAGTACTGGCATGTGTATTATATTCAGCCTGTATCAGAAGTACTGGCATGGGTATTATATTCAGCCTATATCAGAAGTACTGACATGGGTATTATATTCAGCCTATATCAGAAGTACTGGCATGTGTATTATATTCAGCCTGTATCAGAAGTACTGGCATGGGTATTATATTCAGCCTATATCAGAAGTACTAGCATGAGTATTATATTCAGCCTATATCAGAAGTACTAGCATGGGTATTATATTCAGCCTATATCAGAAGTACTAGCATGGGTATTATATTCAGCCTATATCAGAAGTACTAGCATGGGTATTATATTCAGCCTATATCAGAAGTACTAGCATGGGTATTATATTCAGCCTATATCAGAAGTACTGACATGGGTATTATATTCAGCCTATATCAGAAGTACTAGCATGGGTATTATATTCAGCCAATATCAGAAGTACTAGCATGGGTATTATATTCAGCCTATATCAGAAGTACTGACATGGGTATTATATTCAGCCTATATCAGAAGTACTGGCATGGGTATTATATTCAGCCTAGATCAGAAGTACTAGCATGGGTATTATATTCAGCCTATATCAGAAGTACTAGCATGGGTATTATATTCAGCCTATATCAGAAGTACTAGCATGGGTATTATATTCAGACTTTATCAGAAGTACTGGCATGTGTATTATATTCAGCCTATATCAGAAGTACTCGCATGGGTATTATATTCAGACTTTATCAGAAGTACTGGCATGTGTGTTATATTCAGCCTATATCAGAATTACTGGCATGTGTATTATATTCAGCCTATATCAGAAGTAGTCGCATGGGTATTATATTCAGACTTTATCAGAAGTACTCGCATGTGTATTATATTCAGCCTATATCAAAAGTTCTGGCATAAATACTGGCAGGGGTATTATATTTAGCTGATATCAGAAGTACTCGCATGGGTATTATATTCAGCCTATATCAGAAGTACTGGCTTGGGTATTATATTCTGCCTAGATCAGAAGTACTGGCATGGGTATTATATTCAGCCTTGATCAGAAGTACTGGCATGGGTATTATATTCAGCCTAGATCAGAAGTACTGGCATGGGCATTATATTCAGCCTTGATCAGAAGTACTGGCATGGGTATTATGTTCAGCTTATAGCAGGAGTACTGGCATGGGTATTTTGCTCAGCTTATTTCTGGAATACTTGCGTGGGTATTATGTTCAGCCTATATCAGAAGTACTGGCATGGGTATTATATTCAGCCTATATCAGAAGTACTGGCATGTGTATTATATTCAGCCTTGATCAGAAGTACTGGCATGGGTATTATATTCAGACTTTATCAGAAGTACTGGCATGGGTATTATGTTTAGCTTATATCAGGAATACTGGCGTGGGTATTATGTTCATCCTATAACAGAAGTACTGGCATGGGTATTATATTCAGCCTGTATCAGAAGTACTGGCATGGGTATTATATTCAGCCTGTATCAGAAGTACTGGCATGGGTATTATATTCAGCCTGTATCAGAAGTACTGGCATGGGTATTATGTTGAGCCTTTATCAGAAGTAATGGCATGGTTATTATATTCAGCCTGTATCAGAAGTACTGGCATGGGTATTATATTCAGCTGATATCAAAAGTACAGGAATGGGTATTATATTCAGCTGATATCAAAAGTACAGGAATGGGTATTATATTCAGCTGATATCAGAAGTACTGGCATGGTTATAATGTTCAGTTTATATCAGAAGTACAGGCATAGGTATTATGTTCAGCTTATATCAGAATTACTGGCATGGGTATTTTGTTCAGCCTTTATCAGCACTACTGTCATGATTATATTCTACCTTTATCAACAGTATTGATATTGTTATAATCAGCATTTATCAACAGTAATGACATGGTATATTTGGCTTGTATCAGCAGAAACGGCATGCGTATATTCAGTCAATATCAGCAGTATTGGTATGGTTTAATTCAGCTTTTACCAGTCGGACCGTCATGGTTATATCCATCCTTAATCTGTAGGATTTTTCAGTGGTACGGATAATTCAGCCTCTATCAAAAGTACTGACCTGATTATATTCAGCCTTTATCAGAAGTTCTGATATGGTTATATTCAGCCTTTATCGGCAGTACTAATATGGTTATATTCAGCCTTTATCGGCAGTACTGACACGGTTATATTCAGCCTTTATCGGAAGTACTGATATGGTTATATTCAGCCTTTATCGGCACTACTGACATGGTTATATTCAACCTTTATCTGCAGTACTGACATGGTTATATTCAACCTTTATCTGCAGTACTGACATGGTTATATTAGGCCTTTATTATCAGTAATGTCATAGTTGTGTTCAGCCTTTATCGGCAGTACTGATGTGGTTATATTCAGCCTTTATCGGCACTACTGACATGGTTATATTCAACCTTTATCTGCAGTACTGACATGGTTATATTCAACCTTTATCTGCAATACTGACATGGTTATATTCGGCCTTTATTATCAGTAATGTCATAGTTGTGTTCAGCCTTTATCGGCAGTACTGATATGGTTATATTCAGCCTTTATCGGCACTACTGACATGGTTATATTCGGCCTTTATTATCAGTAATGTCATAGTTGTGTTCAGCCTTTATCGGCAGTACTGACATGGTTATATTCAACCTTTATCTGCAGTACTGACATGGTTATATTCGGCCTTTATTATCAGTAATGTCATAGTTGTGTTCAGCCTTTATCGGCAGTACTGATATGGTTATATGCAGCCTTTATCGGCAGTATGACATGGTTATATTCAGCCTTTATCGGCAGTACTGACATGGTTTTATTCAGCCTTTATCGGCAGTACTGACATGGTTATATTCAGCCTTTATTATCAGTACTGTCATAGTTGTATTCAGCCTTTATTAGCAGTACTGTCATAGTTGAATTAAGCCTTTATCATCAGTACCGGCCTGTTCCTGTTCAGGCTTTATCAGCAGTAATGTCATAGTTGGATTGAATCTTTACCTGCATTAATGACATGGTAATATTCAGCCTTTATCAGTCGGACCGTCATGGCTATATTCAGCCTTTATCAGTGGGACCGTCATGGTAAAGTCAGCTTTTACGAGAAGACCGTCATGATTATATTCAGCCTTTATCAGTAGTACCCTCATGGTTATATTCAGCCTTTATCAACAGGACCGTCATGCTTATATTCAGCCTTTTTCAGTCGGACCGTCATGGTTATATTCAGCCTTTATCAGTCGGACCGTCATGCTTATATTCAGCCTTTATCAGCAGGACTGTCATGGTTATATTTAGCCTTTATCAGTCGGACCTTTATGATTATATTTAGCCTTTATCAGTCGGGTTGTTATGGTTATATTCAGCCTTTATCAGTCGGACCGTAATGGTTATATTTAGCCTTTATCAGTCGGACCGTAATGGTTATATTCAGCCTATATCAGCAGGACCGTCATTGTTATATTCAGCTTTTATCAGTCGAACCTTCATGGTTATATTCAGCCTTTATCAGTCGGACCGTCATGGTTACATTCAGCCTTTATCAGCAGGACCGTCATGGTTATATTCAGCCTTTATCAGTCGGACCGTCACGGTTATATTCAGCCTTTATCAGCAGGACCGTCATTGTTATATTCGGCTTTTATCAGTCGAACCTTCATGGTTATATTCAGCCTTTATCAGTCGGACCGTCATGGTTATATTCAGCCTTTATCAGCAGGACCGTAATGGTTATATTCAGCCTTTATCAGTCGGACCGTCAAGGTTATATTCAGCCTTTATCAGCAGGACCGTCATGGTTATATTCTGCCTTAATTATTCGAACCTTCATGGTTATATTCAGCCTTTATCAGTCGGACCGTCATGGTTATATTCAGCCTTTTTCAGTAGGACCGTCATGGTTATATTCTGCCTTTATCAGTCGGACCGTCATGGTTATATTCAGCCTTTATCAGTCGGACTGTCATGGTTATATTTAGCCTTTATCAGCAGGACCGTCATGGTTATATACAGCCTTTATCGGTTGGACCGTCATGGTTATATTCAGCCTTTATCAGTAGGACAATCTTGGTTATATTCAGCCTTTATCAGTCGGACCGTAATGGTTATATTCAGCCTTTACCAGCAGGAAAGTTAAGGTTATATTCAGCTTTTATCAGCAGGACCGTTATGGTTATATTTAGCCTTAATCAGTCGAACCTTCATGGTTATATTCAGCCTTTTTCAGAAGGACCGCAATGGTTATATTCTGCCTTTATCAGTCGGACCGTCATGGTTATATTCAGCCATTTTCATTAGGAAGGTCATGGTTATATTCTGCATTTATCAGTCGGACCGTTACAGTTATTTTCAGCCTTTTCAGTAGGACTGTCATGGTTATATTCAGCCTTTATCAGTCAGACCATCATGTTTATATTCAGCTTTTATCAGTAGGACCGTCATGGTTCTATTAAGTTTTTATCAGTAGGACCGTTATGGTTATATTTAGCCTTTATCAGCAGGACCGTCATGGTTATATTAAGCCTTTATCGGTAGGACCGTCATGGTTATATTCAGCCTTTATCGGTTGGACAGTCATCGTTATATTCAGCCTTTATCAGTAGGATTGTCATGGTTATATTCAGCTTTTATCAGTAGCACCGTCATTGTTATATTCAGCTTTTATCAGTCGGACCGTAATGGTTATATGCAGCCTTTATCAGCAGGACCGTAATGGTTATATTCAGCCTTTATCAGTAGGATCGTCATGGTTATATTCAGCTTTTATCAGTAGCACCGTCATTGTTATATTCAGCTTTTATCAGTCGGACCGTAATGGTTATATGCAGCCTTTATCAGTAGGACCGTCATTGTTATATTCAGCCTTAATCAGCGGAACTGGCATGGTTATATTCAGCTTTTATCAGTAGGACCGTAATGGTTATATGCAGCCTTTATCAGTAGGACCGTCATGGTTATATTCAACCTTATTCAGCGGTAATGGCATGGTTATATTCAGCCTTTATCTGCAGTTCTGAAATGGTTATATTCAGCCTATATCAGCAGTATTTACATGGTTATATTCAGCCTTTATCAGAAGGACCGTCATGGTTATATTCAGCCTTAATCAGCGGTACTGACATGGTTATATTCAGTTTTTATCAGAAGGACCGTCATGGTTATATTCAGCCTTAATCAGCGGTACTGACATGGTTATATTCAGTTTTTATCAGAAGGACCGTCATGGTTATATTCAGCCTTTATCAGCGGTAATGACATGGTTATATTCAGTTTTTATCAGAAGGACCGTCATGGTTATATTGAGCCTTAACCAGCGGTACTGACATGATTATATTCAGTTGTTATCAGAAGGACCGTCATGGTTATATTGAGCCTTAACCAGCGGTACTGACATGATTATATTGAGCTTTTATCAGCGGTACTGACATTGTTATAATTAGCCTCATTTAGCGTTACTGTCATGGTTATATTCAGCCTTAATCAGCGGTACTGACATTGTTATAATTAGCCTCATTTAGCGTTACTGACATGGTTATATTCAGCCTTTATCAGCGGTACTGACATTGTTATAATTAGCCTCATTTAGCGTTACTGACATGGTTATATTCAGCCTTAATCAGCGGTACTGACATGATTAAATTCAGTTTTTATTAGAAGGACCGTCATGGTTATATTGAGCCTTAATCAGCGGTACTGACATGGTTATATTCAGCCTTTATCAGCGGTACTGACATTGTTATAATGAGCCTCATTTAGCGTTACTGACATGGTTATATTCAGCCTTAACCAGCGGTACTGACATGATTATATTCAGCCTTAGTCAGCAGTACTGACATTGTTATAATTAGCCTCATTTAGCGTTACTGACATGGTTATATTCAGCCTTAACCAGCGGTACTGACATGATTATATTCAGTTGTTATCAGAAGGACCGTCATGGTTATATTGAGCCTTAATCAGCGGTACTGACATGATTATATTGAGCCTTTATCAGCGGTACTGACATGGTTATATTGAGCCTTAATCAGCGGTACTGACATGATTATATTGAGCCTTTATCAGCGGTACTGACATTGTTATAATTAGCCTCATTTAGCGTTACTGACATGGTTATATTCAGCCTTAATCAGCGGTACTGACATTGTTATAATTAGCCTCATTTAGCGTTACTGACATGGTTATATTCAGCCTTAATCAGCGGTACTGACATTGTTATAATTAGCCTCATTTAGCGTTACTGACATGGTAATATTCAGCCTTAATCAGCGGTTCTGACATGGTTATATTCAGCCTTAGTCAGTGGTACTGACATGGTAATATTGAGCCTTTATCAGCAGTACTGGCATTGTGATATTCAGCCTTTATCAGCATTACGCGGTTGGTTAAAGTCAACCTTTTCCAGCTTTTACTTATATTTGGCCTTTATCAACAGTACCAGGGTGTTTACATTCAACCTTTAGCAGCAGTACTGGGGTGGTTATATTAGGCCTTTTTCAGCAGGACTTGGCTGGGTATTGTCAGCTTTTATCAACAGTACTGTCATGGTTATTTTCAACCTTTATCAGCAGTACTGTCATATTCAACTTTTATTAGCAGTACTGCCATGGCTATATTTAACCTGGCTTTAGCTGGTTTTGAGAGCAATACTGACATTATTTCTTTATTAAGTTTCATTCATATTGCACTTCTCAATACAGGAATTAGTTCTACATTATTTCAAAGCTTATGGACATGACTAATTGACACACACAAAAGGCTATGAAATAAATAAATAAGTATTGACAATTTCACCCCGTTTTGCATAAAGGGAGATCAGTGAGTTAAATAATCCCATCCACCTTTTTTGAAGTTGGCAGACCGCGGTGAACAACATGACGGCAAGCACCGGAATGATGATGACCGACCATGATGAAGCCATTTTGTATTCAACCTGACTCTCCTTTTTGACCAACGTAAGAATAGCCGTGCGACCTGAATTGACCGGTATACGCCGACTGTGTTGGCCTTTTTGTGAAATGGTGGTACCTGTAAAATGTACAAAATCGTGTCAGGACTTGTTGTTATTGTAGATTTAAAACATGAATGAAATCTTATATTTATATTTTCCTTCATATGATTCAACAATGCTGATCATGTCCTAATTATATCATTTTAAGGTATCTTATTTAAGGCAAAACTGATTCTCTAAAACCATATATGATACTGTTCTGGTGCTTGTCATACAAACTGAAAGAGTGTATAACACGCACACGCACACGCACACACGCACGCACGCACGCACGCGCACACGCGTATGTAACGCCGCATAGCAGCATCGCCGCATAAACGTGTTTTTTTGTTTATGCGGTGATTTTCAACGCATAAACAGTGCGACCACGTTTATGCGGCGACGCTCAACGCTTAAAGCAGAAATTGCTTATATGGGGCGCAACTGTGCCTTTTTGCCACATAAAGAAGATTAACTTAACCATTTATTATGCAGCTAAAAATACAGTTTTAATATTTCAACAAAAACGATGGTGATGACTTTGATGATGATGATGATAATTATGATGATGATGGTTGTGGGGATGATGATAGTGGTGGTGGTCGTGAATGTGGTGATGATGATGATGGTTGTGATGACGTTGCTAATTATAATGATGATTAAGATAAGGGCGTAGCATATTACTGTCACTTTGAAAAAAATACGGGAAAAATAGGCAAGCAAATTGGTCAAATTTAAGGTAATATTTTAAAGTTGAGCCAAAATTGAAAGTTGAAAATAAATTATTTCTCCCCTTGAAGTGTTCATATCTACATTTTCTTGGTTACAAATGACTAGTGCATAAAACACAATCAATGAAAGAAAGACGTCCATAATTACCCTATATCAGTCATCTGAGTCCTCTTGTTCAAGTGCCAAAAACTAATGTTGTGTTAATTCTTTTGGAAACAATTTAATCTTCAAAAGTTTTCCTTTCGTTGCCCTGGTAATTAGAGATATACGCTAATGACACAGACGTGAATAAATTTCACAATCGCACAATTACCAGTGGTTCTTGACAATGAAATAATTCTTGGCTTATCTGAGCACAAAGAGCACATGTGGAGCTGTGAGGATTGTTGGATTTGTGTTGTTTGTCCGTCGTTAACAATTGACTTTTCTAGAAACGTTTGAAATGACGTTGAAAGTGCGCATTGTCAAGGGTACATGCCCGTCAGTGTGACAAAAAGGCGAGAATATATGTTACGCCATACGACGATTCAATTTTCTGATTGTTCCAAATGACGGTGTTTTGCGTTGTCGTAACATATATTCCCGCATTTAGTCGGGACACACGTCATTTCAAAAGTTTTCGCAGAAAGATTAATTGGTTTGGATCACATTTAAACCGATCTTACTAAATCTTTGTCAAAATTTACGTCTCTAAAATTCTAGTTCAAAGCTTGGTTAAGTGGACACAAAAAACCAAGTCCGATCTTGAGGATAATTTATCAACCACTATTGTACTAGTATGTGTTTTTTTTTTTAAAGAGTGCCTTTTTGCCACATAAGAAAGTCCTGTTTATGCGTTGAAAATCACCGCATAAACGTTTTCGATTTCGGTGGTTATGCAAGCACACATTTACTAACTTAAATAGTTAGTAAATGCGCTCTTGCATGACCACCGAAATCGAAAAAGTTTTTGCGGCTAAATGCTGATACAACCGTCAGTTTCCATCGAAACCATACGCAGAAAGGTAGACAACTAGCAACGTCGTTCATGAACAAGAACACCTAGTTATGTATCTTTGTCCCACATATTCCATACTGCAAACTAATGCTTATTGTTTGCAAAATACAATATTTTAATAGGCATATTTTGAAATAATCATTGAACAAGGTTATGGACATGTGTACTAGTAACGTTACATGAAAACCGCCAATTTTTTAAGAGATCGGTTTTATCTCCACAAAGGGAAATCAATCTTAAAACATTTATTTACTTTCAACTTTTTATAATTTGTATATGTTAAGTCCCGTTTTTCACAGGTAAAAATAAAGGAATCAATGTTAACACTCAAAAACGAAGAGGTTTTTTGTTTGGCATATTAAATAGCGTCTATATTTGTAACATTTTGAATTGACCAATATTGTTACGATTTTAATTTGCGTACTGTCGGTGCATTGCATGGATTGTCGCCTAAATATAACAAAGGACGACATTGCCGTGAAGGCAATTGTAAAGGAATTCTATATACAGTAAACATTTGACACCAAAAACAACTCATTAATTTCACTAAACGAATAAAACCATTGTTTTATTGCCAAGATAAACAATTGCCGACCTAATAATAAATACGAAATACACACTGAATATAAGAACAAACTGAAACAATCATTGAGGGTGAAATTTGTGAAAGTTTTTATGAATTTTAATAATGAAACAAATGAAGTGTCCACAACTTTTTCTATTCGTCGTGTCGTTTTGTTTCCTAGGTGTTAGATTCACATGGGCACAAAGTTCCGCGGATGTTGTTGCGCTGAAGACCCAGCTGTTTACAACCAACAGCTATAACACCAAGGTCCGTCCCGTGACGGACTCGGACACCACCACTACCGTCACGCTGGACTACGCCCTCGTTGGTATCAACTCGTTTAACGACGCGGACCAAAAACTCACCACAACCGGTGAGCTATAAAACATTTTACTTATAAATTGTTATTTATCATGTTGATAAAACAGTCATAAATAATTATAATGAAGACAGTGATATTTATTCCGCTTTATTTTGTTTGTGAATTGTTATAAATATAAAAAAAAAACATATTCGCTAAAGAATTGATTTCAAAATAGCATGGTCAAGCTGTAGATGTTTATTTTCATACTACTCTGCAGATAACTAAAATTTACAAAACAAACACAACAATGTTTTTTTACAGTTGACAAAACTTAAATATCAGTCATTATAAACTAATAAATTGAAATAATGACCTCCCGAAAATAACCAGACCTGTTGTTTGCAGGATTCTTGACAATCAAGTGGACAGACGAGATGCTGACATGGACGCCTGCAGACTACAACAATATCCAGTCGTTGCTCATACCGCAGAATGACGTTTGGCAGCCGGACGTCACGTTGGATAACGGCATGGACTCCAAACAATCCCTCGGCCAAAAATTTATTCAGGTTTGTAGAAAGGATCTGAATGTGTAGTTTATACTAATTTATTTATGTTTTTCAGTGGTTTATTGATCAATAACAGTTGATTATATCCTGATAATCTCACCATTTTAAATCAGCAAGTTTATCGAAATATAGTTCAACCGTTTGTCTCATTTAAGCCAGTTTCGCTGTAAACAAAACTGACATAAATCAGTGCGTGTATATACCACGTATTAAATTACGTCATATATGCTACGTCGGAGGCAACATTTTGCTTAAAATGAACACTAAAAACAAAAATCACTTTTCTTTTCCTACACCATTTTAAATGAAACAAATGGCAGTCTATGCCGCTTTAAGAGCCCCGCCTTCCGTTTATTACCAGAGTTTGATTAGGTAATTAGTTTCTTCAAAACACTTCGACAAACCTGTTTCCAAAATAATGTTTTATCACTGCTCCATGAATCAGCGGTTTGGCAAATTGCGAAAAGGTCTGCCGAAGTGTTTTAAGAAACTAAACCCTTAATCAAACTCTGGTAAAGGACAGAAGGCAAAGTTCTGTAAGCGGTGTTTCATTCAAAATGGTGAAGAAATAGTAAAGTTATCTTTGTTTTTAAAAGGTCTTCATTGGAAGCAAAATATTGCCTTCTGACGTAGCAATAATGACGCAATTTATCACGTGGTATACACACGACTGTAAACGCACACAGCGATGGGAAGAAATATCAATGGCATCAATATCGGTATGACGTAATTCGGCTCAACTTTATCGCTAATCGACCGATTATAGTAAAGATAAAACTTGTTTTTTTTCTGTATTACAGATATCTCACCTTTTGAACACCAAAAGTAAATATTTCACTCGTGAAATATAGGTTTTTGTGCTTACTCGGTAAACTATAATGTGTTTTTTACACTGAAACAAACCAATGTTTCTCTATTTATTAAAGCTCGATTGTGACGAAAGCCGAAGGCTAATATAATCTCTCTTGTTTTCCAGTTCATTTTTAAGGGTCAATAGAACCCATGTCGGGGATCGAACCAACACCCTCTTGGGTGAAATGCGGACGTATATACATACCATGAGACTTTTCGCACTCTCATTCTAAATGTTTTAATACTTATATTCAATAATCAACAATTTTCAACATTGACCTTTAACCTTTTAAAATATGTTTAACGCACATTTTCGCCATGCTATGTATGTTAACGGTTCCGATGTCCGTTAAATGTTAAAGAAGCAAAACGTGTAAAAAGATATCTCATTTTAAATAAAAGTACCAAACAAAACGAGTACACAATTAAAATACTTGTTTATAACGTTAGTCTTATATTTTCTTATTGATTTACACTGTAATAATTGCATCTGTTTGTTGAATGGTTTCTAGGTGCACATAACGCACGAAGGCGCCGTCACGTGGAGCCCGTATGAAGTGTTCGACACTTCATGTACTGTACAAATCGTCCATTTCCCCTTCGACCGCCAGATATGTGACATTCGCTTTATAACCTGGATGACCCACCAGACCGAAGTCAATCTGAATCTGGGAACACAGGGTTTCTACACGAGCAACTTTGAGAAGAACGGGAAATGGGATGTCGAATCGATGACGTCGTACACGGAGACCAGTGGAGGGAAGAGCGTGGTCGGCTTCCGGCTAACACTGAATAGGCGTTCATCGTTTTACGTCTTGTTCTTAATCCTACCAGCTATCTTATTGTCAATTCTCAACGCGTTCGTGTTTGTCCTTCCGGCAGGATCGGGTGAAAAGGTTGGGTATTCTTTGGCCGTCTTCCTCTCCTATGCCTTGTTTTATACCATCCTCAGCGAGTCGTTGCCAAAGAATTCGGACGAAGTGTCAACAGTTGCCGCGTATCTTTTCTTCATGATGTTTCTGTCGACTTTCGCGACGATCATCACCATCGTTGAACTGAGAGTTTACAACAAGACTACCAGGGGTCGGGTATGTTCTTTTTTTTATAATATTTCACTTAATAACATAAATCAGTAATCCGTAATGCTTGTGATGCTTACGTGGTTTTATGTTGATTCACGGACATCTGCCGGGAAATGGAAACATTTATCATGAGACTGGGTTGGACTTACAACATTTCTATTAGCTCTTATTTAGCACATATATGTAATAAGTGTTATTTTTATTTATTTTTTTTCTCCCCGATTTTACGAATGATAAATCGTCAGTTACCACAAACCATTCTTTTTCATTCCAGCTTCCAATGGGAGTGTTGAAATTCGTCCGATGCATTCTACACCAAAAATGCATGTGCTGCGAGAAAACGGAGGACTTCCAGGAGGACTACCTTGAAGGCGATTGGACAAGAGTTATCGGGCCATGGCTAGCATGTGATTGGAAGGATTTCATTGACGCACTGGACTTTGTACTGTTTTGGGTGTTTCTCATCGGCACTATTTTTGTAACTGCCCTTACACTGATATGTGCCTCCTCGCACGTAACCCTTATTTGAGAACTAAATTGTGTCATTTTAAAGTAATCGACATCGTCTCTTAAAGTCAACAGTCAAAAACAGTTTCGAACAAAGACACGTTCTTATGGTGGTGTGTTGTTAAATAATGGGACTTCAAAGACATTGAACAAACTGGTAGTTTGCTAATCCATTCACCTTTTGCACAGAACCCTTTTTTCGCCCATCTTTAGCTACTATTCGGCCATTTGATTATTTCAATAAATGTTAAGAAATGCCGATCAGCATGACAATGTTACAGCTCGAACACGACCAACTGTACTGCACATGCATATATAATCCTTATCATTATTACTTATACTCATAATCAACTAATCCATATTTTATATTTCACAATACTTTTTCATTTATCATGTTTCTGTTTGTGTATGTTGTTATGAATACGATCAATCTTGTACACATCTGTATGATCTATATGTTCTGTTCTGTAAATGTCAAGCATGGTAAGACAGGTGTACAGAGAAAACCAAGTCGCAGTGGACCTACTCAACTTGGCCAGTTTGGAATTAACACGAGCTCATCCCATGAATTAGTAATTGAAGACTGACGTTTTAGGGATGTTGAAATTTCAGAACATTTCTATATTGTGATATGAATGTTATTAGAGGATTGCTAATTACGATGCATCTGTGCACCAAATTTATACAGATCATAAAATAAATACCATAGTTCATTAAAATCTAAAAAGTTATATAGTTCATTAGAATCTAAAATTAATCCCTTATTCGAAAACAAGCAGGGTATGTTATCTAACAGATGAAACATTATATACATATTGAGTGCGACAGACTATGCATAATTATATGTCTAATCTAATGATCGAACATTATAGGGGTGGTTATATGTGTTATAATAGAGTTTCGACAATTCAGTATGTTCTCCTACTTGTACTTTGTTTGAAACATTTCAAGTATATACCGCCAAAAATATTAACATAGTAATGTATTTCACATAAAGTGTTTAATAGCGATTCATATTTTGTTTGGATGTTTTGCCTTTGTGCTGTCAGAGAGGGGACGAGCGAGCTGTTGAGCTCTAGCTCTCAACCCCACACGCACACGAACTAATTTTATAAGCCCGACTTAACGCTTTCAGTGTCCATTTCAAGCCAAAGCCCTTACTTAAATTGGTCATTGGCGTTTATTTGCATCTTTAAAATGTTTTATTGTTTGGTCAATAACACACTGTAAGTGGATTCCAGCTGTTCCTGTATAAGGCTATACCAGTGTTAGCAACCTAGATATCGTATTCGTATATATAAGTATTTAGTTTCTTTTAAACTTGCCCTCTAAACGGCTGGCTGTAGATATTTGTATTGTATGTTTGCATATTTATATAATATTATTCCTAAAAAACGGTATTTCTTTAAACATGTTAATTGTTGTTGTTAATGATGTTTTAAAAACACACGTTTGAATGTTTTACTTAGCGGATTTGTTTATGGCAGTGACAGTGGGTGTTAATAAGGGATTATTCATAGCGGCTGTTAGGGGAGGCAGCTGATCTCCGTACTTTATGTTCCACATTTCTACTAGTGTATGCCTCCAGGTGACACAGTGTCAGAACGTGGGTTTGTAAGTCGGATTACAATCTGCTACTTTGAAAAACAGACATCGGCACGTATATGATACCGCGTACTGATTTATCAAAAGTTATGCTGATTTATGTGAACTGTTTGATAATAAATTTATGTGGAGAAATTGCCATTGTGGAGGAGTAAGGGCGTTCGTCAAGTGGGAAGTTCATGTTTAGGTAAATACTGTCCGCAATAAGTGTCGACATCGCCGTTATGACTTGTAACTCTCGTGCAAGACGCAATTCGAGTAACTGTACACGGTTGTGTCCTCGTACTGTTGTTTAGTAAGATACTATAAATGTGTACATGGTTGTGACCTGTTATGTGACCTATTATGTGATCTGTTATGTATGGAAGCGTATGTCGTTTATACTGACAACGAAATCTTATTGCCTTCAAGTCTTGTTTTTGTCGGCTTGACGAGTTATAACAAAACGTGTTGTCAATTTACATTAAACGAGTTATGTCGGTTTCACAATTACAATTAAGTCGACATAAAACGTTCAACTAGTTTAGTAGATAAAAATAAGTCGTCATACCCACGTAACAAGCAGACAATTCAAGATTAACTCGGCAACACGTCGTGTTATACTCGTGTATAATATATATATAGAGGATCTCAAAGGAGTGTTTATTTTGTATCAGACTTATTAACGAGTTCATTTTAAAATGACGACTTTAATAAATTTGATTCAAAATTATCAAAAATTTGAGATTCTATTTATAACATAACTCAATTACGGTCGCAATCTAGTTCAATGTTGCTTCAATACACATTCTCGTGTACTAGAGCGAAGAATTTACATTGAGTGTTATTAGGATGCCTCATCCGCGGGACAATTAAAAACATTATTCATGTCTCAATTATCAACCGATTTTCAAAGGTTTCACTTAAAAACAAAACAAAAGAACATATTTCAATCCATTTAAATCAAGGAAATCAATAACTAGAGCAATGTCATAACTGGGTGACGTCATTTATAATCACTCGAGTGTGTACATGTCATTTGGCGGTTGAAGTTTGAAAAGACCGTTAGTCAGCGTCACAGTGGCTATCAGCGAATTCGCGTTGTAGCTGTTGGATTACATCATGGTTTTTAGACTGTCGGCTGCAAGCCGACAGTCTTTAGAGAGCGGTATTTCAGAAACGCGACTAGTCGCCTGACACGACATATTGAACATGAATATATTAATACATACCACCTGCGTAGCAACAGAACTACTTACGTGAATGTGGGGCGTCAAGTACCTGCTTATGTGTATTTAACGCGTTATTGCCTTTTTTATGACAAACATTGCGTGTTACTCTTAGTATAGTTGTACCGTTGCAATTTGGTGAGTTTTATTGAACAAAATAATGAAAAATAATGAAAGTATAGCATTTACATACGAAGTCATTTTACCCTACATCCAATAGTAAGCTACACCACATGTTTGCACCCCGTGTGACGTCACACATATCCCGGCATTCAAGACTGACCCGGCAAACCCCGGCAAAGAACTTATTTTATGAATGAAAGCTATTAAGAAATAAATCATACGCGGTTAAAGAGTTCATGTCATGTAATATTTTGTGAAATAGTTTTTATGTTTCAAATTATTTTTTTCAGCAGCAATCGAACTAGTGTATTTGTTTGAGTAAATTATTTGAATAATACCTATCACAGTATGTCAACGTTATGCCTATTGTTATTTTGGACTATAGGGTGTAGTTTTTGAAGTCATATACAATATGGCGGCGATTATGCGGAAATGAAATTGAATGTTACTTCGAACACGTTCTTCTACAAAATAACCGACCTGTATTTAGTGCTATTGCTTTAACATCAATCGAAGCAAAAATGGCATCAATGTATGCGTCTAAAAATGTTAAATTTAGATGGAGACAATCCGGAAATGAGCTGCCAGGAAGTGATCGATTTCGGACACGAAGGTACATTAGTCTGAAATAATAGACGTGTTATACGGGATTCTTCCAATCCCTAACGTCTAAACGGTTTTGTGCAAAAAGCGGGGGTATTTGAAAAATATTGAAATTGTATTAAGTGAAGTATTTTATGGTTGAAATGGATAATAAAGTAAAGATTTATATTCATATTTTATCATGGAAGTGCAAAGCTATTTTGCAAAAAAACCCCAAGCATTTAATGCATTAAAACACATTATTTACCTTTTCATTAAAAGGAAAGTTGACTGACACAGACAACAATTATGCCAAGTGGAACAACTTGACCCAATCGTAATAATTCGGCCACCTCCGACAAGCTTCGAGATAATACAATCGTAACAACTCGGCCTTGGCCAAACAATCGGAACACCTCAGCCAGTATCCAACAGGGATTGACTATCTCGAAGCTTACCGAAGATGGCGAGTTGTTACAATTGATGGCCGAAATGTTCCGATTGTTGTAAAATTGTGAACTGCAGCCTTGCAGGTGCCCTTCATGTATATATTGTTATGTTTTGACGGAATGAAATGAAGAAAAAACCATCAAACTCATAATTATTTGCTTGATATTACTTTTTGGTTACGGAATTTATATAAAATAACATTATCTGGTAATATTTCTTGTTTTTATATGTTATAGATGCAATATGCTTTAACCCGGAATCCCGATCGGAATAACTACCCACTTTTCGTACAAAACAATTTGTACGTGAAGGATTTGCTGTATCAAAAATCGTAAAAAAATCTGTCAATGTACAATTATTTGGACTAGAAGGTACATCTACATCTCTTAGTCTAAATATTTGTACGTTGACGGACTCTTTTTACGATTAAAAAAAAGTGTATATATATATATATATATATATATATATATATATATAGCAAACTGGGAAGTTTTGTTTTGATGTTTGAAAAATGAAAATGGAAATGGAATGGACTTGGGGAAATAGGCTGATAGAAAAGGCCCCCCCCCTTGTTGAAAATCCCCCCCCCCCTTATTTTCACCCCCGTTTTCTGTATTCCATTATTTGTGGTGGCTACAAAACATTTAACACTTTGTGAAAGATACAAACATACAAACATACAAAGAAAATATGACAGCCGATACAGCCGATACAGATCCAAATATGTCAAACATGTCAAAATGTATATCAAGTATTTCGTATGATAAGAGATTCGGAAAACGTTTTCGATGTTGTGAGTGGTGTGGTGGTTACAGTAACATTGATTATCTCTTACTCGTTATGAAAAACTGTGTGTTCGAACATTCCGCGTGTCCAAGCTGTTTTGATAAATACAACGGCTCTTGTCCTGCTTGTTGGTTGAACCATCCAGTTGCGTTAGCACACATTAAGGAAAGGAAACGATACTACAAGAAATTGGGTAAAATAGAAACTAACGACTGGTTATTGAGAGAGATGAGGCATGATTACCTCGCCACCATTAAGAAAAGCACAAGGGAAAAGTTCAAAAGTGACGTGTTGATGTTCGCCTTTTTGTAATGCAAAGCTCTAATTGGTATAAAAGCAAAATACTGCAAAACATTGCAAAATACTGCAAAGCCAAACTGCAAAGAGATCATGGCAAAACCAAACTGCAAAGAGATCATGACAAACAACTGCCAGTGTGACGACTGTAAGTTTTTCAGATTGAATTATTATGACTGTAAGTTTTACGAAGTTGAGGACTGCCAGTGCGACGACTGTAAATTGTACAGACAGAAGATGGATTTGAATGATTCCAATGCCATGAACTGTGAGATGGATGAGATGGCTAACACCGTAAAAACACAGAAATCAGACAACAGCAATACCTTACCGCAACAAACCGAATCGATGAGTGTTGATATGTTGGATAAGGAAATGTTCATGAATTATTATGAAATGTTCAAACCGCAGATGGATTTAAACGATTCCAGTTCCAATGCGGGAATGAAAAGAAAAGTGGAAAATGGTGAGATGGATAACATTGTAAAAAGACAGAAAATAGAATACAGCAATACCTCCCCCCAGCAAACCGAATCGATGAGAGTTGGTATGTTTGACAAGGACAATGACTGTATGGATCTTGTCCTTTCAGATGATGACGATATCGAGAATGGGAATTTTAGCGATGATCTTGAAAATTCTTCGCCGGCTTCCCCTTTGGATCATGATAAAGTTGCGAAAATACTTGAACAAATATACAATATTCAGGAGTCAAAATATGAGGCAGACCAGATCAGGAGGTGCGTTGAAATGTACAGAGAGATCAAGTATTGTGAGACGGAAGAAGCGAGGACAGCACTGAGACACAGACGATTATGTTCAAACGATTATGCTGAACCTGAGATTCTAGACGATTTTCTGTTGAAGCACATAGGCTATATGTGGGAAACGATAAAACCGTATTTATGAACAATGAACCTGGGGACTCTGAGTATCATGACTTTGGAGACATTTAGTGTGTTATGATGTTTCAAGTTTTTGTAGATAACGATTCAATTGTAAAATAAACATGAAAAAATGAAATATTCTTTGTCTTGTGTTTTCGTAAATGTGTAAAACGCAGCAAATATAGACAATAGTTTATTGTGTCACCAACGGTTAAGACTTGCCATGTTACTGTTGTCAAAACATTTGAATTACATAAACTGAATGAAATTGACTTGACACTATATTAGTGAAATATTTTTGAACCTTAAAGTATGGCTCACAACAACGGTAAAAAAAACTCAAAATGTATTTCGTATGATAAGAGACTCGGAAAACGTTTCAGAGCTTGCCATTGGTGCGGTGGCTACAGTAACATTGACTATCGCTTGCTCGTTATGAAACAATGTGCATTCGAACATTCCGCGTGTCCAAGCTGTTTTGATAAATACAACGGCTTTTGTCCTGCTTGTTGGATAAACCACCCGGCACAAAAAATGAATAGAAGAAACATAAAACGTTACTACAAAAGATTGGGTAACTCAGAAGGAAAAGATTATCTGGCCAGAATCAAGCAAAGCGCAAGAAAACAGTTTAAGCACAACGTTCTGAGATTTGCGTTTCTAAGACTTAGGATAACATAAAATAAACATAAAAACGAATGCTTTGAAATTGCTTTTTATTGAAGTGGCAGAAGTAAAGTAATTCATGAAAAATCTTGAGTGTTTTCGTTGAATAGTTCCATACAGGCAGCTTCGTCTAAGGATTGCAGGTTGTCTGTTTGAGATTTCAAGCGCAAAACTTCGTCTTCCAATGCCGTGTTATTTTGCTTAAGCTGATTGTTTTCCGCAGTCAGCTGTGACAGATTCAATGTCAAGCGTGTAACTTCGTCCTGCAATAGTTGACTATCGTCCGTATTCGAGTTGTGCACATGAGTTTGCTTATACCGATCGTTCTCTCTGATCAACCTAAACACCTTTTGCTGTAGTGCGCCACATTTCTTGCGATACTCGGTCGTTTCCAGTTTGTTTTGCAGAAATGTTTTTTCGATATTGTCAAGTATCGAGACGATTTCTTTGAACGTAGACTCGTGCTTGTTATCACCCATACATAGTCTCGCTACGAAGCCGGTAATTTGTAAATTAAGGTTGCTTATGTCCGTCATATTTCTATTGTGAGCGAGTTCAATGTCAGTTTTATTTTCGATTTATATCATGGAATGCGATTTACTAGTGAATTATTTTATTCTTATTATAAGGGCTGAAAATTTGTTACTTGTCATACACATTCTCAAACAATTATGTCCAGTCAAGCATCGACACAGCAAACAACGCCTTGTGAGAACACCAGTGAAAACGAGCAAAAAAGCGAATCTTGTTCTCAGCAACCCATGAATGATATCAATGAATATGAAAAAATGATGGAGATGGCAGAAGATTATTTGCGAGATGCTGAAGAACAAAAATCGAGCGAAATCGAATCCATGCAAGATGACAACCCAGACGGGGCAGTTTGTTATATGAGAAATTGCTGCGTTTGTGACGGTTACTGTTATGATAGTGATAATTTTGAAGACATTGAGACCGTAGACGAGGAAGTAAAAATTGACGAAATTGAACCAAGTATTTTTGTGAGCGAAAACAAGAATTGACATTAGTTTTCAATCCGCTCAAACATGATGATACTTCATTAAGTGCTTTCCAAATGAAAAGGTTCAAACAATTGTTTTGATGTTTTAACTTTGAATAAATGCGTTGAAATGCAATTTGATTGTTTGTTTTATCTCGATTGAAAAATAGAAGCATAGTAACATAGTAGCAAGCACTGTACCTAGCATTGTAGATTGCATGGTCCATGGCTTAAAATAATGCAATGAGTGGAACGAATATAGTTCATATATAAACTTATCTTTTCTTCTCATGTCATACTTGTCAAAACCTACTGATCTAGTATATATACATATTATGGGAATCAAGAAAATCATCAAAACGTGTTTGGAGAAGTTGCTCAGAAGGTCTGATGCAAAACAGAAAAACATGGACAGTGTGCAATTGAATGCAAACATCAATATGGCAATTGAAATCCACACGTGTCCGAAACTATATCCGTGTTTGATTTGTTTCAAAAAAGGGGATGCTGAGAAAACAGAACAGAAAGCCGAAAGCCATCAGTGCCCTGAACTGTACCCCTGTTTGGTGTGTTTGGTGCAAGAAGACTCGTCGAGTGTTGACAAAACTTACAAAGTTGTTGAAAAGCTCAGTAGCAGAGACTTAGAGAGAAATGAGAATCACGAAGCACTTCGCCAGTTCTTCGCCAGGCGTGGGAGACAGTTTGTGCCAAAACGTTGTTAACAATAAATTGAGTGATGAACAGACAATGATTAGTAACAAAATAAAATGTATGAACTGTTCGTGTTTTATTGTGTTTATCTATAGTAATCTAGTTGGAATCACTTAAGCTTCAAGAACAACTATGCTTGCTCATAGTTATTAAACGAGTAATGGTCATATAGTCATATATATATGTGCAAATCGCTATGTATAACTCCTCAAAGATACACAGAATGTATCGTAAAATGCTACAAAGTACGATACTTAAGCAAAATAAAACATGAAATAAAGTAAAACAATCACAGAATAATGTTACGATTTTCGGTACAAGCTATACTGAGCTGATTATTATAAGGGAAAGTGTTGTCTGTCGTATTCACTTGGATACGGTTGAACCATGTAAACAATACTCTTTGTGTGTAAAATTTGGGATATTTTCTGTGTTTGAAGGTACGACCTTGGTAGTTATAGTTTCTATAATGTGTTCGCGATTGAATCAAGCCGGGTTTATGCATATACAAGAGATATAAATGATTTTACGAGGTTTTAAACATTTCCAATTTCAGAAAATATTTCTACTTTCGATTTCGTTTTTTCTGAAAATGAACAAACTTTTTTTTCCCTATTGTTTAATTTCATAAAACGATACATAATACATGATTAAGATAATTTTAAATTATTTTTAATGAGTGTATTTTCTTTATTTTCGTAAAAGTTTAAAAAATAAATAAATAATGCAATTCATGGAATGATATGACGTGATATGTATGACGTCATATTGCAGAGTTCTCGCTGTGCGCTGGTCGGCCATCTTGAAAAATAAATTGTGAAGGTCGTATTTCCAGCTTTCCTGCGGTAAGTATGACATGAATGTTTAAAAGTTTTATGAGAAATTGTGTCTAAATATATGATGTATCATATTACCAACAAGTTTTGTCGATGTGTGCATTGAATTACGTAAAAACTTATGTCAAAAGAAATTGCTCCCAGCTCGTTTTAGAATGTTTCGAACATTCTCGAAGCCGATTTTAGAAACTTTAATTCTCGGCTAGATATGTTGAAAAACATAGTAAGCGGTGTTAATTCATATCTCTTGTCTTGTTTATGTCATATTTTGAATGATTTTAACTTTGTTTAGGGACCAAACTGACAGAAATAAGAAATGACAAATCATGCAAGATTGATAAATATCTTCTATTTCTTTGTTTGAAAAATATGTTGAAAATTATTTTTTTTAAACCAGAGACGGCAGTTCAGATGCAGTCGTCCTGTGTGTCAGAAAGCTGGTGATCAAAATGGTTGAAGGCAGTACCCAAGAAAGTACATTTACAAGTAAGTAAAATCACTGAAAATGAATTCCATGAATTGAACTGTCATATCATAATCTCAGTGCTTAGTCTGTTTGGAAATATGCTTGGAATAATTTTTATAGACTGATAATTTATCTAATAACAGACACTGTGTTTGATTTATTACATTGAACTGCTATTAGATAAATTTTCAGTTTGTGTTTGATATCTACCAATGCCATAAATGCATAATTTTGTTCCTGTTGTGAATGATAAGAAATGTTGGGAACATAATACCTTCTGCATGTGAACAGTTTTTCTGTTTCTGTTTGTATGTAGGAAGTATTTTGTTTTCAGGATTATTTCAACATTGTTGATGTGGATGAAATGTGCACTTAGCCATGCTTTTAATGGAATGAAAAATGTATAAAACTAACAAGCAATATGTGCAGTTTTGTTGATAAAATGTTTTGTTTCAGAGTTGTGAGGAGTAACCTAGCCTATATAACCTGAAGCTCACCCAATATGCAGTGTGTTCTGCTCTGTCAATAACAAGTAAGTAATTTCACCAAATTTCATCAGAAACAAATCTCAAAGTTACAATGAACAGTAAAGTTAACTCATCTTGGTACTTTAAATACTGAAACACTGAACCAACATGATTTGATTTTGCTCTTTTAACTTAATTCACATTATGGTAGCAAAATTACAGCTATGTGTCAGATTCGTGACATTTAGCATTTGTCATACATTTCACTCTTTCAGTTGTCAAACCAAATGCTAAGTGTCAAATCCATTCATGATATTTAGCATGTGTCATACAATTCACTCTATTATTTGTCAAACCAAAAGATAAATGTCAAATTATTTACACATGCTTAGCAGTTTATCATAAATTTTACTCATTTTATTTGTCAAACCAAAAGATGAACGTCAAATTATTTGAAGATGCTAAGCATTTATCATACATTTTACTCTTTTTATGACAAATCGACTCACAAATTTAAGCAAACCAGGTGACAATGTACAAATCATTTAGGGTGACGAGCTTTTTGGTTACCTCGCCCGGCCAAACTAAAAGACTTATATATATACTAAAAGTGTTATTGTTTGGTCGGGCGAGGTAACCAAAAATCTCGTCACCCAAAAATACTTGTACATCGTCACTTTGTGTGCCTAATTTTGTGAGTCAACTAAATCGTTCTAAATTCAATGTAAAAAAAACTTTCATAAGGGGGGTACTCAGTGTGAAAAAACTACATCGCTTAAACGCAAATGCGCTTTGGTAAGTATATAGCTAAAAAACGAATGCTCTATGGTGAAAATCCAAAGTCAAAAATTTTGAAAAAATTGAAAAGTTGTCAAATAAATCATAATTTTAAGCACATTGTTAGTGTTCTGCTCTATCATTTGTAAATGAAAACTGAAAGAATGGTTTATATGTTTTGAGACTAAGCATTTACAACTCACTGCAAATATTCTTTGGTGGTCAAAGACTTAATAGAAGTTAATTAGCCAGTGTTCATATTTAGTAAATGAAAATTAGTGAGTTGAAGCTTATATTGTTAAGTTTTATTGTATATCATCTGGCAGGGAAAACAAGATCATTTAAGATTCATGTTTTTGGTGGCAAACAAATTGAACAAGTATTGTTCTTATTTTACTCACTCATTGATGTTTTCATTTTTCAACAGAAATGTTTTGTTTTTTCAGCTCTGTATGGCTGGTCTGACCTCAGTGGAAGTTGTTCGTTTAAATGGTTTCGGGACATTGAAGTAAAACAACACGAGGTAAAATACAAAGTGCTTATTTATTTTTTAACTTGTTCATCCAGTAGTATATGATAAAAAGTGTTTTAACTTGTTCATCCAGTATTATATGGTACATACAACAATAATGTAGAATATAAATCACTGAGTTACGGCTTCTCTGAACAAACATCTGTTCACTTTATGTCCACAGTTTTTTGAGAAACAAACAGGGCATCTGTTTTCCCAGTTTGTAGATTTTCTCGTTTTGCAGAATGTCCCACCAAGAGTGAAGGGCTGCCTGTTTGCTTCAGATTCCCAGTCCTCCTCGCTGATGATTTCTGAAGTCCTTACGCAGTCACCCCAGTCTTCAACCTCAGTTTGTACAGGTGATAATGTTTTTGAACCATAGTTCATTGTCATGTCATTGGAGTTGTTCAGCTGCTCCAGTTCTGACTGTAACTCTGTTTTGAGTACAGCAAGTCTAGCCTCAAGAATGGCAATTCTTTTAATTTTGCGGTTAAGTCTCTCCATTGTACAGATCATAAATTGCTGTAGGTTTCAAGTTTTGTAATGATATTAAGTATGCGTTACATATTAAATATGCACAAAAATAATGCATTCGATCTGCATTTCACAAGTGTAAAACATCACAAATGAATGGTATTTCAATCTACTTTTTTGTCAAACCATATGACATTATTTGTTCATTAGTAAAACAAATTGATGAATATCAAAGCGATTCATGATACTGAGCATTTATTAAACATTTCACTTTATTGTTTGTCAAACCAAATGCTAAGTGTCAAATCGATTCATGACACTGAGCATTTATCAAACATTTCACTCTATTATTTGTCAAACCAAAAGATGAACGTCAAATTATTTACAGATGCTAAACAGTTTATCATAAATTTTACTCATTTTATTTGTCAAACCAAAAGATGAATGTCAAATTATTTGAAGATGTTAAGCATCTTATCATACATTTTACTCTCTTTATGACAAATCGACTCACAAATTTAAGCAAACCAGGTGACGATGTACAAATCATTTAGGGTGACGAGCTTTTTGGTTACCTCGCCCGGCCAAACAAAAAGACTTATATATATACTAAAAGTGTTTTAGTTTGGCCGGGCGAGCGAACCAAAAAGCTCGTCACCCCAAAATACTTGTACATCGTCACTTTGTGTGCCTAATTTTGTGAGTCAACTAAATCGTTCTAAATTCAATGTAAAAAAAAGTTTCATAAGGGGGGTACTCAGCGTGAAAAAACTACATCGCTTAAACGCAAATGCGCTTTGGTAGGTATATAGCTAAAACGCGAATGCGCTATGGTGAAAATCCAAAGTCAAAAATTTTGAAAAAAATGAAAAGTTGTCCAAAAAATCATAATTTTAAGCACGTTGTTAGTGTACTGCTCTGTCATTTGTAAATCAAAACTGAGAGAATGGTTAATATGTTTTGAAATTAAGCATTTATCATTTTTGTAAAAATCCAATGTTATAAATGAAACCAAAATTTACCAGAGTAAACATTAATGTGCTATTGTATGTAAGAATGTTTCGTCTTTTACACGTTTCATTTCATTTTTTCAGATGAGATGCCATACACAGGGGATCCGACAGAAGACAGCAGACAGAATTCGTCGATCTATTTGAAATGTCATTGTTTATTTGAAAAAAGATACCTATCCACACTTGTTCGTTTTAAAATATTGTTTGTATTATATGTGCTTTGTACCGTTGCTTTTTGTTTATCAGTAATTCTCCAACACTTGTATTTCGTGTTTTACATGAACATTGAAAATTTATCATACAGTAAATCATTTCGAAAATGAAATTTAAATGGAGAAATACTGATTTATCTGTTTGCTTTTAATGTTTGTGCTGTCTTGCTTACCCCAGTAACGCGGGTCTTGTTTGCTATTGTGAGTACTGTTGTTATTTTTTTTGGCCATCCAAAGTATTGTTCACGAATGATAACACATTTTTTTCATAAAATTGGTTACATTTTGGTCTGTCGATTTTTTTCATTGAAACCACAGTCAAACGGTTTTTCACTATATTTTTTTATGAGAAACAGCCAGACTTGGTCACGGCTGAAACCGAGGAACATTTGTGATTGAACAAAATTTTAGCAGTAATGCTGCTTGTAATTCATAAATTTATTAAGCTTTGGTCTTGTCATATTGATAACGAAATTGGTTGGAACATAACTTTGTAAAATGGTAAACATTTTGATAGTGTGTACAAGAGCAAAATTTGCACTGCATTTCAAAATGTTTCATTTTTGTGAAATGCTGTTGACAAAATGATTTGTTTGCTCGTGCCAGCATGGGTCGACGAGATTCGTTTCTCACTGTCCTTTATGCGGCGGTTTAAGATGCAAGCCTGTTGTTTTGTCAATGTCTAAAGTTCAGCTTGAATGAAAATTGAAATCAATATTGCAAGATCAAGCAATTTTTAAAAAAAATGTTAGAATGTAGATGCGTTGTGAAATACAAGTGAAATGTACTAGGCTCATTGCATTCTTAGTTTGGTTTCGAAGTGCAAAACTTCATTCATCACAAACATTCCTCTTGAACGACCGAACATTGATATGTGGCAATGTTTTCGTTCAGCAAAATGATTTGGCAAAAGTAATTTAAAGGCTAGCATGAGTATGGAGGTGTCGTTAGACCAGCTTAGTATTGGTGTAAGGTGGTGTACAGTGCCAATACTAGGAACCGCTCATGTTCACCATGTCACGCTACAGGCAATGAAAAATAGGGAGTGGCAACCTCTTTGTATCGCCGTGGTCCGACAGTCCTCACAGTCTTTACAATGAGAGGGGAAACATAGGCAATCGGATGCTTCTTCCTAAGTGTGCCTTGTCGAGTAACTGCCTTTGGCGTTGCCTTTATTTTCAAATTTGTGAACAAATAAAACTAGGTTAGGACCACATAATAGGGTTACGATGAAAATTAGGTTTCCCTTTTAATGTTTGAAGATAACAGCCACTGGCGTTATACTTCAAAAAATTGCTCGAAATACACATATCACACAAACATTTCAACATTTTATCTGCAGCATTTTTCATTTTTCAAAAAAATACTCAGATGTACAAAAATAATGCAAAACATGAACAGCAAATTCACAAATTCTGCTGTGTTGAAATTTAAAAAATCAAACATGAGATTGTATGAAAAAGCTTCTTTTTTTATTTTCAAACATGTTAAATCTCACGATCATAAGCCATATGTACAAAAATAATGCAACTCTGAATTGTAATTTCATGCTCTCAACAAAAAAATATGCATCGAAAATTGTGAAAAATTGTGAAAATCTAGAAGTTGACGAGAGATCTCAAGATTTCAAAAAACGAACTATAGGCTTTATTTCACACAATACTTCATGAAAAAAAAAATCAAATCTTCATAATGTTCATAATCTAGAAATTAACGAGGTATCTCAAGATTTTATAAAAAAATTATAGGCACCATTTATTCAAAATTATAGGCTCATGCAACTCCTTCAAAAAAATAACAAATTTCAATAATGTGGACCCACGTCCATGAAACCTGAAAAATTGATAATTTACTGACACTGGCGTTCACACAAGATTTCACGAAAAAGTTAAAATCTTCATGATATCAACAATCATACATCACAAGAACTCTGAATGACAATTTTATGATCTGAACATTCGAATATTTTGAAAATCTAGAAATTAACGTTGAATCTCAAGATTTCAAAAAAACGAACTATAGGCTACATTCTTCAAAAATTATAGGCTTCATAAAACTCACTCAAACACTCAGATTTCAAAACCTTCAACATTTGTGCTCTGAAACTAGCGTTCACACCAGTTTTCATGAGAAAAAAAATAAAATCTTCATATTGTTGAAAATCTAGAAATTAACGCGGGATCTCAAGATTTCAAAAAAAAATTATAGGCTTCATTTATTCAAAAAATTATAGGCTCATGCAAATCTCTCAAAAAATTATAGGCTCATGCAAATCTCTCAAAAATTACAAATTTCACAATCATAAGCCATATGCACAAAAATGCAGCATCAAGTCCATGAAACATGAAAAATTGGTATCTTAGTGAAACTGGCGTTCACACAAGATTTCATGAAAAAAAAATCAAATCTTCATAGTGTTGAAAATTATAGGTTTCATTTATTCAAAAAATTATAGGCTCATGCAAATCTCTCAAAAAATTACAAATCTCACAATCATAAGCCATATGCACAAAAAAATGCAGCTAAGTCGATGAAACATGAAAAATTGATATCTTTCTGAGGCTGGCGTTCACACAAGATTTCATGAAAAAAATCAAATCTTCATAATGATCAAATTCAACAAATCGACATTTGCAGCAAATCTCACAGATCTCACAATCATAAGCTATATGCACAAATTCCACCAAGTCCATGAAACTTGAAAAAAAATGATATTTTACTGAAACTGGCGTTCACACAAGATTTCATGAAAAAAATAAAATCTTCATAATGATCAAATTCAACAAATCGACATTTGCAGCAAATCTCACAGATCTCACAATCATAAGCTATATGCACAAATTCCACCAAGTCCATGAAACTTGAAAAAAATGATATTTTGCTGAAACTGATTTCACATAATCTTCATAGAAAAACTACTTCATTCACAGATTTCAAAATCTCGAGCCATTTGTACAATAATAATGCGGAATCAAGTGATAATTCTGGAACTATTTCATATGAGCGTATAAATAAAAACGGTAAAAAAAATAGTCCTAACCATTTATGCACAATTATAATGCGATGCGCATTAATTTTGGCCATCGGGTATATAAGCTCCACATTTTTCAATATTCGTCATTCCAGTAGCAAGCTCTTAGCTCAGAAGTGCTGTTAGTCTGCTGGGAGCCCAAAGTGGGTTTGAACTTCTCAGATTTCTCCTCGCACTATGAACTTGGTGCATCAGAGATACAGAGAAAATATCTGAGAGGTTTTTTGACCTTCTGGTTTGAACATGAGAACCGTATGTCGCGATACCTCATAGTTTTTCGCTCTTGAGTCTGGCCAGCTCATGTTGTCGATCACTTTGACATCGCCTGACGAATACGATCATTCTCTGTGATAGCCATTAGATCATATACAAAAAGCGATTTTGGCAAGTGATTTGTTATTTGCGTCTGGTAGCATGAGCATAGAAGTATAGCTTCGACGAGATTTGTTTCTCATTGCTCAATATGCTACGGTCTTGGATGCAATGCAATGATTTTGTCAACTTCGCAAAAACATTTTGGTAAAAGTAAAATTTGAGAGGCTACCATGAGTATGGAGGTGTCGTTAGACCAGCTTAGTATTGGTGTAAGGTGATGTACAGTACCAATACTAGGAACCGCTCATGGTCATCATGTCGCGCTACAGGCAATGAAAAATAGGGAGTGGCAACCTCTATGCTCACGAGTACCCCTTTTCTGTACGCTAGTGCATGCATAGAGAGTGGACGAAGCGAATGGGGCGCTAGTCCTAAGTGTGCCCTGTCGAGTAGTTGCCTTTAGCGCTGCCTCAGTTTTTTTTCAAAATTCAAAACTCTGCTCATAAGTTGCGATACATAAAAGGAAATGCTTTCTTAGATTAAAGTTAGCATTTCCTGCCTGCAAGTAAAGCGAGCAAATATGCCTCTATGTGCTTAAGAGGTGTGTTTGAAAGTGAACTCTGTAGCCTTCTCTTAGATCAAAAGAGAAATAAGTCTACGAGTTTTCGAGCCTAGCTTGTGGTTGAGGTACTTGAAGTTGATCGCAGAAATCCCTTCTTTGATCGGACAATGCGGCTGAGGCACTCGATTCTTGCCCCAGTACAGGCCTTCTTGTATCAGACATCACTTGTTCGGCGTTGTACCTACAACGAGTCAGCAATACCCCGTTTGTTACACCCGAGTAGTCCAGCACTCTACATTATAGGTGTAACAAATTGTAGAAGGTCGCCTGGAAGGCCTCTAATGGGTGCTGATTTTGCGTAGTGTATGACACTAGGAAAATAGGTTTCTGGCTCAGAGTTACCGTTTTCCGATCTCGCTCTTACTAAAACAATCGCTTCTTTGCTCATAAGTTGCGATACATAAAAGGAAATGCTTTCTCAGATCATAGTCAGCATTTCCTACCTGCAAGTAAAGCAAGCAAACTTGCCTCTATGTGCTTAAGAGGTATGTTTGAAAGTGAACTCTGTAGCCTTCTCTTAGCTCAAAAGAGAAATAAGTCTACGAGTTTTCGAGCCTAGCTTGTGGTTGAGGTACTTGAAGTTGATCGCAGAAATCCCTTCTTTGATCGGACAATGCGGCTGAGGCACTCGATTCTTGCCCCAGTACAGGCCTTCTTGTATCAGACATCACTTGTTCGGCGTTGTACCTACAACGAGTCAGCAATACCCCGTTTGTTACACCCGAGTAATCCAGCACTCTACATTATAGGTGTAACAAATTGTAGAAGGTCGCCTGGAAGGCCTCTAATGGGTGCTGATTTTGCGTAGTGTATGACATTAGGAAAATAGGTTTCTGGCTCAGAGTTACCATTTTCCGACCTCGCTGATGCCGTGGGTAACCTGACCAATGCCAGTCACAAGTCTGGATGAAAAACAGGGAGTGACCACATTGCATAACAAAAATACTTTTCCCATTGAATGTTTGACATTATAACAATTGTAAACATTTGCTTGTGTTTGATTTCATGAAAACAATTGTGTATAATTATGTATATTGATATGTTTGCAATGTTATGTATGCTATGCATGTTTGTACTTTGTTATCTGCTTACATTTTGAATAAAACATAAACTGAAATTAGAAGCATTAGTTGTATATGAGAAATTTTCAATAGTTATGCAACGATTGAGTGAAACAAAATTTAAGCATCATGAAGACTTTCGTCTTTTGAAATGCTTCAAACTGGAATGTTCACTTCACTTTCACGAGAAAGCATTTTTTTTTAAATTTCATCTCATATTTTTAAAATCTTCAAACATAAGAAAAAACTCATGTTTCCTTTGTATTACAATTTCAAGCTCTTATAATCTTCACTTCTCAGCTCATTTGCACCAAGTACGGTGGCCGAGTGGTTAAGGCGTTGGACTCAAGTTCCAATGGACAATGTCCGCGTGGGTTCGAACCCCACCCGTACTAATACTTTTGCATTTAAGGCAATTGTCCATTCGACTAAGAGTAACTGCAAAGTTTTGTAAGGAATACATGAGCAATTTGGCAGATCGTATGGCCTTTGCATTATAATTTCAAGCTCTTATAATCTTCACTTCTCAGCTCATTTGTACCAAGTACGGTGGCCGAGTGGTTAAGGCGTTGGACTTAAGTTCCAATGGACTATGTCCGCGTGGGTTCGAACCCCACCCGTACTAATATATTTTGCATTTTGGCTGACATGCGATTAGTATCCAAGATATTTCGTAATTTGGCATCACCTCAGCATGAAACAAGAAACGCGACAAGAGTTGCAACTACAAAACGATGAAAAAAACATTTGTCAAATTTGTGTTACGGACAAAAAGTGTATTGTGTTTACGCCTTGTGGCCATTTGACTTGTCATGCATGTTCAATCAAAACTAGTAAATGCTATTTTTGCAGAACTGTTGTTATTGGAAAATATCAAATTTATGAATAAATCGTAAACAATTATTTGTATTTTTGCTTTCTGATTATTTCATTTTCCGGTAAGGTGAACTGTGCTAATCACTCAAACACTACCAGTTCTGATTCACACAGTTATGCTGTAGACAGCCGCAATACGCTAGTTAGCTCAAATTTCTAACATTGGTTTGCAAAGTTGTTGAATGCAAGTTCGAGAAATAATGTATACGCTTTTTAGAGTACTTCAAACTATTTAAACATACAGTAGTGACTGTACTTTTCACTAACTATGGCAAAACGATATACTGACATCGTTGGGTTTGCTGGACTACAGTACAATGATCATTTCAAAACATTCTGTTGGGAATGCCAATTGTGTTGTGCTGGAGTCTTTACGTTAGAACCTTGTCAACGACATGATCTTTTGAACATTTTCCCTCCAGCTGGCTACTGCCAAAACTGTTTTAAGTATGTGTGGTACTGTAATGATTGTAAGGCTGATGAAACGCCACCAAAAGTGCGAATGAGAAACTATTGTTTGTCATGTTTCTTCCACCGATTTGAAAATCTTGCAATCTTGGCCGGCTAACCCTGACGTGGTTGAAGAAAGTTTTCGATTGATTGTGACAATTATCTTGTTTCACAAAATAAAAAATAAAAACTTGAAATAAATTACTTTGTTTTTGTATCTGATACCAAGACGCTCATTTTTTTCTCTGATGATTTTCAATTTTCATTTTCAATTTTCATTTTCTCTGATGATTTTCAATTTTCATTTTCAATTTTCATTTTCAATTTTCATTTTCAATTTTCATTCTCAATTTTCATTCTCAATTTTCATTCTCAATTTTCACATTCGTCATTTTCATTTTCACCCTCGTGGGACTAAACCCACTCACCGCCGATATCGGGTTGTATATATATATATATATATATATATATATATATATATATATATATATATATATATATATATATATATATATATATATATATATATATGGCAATTCTTTCACTACAACATCTTCATGTTACTTTCAATTCAGAGTTGATTATTCACTAAAATTATTTCGCATTTTTAATTATTGTTTAACCTGAAACGTCTCAACCATCAAAAAAGAACATATAATTATGCTTCAATAGTCTAAAAAAATAGACGTGTTATATGGGATTCTTCCAATCCCTTACGTCTAATCGGGTTTGCGCAAAACAGGGTGGGGGGGGGGGGTGAAAGATATTGAAATCGTAGTTCGTTAGTATTATATGTTTGAAATAGATATTAAAGGTTTATATTCGCATTTTAGTTATTACCATGTAAGTGCAAAGATTTTTTTCACAAAACAAGCATTTAATGCATTTAAACACAACCATTTTACATCTATGTAAATCTATGCACCGCAGCCTTGCCGGTGATCTTCATGTATAACAGTTTATTTCATTATGTTTTGACAGTATGAAATGAAGAAAAACACTCATCAAACTCATAATAATTCGTCAGCTTTTATTTTTTTGCGTACATAACTCATATTTTAGATATATATGATTATCTGACCCGGAATCCCAATCGGAATATCTACCCACTTTTGGTACAAAAAAATTGTATGCGAAGGATATGCCATTTCAAAATTTGTAAAAAAACAGTTAAGTTACTATTATTTGGACTAGTGCTTCAAGTGTTTGATTTATTGTCTCTATAATGTATAATGCACCTGTCAATTGTAGAGCCAAGCTGGGAGCTGCCTAAAAATCGGTTACCCGGTTATCTCAGTTTGACAGATCTCCATGCAAGTGTTCACATGGTCGTGGGTTCAAGCACCATACAAGTAGCATCTTTTCTCAAAGGTTTACTTTAGAACCCATCATCCAGGAGTAAACAATTATGATTTTTTTATTAAAATTACAGGCCATGTTTTTTTGTAAACTTTCAGATTGAGAAGTGCCTGGATACAAGGCTAGTATTGTTAACATCATCTGATACAATCAACTGGAACAAAGCTGAAATGGCTGCCTGACCTGACTTAAAAATTGGATGGCAGTACATCAGACTAGAAGATTACAAGTATTGAGGTGGACAAAATGAAACCTGAGCTTACCAAAGCTGACAGATTGCACAAGAAACACATAAATGCAGGTATTTACTGAGATATTGTAATTATTTTTTTGAAACTTCTCATTCATTTAGGAAGTTCAGCTGAAACAGAGTTGGCAAAATAAGAACAAAGGTATATACATTTTGAATTCTAATTCAAATGAGAACTTTACTGGCCAGCACAGAATGGTAAAATGCTAGTCTACCAATATAAATGTGCCTGGTTCGAATCAGTAAAGCTGATGAATGTACTGGTTGTGTAGCCATATGTTTAAGCTGCACTCTCACAGATTGTCTGTTTTACCAACTCTTTTTTTTATTTCTTGGTCTTGTAATGAATTATTTTATGCAAATTTCTGAACACTGGACATAACAGACAACTGGAAAAAGTGGATCGCTGCTTTCTTATATTAATTCAGTCAAAAAAGACAACTGAAAATATTGGAACGCTGTTTTCTTATTTTAATACGGTCAAAAGATGATGTTCTATGCCAAAAACCTCATTATTAGTAAAGCGTTAGTAATGCTTTTAACCATAAAACCAATAGTTACAAATGTAAATATAAAAAACATGATCTTATCGTTTGTCAGCAGTCTTATTTCATCAGTTTTCATACTGCTTTTCATTAGCTTATTCCAAGCCACAAAGTAAAAGAAGTCAAAACCTTCAATCTGTGACTGAGAGTGCAGCACTCTTACAGATTGAACGTTTTGACTACTTTATTTATTTTTTGTCTTGGAACGGGCCAATTTATGTGAAAATGCATGTTAACCATTTATATAAGATTGCTGACAATAAATTTGTCAGAAAATGTTTATATTTAAGTTCAAAATGTTTTATGCATTTTTCTTCAACCGTTAGTAACGCTTTAAGCCATAAAACCTTTGTTTTCGACCTGAAATATGGAAGTCTGCAATCTAATATTTTGTCAGTAGTCTTATATCACTGGTTTGCAGATATTTTAGCAAAAAAATAGGTCATTCCAAGACAAAAAATACAAAAGTTGTAAAAACAGTAAATCTGTGAGAGTGCAGCTTTAAATGACTAAATGTTTTGATTTGGCTCAATTTTCACCTAAAATCTTATAGTTTTGTGGCATCTAAATGGTTTGTTTTTAACAACATTACATGTGCATATGTATATATTTATTCTTAAATTTGTAATTTAGATTGGAAGATTCATTCTCTGGAAAGTAGAAAAGGGCATGTTACATACTGTTATCACTGCCATGACAGAAACCATATTGAGGAGCTGGTCCACCTGTAGAAAGAATTGCGCTATTGGTTGGAGCAGCACTATTACCAAGCCATACACCAGCACTTAGTTTGTCATAGGGAACATTTCTGAGCAGTTATGGAGACCACAAACTATGCAGGTATGTCATAATCAAAATCTTGGTTTATATAAAAAAAAAAAAATTAGCATCTGTTGAGAAGAAATTTATTTCTAGATTGAAGGCACACACTATAGATTGATGCCCAAAAATATATTTCTTATTTTAATGCATTATCATGTCTAACTCATTTGACTTAAATGATCAAAGCAAAAGAAATGCAAATGATTAATCTGCAGATATACAAATGTAAGCTTTTTTAACTGGGGAAATTGTTGCCACTTGTCTATTAATTAAAGAACACATTTATGATAAATAATGTTTAATCTGTACACAAATCATATGCCTTCTTTGTTTTAACCATCAATGTCAAAGAGTCCAGCATGATAATGCATTAAATTGAAAAAAAAATGCATTAATTTATATGAACCCTTTAAAACAAAGACATTTCCTAAATCCAATAAAAAAAATTGAATATTGATGCAGAGTTCAGTTAGAATATAATATAACTTTTTTTGCAGTTGTTGCAGTGAAACTTGCACCAGTGTGTAGTTTCATGTTCATAGTCAGATCAAAACCCATGTACATGCCCAAATGAGCATTCGAAAATATCAAAATGGTACTTGTTGTATGTAGTGTAAGTTAATTAACATAATAAACAAAAATATTTAATCAATTTCAATTTATTATGCCCCTTTCAAAGAAGAGGAGTATATTGCTTTGCACATGTTGGCCGCTACGTCCGTCTGTCTGACAGTAGACCAAAGCTTTTCCGGGTGATAACTCTACAATTCCTAGACCTATTGTCTGAATGTCAAACTTGACATGAAAGTTTGGTTTAACCAGTAGATGACCCCTTTTGATTTTAGGGGTAATATGGTCAAAGGTCACAGTGACCTTGAACAGGAAGGTGTCAAACCATACATCTGACTGATAAGTTGACAATGCCTGCACCTATGGCCCTCAAACTCAACATGGAGGCTAAGTCTGACTATTAGAAGATCCTATTGATTTAAGGGGTCATTGGATCAAAAGTCAAGGTCACAGTGACCTTGAATGCTTAAAGGTTGTACTAATAATGACTGGACAAAGCCTGCACCCATGGCCCTTGAACAACTTGACTTTGGGGTTGGGCCTGATCAGTAGGTGAGCCCTATTGATTTGTCACAGACCATTGAACGCAAAATGTTTGCCTGTGTGACAACTCGACAAAGTCTGCACCCATGGCCTTCAAACTTGAAATTTAGGTTTGGGGTGACCAGCAGATGTCCCATTTGGATTTGGAGGTCAAGGTCACATCTCCAATATTGGTCATTAAAACTATGTCATTTACTTATTCCCTGCTGCTAAGAGGATACATGCTTATCAGCAAATATCAGCCGTCATCTGAATATGAGTGAAAACTGTACCAACTACCCTCATACTTTGAATAGCATAATCTTAAAACTGCCTCAAAGGCATCTTTTGTCAATGAAAAACCAGCTGTCATTTCGGTCCATGCATATTTCATTCAATTGTCTAGATATTCTTGACAACATGGCGCTAATTAATGCTGCAGGTTTGAAATTTAAGACATTAGTTTTTTTTCTTCAGCATCATACAGATTTATTAACACTTATAATAAAAACAAACTAGAAAACAAATTTTAAAGATATTAGTTTTTTTCATGGTATGATGCCACAGCACCATGCAGATTTGTTTTCACTTTTATATCAAAGAAAGTAACTCGAGCACAAATTTTGTAGATATGTGGAGTCTGTTGATAGAAGTTCTGGGAGTCATTTTTAGGCTTGAAAGAGCATCATTTTAAAGTTATATTTTTATTATGTCCCTTGAATCTTGGGTATAGTTTGTATTGTATTTGCATTTTAAAGACATTGGCTTCAACAGACCCTAATGAAATGAAGGAATGTAATTGCTTACTGAAACTGTTATAAGCGACGTCATAAATTGAAGCGATTTTAACATAATGAATATGCATTTAACTAATTTAAAGCGGTTCAAAAGTAGGAAATTTGAATTAAGAATCTTTTAGGCCATTGGATACATGATTAAGTAGGGCCAATATATTTGTGCTTATTATAATCACATTTATCCTTCTTCATCTACCTTAAAGAGTGTTCATCATTTGTATGAAATCATTTGATCACGTTTCATTTGAAAAAACATTGCGGTAGTGTTTGCTTGCTTCAGTTACGTCACCGACAGTCTTGCAGCGCTTTCAGCGCTTTGATTTATCATGTTGATGGATATGCACGATGAATTTTACCACCGTGAATTGGAGCACCAAAAATGTTGTAAAATCCAACAGGAAAAGTGAGATTTCAAGTGGAATCAATGACCGTGTTACCTTGAGCATTGCTGGCGAACTATGTGCATAGACTGAGCATTATACAGGTATTTTCACTGGAGTACAGGATGTTGGATATTTCCTTGTGTTGATTTGGATTTATGTTGATATGGTTGTTTAAAGATGCAATGTTTTTTTTCTCCCGATATTTGCATAATCTGGTTCGCAGGAACATTGTTGTCATTCATTATTCAATTCCTGGACGAGATATTATCTGGCGCTGTGATCAAGGGGTCGTTTGTTTGGATTAAGCCCAGCCTTCTCCACCGTTCGTTTCATCGTTGAGCTGAGTTTGTTGACATCGACAGGATTTCTTTTGAAACATTGTTTTTGATGTTTGTTTACGTTTTTTGACAGCGCGTATGAATACATTTTTCTGAGAGGCGGTTTCCTAATTTGCACAATTATTACACTAGTTATATATGGAAAATATTGCATGGTGTTATATCACTCCTGCGCCGTAAGTTATGTTATAAATATAAATACAATATACGTTTCAATAGTTATACATTAAAAGCCCTGTAAACAATCTGTCTTATGGCAAAACTACCAATATCCTAGGTGTTGGACTTATCCCTGAGTAGCGGGAATTAACCAGTGTCTTTATGTTACAGCAGCCAATTGTATAAACGTGGATAAGTCCTAACCAGCGGTTATCTTATGGTTATCTCCCTGGTTTGGTCAAGTTATCCGTAAACCGATTGTATAAAAAATAAGTTATCCTAACCAGCGCGTGATTCGGCTAACTTTTGGACAATATTTAACCGACCACTGGGAGTATGGTTAACTGACTTATCCAAAACAAAGATGGCGGACCAGACATAAACAAGCTCGATTCCAAACTTATTTCAACGATTTTACAGACACATGGACTCTGCCTAAATAAAAAACAAATGGTATCACATCGATATCCATGACAGTGATGAATTTAGAGGTAAGAAAAAAACAATTTCTTATTTGTGACCCAATTTATGCATAAAACTTATCCAAGGAATCTTGAAACAAAAACAGTGACAACAAGCTGCATTTTGAGAACGATATTTACCTTGTTATTGTGTGCATATTATTCCATAATCTTACACTAGTCACGACTCTGGGTCGAGACCAACAATTGCTTGCAGGTCTCGCCCTTACTGTGTATAGATATACCCTCGCTTTAAACATAATTATTTTGTTTCATTTCCACATATTCACAATCAAACTAAACCGCGTGTAAACATTGAGAAGTTGACAGCTATGACGTCATTTTCAAGGAATCTTACCCATTCTAAAGTCTATTTCTCCAACTTTCTTTCAATACACCCTGGTTGAGGCACACAGGAGGATAATTGCTACTGTTCAGTAGTATGTAATTATATTATTGAAAACACATAAAGAAGTGTGTGTGTGTGCGTGTGTGTGTGGGTGCGTGCTTGCGTGCGTGATATAAATGACTAAATGTAAGCTATTTGTGATTTGAGACCTAACTGTATCCTGCAAATAACATGTTATAGATAAAAAGACAGATACATTATTTATCTCTTATTGTATATAATAAATGTATGTTTCAGTTGAGTGGTTTTACCATCCAAAGTCAGAAGAACCAGTGTTGATAAGTTCTACACATGTCTGCTACAGCAGGGAATGGAACCAACACCAGATCTAATACTTCACGAGCAGTAAGGATATACATAGCATTATCAGGTTAGATTGTTAACAAAACTATATTGTGAAATTGAAAACATATTTCAGTAAATATAGCAGTATACTCAGTACAGTCATTTGAATAAAAGAAAATACATTTATATTTATATATAATAATTGGCTTCTTCATAATTCAACCTTCATTAATAACAATGAACATAAATATCATAAAATAAAGTGAGAGCAATACTTAATAGGAATTATTAAGAATGCCTACCCTATCACATGTTATGGGTAATATGTTGAATATCTGTTTGTAAGTCTGTTTGACTGCCTGATGTCAAATTGTCTTGAATACTCCACTTAAGGGAAAGTTTTACAGGAACATTCAAATGTAAAGCATGGATTTTTATACTTCTGCTTTATTGCTTATTAAATAGTTTAAATTTGAACATTTGAGTACTATAGAGACCAAATTGCATTCAGTTGCATTAAAATCATGTTTTGACATTCCAGTTCTTGTAACTTATATAGTTTAGTTTTCATGGTGTTTTAAAGGGGCGTTCCCTTCATTGGCAAAAATATCATTCATCTACCTTTAAAATATGTTCAAATGCCTATTTAAACGCACATATACGATTGTTATGATTTAAAATATTCATTTTACTATTCTTCAGAGTGTAGCGGTACTAGCCACTTGATGACCAAGTTCATCTGACAGACTCCTGTTTTAGGAAACACCACAAACAGGAACTTAAAAGTTCATGAGAGGAATAGAAAACGTTTCAAATTGCTGCTCCCAGAGGGCTTAATTGTCAACGTCCTATCTTGTATTGATAGGGTTAAATAAAAAATGATTATTGTTAATTATTATATTATCCATCAAATTTGATATCTTAGATCTTTTTCTTGCGATTCAAATTATCATACTAATGGGGAGTGTTATATAAAAGAAATAATAAATACCACTTGTCATGTTGAAACAATGTTTAGTTTGATTATTGTTTTTAATTGGAATGTACCAAAATAGTCATTTTATATTTAAATTTCACTCTTAATGATTTTCTTTGTAAACTATTCATTTGACAGTTAATGGCTGAATTGGAAAATAAACAACAGTATTTGACATTAATTATATTGACACAGGACTGCATTTACTGTAAAAATAGTTTTTACAAAAGATGTTTGTCAAACATTATGCCCCCCCCCCCCCTGAGCGCCATGTTGTCAGGATTATATGGACAATTGTATGAAATATGCATGGACCGAAATGACAGCTGATTTGTCACTGACATTGGATGCCGTTGAGGCAGTTTTAAGATTATGACCATTCAATGTTTGAGGATAGAGTGTGTTTTGACCATGACCTTTGACTCTACGACCTCAAAACCCATAGGAGTCATCAGCTGGTCACCAAAAATATAAATGTCAAGTTTAAGGACCATGGGTGCAGGCATTGACAAGTTATCACACAGACAAGCTTTTTTCGTTCAAGGTCACTGTAACCTTGACCTTTAACCCGATGACCCCTAAAATCATAAGGGGTCATCTACAGGTCAGACACAACTCCAAGACAAGTTTGAGGGCCATGGGTGCAGGCATTGTCGAATTATCATTTGAAACATTTTCACATTCAAAGTCACTGTGAACTTGATCTTTGACCCAATGACTCCTAAGATCAATAAGGGTTATCTCCTGGTCAGGCCCAGCTTCCATGTCAAGTTTGATGATCATAGATTCAGGCATTGTTGAGATTTCACTGGGAGAAGATTTGTTAACTTTTATGCGTTAAAGGTTACTGTGACCTTGACCTTGACCATATGACCCCCAAAGTCAATAGGGGTCATCTACTGGTCAGACCCAACCTTCATGTCAAGTTTGATGACCATACGTCCAGATATTGTTGAGTTATCACTTGGACAAGCTTTGGTCTACCGACGGACCGACCGACCGACATGTGCAAAGCAATATACCCCTCTTCTTCGAAGGGGCGGGGGGATAGTAACGAACATTTTGTATAAATGATGAATGGTTGGTTTTAAAAAAATCTTATAACAAATATGATAAAATAAATACATTATTGCTAGAGTGTGGTTTTATTGACTTGTTGTTTGTAAAATAAATTTGCATGTCTCTTCAACACTAACATTAAAGATTTTATTAATCTTAAATACATCTGTGTGTTGTTACACACTGACTTTGAATTTATTTACATAGTTTTATGAAAATAAAGAAAAGAAATTATATTTCATATCTGTTGATTTTGTGGTCCTGGTAAGTGGAAATGAATTCACGCAATGGTTTATCTAAGGCCATATAGAGAATAAGTTATTAATAATACATTGTATTATGCTGAGAGGGTTAAATTGTAAACTAATAATTTCCCTGTACTGATACTGATACCAAAAGTCACTTATAATATAAATGAGTTTAAATTTGAATAATAATACTAATTTGAATAACATATAATGTCAACATATAAAAAACAAGATAAATATATTAAATTAGTATCAAAAGGAATGGTCCCATACAAAACTCATTTGATTTTTTCAAGGACAAAGTTGAAACTGACTATACATTCCGTAGATGGCATCTTCTACAAAAAACACACACTTAAATGGACGAAGCCATTGCATTTTAATGAAAGTGACACTTTTTATTTCGGGTTAGCAAATACAATTTATTGGCAACTGGTATTCACTTAAAACTTGTTATGGTATATTAAAGAAGATTATATGAATGATGTTTGCATGCTCATGCATTTTTATTTGATGCAATATCAACAATATTGTGCACATTAAAAGTTAAATACCCCTGTTTCCGGAATGAGCTTATCCGTTGAGATGTTGCATGTGTAATATTTATCAAACTATTTTTGACAGAAGGAGCGTATACATTGTTGACAGTTTTTTCAGGTATTTGGTTGAATATTTACCATTTTAATATGCTGGGCAGATTTAATGAAGTTTGTCATTAAATCTGCCAATGCACAAACTTCTATAAAGAGGAAATATGCAATTGAAATAGGTAAGTGCGATTTTATTAAATTGGTACTAAGTTTACTGTACCATGATATATTAGATTTTCATTTGTCATTTTCATTTTCAAAGGTACACCATAAGCCCTATATATTGGTGTATATTAAAGTAATAGGTACATGTTTACGCTACTAAATGGATATTGGATGTGTAATGGATTTGATGGGTATTTTTTTCATTAAAATTCAACAACCTTTTCGTAATGTCGTTGTATATATGCCAAACAAGTCTATGATGTTAACAGAAAAATGCGATGACGCACTGACCGGAACCTTGTTTACCAGTGCATTGTGGGTATTTTTATGAAGTTTTGGTTAGGTTAAAGTTGTCCAAGTTGGTTAACTTAGCCGCCGCATTTTCTGCCTTTATACAAACGGATAAACGGTTTGGATAAAATGGCCAACTTGCTTAAAGTTAACCGCTGGACAACTTTAACCAGCGGTTAAATCTAACCAACTTTTATACAATTGGCTGCAGATCACTATCACCATTGATCCGTTACAATACCTTTGGCTACATAGTTTACATAAGTGTTATCAGGAAAATAAGTTGACTTAGTACATAAGCAAGAACCTAAAGGCCACAACAAATTGATCATTTGTTCTACGGATTTTGCCATAAAAAAGTAGGAGTGAGCGAGCGATTTTTTTTTACTTTTTTCAAAGTTAAGGCAAATCAGAGGCGAGCGCAAAGCGAAATTTAAAAAAATAAAAATAAAAAAGTATTTCTTGCCAAATTTATCAAACAATTATGTCAAGAAATGCTTTTTTGTTGCCAAAAAAGGTTTTCAGTTATAAATGAAAAGGTTTTGATTGTAATACATGAAAATCTGTCTCAATATTTAACGTATGGCAAGAAGATCTGGAGTGCTTTACTATTATCTTTCATTGCATTAGCAATTTAAACGTAGATATATTGTAAAGTAAGCATTCCTCACAGTAACGTGCAATTATTCGAAGACCAAAAAGAACAACTATTGTATCCATTCCGTACTAATCTAACTAACTTTCACAAAAAAAAACACATTTTAAACAAGTTAGAGTAATTCGTCATATGAGCATTTCTAAATATTGGGTCAGGTCTAAATTTAAACCTCTTGAAGCACATGGTAAAATTGTAGTGACATTGACATGGCAGAAGTAATGTAAATAACACAGAGAACATTTCTGAAAAAAATACACTGTGGATTGACTTGTAGGACAATATAATTGAGGCAGTATCAAACAAATCTGCAAATGTGGCACTGATCTTTATATTAAGTGCAGGTGGTGGATTAAAGATGTTTCCGTTTCAAGACCTCGCCTTGACCACGAACTTATGGTTTATAGGTCCGTGCCTTGAAAAAATCATAACATGTCAGCCTCTATAACTTCAATGCCCGTAAGAAACAGGCCACATTAATAACAGCCCACTTTATCACTAATCGATCAAAGAAAATAAGTGCTATAAGAACAAAGAATTGAGACAAATAAAACCGTCATTTTACTGATAAAAGTTTTTTTTCTCATTTCACTGATGTTTTATAATACTGTATGTGAAAATACAGACTGTTTCTAAAACATTTACAAGTCCTACTTTTTTAACTGTTTATAACACTTATATGAGTATATGAATACTAAGAAATGCATTTTAGAAATTTAAAAAATAACTCACAAAAACATGTTCAATGGTTGTATGTCGTGTGTCCGGCGTGTATTTGAATATAAGTTTTACACTCAAAATCTGATTGTTATTATTAAGGACTAAATTTTGAGTACAAAACAATGCATTACTTAAAACACACATAAATTATTATTGCCTTCGACGCTGTGAAACTGCTGTTGTTTACTGAAGACTATAATCCATTGACATTTTCACTTAAAACGTGTAATTTACATTACGAAAACTGAAAGTAATCTGAAAATTACTACCGGAAATGAATAAAAACGGTGCGTCCTGCAAAATATTCCCGAAAGAAAAGACTGTCAACAAATATCAGCTGTTTTGCGGTTACCCGACCTGATTTTGTCCTAGCACGAGGAAAGTTTGCTCGCAAAGAATGTAAAGCATGGAAATACCTTCAAAAAAGGCGAAGTCGACGTTGTAGGTTTAAATTCTAAGTAAATGAAATTCAGAAAACAGGGGAAATTCATAAGTAAACAAAAAAATAATCCGCGCGGCCAAATTATATATGCGGGCGCATTTTTTTTTTTTTCGTTTTTCGAATTATAGGTGCAGCAAATCCGATGAACAAATGATCAATTTGTTGTGGCCTAAGCGTTTATTTTATTTTATTGATGATCATATGGCTAACGTACGTTGTTGTTTTTATTGTTGTTGTTGTTGTTGTTGGGGTTGTGGTGGTGATATTGGTGGAAGTCAATTTTCGTCTTGTTTGTCTGTTTGTCGTGTTTGCATTTCATCTTTGAGCAAATCAACAAGGGCCTGTCCCTGGAGTGTCTGGTGCAGTGAAAATAAGGCTACCATCGCCAATTATTTCTTTTTCTATCTAATAATTGAATAAGGCCTCCTTGCTGAACTTCATAGTTTTTATATACCGTCATAAAATGAAAGCATGCAATATTCTTGAATTCATCACATCTGCATTTCAAGATAATGGGTTTGTGACATGATATCTTATAAGAAACAGTCTCACGGACATGAAGCAGGAAATAGCGAAATAGAACGCCTTTCATTGGTCAGAATACTTCACCAACATTCATTGAAGTCATTTCAACTTGTGACATTTCTAATTTTCTTATTTAAACGAAATGAAACAGCTGTCTCCTTTAATACTACTAATTTGCGCTTAAAGATTTATTTTGTTTGCCTTGCATGTCATTGGTTGATTTTTGGCCATGACGTTAAATCAAAAATCCCCACAAAGACAGGATTATGCTATTGACTTATACGTGTTCTTAAAGCATTTCCTACTGTTAAAACAACAATAACGCCATAGAGTAACTTGATCTTCTATTACAACTTCTGTTTAATCTATGCAGTTATATAAAATTGTTCAAAAGTTTGTAACAGCTAAACCGTATTTTAACAATTATTTTCATTTAATTTTTACTACATATTGGATGTTTTTTGTAATAAATGACTATAGTTTGTGTTCTTATACGACACATGTTGAACTCCTAAGCCTGTGGCTAATATAACACCTGTCATCAAGGTGTGCCATCATTTGCTTAATAAGTCAAGATTACGAAAAGAAATATTATTTTAGTGCTCAGTTTTTCAACATTTCACGAATTTCGACCTTTACCTAGAATATATATCATTTGAACAATGCATAAAAATGTTTGATTTAATGAAACTAAGTTTTTCTCACAATCTACCGAATAGATACATGTAACAAAAAGGTAGTTACTTACTTTAAAATGAAATATGTTTGAAAATGTATGTGTTGATGTGTTAATGATATCAATTAGTTAAAATGTAATTCAGATCTTCGCATATCGATCTTTACCTGGAATATTATTATCTTTTGAAAGCAATATATAGAAAAAGTAATATTTAATGGGTAAGAATTCTTTCATAGTTCACAGAGGAAAAAATGATAAAAAGAATTTAACTAAAAAAGTTTGAACTTTAGTATTTTGTATATGTTAATGATTTAGAGTAAAGTTCTGATCGAGTGTATCCTAATAATGTTTGGCTGACTGTTTCAATACGGTTACACCAACATTTAAATGATATGATAATGCATAATATGTTTTATGTATGTTCCTCTATTCGTTTTTCTATTGTGACTTTACATGCGCCTAGTTCGGTGTCTGTAAAGAGTTTAACCAGGGTCATCGATTTTGGTTTAGGAATTGTGAGATCGTCCTACGACTGCCCTGTGTATTTGCCTAGACAACCTGCTTAATGTCCTATGACGTGTTCCACCATTGGGCGTCGTTTCTGCTACTGTTAGAGGGGAATTCTCCAACCATTACTCTATCTTACGCTTTGACTTTTCTATCTTTGACCCATTTTTCCGCGACAGTCATACATACAAAGCACATTTTACATTTCAACGTTACCACGCAACTTTCTTATCCACGTTGTCCAAATCTACGTAATTTCTCTCTGTCGTAGGCCCTGACAAAATGCCCTTATCTTACACGACGATGTTATGCCAATGTAAAGATCGATGTTATCCCTAATGATGATAATTGACAGACAGGATTTTCGTTAAATATGTGTTGCATTGCTTTGCATGAAGTAAAATTAAGTATTTTCAACACATGATTTATAAGCTTCTGATAAGAATTTGCCGTTGAAGACTTAGTGTTATCTGTCTGAGTTTTTCTTCCCTTTTTTTGGTTCTGACCATGAACATGGGATGGACAGTTAAACACAAACGTTTTTAATTCATTATTTCAGGACAGTTACACGTGTTTTACAAGGCGGACTCTTTCGATTGGCAGATCATAGAAGGCACATTTAACTTTTTTTATGAGGCATAAAGATTTTTAATGTTTTGGATATTACATGTTGGAAAAGCTAACGCCCGTAATAATACGAAGAAACAACAGGGACAATGTGAAGCCACACACTTCCGCGCCAGTGTGTGAATTAAAGTATAAATATGTCTTCTAATTTAGTGATGTATTCACGACTGAAATCAACTAACAATGTGTTGTTGAGCACAAAACATTATCAGAAAATACTTACAAAATATAAGTGTCAATGACCAATTTCAAATAAGGAATCAGGCTTTGAATTGACACATGATGCGTTGAGCGGGACTTATTAAAACAGGTTCGTTTAAGTGTAGGATTTGACAAGCATCTTAACATCGCCTCCATTCCCTGGTCATTCCAAGACGGTAAATCCGTATTTAACGTCGAAGGCAGAACGTGCTTGATGGTTTTAACTAAAACAGTCATCAAATTCTTGAAATGACCTCCGAGGTCATTTTTCAAACCGATACGGCCAGGATGCTGCGATTGCTGATGATTGAGTTTGGTTGCGGAGTAATTGTGTTCATGTTGAGGTCAATACAATCCTTAATGAAGCGTATACGAAGCACTTATCAGTGTTAACTCTTCCTATTGACTTGTTTTCATCCCAATCAGTTAATCTTACATTATTTGGCCTGTTAAGCACTAAGAGCACGAACAGGCCAAAATGTGGGCCAAACATTCATCTGGTTGATAGAGAATTGTTTTATCATCATACATGTGTATGTCCGTTTCAATACTTTTGTTTACATGTCGGATGTGGCATTATAATATTTATACCTGTCTCATATTGAAGTCGAACCATTGTACCACCAATAACGCAACTACTTTTACGTTTTAAATTTTAATGCATACAGATTTTATCCAATTTGTAAGAAGTTTGTTCGGAATTTTAACTTTACCACAAGTGGTTGTTGTTGAATATATAATTCATGGCTACTTAATGTTAGAATTGATATTGTCAACAAATTACCCCCCTACGCGTTTTATTAAAATGACAACAAAACACATGATGTCAGCTTGTGATAAAATCAACTTTATAATGAAGATAACGTAGAAGAATTTAATTTCAACTTCTGATTATCTTAAATGCCATTCTAAACATTTAATGGGTGTCAGTTCTGCCTGGAATATAACCTTTTAATGATGTAAATTTAATAGAAAAGAACTACCCATGATTTACAGAAAAGATAACAAATCAAGTCAATAAGGAAACGTAATTAAAGGTATGATATGTTTAAAAACTGATATATTTTATATATGTTTATAATATCGAATATGATATGTTATATTTCATAATTTAGTCTCACATTTTTGATAGCCATGCCAGATGATTTCCAAGTAATAACCTAGCAAAACGAATAAAGGCGTACACGTATATATTTGTGTTCTCATGAAATCAAGAGAAAATATCATTTTCTTTTTATGACATGAATACACATAACTCTTATCATAAGAAGCAAAATGAGAAATAAGCGTATACCTTGCTAAAATAACACAAAATTAGCAATTATTGTTTTAAATTAAATTGATTACAAATATGCGGAGTGATATTGTTAAATATACCGGTAATGCGAGATAATTAAAACGGCTACAAGGTTACGCATGTGATAATGTATGCTATGGAATCTGTCTATGTTGTTTTGTGACGCCATGTGTCTCTCGTGTGAGTATCCGTAAGGCATCGAACCATGTGCCTTTAAACCCAATCATTGTTGAAGTTAAGCTACCGGGCTTGTCCCTGTAGTGTCCAAAGAAATATTGTATTCTTGGCATTAATATACTGCTTTAAAATGTATAAGATTAAGAGTCAGTTTATAGATACGGTATTTTTACAGCAGTTGGTGATGGAAAACAAGTGATTAAAAGTTCCTGCAATGTTTATGTCACTCAGTGACTCGTCGAATAAGTTTTAATAAACATGTGCCGGACGAAATACATTGGTTATAAATGAATATGTTCAGTTAAGAAAATAATTGGTTTTGAACTTATTTAGCAAGACCCCTTCTGCGAGAACACCTGTACACATCTCGCAATAAATTGTTCTGTGCCTTTATTGACCTGAAAGGTGCCTTGGATTCCATTAATAGAAACATGCTGTGCTTCATGGACATATGATACAAGGGAACCTTTTAAATGTTGTTAGGAATATGTACGGACAAGAAACAAGCTGTGTAAAAGTAAATGGAACAAAGTCGGAAATTTTTCTTTGGTGTGTTGGCGTCCGGGGGAGGAAGTTTATCTCCTTTTTTTCATTCTTTGCGAATGATTTGCAACATTTATTTCTAAATAGCTTGGTTGTAAAGGGTATTGTAACTGATACATGATTACAGATTATTTGATTTTAAAGTTGTTTGTTCTACTTCATGCTGACGATACTGTTATATTGTCTGAATCAGCTATAGATTTACAGAATGCACTATACCTATATGAGCACTATTGTTTTCAATGAAATTAACTGATAATACTTCAAAAACTAAGGCTGTCATTTTTTAGGTAGAGTAAATCATTATACATTTTGTTTATGTATAAATGAGGTTTGTTTCTTAAAACAAAGGACTATATTACAAAACAGGCAACAATGGCAATGCTCTGTTTGCTTAAAAGTATATAAATACTATACAATTATATATGTTTATCTATTGATTTACAAATAGATTTGTACAGCAAAATGATTAAACCTATTTTATTATACGGTTGAGAATGTTGGGGATTTTGGTAACAATTACATACTCAAAAAGGTTCAATTGAATTTTCTTATAAAAGATATATTGAATGTAAAAAAATATTACGCCCACATGTATTATATATGGTGAAACGGGTGTTAAGTCTTTGCAAAAAGTTATACACTTAAGGAATAAATTGCGGGGTTGATGTTATTATCGGGGTATGAACGCAATTGGGCTGGTTAAAGAGTGTGGAGTCAAGGACTCCACGCGTACTTTGACCAGCCCAATTGCCTTCATATCCCCGAAAATGACATCAACCCCGCATTTCATTACTTATATTTACACAAATAGTTAATTATTTTATTTAATAATTGTTAAAGAAATTCTTCATTTCAATTAAGAAAACCTTTCAGTTATCCTTTCTTACCCATTTTGTAAATAGAACGACCCGACTGTAACCGGAAACTTTTTTTTTCAAATGACGTCACAATAACGCGGAAAAAGATCAACCACTTGAAATCACTTTTAAACGTAAAATTGAAACATTTATGGCAACAATGCATTTAAAATATATAGAGGATATTTGTTTATTTCAGTGTAAGATCGTATTTTATTATTTTATTTCACGAGTGTCATAGAAAAACATATTTTCACGAGTGGCGAAGCCACGAGTGAAAATGTAGTTTTTTTATGATCACGAGTGAAATAAAATACGATCTTACACTGAAATAAACAAATTTTCTGTTTTTTTTATGCTTATTTTCGGAGTTTTATTTGTTTTTTTTTATTTATTTCTGAATTACCCCCTTTTTGAAAAGGGTGGGCTTTACGCCGCTACCCGTGGGGCGCCCCTCATGCATAATTATAGCTGTCAACTTTTTTACTTTCGGTTTGCTGAGAAATAGTTCTCTGCTATTCATTCTTATAGCTTAATTTTCGCTCGTTTTTTATTGTAAAGCTTTATGAACAGTAAAAAATGAAGTATTATTAGTGCACAAATGTTCCAAAAAATAATGAAAACACTTTTTATTTTAACCAAATTACTACGCCGCTATTTATAGAATGAAAATTTGAAAGGTCAAATGTGTTAGCGAAACAAATGTGGATACTCATTGGATTTTAACCATTCTTCTTAGTTTAAGACTGCATATACGCGTGTTTTTATAGTAAGTTAATATACAGTCATCTTACTGTCAGAGACCAGTCTGTTTCGCTTTAAAATGTTTGTTTTCCAGAAGAGTAAATGCCACGCTAGTTTGTTGACACATTTTGAGATGTGGGTGGGGTAAAAAATATCGGATCTATCTGTAAATTGTTGTGTGAATTCTCCAGGAAGCTCATTTTACGTACTACAACGGTTAACAGTTCAAAATACATTTGATCGATGCTATAAAATTTTATTTATGTTCGAACAGTTGTTTTTGTCTGTAATTTGTTTGAAATGAAAGCAAATGTTCGAACATTCAGCTTCAAAGATCAGTAAAATGTTTGATAAACGGGATAACTGGTAATAAACGGTAAGTTGTTAATTTCCAATTATATATTTATTTAAATTTATAAAATATTTCTTTATTTTTTTTTACCTTTTTTGACATAATTTGATGAAGTCCAGTGTTCTGTTTTGACCAAGGCAAGTACATGTAACAACAAAGGATTTTAAAAGTAGTTCTGAAAATTGATATTTCCACTCCTTATTTTGCAGTGAAAATATCAAATTGATATTTTCACTGTTGTTATTTCACTGTTAAAACCCCATATTTCATCGTAAAGCATGAAAGAAAATAAATTAACACTTTCTACTGTTGATTTATATTGTACGGGACCTGCTGACACAATACAAACAGTAACAAGATCAATAGTTTTCATGTATATTGTTATGCGATAAATTGCGATCCGAACACATCCGAAAATGTTGCGTTTATCGATTGATAAACGCAATTGGCGAAAGACAGTTCATTTAAGGAATGGAAGTTGAGGTTTAAAATATTCACGAATGGTCAATTATATGGACGGGATTATCCGCCAGTTAATGCATGCTGCTTTATGACATTTCTCATTTTTAATTGCAATTGCATTCGTCTAAATGGCAGGTGCCTTCGTTCAATTGCTTCGTGCCTATTTGTTATTGACAAATGTATTTGTCTATGTCTAAACGACATGTGACATGTGTCAAGTTCTTACATTTAAATAACTTAATAACTAAATTGTGTACAAAACCAAAACGTAACTATAAATACTAAATAACTAATAATATTTATATATGAACTTTAATAAGACCATTGGAAGCTAAATTAATATTCATCAATAGCAGTATGCATTTGTCAATAAGCATATAGACGATATACGAATGTTTCTAGACGAACGCAACTAAACGAATGGAATTAGAAGGGAACCAGTAAATATTTGTATCCTGCGTCAGCAACATTAAATGGGAATGGAAACCATAGACTGGTACCCTTCTTATCCACGTGAGAGCACTCTCGCGACTTTTGCTACGGGAACAGTCAACAGTTTTCGTGCAGGAGCTGTCAAAATTATATCTAGAAGAGTTAATGTATGACATTATCTGACGCTAAAAATGTAATACTGCTGATTATTTTTTCCTGGATGTTTTGATTCGGTACTGAGCTAGACATATATCCAAATTCAATTTTCGATGGATAACATGCATGTTTTGAAATTTCTGAGGCCATCAAAAAAATCCAAGTATGAGCTTAGTGCTATCATTCTCAAGAAAATATGTACGCCTGGCTGTCATGTATAGAAATCTATGCATGAGTTTCATTCATTCAAATTTTTAAATTCTTTGCCTTCACTGGCTCAGGACAGCCAAAGCATGTATACTAGGAATCTGTTATCAGCATCACTTGTGAATCCGGGTGTACCGCAAATCGAAACAAGGAATCGTCAGATCTAATTTTTTTTACAAGACGTGTTAAAATATTTAATGCACCGGGATACAGACTGGGACATATGGTGTTATGCGGATGAAAATCATGCGAATTTAAAGACCACTTTATTTAAAAACGTTTATAAGATTGCAAAGTTTATGTCGATTTTAAAGCAAGCCGAAGAATCTTATATACATTTTGGTGGGAAACCGAGGGGAATAGATAAAAGGCCACTAACGGGTTTCATTTAATTAATTTTACACTTGCAATGCACTTGGGAGATGAAAAGAATGTTCATTAAGCCTAGTACATATATATGCTTATCAATCACTGTGATGAAACTAGATAATTGTTAAAAGTAATCAGTTTACATTACTTATTCTTAAGTTATGACATGCACTTATCTGTTATAGTTTTGGGCCACACAAAATATTGTTTTTGATTTGATGAGCATTGCCTGTGGAAATGTAAAAAAAATCACGCTTGTCGCGTCTACAGCCTACTATCAACGCTTTCAGCTGAAAACTGGTGATCAGTTATTGGAAGTGCAGCTGCCATCTTAAGTTCTCGCATATTATAAAAAAGACTTTTCAGGGTCTCCGCCTGACCGGCTTACAGCACGACCGAGCTTCCTAGGTCTGGTATCCGCGGACCTGCCTGCCTGATTCGCTCGTCTCCGCCGCGAGCTACAGGCCAAGGCTTGGCAGCCTATACGTTCCGTGAGCCTGTCTGGCACGGGCCAACTCTGCGAGCTGCCTGCCAATTTTTTTCGCCTCCTACATGAGATTTGTTGCAGTTATCTGAGACACATTTAACATCCAATGTTCGAAAGCATCGATCTCGCATTTCGTTAACAATCTCATTGACATTTATAATAAGTGCAAAGTGTCAACATCCTCCCACAGCGGCTTAGTTGCGAGCCGATATTTAGCGATTGCATATCAAAAAACGGTTACTTTCTTGCCGTCAAGCGAAAGAAGTTCAGCTGTAATTGGGTTGTACTTTGGAATTGTTTCTCAACAAGAAATAATACATCACCAATCATTGGGACATATCCAGGAGGACAGTCAGTATGTTTAATGCATTTGTAATTCAATTGTTTTTGTGTTAATATTCTATTGTAGCATGAGGTGTTAAAACTTCTACATTAAAACCCTATGTGAAGATGTCTTGGGATTTGTACAACTTAAGAGGTAGTAATTCCCTGGGTTCATTTACGCCACGAGACGCGCCTTGGTGTATTTACAATTCAGTTACACCAGTGATTTGGAAATGAAAAGAAGGTGGAATACTCCTATATTAACATGTAATATGGCTGCAGAGAAATGGACCAAGAAAACATTCTGATTAAGTTTTATAAATATTTGACCATGTATAATGCCTCTAGTATGTTCCAAAGATTTTTCTAAGATTTGACCTACTGACCTATTTTTTAAAGTGGTCCATATTTCATCAAGGTTTACATCATGACCAATTTTGAACATAACTTGACCAATCATTACCATGATATGGTTCCGGACAAGATTTTTCAAAGATTTGACCTAGTGACCTAATTTTCGATCATATGTGACCCAGTTTTATTTACGACCAAGAGTTCATCAAGGAAAACATTCTGATAAAGTTTCATGAATATTTGACGATGTACAATGCCTATGGTATGTTCCAAAGATTTTTCTAAGATTTGACCTTGTGACCTAGTTTTTGACCCCATGTGACCCACTTTTAAAAAAGGTCGAGATATGATCAAGGGGAACATTCTGACAAAGTTTGAACATTTTCTGATCAATGCCTACCAAGATATGGTACCGGACGGACGGACGGACGGACGGACGGACGGAAGGACGGAATGACGGACGGACAACGCCAAAACAATATACCCCTCCCGAAATCTTCGATTCGGCGGGGGATAGCAAAGGGCAGTCTATACCGCTTGCAGAGCACCGCCTTCGTTCATTACGGGAGTTTGATTAGGTGATTAGTTTCCACAAACACTTCAACAAACCTGCCTCCAAAATAATATGTTGACAGTGCTCCGTCAGACGGCCGTATTGTGAAAAGGTTTGTCGAAGCGTTTTGAGAAACTAAACTCTCAATCCGCAAACTCTAGTAAAAGACCGAAGGCGGGGCTCCATAAGCGGCGTAGACTGTGCTATGTTTAATTTTAACTGGTGAAGAAATAGTAAAGTTATCTTTGTTTAAAGTCTTCATTCGAAGCAAAATGTTGCCTTCCGACGTAGCATTTATGACGCAATTTATCACGTGGTATACACACACTGTACATGGTATTTCAAACGGGTCGTTGTTGAACTTAGCATTAAAGACAAACAATATGTTTAATTTTAACTGGTGAAGAAATAGTAAAGTTATCTTTGTTTAAAGTCTTCATTCGAAGCAAAATGTTGCCTTCCGACGTAGCATTTATGACACAATTTATCACGTGGTATACACACACTGTACATGGTATTTCAAACGGGTCGTTGTTGAACTTAGCATTAAAGACAAACAATATGGGTTGATGATTTTTTTTTTAATTCTAATGCATTATCATATTTAACTCATTTGACTTCACTTTTAAAATAAAAATATGTAAGATTTAGAAACAAATAGAAATATAAGCCTTTATAAAAACAAAATCCATTCTGAATTAATAGCTACGTGACTACACAATCCGCAGTTTAAAAAGCACAAAATATCGCTTATATTTTATAATCTGTAAATGAATCATTTGATCATTAAGTAAAATGAGTATAACACGAATATGCACTAATACTAAAATAATAGCAGAAAACGTTGCATCAACCAAAATTGTGCGCCATTTAATGATTGATTGAATCCCCAAAAATATTATAGTCAGTCGTTTGTTCTTCTTTCATGCATTGGAAACTACAGGGACTAGCTCAGCAGGTAAACCGGCATCTGGGTTTAATGACCAAAAGACCAATATCTAAAACCATAATCCGGCATCTGGGTTTAATGACCAAAAAACCAATATCTAAAACCATAAGCCGGCATCTGGGTTAAATGGGTAACGGAACAATATCTAAAGCCATACACCGTCAGCTGTGTTGAATGCCCAAAGGATCAATATTGAAAGCCATACGCCTGCATCTGGGTTAAAAGGCTAACATATGAATGTCTAAGGCCATACACCGTCAGCTGGGTTGAATGGCCAAAGGATCAATATTAAAGCCATACACCGGCATTTGTGTTTAATGGCTAACATATCAATATCTAAAACCATACACCGGCATCTGGGTTGAATGGCCAAAGGATCAATATTAAAGCCATACACCGGCATTTGTGTTTAATGGCTAACATATCAATATCTAAAACCATACACCGGCATCTGGGTTAAATGGCTAACATATCAATATCTAAAACCATACACCGGCATTTGTGTTTAATGGCTAACATATCAATATCTAAAACCATACACCGGCATTTGTGTTTAATGGCTAACATATCAATATCTAAAATCATACACCGGCATTTGTGTTTAATGGCTAACATATCAATATCTTAAACCATACACCGGTATTTGTGTTTAATGGCTAACATATCAATATCTAAAACCATACACCGGCATTTGTGTTTAATGGCTAACATATCAATATCTAAAACCATACACCGGCATTTGGGTTTAATGGCTAACATATCAATATCTAAAACCATACACCGGCATTTGGGTTTAATGGCTAAAGGATCAATATCTTAAACCATACACCGGCATCTGGGTTTAATGGCTAAAGGATCAATATCTTAAACATTACACCGACATTTTGGTTTAATGGCTAAAGGATCAAAATCTAAATTCATACACCGGCATTTGGGTTTAATGGCTAAAGGATCAATATCTTAATTTTACACCGGCATCTGGGTTTAATGGCAAAAGGATCAATATCTGAAACCTTACACCGGCATCTAGGTTAATTCCCAAAAGAATCAATGTTTTAAAACAATCAAACAATCGAAAACCCGCATAATAAACTTGCAGCTAGCATAGGTATTGAGTTTTTGTTATCATTTTATCCATTCATGTTTCCTTCGTGCAGTGGTCATTAAAACAAAACATTCCTCCGGTTTACCGCACAACATAAGACCACACTTTGTAGCAAAAAAATGAATAAGCTTGATCTAAAACAGAACTAGAAGCATTGTACTCAACTAAACTCAACTCATCTTTATTTCCACCATTAACGGTGATATTCATATTATGTACAAATAGTTACTATGCATGATATCTATATACATGATATATGTACATACACAAATATTAGCATATTATATTAACATGCATATTGAGATTGTGTTTGTATCCTTTGCATCAAACTTAAGGTATAAGTCTTGTATCGAACACAATTATGCACTATTCACGAGACAGTTATAAATAAATACAAACGATCGTCTCAAGAATTGTTTTCGCACTGCTTGGTAATTCTGTACACTTAGTTCTGCCCCAAGAAGTGCTAAGAAAAACATATCGCTATCCATTGGCAACAGTTCTTGCGCAAGGCCCATGCCCATTTCCATGACGTCAGTGATTAGACGCCACCTTTCACGCTCATGTTTGGTACACCCGTGAATGATGTGTATTTCCAAGTTGACAGTAACTGTTTGGCATCCATGACATCGTTGTGGCAATTGTGGTGGCTTTTTGCACCACAGTTTTGCAATAAACATTCGAATATGTTTATAACAGTTTAAGTCAAATATATCATACACTGTTGCTCTACTTACACGCGGTTGCAAAATTCTGAATAGACTAAAATCCTCGTCTGACAAAGTTCGTGATGACCATAATGAGGTATCTTTTAATGAAACAATAGTTTTAACTGTATGTTTCCATTGACGTCTAGAGGGAATTCGTTCGGGATTAACTAAAGCATTGTTGATAAAGCTTTGAAGTCCATATGTACATAGGATTTTACATATATCAGGAATAAAACCTAAAGAAACATTTCTATCTGTTACAAACTGAAAGTATCGTCGTAGAAAAATATTCTTAGTGGTGCATTTAGAGTCTAGACAAAGTATCAAATGTAAGAATAGCAATTTCTTAATGATCACCGATGAATACAATTTATGAAGCCCAAGCATTTTTTCACACACATCAGATCTCGTGCGAAAATGAAATCCCTGAATTTTCTTAACCATAAAATGCTGTAAGCGATTAACTGAAGCTATACCGCTTTGTACAATATTATTCCATAATTCACTAGAAAAGAGAACAATTGGCATTATGATTTTAACATAGAGATTAACCGAAACAAATGGATTAAGACCTTGTGGATGTACACCTTGAGCAGTCATTGCAAAAAATGCATTTTTAGCTTTTTGGCATCTCTCTTCAATTTGTGCTTTGCACTTAATGTTAGAAACTTGTTTCACACCCAGGTGGTTCGCGCTATTAGTTTGAGGGATTATCTGGTCATACATTATTGCAACTTTGGGTGGATCACGTTTCCTTGTAAATACGATTATTTCTGACATGTTTGAGGGATTATCTGGTCATACATTATTGCAACTTTGGGTGGATCACGTTTCCTTGTAAATACAATTATTTCTGACTTGTTTACATTCATGTCTATTCGCCATGACTTACAGTAGCGATATACAATGTCCATCATTTTCTGAAGATTCAAGGGAGATAACGCCAACAGGGCAATACCATCGGCGTATGCAGGATTGCCGGACTTGGTTGAAAGAACACAACATCCTTTGTTACTGATCTCAAGATCTTTCAAAAGGTTGTCGACGTAGATTAAATAGTAAAATGTAGATAAAACACCTCCTTGGCGAACTGATTTTTGTATGTTGATGCTATCTGATGTATAGCCATTAAGCTTAACAACGCATTTAAGATTGCTATAAGATGCTTTAAGTGTACGGAGGGCTTTTCCGACAATTCCAAACTGGCCAAGCTTTAAGAATAGTCCATCATGCCACACAGCATCAAACGCAGCTTTCTGGTCAAGCATGCCTACGTACACGTTGCTGTTTCGTTCACAGTGGCTTGATGACAAAGGCTCATTAAAGTCACAATAAAAAAATTCAACTAGCCAAAATTATATTTCATACATACTTGAACATGTATATCATCAATATAATACATTGCCATAAACATAAAATGAGATTTGAAAAAAAAATACCCTATACTGTAATATGAAACAAGTGAAGAATGTTCGCCCGGCGAAAATGTAAACAAAGACCAATTCTCGTCGAAAATGATAACTTCCAATTAAGCTACAAACAAAATACCTGGCTCATATATGCAGCGACCAGTTATGTGCAGGTTAACACCGGTATCCTTGTCGAGAGAAACAGTATACGAATTCTTCAAAATGCGAATTATCACAAGCGCTAGGAAGACATTGTGCTGTCAAAATGACGTAGTACCCGGCTCGCCTTCATCGATTAGCCAAAGCGACCGAAGGACGGGAACCACGGGAACACTCAACACTTTTACATAGACTATTGTTACCTTACCTCAAAAGGTTCTCCTGTCAAATATTCAACCCGTCGTATAGTTTGCATTTTCTCAAAAACACACACGCAACAGACGGATACCGGTGTTAACCTGCACATAACTGGTCGCTGCATATATGAGCCAGGTATTTTGTTTGTAGCTTAATTGGAAGTTATCATTTTCGACGAGAATTGGTCTTTGTTTACATTTTCGCCGGGCGAACATTCTTCACTTGTTTCATATTACAGTATAGGGTATTTTTTTTTTCAAATCTCATTTAATGTTTATGGCAATGTATTATATTGATGATATACATGTTCAAGTATGTATAAAATATAATTTTGGCTAGTTGAATTTTTTTATTGTGACTTTAATGAGCCTTTGTCATCAAGCCACTGTGGTTTCGTTCTATTTGTTGATAAATAGTCTCTTGTAGATTAAACTCGGTGGTAACACAGCTGAGGCCCTTACGGAAACTTTGTTGTTGTTCATTGGGAAAGTTTATGTGCTGCGATTTTATAACGTCATTGATTCTGTTAAGTATAACCTTTTCAAATAGCTTGCTGAAGCATGGACTGAGGGAGACGGGCCTGTAACTGCCAGGGTCGGTCTTGTCTTTGCCTTTGAAAATAGGGATAAGAAGGCTAGTGCTCCATGTGTTAGGTGTTCGTTCGTTGTACAGCACGGAGTTGAAAAAGAATAGCTAATGCTCTTGTCAATACTTCACCACCATGGTTTATGTGCTCATTTAAAACGTTATCGATTCCGGGGCTTTTACGAAGTTTCAGGCTTCTCACTGCGCTGGTAATTTCTTCGTTTGTAACTTCTTTCGTAATTTCTAGTGACATTGCTATATCGTTATCTTCCCTTAAAAATGTTTGTAAATCTTCGTTATGTTTTTCATCCTTATTCACGAATTTATCTTCAAACACCCTGGTAAAATATGTTTCAAAACCTTTTATAACGTTCTCATTTGCGTATGTTTTGTTATCAACAGATAATTCGTTACACATTAATGGTTTTTTACCGCTTCGTTTTCGGAGTAGTTTCCAAAATAATCGGTAGTCTAGCTCTGCAGCCATGTTCAGGTCATCGATAGCTTTGTTTTCAAATTCGTTTTGTTTACAGCGCTGAACTCGTCTAAATTCCCTTTTAGCGGCTTTGTATCCATAAAATGAATCGTTGATATAGTCTCTCGGTCTACCCTCATTGATCCATAATCGGCGTAGATGGCGCGCCTTTGTGTGGGCGGCTTTTACTTCTTCACACCAGTAGGATTTCGCCCTTTTATTATATTTGCTTACTGGAAGAATACTAGCTGCACGGTGTATTGCATTAGTTATTAATTCGTTAAGAAAGTCTGGACAGCATTTTGTACTTTCAACTTTGATTATACAGTTTAGTTCATTTTGTAACATATGTTGATAGCTATGATAATTTTCAATTGTACATTTATTCCAAGCAACGTTGACACGTAGTGGTGGATCCGGTTTTCGAATAGTAGTCAAACTCAGACTGCAGACTAGTGGCAAGTGGTCTGATGTCATAATGTTTGCACTGTCTTCAATTATAAAGTTAGTACACATGATGATTCAAGCAATATGTGGTCGATTACTTTCCCCATTGGCACAAACGTACCGTCATATCTATTTCCACGTACATGTTGTAATGATACCAAGTTATTGTTCATTATTAATTCTGTCAGCAATCTGGACTTGGTGTTAGCACTCTTGAATTCATGGTTTCCAATTGGCTGTCCATTGAAATCCCCTGCTAATAAAACGTCCCCAACCTGGGTGTAATAGGCTATTAATGACTGGATTTCACTTAAAACCGACTTATAGTATTCTATGTTGTTACACGATAGCATATACACACAAAACATATATAACGGCAATCTATCATGACATTTAAACTCAATTCCAAGTATACGATGGTTTTCCTTATAAGGTAACTGATTTATGCTAAATGAGAGTGATTTCTTAAACATAATCGCTGTGCCTGCTTTTCCGCACATAACTGGACCAAAAATTATCTAGATTTTCGTCAGTATTAACAAAACAATCGTAATCTGAGTGAATACTATTCATAAACATTGTAGATCTGGGTAAAAGTTTATGCTCATTTATAAGTGCTATATCTACGTTATACTGATCTAACATTTTTGCTAAAGGGTAGGCTGATGACATAACACCCCTACAATTCCAACAAAGAAGATTCAATGACATAACACAGATTAAAATAAGTAGGTGCGCAAGCATCGTGAACCTAAACATAATTCAAATTTGATACTATACATAAATATATAAAATATCAAAAAGCGCAGATCACTCTAGTATGACGCAGGATTCCAATCGTCAGTGTCCTCTTCCGGTTGTTGTCTATCCCAGTACGTGTGCCGCTCCTGGTTGTCACTGTAACTGTTCTCATGGTTACGCCAAGTATCGTCACGCATGCGTCCTCTGCGGTCACTATGTCTATCGGACCGGTACCGATCGTTAGATACCGATTTAAAGTGATAACTGTCATCTTCGTAGTCACCGTAGCCATCATAACTGTCATTACGCTGGTATTGGTAACGGGACCGCGAGCGTATATTTGATGTTCGCTCGCGAATATGGTCTTCTTTGGACTTCCATTTTCTGTAAGAAATGCCGTCAGGCCAGAAATACGCGTCGTCAATAATTGGTTCAAGATCCTCTGGCACGTTAACTTTCGCCGATGAGCCAAATCGGCCATGGAAGACACGAATGTAGGATGCATAAACATCGTTGTCCTTGAAATACGTGTATATATCATTCTCCGTGGTCCTATGATCAATGTTCCCGATGTAATACGAGACGTTCTTTCTCCTTCTGGCGGCAGTAAAACCGGTATGTTCACTGGACCCTGTTTTTCCTGACGTTCCAGTAAAGCTGGAGCTGCTGGAGGCTCTGCACTTTCCACTGCTTTATATTCATGAGTGTCGTTGTTACTACTGCTTGTCTTGACTGGTTTATCGACCACGTTTGCAATAGCTTCCGGCTTCTGATTATTTGACACAGTCTTGTTAATGATCTTATTGGCCGTAAAGCAATTCTTCTCAGTAAATACCGGAATGTAAGACACATAATGAGCAGTCACTGATTTGGGGCGCCGGCTTGTTGTAACGTCGGCCGTCTGCTGCGTGGGTGGGCTTTTGATAGCCTCTGAGTAGGTCTTTGGTTGCTGCTCGGGTAGTTCATGGCTAGCCTCTACAAGTCTCTTATTTACAGTGGCAATCGCAGACCCCAGTCCATTAACATCATTTTGAAGCTTGTTTAACTGCGAATCTGCAGTTGATTCAGGCAATCTCGCTAGCACACTTCTCATTGTCCCATTCAGAACCCTATAACTACTCACAATGCTCGAAACATCAGATTGGATGGTTTTGAGAAGCGCAGAGTCAGATGATTGCTGCTTAGATATTTTCAGAACTTCAGTACTTAGGTTTGTTACTAAGGCGAGGATATCTGGTTTTGTGAATTCTTGCTGCGTAAGATCATTATCGATAATGATAGTTTCATGAGAGGCAGTGTTAGCAAATACGTCGTAAATATCCTTCGTGTTCTCTCCGGAGATGTATGCGTTAAGTACATAGCAGTCTATAGCACACTTCCGTTCTCGTGATGTCTGCGAGGATGTTTTGCGATTTATAAGGCGGGTCTGTGGACATCCGGGTAGTTCGCGCGCTCTGTCGGCGAGTACAATCCTGTAGCTGTCAATGCGACGATAATTGTTGTTACAAACGCTTAATAGCTGTCTAACATAGTCGTCTTTAGCCAAGCCAGCTAGTTTGCTGTCCATGTCTTGGAAAACAGTCTGGGAGCAGTCTTCATCTTCGGTGATACAGCTATCATCGTCCCATAACGAATTATTTTGGTTCCCACTGTTACACCGTTCTTGCTTAATACGTATTAAGCTGCTATTTATCAACGTTTTTGGGTCGGTTGCATCCATGTTTTCAGGCCGTTGCGCTTAACTGCGAGTTTAGCTCTAAAGTACTTAATAATGATAGTAATTGGTAACCGTTAATTGAATGGTAATGAAATTCCCGTTACATTAAACGCTCTGCTGTCCATTCAAGTGTGACGATTTTTCAGTCATATTAGGTGAACACTTATCATCTTTACAAGTGACACAAAATGGCTCTTTCAAAAGTACAGTGGAAACAAAGAGATTTACTAAAATGTTCTGTATCTCTGCTATCAATTAACAAAATGCGATGATATTACTGCTAAAGTTAGATGACTCACTGATTGTCCTAAATATCCAAACACTTTTGCTTAATTCACAATTTAAAGCACATTATTTAAACTAAATCGGGAGAGAACTTTTTATGCGTTTGCTTACTTATATTGAATACAAATAGCAATGTCAATCTTCCAAGGATTTACTAGGTTTGTAAAAAAGCATTCTTTATATATTATATATGCATACATATATATAAACTAAGAAGTTTTGCGTTGTCGGTCACTTGTTAACTGCTCAACAGCTTTGTTTCTATTTACTCGTTTATTTTCTATATCCGGAGATGTTTATCCGATTCCACGTCCATCTTCCACTTCGGACGACCTAGATACTTCATTTCTTTCATATTTTTACTACGACTTAACCAACGGTTGGCTTATCGTTGTACATCTCAATAATCAGATTCTACGATCAAATTTTGAACTCATAGAAGTCGAACTTCAAAACTATGATATTCTTATTTTCTGAAACCTGGCTTTCCCCTGACATTTCCAGCGGAAATATAAAAATTGCCAATTTTAGCCATCCAGTCCGTTGTGACAGAGTAGGTTGGCCTGGAGGCGCGGTCGCAATTTTCGTTCGTGATGGTATCATCTTGGTATAACCCTCTTAAACGATGCCAAATGGACACAGCACGTTACTCTAATGTTGGAAAAAGCTTGGCAACGTATCGGTCTGCTTAGGTCCTTAAAGTGTCACCTTAATCGTCCCTCTTTAGAAAAATTGTACATGTCTTTCATTTGACCGCTTTTAGAGTATGGTCACACCATATGGGACAACTGCACAAATCAGCAAAAATCTGATATAGAGTCTGTGCAAAATGAGGCTGCTCGTATAGTTTCAGGTGCAACTAAATATTGTAATTTCAACTCAATGCTTGCTGAACGAAAATGGGAGTCCCTAGCAGACAGACGTAGAAAACACAATATCTAACAGATCTTATTCCCGCACAATAACAAACACGATACAATCAAACTGCCAACTATTATAGCAAGAACGCAACTTTACCAAAACTCTTTCCTTCCAGCAACTTTATGTGACTGGAATAAGCTTCCATACAACATCAGATATCTACCTTCTTTGATATCATTTAAGCAATCCCTTAATTCAAACATGACCAAAGCTAAACCAATATTCAGCTTTGGATCACGCACTGGACAAATATTACACAACAACGCGACCAACATTGTCATTTTTAGATAATATTAAGAAGAAAAATCTATCAATTATACTTATTGTCAACGTAGCATATGCCATGTCTCATCTGTTTCTTATGCACTTTATCTAAGTAGAGGAGCAGAATTAAGATAAGTTATATCTTGTTTTCTAATCCTTGAATACATTGTCATGTATTTCATTTCTATAAATATATCGTATGCATGTTTGTGTGCTATTTGTCAAATAAATAAAGTTTAAACTAAACTAAGAAGCAATTGACTACATATACACTAACCATAAATAGCCTCCTCCCATAATCTAGACTGATGATTTATGATAAAACACAAACACATAGAAACTAGTTTTATATCACAGTGCGCATTCGATATTTATTTTCTTTTTTAAAATATAAGTAAACATGTAAGTATTAAGTATCTTACAGGCATATGGTCTGGAACATGATTTGTTATTTGTTTATTCTCTGTCGACACGTAGACCGATATGCTAATCAAGTTCTTTATTTTTTGTTCAAAGCAACACTTTGGAAGAAACCATAACAATTTTGCTATTTTCTTCTTGTTGTCTGGAAACTAAGACTCGTCTTACACATGGTAATGAACGTTCTTGTTGTCTGAAAACTAAGACTCGTCTTACACATGGTAATGTCTTGTTGTCTGGAAACTAAGACTCGTCTTACACATGGTAATGAACGTTCTTGTTGTCTGAAAACTAAGACTCGTCTTACACATGGTAATGTCTTGTTGTCTGGAAACTAAGACTCGTCTTACACGGTAATGAACGTTCTGCAAGGTCATGAACGTCTAACCATGTCAGCTCTCTGTTCTTTGATCGTACTAAAAGGATTTTAATACAATGTTGATAAATATTTCAAAAAATAAATATAAGCGTGTAAAATCTTGCGCATATTTAAAAGAATCTAACAAGGGTATCGTTGAACTCATTTGTCGCCATGAGCTATCTATCCTACTGTAGTGTTGTCCTAAAAATAGCATGTTTTTCGATGGATATCATTTTGAGAATTCCAAGATATGGCTACAATCCATGCTATATAAGTATTATACGTGTAACCTCATTGCGCAATGATTTTACCTTTTCATAGTGCATAATGTAAACTTAATTATGTTAACACAAACAAATAACTTTACACAATTATTAATATTTTAAACATTATAAAAATATTACTCCAAACACTTCATCAAATGCATACATCGAACGCATCGCTGTACTGTCCGGGATCTAGAAAAATCCTGCTTTTTGTTTTGTTCTGGAACACAATGACTTTTAAGTCAAACAAGAACGGACGCGAATGGCATAGTTTACTTAGAGTTATGTATTTTCAGTCAATTAAATATACATTTAAATAAAATTATGAATAATATTAATATACATACTAATTTCAGTCTTTGAGATATGCATTGGAAGTTATTTTAAGTGCTGATATTAAATATATACCATACAGTCATGCACACTTTAAGAGATTAATATAAATCAGAACAATTCTGACAGTATGAATGATAATACTGGTCTAAATGGCGCAAAAGAGAAACAATTTAAGCATGGAATAATATTCGTCTATTTCTTAAACACTCCCACTTATTTTAACAACTTTTTCAAAAACAATTATGATGTAATATGTCTCTTAATAACATTGCTTGTTGCTGGTTGCTCCTAATTGCAGCTTGGTTGTGAGCTGGTTTAAACACCTTATACACCGCACTGGAATTCCCATCGGATAAGCTGGAATGCAATGAAGGACATATATAGGTACAGAAAGATGATTTTAACTCTGGTTATCCAAGAGAATGACTTTAAAAATGTATATACTGTGCTTTAACATTTCAAGAAATAGAATAGAAAATTGTATACACTTTGAAATATTGTTTAGGTTAATAGATAGTTTGGACTCGGGTTATCCAACTAACCTTATGTTTTACCTCCGACTATAATTTTGAGCGATATTAAAACCCTTGCTTTTGTTATGACGTTACCAGCTCTCCCGCATCCTACGTTTCTTACGTACCCTTGTTAAAGAGTTTGTCTTTTGTAAATAATGCGATGTACGAACATAACACTTGGCGTATATTTTTGGTGGAAGTGGACATCTGAATTGATTAATTTTTCATTTTATTTCTTGCTTTTTTTGTCAATTTTTAATTCACGAACTTTTGAATGAACCCTAGTCTGTACTCTAAATTTCAATTTTACATATACATGTGGAATATATTATGATAGGAAGCTTTTCTGACCTTCTCTATCACGTTGAGTTCGGTGTGTAAACACCTTTTGTAACGGCCGTGGCTGATACATGTTAATACAGACGTCAAACAGGTCTTAAGAAAAGTCTACTATCGTAAAATTATTTTTATGCAATGCCTCTTTTGTTAAATCGAACTGTTGGTTGTTTTACAAACAAAGCTGAGCTAAGCTTGTATGTGACATTTACCGGAAATTCCATCCAGAAAAGAAGGTCATAACTCATTGATTTGTTTTTTTAAATTCAAGAAAATGGAAGATTAAATTCAGATTGAATTTCCGGGAAATGTCACGTAAAAGCTATGAAGGAAATAGTGTTTATTTGTGTTTTATACATTAAATGTCATTGTCTTAACTATTGTTCGGTGCTTCCTACATCGGTTAGCTTTCAACGATAATCATAAATCGAATAAGTCACATCTGGAATGTAACCTGACACAAATTAAAGAAGTCACGAGTATAATGTATCCACAAAAATAGAACAATTAATTATGAACTTTTTGAGCACATATTTCTTCGAATAAATCGAGCACTTGTTTCAAACTATATGGTCTGTTAATTTCCCAACTGGACAGCAGTAATCACGGAAATTCGTTTACAACCGTTACCGCTGGTGAAGCGAGCAAATTGTTCTGCAAAGTTACGGTACCGTCACGGTTTATTTTGATCAGGAAAGGCAGTCGGTCAGCTTTGACCCATTTTTGATAAAATTTCAAACATTTCTTTGGAAAACGGGAACGTGATTCGATGCGTGTTGAATTTATCTGCACGCTGGTATAATAGGATATCAATATATAAGTATTGTGGTGTGCGGTCATACTGTCAAGACTTGTAAAACAGCGGAGAATCAAATGTTTGAATATTAGATTGTAAAATAGTTTTTTATGATTATTTTCTCTCACAAATGGCAAATTGGGGTAAGAGTATTGTAATGCCAGAAGAAGATGAAGTAGAATTAGATGAGAAAATACCAGTTAAGAATCGTATTACTATTTGGACAGTGGCGAGAAAGGCGGGAAATTCACACAGGTGACAAAGAAATGAAAAAAGTCATTTAGAAGTAGAGTAATTGCTTTGCGAGTTTGTACACTGATGAGAAGTTGAATGGCATATCTGAACAATTGAATACAAACTTTGATACGATAACATATGGAGAGGATGAGCAGCATGCACGTAGAAAGGATGAACGGAATGTACACAGGGAGCTCAAATCACGTATTTAAGATCTTGAACATATGTATAATATTAAGCAGATGACATTTACAAAGTTCTGGAGTTATAGATCCATTGACAGTGAGGCCAGAAAAAATAAGGAACAATATATTCTATGATATTCAATGTCATTATGGATAAATTGCCATGTAAATACGGCGATAAATTCATTTTACTCAGTTTCTTGGAAAATGAGATAGATCTGGATAATGAGGATACTTGTATAGACAAAGACTTTGGAGAATTCCATTTAACAGAAATCGGAACAATGGGGATATGATACACCCTGATAGCACGGTTTAAATACTATGAGGATACAGAAACCACTATGAAGAAAGCGTCCCTATTGAAAAACAGTAGGTTTGGGATGGATAATCCCCCAAGGAAATATCATTTCACTATCGGCATTATACCAGTCAACAGAGGCGGTTGAAGTAACGTTTATGTGGAGAAAGGCCCAAATTCGTTACCAAGCAAACAATCCTGTATACATCTTGTTCGTCATGCAGGTGTCATAAATTATGAAATCCTATAAATAAATGCTTTGATTGTGAGCTTGTTTTCATTGATTTCTAAAATCTTATTTAGATAACCGATTAATAGTTTGCAGGGTATATCATGCATTACCGTTCTATCTTTTAATGCTATATGCACTACCTTCACACCAGAAGCACAAACGCTTTCGTTAAATGTTGGCCATCGCTTTCCTTAAAACGCAGTAGAGCAAACATGTTCATTACCAAGAAGCACTAGCGCGATATATGGAATTTGCTCGCGTGCACTTCTGTGACCATACTGCAAAAACACAGGAAAAAATGCAACCAATATTTATATTGTGCATTACGATTGAAAAATCGCAGTTTACTAATCCTTAAATAATACACACATTGACGGACAAACGCGTCATTATTATAATTTATTAAAAAATATAATTGACAAAAACCAAAAACAAACAACGGTGTAAATTGAGTCTTCGGCGCACATGTTCATTTGTTTTGAAATCTTCTGTTTTGCATACTGCCTTTGCCTGGACTTTCATTCAGCTGAGCTCGTGCTTAACGTGTCTATTAAATGCAGTTTCGCATGGCCTTACATTATACCGTACTATGTTGCTGTGGCCAACGTTGTTAATGGCATATATTGAAAATAAAACAAAACAGTGAAGAAACTGATGTTGCAAAATTTAAACTTTGTCCTATTCTTTGATATCTGAAGGCGTTTTGTACATGCAAACTTGTTCCCTTGACAATTGCAACAAAGATAATAGATGTAATTGATAACTGTGATATACAGCGAAACAGCGACTTGCCATACACTTTCTTGTTGTGTCGAATCCTTGACATGCCGCAAAACATGGCCATTACCTTTCTGTATTAATCACACCGGAAACAATTTATTATTAAACTTTACACCATTGACTGAAGTACTGCATCAAAAACAAAGATATTTCACATAAAACTAAAGTATTACACCTAAACAATGGAAACTAAGAAATTACCCAAGAAAAAGGTACTACACCTGAAACTTAGATAAAACCCCTGAAACTAACGTGTTACTCATAAAACAAAGGTATTTTACCTTAAACTAGAGTATTACACCTACATATCAATATATAACACCGACAACCAAGTGTTTATACTTGAAACACAGGTATTATACCTGAATCTAAGATTTTATACCTGAACGAAGGTTTAACACCTACAAATAATGTTATAAAACTGAACTCAAGGTTTTATATCTATAAGGTTTAACGCCTGAATCTATTAAAGATAATACAGCTGAAACGTAACGTATTACGCCTAAAACACATGAAACTGAGATATTATACCTGGAACGAAGGAAGCACACCTTACACATAAGGTAACTACATTTAATACCTCGAACCAAACTTTTACACATGCAGCTTAGACGTATTTTCCATGGCCGCCCCTGTAAGATATAGGGCTATAATAGGACGCTTTTCTGGTGACCTGTACCACATCGAGTTCGTATCCGTCGAAACCACAGGTTAACCGTGTTTCCGCAGAACACCTTGTCCGGTGGTTGGAATGAACCTGTCTCACACGAGCGACCATGATCGATGTTTTTATCCAACCTCAGTTTTACAACATAAAGTTAAATGTACGTTTTTTAGCTGGAACTGTTTTGTGCTTAGTGCAAATAATTCGCACATAGATATTTGATAATTTGTGGTTGTCATGAATATGCGAACCGTGATTCAAATATTTATTTGGCAAATCGTTCTTTAAAAAAGTTTTAAGGAGAGGGCTGCATTATTTCTTGAATGCAGTGTGAAAATATTGTTGCCTTTTGAAGCGAGATTTGATTCATTTGGATAATAATTATTGCCAAAATACCAGGTTTCCATGGTGCTGCAGACGACGGTCTTCAACAAGGGAGGTAATTGAGTGATGAAAATTAAAAAAAGTTCCATACGGGTACTTTTTATCTTTGCCCATGGAGAAGATTATTAGTATCTTCCATGGCCGAGAGTGTAAGATAGGTTCATTTCGACCCCAGCATACGGTGTTTAGAGGAAACGAGGTTTACCGAGTTTCCGCAAAACACCCTGCGCGAGGGTCTGGATGAACCTATCTTACACGAGCGGCTATGGTAGATGCTTTTTCTCCCACCTCAGTTAAACAAAATTAAGTAAAAGTGTATTTTGTGGTGGAAATCCTTTCTGCTTAGTGAAATTTATTGCGTATGGATATGCGATAACTCGTGGTTGTCATGCATATGCAAGCAGTGAATCGGATTATGTTAATAGTCAAATCGGTCTTTAAATAGTTCCAATGAAAGTGAAGCATTATTTCTTAAAAGGTTCGTAAAAAATGTTTTATGGTGACATTTTAAGCGAAAAATAATTAATTAGCTTTCTAGATATTGCCACAAAACAAAATTTCCATGATGCTTCATACGGGCATTTTATCTACGCCCGTGGGCAAGATAAGAATTTCTAGCATTGTTAAATTATTGGATCTGTTTATCTGAGGTGGGAGAAAAGGAGTTCCAGTATAGCCATATTTTTGGATCTTCTCATCTGAAGTGGGAGAAACGGATTTCCAGCATGGCCAAATGTTTGGACCTACTTATCTGTATTGGGAGAAAAGGTATTATACCTTAAACTCGTTTATCCAGCAGTAATCTCCGGATGCGCTCAACATGATCTTACCTTCAATAAATGTTTATTCAGAATTCATTATTAAAATGTGACGAATATATCACTTCTTTGCAATTATAAACAACATTCACTCCAGATACTTCAGCGCAAATTATAAAATCATGTAACCTTTATTGAGACAACTCTCTCCATTTTTGCTACATTGAAAATTATCTATTATTTCCAGAAAAGGAAACCCACAACTAAGAAGACATATTGCATGTAAACCCTCTCTATAATGATATGTACGTGCTGGAAGGTATGTGAAGACCACAAATTATACGTTTATTTCTAGCCCGACATATAAATGTATATCCTCAAATTACATACAAGAAACCATGTAAACAAGTCATATGAGTATCCTGGCAACAAATTGGAAAATCAATATGTTTGCAGGTACACTATTTTCTGTTTCGTAATTATCGTTACATGACAAAAAGGAGGCAGTACATAAAAATCAATTTCCATCTATATATACGTAAAAAAGTATGTGGCATGATTTATTATTCAATTAAATCGAATCAACAAACACACATCAATGCATTTTAAGTAAAACTTGACAAAACCATTTCAAAACAAACAACAACTTTGAATGAGTGTTCGATATTCTCTTAAGTCTATGCTAGCAACACACTAAAATATGGAAAATATATCTGTAAATATCTTGGCTTAACAAAAAAACAAGGTCAAACATCTATGACTCAGAATACAATCTTTAAATTGTTTGGCAATATGTGTTAGTCTCTCCTTGCAATATTTATGACACATTCATATTGTGTTATATATAATACAAAGAGTCATGTTACTCAAAACAATTTACGAAAGATTAATTTTCATGAAGGTCAAACATGCCAAAGATATGCAACATATAAAACAAAGGAATGCATTTTTCAAAAGAAAAAGACAAGGGCTAATTTTGTATGGTCATTAAACAGCCAGAACATAGAAATAGTTGACCGTTTTACATATCTGGGTATTAGATTTAACTACAATGGTACTTTCAATGATGCTGTTAAAATGCTTAATGAACAAGCCTTAAAGGCATATAATAATCTTTTATCTATATTTAGCAGAGTGGAGCTAGATGTTAAGACGAAATTATTACTATTTGATTCTTTAGTTGTGCCTATTATCACGTATGGTTGTGAAGTCTGGGGAATCTATAGTTTTACTGAGGTTGACAAGCTACATCTTAAGTTCTGTAAACACATTTTGGGTGTCTGACAACAGACCTCTAACGCGGCTGTTCTGGGTGAGCTTGGCCGTTTCCCACTATCTTTTTTATGTAAAGAGAGAGATCTTAAATTCTGGTGTAAGGTTATGAATTCCCCAAACTCTATTATAAGATCTGTGTATGATACGAATGTTAGAGACATTGTATTCGTAAATATGAATACTAAACTAAGTTGGGTTAAAGCTGTTGAACATCTACTTAATGAACTTGGGTTTAATTATATTTTCTTAAATTCTAACTACGAAAGAAATTATTTCCCATTGCTCAAACAAAGGCTACGTGATCAGTATGTCCAAACATGGTTCGATATTGTGAATTCACAGAGCAAATTAGAATATTATGTTAAGTTTAAAAAAGAATTTAAATTTGAAAAAAAATATATCGATACCATCGACAAAGAAAATCATCGAATTGCTTTATCCAGATTCAGACTGAGTGCCCATTCCTTACAGATTGAAACTGGAAGACACAATAACATTATTAGAGAAGATAGAAAATGTAAACTATGTATTATCAATATGGTTGAATCAGAATATCACTTTTATGTATTTGTCCTTTATATATGGACCTTAGAAACAAATATAACATAAACAGATCGTTTAACACTATTGAAAAATTTGCATTTACCTTATCTAGTAATAATTCAAGGACTATCAGGAACCTAGCGACATCTGTTTTTTTTTGCCATGTCCAAACGAAACGATGTACTTGCTGCCGGTGTCTCTTGATTTGTTTAGATGTTACATACAGTAGCATTTTGATTGTATTAATATATGTATGTATCTTATATGTGTGAATGTGAGCATGTGTGAGTAACCATGTGTAGCCTAAAATTATAGTTATCAAATACTTATATGTTTGTATGTTGATAATTTTCTCATTTCTTTTTTTGTGGCCATCTATGTGATATTTGATGTTAATTTTGGCCAAAAGCATGTATTTGCTGATATTGTCAATAAACTGAAACTGAAACTGATATCTTTATGGTCTCAGAATATTTTTTTCCCGAGTAACTATGAATAAGAATAACCAGTATATGCAATAAAATGCATACAATGGACAGGTAAATATTTGTTATGAGAACAATTCAATTGAACGGACTTAGAAAAAATGCGCACGAAAAGAATGTTAATGAAATAAATAAAGAATAATATGAACATAAGCAATCGAAATATAGTTCTAAAAGATACACACAAATCACAGATGTTAAAACATGCAAATTGAATGTTTGAACTCAAAAGTATACATTTATAAGCAAAAATTTAATTCTTCAAACTAGGATTTAATTTGATCGATAGTGATTGTCAATTACTTCCATAATTATATAAATTAGTGTTATTATCTGACACTTCAATATCATACCTATGGATGAGTTGTACCTGTAAGTCCTTGTAGTTTGTATTGTTCTATTATATTTGAATGTTTGACTGCACTGATCCTATTGCTTTCATTGCAACACTATATGCCAATTGGTGACTACTGGATTTGCCCCTGTAGTCGTCATAATGCTTTAGTATACGTTAATTGGTTACTACTGGATTTGCCCCTGTAGTCGTCATTATGCTTTAGTATACGTTAATTGGTTACTACTGGATTTGCCCCTGTAGTCGTCATTGTGCTTTAGTATACGTTAATTGGTTACTACTGGATTTGCCCCTGTAGTCGTCATTATGCTTTAGTATACGTTAATTGGTTACTACTGTATTTGCCCCTGTAGTCGTCATTATGCTTTAGTATACGTTAATTGGTTACTACTGGATTTGCCCCTGTAGTCGTCATTGTGCTTTAGTATACGTTAATTGGTTACTACTGTATTTGCCCCTGTAGTCGTCATTATGCTTTAGTATACGTTAATTGGTTACTACTGGATTTGCCCCTGTAGTCGTCATTATGCTTTAGTATACGTTAATTGGTGACTACTGGATTTGCCCCTGTAGTCGTCATTATGCTTTAGTATACGTGAATTGGTGACTACTGTATTTGCCCCTGTAGTCGTCATTATGCTTTAGTATACGTTAATTGGTGACTACTTGATTTGCCCCTGTAGTCGTCATTATGCTTTAGTATACGTTAATTGGTGACTACTGTATATGCCCCTGTAGTCGTCATTATGCTTTAGTATACGTTAATTGGTTACTACTGGATTTGCCCCTGTAGTCGTCATTATGCTTTAGTATACGTTAATTGGTGACTACTGGATTTGCCCCTGTAGTCGTCATTATGCTTTAGTATACGTGAATTGGTGACTACTGTATTTGCCCCTGTAGTCGTCATTATGCTTTAGTATACGTTAATTGGTTACTACTGGATTTGCCCCTGTAGTCGTCATTATGCTTTAGTATACGTTAATTGGTGACTACTGGATTTGCCCCTGTAGTCGTCATTATGCTTTAGTATACGTTAATTGGTGACTACTGTATTTGCCCCTGTAGTCGTCATTATGCTTTAGTATACGTTAATTGGTGACTACTGTATATGCCCCTGTAGTCGTCATTATGCTTTAGTATACGTTAATTGGTGACTACTGGATTTGCCCCTGTAGTCGTCATTATGCTTTAGTATACGTTAATTGGTGACTACTGGATTTGCCCCTGTAGTCGTCATTATGCTTTAGTATACGTTAATTGGTGACTACTGGATTTGCCCCTGTAGTCGTCATTATGCTTTAGTATACGTTAATTGGTGACTACTGGATTTGCCCCTGTAGTCGTCATTATGCTTTAGTATACGTTAATTGGTGACTACTGTATTTGCCCCTGTAGTCGTCATTATGCTTTAGTATACGTTAATTGGTGACTACTTGATTTGCCCCTGTAGTCGTCATTATGCTTTAGTATACGTTAATTGGTTACTACTGGATTTGCCCCTGTAGTCGTCATTATGCTTTAGTATAACTTAATTGGTTACTACTGGATTTGCCCCTGTAGTCGTCATTATGCTTTAGTATACGTTAATTGGTTACTACTGGATTTGCCCCTGTAGTCGTCATTATGCTTTAGTATACGTTAATTGGTGACTACTGTATATTGAATTTAAGTATTACATAAATTGTTGACTTCTGACTTGTCCTTGCAGTTTTTTTATTTTTATCATACGCGAATTGTTGCGTACTGAGTTTGTCGCTGTATTTTTGATTGCATTTTTATGTTTAAATGTTTGACTACCGGACTTATCCCTGTAGTTTTTATTATATTATTACTTATGGCAGTCTGACATTTTTGGCTGCTACCTTCAGTTTTTATTCAATTATTCGTCATAATAGTTGCATATAATTCATAAACGAGACACAGGAGTTTATATAATAATTTTAAGCTAATTTCATATCTTACTAAAAGGTATATCTTACTAGAAAACTAACTTTTACCCAATTATAAAAGTCACAATAATGCTAATTGTGAAGTTATAGCGTACCAATGAGTCGGTTAACTAAATTTGATACTACATGTCATGACCAGCGTCCTCCTATTCATTCCAAAGGATCTTCAGCCTTTAACTAATCTTCTAGCTGGTAAAGATCCATCTTCACAGTCAAACTATGATATTAGCTTGCTTAACACATATATGCAATGAAAGTTAACGTTAAAATGAATCTGAATATAAACAGGCGATTTGAGGTAGCGTTGATATCTATCGGAACACAAACACACAATGAGAGCTAACGTTGGAATCCATCTGAACACAAACACCCAGTGCGAGTTAACGTTGGAATGTATCTGAACACAATCACAATGAGAGTAAACGTTGAAATGTATCTGAACACAAACACCCGGTGCGAGTTAACGTTGGAATGTATCTGAACACAAACACCCGGTGCGAGTTAACGTTGGAATGTATCTGAACACAAACACCCGGTGCGAGTTAACGTTGGAATCCATCTGAACACAAACACCCGGTGCGAGTTAACGTTAAAATGAATCTGAACACAAACACAATGAGAGTAAACGATGGAATGTATCTGAACACAAACACCCGGTGCGGGATAACGTTGAATTGTATCTGAACACAAACATCCGGTGCGAGTTAACGTTGGAATGTATCTGAACACAGACATCCGGTGCGAGTTAACGTTTGAATGTATCTGAACACAAACACAATGAGAGTAAACGTTGGAATGTATCTGAACAAAAACAAGCGTTGATGGTTTAAGTTGGAATTTGTCTGAAAACAAACAAAATATGACAGGGGTAACGTTGGTATGCAACTGAACACAAACAAGAGATGACAGACATGTGTATATGCATTTGGGTTGTTTTTACTACAGTTAAATGATCAATGGCTATTCGTATGCAGTCACACTTAGTGCATAAACAAATATTTCATAAGTTATTTAAAGATGTTTTGAGTTACATGAAAAACAGGCTTACATCATTTGCTTTGAGTTTCTTGGAAATTAGCATTTGTCTCAATACAATATCAGTTTGTCATTTATATTCCTGGAAGAAACTAACACATAATGCCAAACAATTCACAGAAACCATTCTGAGTCATAGATGTTGACTTTGTGTATATTGTTTAGTTAGGATTGACAGGCTATCTGGAATCGGTAAGTTGTTATTACAGGTATATTGTCCATATATCAGTTTGCTACAACCATTTTAACCCCCCAGTCGGCAATTTGGAAAGAGATTTTCATAAAAGAAGGATAGTTCGGTTGGTTGGTAGGCAGGTCATCGCATTGACTAAAAATACGAAAAAAACAACCTATATGATCTTAAATTGATTTACAGATTAAATTTAAGAAATATTGGTTTGTTATAATTGACTTGGACTTTATTTTATACAGACTGTAAATACAAGGGTGTTTTTCTGATTTGGAATTCATGTACTTATTGCCTTTTTTATTTCATGTACTGCATTTCAAAAAATAGAAAAAAACACCATACGTTGATAACGTACTAGAAAACACATTGTTGGTCTTATTTGTTGCCAAGCAATACTCATCAGATTATTCAAGTGATTTTTTCCATGGTTGAGTCCAATTTTTGTTCATGCGCGTTGATGGCTGATAATATACGAACCATGTCGGGCTAGAAACATACCCTTAATTTGTTGTCTTAACATAATTTACATGACATAAATACCTTTATAGGGATATTTAGTATATAGCTGGTAATATAAGCCTCTGGAATGAGCAAATGTATTAAAGCGGAGTTTACAAAGTTATTCTTTAAAACTTTAGATTAACGTTTAGGAATGGCAACTTAAGGCACCAATTGTTTGCACTTATGAAATGCTTTTATGATTTAACTGCCATTAACAAAAGTAAAAACAATATTCAGCACATCCCAAGACTACTAATAAATACACTAGTATCAAGTGTTATACCTTAGGTTCAGGTGCAATATTATGGTATTATGTGTACTATTGTAGTTCAATTGTTCTTGTTTTCCGGAATTTTATCTAAGGTTTCATGTGTCAAAGTTTGGTTTCATGTGTAATTCCTATCTTCAATAAATAACTTGCTTTCGGGTGTGACACCTTAGTTCCAGGTGTACTTCTTTGGCTTAAGGTTTTATACCTTTGCTATCGGTGTACTAAATACCTCGGTTTCAGGTGAAGTACATTGGTTTTAAGTTTTAAGTGAAATATATCAGTTTCATGAGTGATTGGTTTCAAAAGTTATACAATGACATCATGTGTTATGAATTGGTTTCAATTGTTATTCTTCAGCCGTAATTTCTTGGTTTCACAAGAAGCACCTTGACATCAGGTGTGGACTTTGGTTTCAGGTAATTTACTTTAGTTTAAGTTAGAATACCATGGTCTCAGGTGAAGTACCTTGGTTTCAGGTGTTATACTTTAGTTTCAGCCTTAATTTTTTGTTTTCACGAGAAGCACATTGACATCAGGTGTAGTACCTTGATCTCAGGTGTAATACCTTGGTTTCAGGTGTAATTCCCTGGTTTCAGGTGTAATATATTAGTCTCTGGTGAAATACCCTAGTATCATGTGTAATACCTTAGTCTCAGGTGCAATACCTTAGTTTCAGTTGTAATATCTTAGTTTCAGGTGCAATACCTTGCTTTAAGGTGGAATACCTTAGTCGTAGGTGTATTACCTTAGTCCCAGGTGTAATCTTAGTCTCAGGCGTAATACCTTGGTTTCAGGTGTAATACCTTGGTCTCAGGTTTAATATCTTGGTTTCCGCTGACAAACCTTGGTCTCAGGTATAATACCTTAGTCTTACGTGTCATACCTTGGTCTCAGGTGTAATACCTTAGTCTCAGGTGTAATACCTTGGTATCAGGTGTTATACCTTTGTATCAGGAATAATACCTTAGTCTCAGGTGTAATACCTTGGTCTCAGGTTTAAAATGTTGGTTTCCGCTGTCATACCTTGATCCCAGGTATAATACCTTAGTCTTACGTGTCATACCTTGGTCTCAGGTATAATACCTTTGTCTCAGGTGTAATACTTTTTCTCAGGAGTAATACCTTGGCTTTAGGTGTAATACCTTTGTATCAAGTAAAATACCTTGGTCTCAGGTGTAATACCTTTATCTCAGGTGTAATACCTTGGTTTCAGGTTAAATACCTTGGTCTGAAGTGAAATACCTTGGTTTCAGGTGGAATACCTTGGTCTCAGGTGTAAAACCTTGGTTTCAGGTGTAGTAACTTGGTTTCAGGTGTAATACCTCAGTCTCATTTGTAATTTTAGTCTCAGGTGTAATACCTTGGTCGCAGGTGTAATACCGTGGTCTCAGGTGTAATACTTTGGTACCTTAGTCGCAGGTGTAATACCTTTGTTTCAGGTGTAATATCGTAGCCTCAGATGTAATACCTTCGTTTCAGGTGTAATACTATAGTTTCAGGTGTAATACCATGGTCTCAGGTGAAATATATTAGTCTCAGGTGTAATACCTTGGTCTCAGGTGTAATACCTTGGTTTCAGGTGTAATATAAAATTATTAGTCTCAGGTGTAAAACCTTACTCTCAGGTGTAATACCTTGGTCTCAGGTGTAACACCTTGGTCTCAGGTGTAATACCTTGGTCTCAGGTGTAATACCTTAGTCTCAGGTGTAATACCTTGGTCTCAGGTGTAATACCTTGGTCTCAGGTGTAATATAAAATTATTAGTCTCAGGTGTAATACCTTGGTCTCAGGTGTAATACCTTAGTCTCAGGTGTAATACCTGGTCTCAGGTGTAATACCTTGGTCTCAGGTGTAATACCTTGGTCTCAGGTGTAATACCTAGGTCTCAGGTGTAATACCTCAGTCTCAGGTGTAATACCTTGGTCTCAGGTGTCTTACCTTGGTGTCAGTAGTAGTAAACTTGGTTTCAGGATTAATACATTGGTTCCACTTGTAATACCATTGAGGCACCTCATATATCTTGGTTTGAGATTAATTCCTTGATTTGAGTTTTCATACCTTGGGGTTACTTGTAATACCTTGTTTTCAAGTGTAATACCTTGGGTTGGTTTTAGTAAACTTGTTTTTTGGAATACCTTGATTTCAAGGTTTTGCAGGAAAAGTTTGGCTTTATGTGGCATGTTAATATTTCAAAATCGGGAAAAAAAATCGGAACGTTCTGTATTGATTCTTTCAAATATCATTATTTTTATTTACCTCAATTGATTGAAGTCGGAATGTTGGAATGCATTTAAACACAAACACACGATGAGAACAAAGTTTGAAACACAGAGACGCGATGAGAGTAAATGTCGGAATGAATTTGAACACAAACACACGATGAGAGTGAATGTTGGAATGCACCTGAACACAAACACACGATAAGAGTGAATGTTGGAATGCATCTTAAAACACAAACACACGATGATAGTGAATGTTGGAATACATCTGAACACACACACGCGATGAGAGCGAATGTTGGAATACATCTGAACACAAACACACGCGATAAGAGTAATTGTTTAAATGAATTTTAACACAGAGTCACGCTGAGAGTGAAAGTTGGAATTCATCTAAATACACACACGCGATGAGAGTGAATGTTGGAATGAATTTGAACACACACACGCGATGAGAGTGAATGTTGGAATGAATTTGAACACACACACACGCGATGAGGGTGAATGTTGGAATGAATGTGAACACACACACGCGATGACAGTGTATGTTGGAATGAATCTGAACACAAACACGCGATGAGAGTGAATGTTGGAATATATCTGAACACAAACACGCGATGAGAGTGTATGTTGGAATGAATCTGAACACAAACACACAGAGAGTGAATGCAGGTAAACCGGCATCTGGGTTTAATGACCAAAGGACCAATATCTAAAACCATAAACCGGCATCTGGGTTCAATGGGTAACGGAACAATATCTAAAGCCATACACCGTCAGCTGGGTTGAATGGCCAAAGGATCAATATTAAAGCCATACACCGGCATTTGGGTTTAATGGCTAACATATCAATATCTAAAACCATACACCGGCATTTGTGTTTAATGGCTAACATATCAATATCTAAAACCATACACCGGCATTTGTGTTTAATGGCTAACATATCAATATCTAAAACCATACACCGGCATTTGTGTTTAATGGCTAACATATCAATATCTAAAACCATACACCGGCATTTGTGTTTAATGGCTAACATATCAATATCTAAAACCATACACCGGCATTTGTGTTTAATGGCTAACATATCAATATCTAAAACCATACACCGGCATTTGTGTTTAATGGCTAACATATCAATATCTAAAACCATACACCGGCATTTGGGTTTAATGGCTGACATATCAATATCTAAAACCATACACCGGCATTTGGGTTTAATGTTTAACGGATCAAAATCTAAATTCATACACCGGCATTTGTGTTACATGGCTAAAGGATCAATATCTTGAACCATACACCGGCATCTGGGTTTAATGGCAAAAGGATCAATATCTTAATTTTACACCGGCATCTGGGTTTAATGGCCAAAGGATCAATATCTTAATTTTACACCGGCATCTAGGTTAATTCCCAAAAGAATCAATGTTTAAAAACAAGCTATTCGTATTCAGCCACACTTAGTGCATAAACAAATATTTCATAAGTTATTTAAAGGTGTTTTGAGTTACATGAAAACAGGCTTACATCATTTGCTTTGAGTTTCTTGGAAATTAGCATTTGTCTCAATACAATATCAGATTGTCATTTATATTCCTGGAAGAAATTACACATAATGCCAAACAATTCACAGAAAGTCATAGATGTTGACTTTGTGTATATTGTTTAGCTAGGATTGACAGGCTATCTGGAATTGGTACGTTGTTATTACAGGTATATTGTCCATATATCAGTTTGCTACAACCATGTTACCCCCCCCCCCCTCCAGTTGGGAATTTGGAGAGAGATTTTCATAAAAGAAGGATAGTTCGGTTGGTTGGTAGGCAGGTCATCGCATTGACTAAAAAAAACGAAAAAAACAACAACAACCTACATGATCTTAAATTGATTAACAGATTAAATTTAAGAAATATTGGTTTGTTATAATTGACTTGGACTTTATTTTATACAGACTGTAAATACAAGGGCTTAATACATTAGTTTTGTCAGATGGACGCACCAGTCCCCTACGTATGTAGGAGGGACTGGTGCTGGTATTTATTGCCTTTTTTTATTTTATGTACTGCATTTCAAAAAATAGAAAAAAACAACACCATACGTTGATATACTAGAAAGCACATTGTTGGTCTTATTTGTTGCCAAGCAATACTCATCAGGTTAATCAAGTGATTTTTTCCATGGTTGAGTCCAATTTTTGTTCATGCGCGTTGATGGCTGATAATATACGAACCATGTCGGGCTAGAAACATACCCCTTATTTGTTGTCTTAACATAATTTACATGACATAAATACCTTTATAGGGATATTTAGTATATAGCTGGTAATACAAGCCTCTGGGATGAGAAACTGTATTAAAGCGGAGTTTACAAAGTTATTCTTTAAAACTTTAGATTAACGTTTAGGAATGGCAACTTAAGGCACCAATTGTTTACACTTATGAAATGCTTTTATGATTTAACTGCCATTAACAAAAGTAAAAACAATATTCAGCACATCCCAAGACTACTAATAAATACACTAGTATCAAGTGTTATACCTTAGGTTCAGGTGCAATATTATGGTATTATGTGTACTATTGTAGTTCAATTGTTCTTGTTTTCCGGAATTTTATCTAAGGTTTCATGTGTCAAAGTTTGGTTTCATGTGTAATTCCTATCTTCAATAAATAACTTGCTTTCGGGTGTGACACCTTAGTTCCAGGTGTACTTCTTTGGCTTAAGGTTTTATACCTTTGCTATCGGTGTACTAAATACCTCGGTTTCAGGTGAAGTACATTGGTTTTAAGTTTTAAGTGAAATATATCAGTTTCATGAGTGATTGGTTTCAAAAGTTATACAATGACATCATGTGTTATGAATTGGTTTCAATTGTTATTCTTCAGCCGTAATTTCTTGGTTTCACAAGAAGCACCTTGACATCAGGTGTGGACTTTGGTTTCAGGTAATTTACTTTAGTTTAAGTTAGAATACCATGGTCTCAGGTGAAGTACCTTGGTTTCAGGTGTTATACTTTAGTTTCAGCCTTAATTTTTTGTTTTCACGAGAAGCACATTGACATCAGGTGTAGTACCTTGATCTCAGGTGTAATACCTTGGTTTCAGGTGTAATTCCCTGGTTTCAGGTGTAATATATTAGTCTCTGGTGAAATACCCTAGTATCATGTGTAATACCTTAGTCTCAGGTGCAATACCTTAGTTTCAGTTGTAATATCTTAGTTTCAGGTGCAATACCTTGCTTTAAGGTGGAATACCTTAGTCGTAGGTGTATTACCTTAGTCCCAGGTGTAATCTTAGTCTCAGGCGTAATACCTTGGTTTCAGGTGTAATACCTTGGTCTCAGGTTTAATATCTTGGTTTCCGCTGACAAACCTTGGTCTCAGGTATAATACCTAAGTCTTACGTGTCATACCTTGGTCTCAGGTGTAATACCTTAGTCTCAGGTGTAATACCTTGGTATCAGGTGTTATACCTTTGTATCAGGAATAATACCTTAGTCTCAGGTGTAATACCTTGGTCTCAGGTTTAAAATGTTGGTTTCCGCTGTCATACCTTGATCCCAGGTATAATACCTTAGTCTTACGTGTCATACCTTGGTCTCAGGTATAATACCTTTGTCTCAGGTGTAATACTTTTTCTCAGGAGTAATACCTTGGCTTTAGGTGTAATACCTTTGTATCAAGTAAAATACCTTGGTCTCAGGTGTAATACCATTATCTCAGGTGTAATACCTTGGTTTCAGGTTAAATACCTTGGTCTGAAGTGAAATACCTTGGTTTCAGGTGGAATACCTTGGTCTCAGGTGTAAAACCTTGGTTTCAGGTGTAGTAACTTGGTTTCAGGTGTAATACCTCAGTCTCATTTGTAATTTTAGTCTCAGGTGTAATACCTTGGTCGCAGGTGTAATACCGTGGTCTCAGGTGTAATACTTTGGTACCTTAGTCGCAGGTGTAATACCTTTGTTTCAGGTGTAATATCGTAGCCTCAGATGTAATACCTTCGTTTCAGGTGTAATACTATGGTTTTAGGTGTAATACCATGGTCTCAGGTGAAATATATTAGTCTCAGGTGTAATACCTTGGTCTCAGGTGTAATACCTTGGTTTCAGGTGTAATATAAAATTATTAGTCTCAGGTGTAAAACCTTACTCTCAGGTGTAATACCTTGGTCTCAGGTGTAACACCTTGGTCTCAGGTGTAATACCTTGGTCTCAGGTGTAATACCTTAGTCTCAGGTGTAATACCTTGGTCTCAGGTGTAATACCTTGGTCTCAGGTGTAATATAAAATTATTAGTCTCAGGTGTAATACCTTGGTCTCAGAGTTAATACCTTAGTCTCAGGTGTAATACCTTGGTCTCAGGTGTAATACCTTGGTCTCAGGTGTAATACCTTGGTCTCAGGTGTAATACCTAGGTCTCAGGTGTAATACCTCAGTCTCAGGTGTAATACCTTGGTCTCAGGTGTCTTACCTTGGTGTCAGTAGTAGTAAACTTGGTTTCAGGATTAATACATTGGTAATACCATTGAGGCACCTCATATATCTTGGTTTGAGATTAATTCCTTGATTTGAGTTTTCATACCTTGGGGTTACTTGTAATACCTTGTTTTCAAGTGTAATACCTTGGGTTGGTTTAAGTAAACTTGTTTTTTGGAATACCTTGATTTCAAGGTTTTGCAGGAAAAGTTTGGCTTTATGTGGCATGTTAATATTTCAAAATCGGGAAAAAAAATCGGAACGTTCTGTATTGATTCTTTAAAATATCATTATTTTTATTTACCTCAATTGATTGAAGTCGGAATGTTGGAATGCATTTAAACACAAACACACGATGAGAACAAAGTTTGAAACACAGAGACGCGATGAGAGTAAATGTCGGAATGAATTTGAACACAAACACACGATGAGAGTGAATGTTGGAATGCACCTGAACACAAACACACGATAAGAGTGAATGTTGGAATGCATCTTAAAACACAAACACACGATGATAGTGAATGTTGGAATACATCTGAACACACACACGCGATGAGAGCGAATGTTGGAATACATCTGAACACAAACACACGCGATGAGAGTAATTGTTTAAATGAATTTTAACACAGAGTCACGCTGAGAGTGAAAGTTGGAATTCATCTAAATACACACACGCGATGAGAGTGAATGTTGGAATGAATTTGAACACACACACGCGATGAGAGTGAATGTTGGAATGAATTTGAACACACACACGCGATGAGGGTGAATGTTGGAATGAATGTGAACACACACACGCGATGAGAGTGTATGTTGGAATGAATCTGAACACAAACACGCGATGAGAGTGAATGTTGGAATACATCTGAACACAAACACGCGATGAGAGTGTATGTTGGAATGAATCTGAACACAAACACACGTTGAGAGTGAATGTTGGAATACATCTGAACACAAACACGCGATGAGAGTGTATGTTGGAATGAATTTGAACACAAACACACGATGAGGGTGAATGTTGGAATGCATCTGAACACATACACGCGATGACAGTGTATGTTGGAATGGATCTGAACACAAACACACGTTGGGAGTGAATGTTGGAATACAGCTGAACACAAACACGCGATGAGAGTGTATGTTGGAATGAATTTGAACACAAACACACGATGAGGGTGAATATTGGAATGCATCTGAACACACACACGCGATGAGAGTGTATGTTGGAATGTATTTGAACACAAACACACGATGAGAGTGAATGTTGGATTGCATCTGAACACAAACACACGTTGAGAGTGAATGTTGGAATGAATTTGAACACACACACGCGATGACAGTGTATGTTGGCATGAATCTGAACACAAACACACGTTGAGAGTGAATGTTGGAATATATCTGAACACACACACACGCGATGAGAGTGTATGTTGGAATGAATTTGAACACACACACACTCGATGTGAGTGTATGTTGGAATGCATCTGAGCACAATCACACGTTGAGAGTGAATGTTGGAATACATCTGAACACACACACATGCGATGAGAGTGAATGTTTGAATGAATTTGAACACAAACACGCGATGGGAATGAATGGTGGCATGAATTTGAACACAAACACACGATGAGAGCAAATTTTGGAATGAATTTTAACACAGAGACGCGATGTGAGTGAATGTTGGAATGCATCTAAACACAAACACGCGTTAAGAGTTAATGTTGGAATACATCTGAACACACACACGCGATGAGAATAATTGTTTAAATGAATTTAAACACAGAGTCACGCTGAGAGTGAAAGTTGGAATTCATCTAAATACAAACACACGTTGAGAGTGAATGTTGGAATACATCTGAACACACACACGCGATGAGAGTGAATGTTGGAATGAATTTGAACACACACACGCGATGAGGGTGAATGTTGGAATGAATTTGAACACATACACGCGATGAGAGTGTATGTTGAAATGAATCTGAACACAAACACACGTTGAGAGTGAATGTTGGAATAAATCTGAACACACACACGCGATGAGAGTGTATGTTGGAATGAATTTAAACACAAACACACGATGAGGGTGAATGTTGGAATACATCTGAACACACACACGCGATGACAGTGTATGTTGGAATGAATCTGAACACAAACACACGTTGAGAGTGAATGTTGGAATACATCTGAACACACACACGCGATGAGAATGTATTTTGGTATGAATTTGAACACAAACACGCGATGAGGGTGAATGTTGGAATGCATCTGAACACACACACGCGATGAGAGTGTATGTTGGAATGAATTTGAACACAAACACACATTGAAAGTGAATGTTGGATTGCATCTGAACACAAACACACGTTGAGAGTGAATGTTGGAATGAATTTGAACACAAACACGCGATGATAGTGTATGTTGGAATGAATCTGAACACAAACACACGTTGAGAGTGAGTGTTGGAATAAGTCTGAACACACACACGCGATGAGATGTATGTTGGAATGAATTTGAACACAACACTCGATGTGAGTGTATGTTGGAATGCATCTGAGCACAATCACACGTTGAGAGTGAATGTTGGAATGAATTTGAACACAAACACACGATGAGAGTGAATGTTGGAATGAATTTGAACACAAACACATGATGAGAGTGAATGTTGGATTGCATCTGAACACAAACACACGTTGAGAGTGAATGTTGGAATGAATTTGAACACAAACACGCGATGACAGTGTATGTTGGAATGAATCTGAACACAAACACACGTTGAGAGTGAATGTTGGAATGAATTTGAACACACACACACGATGAGAGTGAATGTTGGATTGCATCTGAACACAAACACACGTTGAGAGTGAATGTTGGAATGTATTTGAACACAAACACCCGCTGAGAGTAAATGTTGGATTGCATCTGAACACAAACACACGTTGAGAGTGAATGTTGGAATGAATTTGAACACAAACACGCGATGACAGTGTATGTTGGAATGCATCTGAGCACAATCACAGGTTGAGAGTGAATGTTGGAATACATCTGAACACACACATGCGATGAGAGTGAATGTTTGAATGAATTTGAACACAAACACGCAATAAATTTTGGAATGAATTTTAACACAGAGACGCGATGTGAGTGAATGTTGGAATGCATCTAAACACAAACACACGTTGAGAGCGAATGACGCAATACATCTGAACACAAACACACGATGAGAGTCTATGTTGGAATGAACTTGAACACAAACACACGATGAGAGTGAATGATGGAATACATCTGAACACACACACGCGATGAGAGTGTATGTTGGAATGAATTTGAACACAAACACAAGATGAGAGTGAATGTTGGAATGCATCTGAACACACACACGCGATGAGAGTATATGTTGGAATGAATTTGAACACAAACACGCGATGAGAGTGAATGCTGGAATACATCTGAACACAAACACACGTTGAGAGTGAATGTTGGAATACATCTGAACACACACACGCGATGAGAGTGTATGTTGGAATGAACTTGAACACAAACACACGTTGAGAGTGAATGATGGAATACATCTGAACACACACACGCGATGAGAGCGTATGTTGGAATGAATTTGAACACAAACACACGATGAGAGTGAATGTTGGAATGCATCTGAACACACACACACGCGATGAGAATGTATGTTGGAATGAATTTGAACACAAACACGCGATGAGAGTGTATGTTGGAATACATCTGAACACAAACACTTGATGTGAGTGAATGTTAGAATGAATCTGTACATAAACGCGCAATGACAATAAAAGTCGGTATGCATTTTTAACCATTGTTAGCGCAACCAATGTAAAAAAGACATTACCTTAAGTAATCATGGCAATAATAACTGAGTTGCTAGCGTATATAGTTCACATTAAAGACTAACCCACAGAATCTTTCACATGTAGGACTGTCAATACTTCGCTACAATATAATCAGAACATGGCGTTGGTTCATGAGGTTCTTTTTGGCCCTTTGTATTTACTAAATATGAACCTCAATTAAGGGGATGTCTGACAATCCTGCGGGCGCTTCTTAATGATTGGTAATAGGTACAATTATCCTACTCTAATGCACTTGATAGATGAAGCGCCTTTTCCAATAAGATATGATGCAGTTTCAAACTAAATTTATTAATTGACATTATTCCTAGACATGATAAATCGATATGTCATGCTACTGTCTGGTAGCTTAGAGGATGTTGACTGACTATTAGTCAACATTATCCACTTATGTCCTACGAAATGTATATTGCTAACAGGTTTTACATTTCTGGTGATTCTAATGTAAACCCATGTTTTGCAGGGGCGTCAGGCTAGGTGAGTATCTTTCTCCTGTAGTATTGGCAATATGGTAATGCAGCCTAGCGCAATTTGCGATTGCTTAAGGCAAATGATTTGTTGTATTTTACTAAATATAGATGAAACAAACATTTTTTTCTCATTTATTGTCATATAGAGTACTAATAACACATTCATGTTCCTCTTTATACAAATAACCTTATATGCATTTTCTATCAGTATGGTTAAGCGCGCGCGCACACACACACACGCACGCACGTACGCACGCACGCACACAGAGATTGAATATTTGTTAAATATTTAAAAAAATACATAAATACAAAAAAATAAAAAATAAACAAAGATAAATCGTTATGGCTATTATTGCCTTTTAATGATTTATGTTAGTTTCAGTATTTCCCTCTTTTTTGTTGTGGGCTTCGTACTTATCGTTTTTTAAAGCAATTTGCTCTTCTATTTTAATTCTTAATTTAAGATACATCATATATACATTAAAGACTAGATGTCTATTATTACATTTTGTTGAATTCATATAAAATTTCATTAAAACAATAAGGAAGTTGCAAATATCGCTGTATTTGTTTTTACATACTATTCCCTATAAAGCCTCACGTTTATTGATTACGATATATTAATTGTTGTTGAGGCAATACAATTATTTAATTTGTTCCACAACTGGTGTGTTTCATAGCACTCCCAATATAGATGTTCTATGGATTCAACACCTGAATGGCAAAATGACCAATAGACAAGTTTGAACTTAAAAAGTAATGTATTTGTTGGTATTATTCTCAAAAGGTACTTGTAATAAAAACTACGTAAGGTGGTGTCTATTGTTGATTTGCATATATTACAAACCAGTATACTCTTAAAAACCAATATGTTTGTTTCATTGCCAAAACAGTGATATGGAATTACAAAAATGTCCGTAATATAGAAAACACTATTTTATATAAAAATGGTATGAAAAAAGGCATAAAGTACTTTGAGCACATTTTTGATTATAGAACCAATACATTTTACAATTTTAATCAAATTGAATATTTATACGGCATACAAAGCTCCGATTTCTTAAGATACCAAACCCTCATTAAATCAATCCCGAGGGAAACGAGAATACAGCTTACTAAAGATGGAATTAGCCACAGTAACAACACATTCAAAGAAAAAGTTGTACAATTAAAACAATTAAACCATTTTCTTTACCTAATATTACTTCAAACAACATTAACACCAACTTCGGAATTAAAATGTACAGAAACCTTAATACAAAACTGTCGTGTTCGCAGAGAATGAAAATGAACTACAATCAACATTATACATTTTTATTACATTTTGCATTGAGATATAGCTATAAGTTGAAATTGACAAGACGAAATTAGTTGTATTCGGCACACATAAACACGCACGCACGCACGCACGCACGCACGCACGCACGCACACACACACACACACACACACACAAACACATTCTATTTAGAAGATGAACTATCGGCATCTACAAATTCATAGAATAACTTATGGAGTGTTTTGAGGAGCTCTTTATGTTTAAAATGCAAAGAAAACCCTACTGAACAAACAATACGGAATTCCATTAACTATACAAAAGAATACACATTCTTGACTAACCAGTACATTATCGTGACAAAGGGAATGACTGATATGTGTTATTATTATATGCCTATCAAATTCCTTTTCCATATCCAACAGTGAAAATACAGCACGGCGTATTGAAAAATCCGTATCATGATACTGTCGTTTTCTGATTCCGTATCATGCGAGTACCATGTGTAATCTCGGAACTACTTTCGCATTGCTAAAATAGCATGACGAAAAAACTGGTAAAACCTGTCAACTTTTAAATACATTAAACTATCTAACTTTACTCACGCTCCAGAAGCATGTAGATATTCAGGAACATGGTTCTCATGTTCTTAAAAGAACCATGAAGATAAGCATGAAGAAGAGAACACTTCCAGTCTATCTAGATAGCTACTTCAGTGAACTAGTTGTTGCCCATTTCGAAGTTTATAAATTGTTGCATTAATGATTAAACATGTTTATTATCATAAAAATTGAGCAGCTCGCCAATATAAAGAAGAAGGTGAATTCGCGTCATCGGTAGAAAAAGCGATTGACTCACGTACTTCCCTCAATTCTGCATATTATTATGGTAAAAAAATCCCAAGTATATTTACTTTTTTAAAAATGGCCGCGTTACGTCTACTGGAAATGATGATTAGTGTATACTCGTAAAATAAGTACCGCTTTTTGATTTTTTTTGTGCTGTGACATTTAATAATTGTTTTCGTATTAGCTATTCGTTAATTTTGCTAAAATATAAAATATTTTGTTCTTATTTTGCTCAATAAAGTGATTTTTGTAACTTCTTACTTCGTTTGGCTGTAGTAGGCTCCCTTGAATTCATAACACAAACTACATTAACACATTCGAATTCATACGCGCATTTGACAGATGGCGGTAAAATTAAATCAAATTGAAACAAAAAATAAAAAGGAATAATTAATTGTAGTAAAAAGTTGTGCGATCTTTATTTGTGTACTTTTGATATGCATTTTGTTTGCAAATACTTTGATCGATGATGTCTATGCTACATGACAAATGATTTGAATAAACATAATATATTGATTCATTTGAAGGTTATACACTTCATCTGGCCATTCATCATCAAGCGCTAGGAGATGACGACAATGAACTCTTAAGACGTAAAAGCACGGAACTCTCAAAGTAACTTACTTTTCGTTGTTTGTACTACACTTCCAATGCACACAGGCATCTTTTAGTACTATACTACCAATGTCCACAAGCACCTGTTAAAACTACACTGCCAATATCCACCAGTACCTGTTTATACTACACTGCCATGCCCACAGACACCTGTTTGTACTACACTGCCAATATCCACCAGTACCTGTTTGTACTACACTGCCATGTTTACAAGCACCTGTTAGTACTACACTGCCAATGTCCACCAGTACCTGTTTGTACTACACTTCCAATGCACACAAGCATCTGTTAGTACTATGCTACCAATGTCCACAAGCACCTGTTGATACTACACCGCCAATGTCCACAAGCACCTGTTTGTACTGCACTTCCAATGCCCACACGCACCTGTTAGTACTACACTGCCAATGTCCACAAGCACCTGTTTGTACTACACTTCCAATGCCCACACGCACCTGTTAGTACTATACTGCCAATGTCCACAAGCACCTGTTTGTACTACACTTCCAATTCACACAAGACCCTGTTAGTACTACACTGCCAATGCCCACAAGCACCTGTTTGTACTACTCTTCAAATGCACTCAAGCATCTGTTAGTACTACACTGCCAATGTCCACAAGCACCTGGTAGTACTTCACTTCCAATGCACACACGCATCTATTAGCAATACACTGCCAATGTCCACACTCATCTATTAAAACTACACTAAGAGAACGCTAAGAACTTTACCGGAAAAGCATTGAAATTGAATAATATTTTAAAGATTTGGTTTTGGCTAAGCACATTTTTTGCACAAGACATGATGATAATCAAAATGGCATTGATCTGACTTATCAACATGATGAAAGGCATTTATGAAATGTTTTTGATCTTGTTGAGTGTCAGAAATGATATGTTTAAGTCGGCTAATTAATATACTTTTCAGTTTATTTGTTCAGTAGTATTGGGTTTTAGCAGCAGTAACTATTTCGAAAAGGAAAACGGATTAATATAGGGCTAATACACCTTTTTAAGGTCGTTACCATCTGCAAAGGCCCGTAGCACTTTTATTACATAAAATACTTACCATGAGTAACTTTTGTGTTTAAAAGAGCTGTTGAATGTCACGAAAATGCAAAAACAGTTAGTTCAAAATAACCTCCATAACAGTTAGTTGTGTGACGTCATGAACGATGTCATTGAAAAAGTTTTACATTGAGCTCGATACGGGCTGCAACATAACTCGACAGTTGCTTTTTTTTCGATGCCATTTTTTTCAGTGTTCAGTCATAGGAAAGTGTTTTTTTATTACTGGATTACTTGGATAATGTACACACACTACCTATCGGGTAATCGATTATTTACCGATATATTCCTACTTTATGAGTTATAGTTTTCAGCAACTAATTCAAACCGGCAAAAAATATTAAAATTTTCTGGATAAAAGAACAGCATCTTCAGCTTCAGGTAACAAATATTTAAAAATTCTTTGTTCATTGCATACGACGTAATGGAATCATGTCCATATAAGTCGTTTGCTCTTAATGAAAAAAACTAAAATTGGGAGGAGTTAAACGTTAGTTTTAATTTAACTTGATTTAAAAGTGCTTTTAAAGCAAACAAATAGTCAAAACAACTGCAGAAAGTACTATATAGTAAACACACCTCAGCTTGTTAGGAAAATACAATTCAGAAGAAAATATTTAAGTTTAATGTGAATTCTTTAATTTTGTTTACAAACCAGGTCGCTCAGCGTCCATTGTCGTGATGCGGGCACTGATACCGCTATAAAGTGAAACAAAAAGCCGCTCATTAATCTCACGTGAATTTACTGAATAATGCACATCTCAGAGCGAAGTAATGCAAAATATTGAAAATCAAATACCCATATAAAGGCGATTATTGGAAAAGATATTGTTTTTTGTTTAGAAATCTTTCTGAAAATGGGGAATTTCAGAGGTTAATTTTGGGGAAGAATAAAGAGGTTCCTTGTTTTCTAAAAGAAATCACGAGAGGCTCGCAAGGGGAAATAAGTTTCTATTGACGTAAAAAACTTAAACATATCCTGTTTTATACATAATTAAATAGTTTGCACCTAAATATAACATTTCATGTGTTTTCACTGAAAGTTATTGCTTTAGGAAAGCCAATAGAAGTCAGTATCTAGAAAATTTCATCATAAAACTTCATTTCATTAGTACCTCTCGCGTAGGCTCGCCGACTTAACTATAAACCGATCAAATCGGTTTATTTCCTTTATTTCTTCAACATTATTCATAAAACAAATATTTGATTGGTCTACAATCTAAGTCAGTTGTATTAACATCAAGGTAAAACTGAGTTTACACAGATATCGTCGGCAAGCATTTCTGATCATCGGTTTTTGTTAAAATTAAAGTTTCTTTAAAAAATGATCACAAGTCTTTTTAAACGTTTCACCAGTTCTCGAGCAATTCTTAAAATTTCAAATGTATTAAATTGTTGTTTGAAAGTCATATTTCAACCTTTTGTGAAATTATTCTGAAAGTGTTGTCGTAAAGTGTGTTCAATATTTCATGTGCATTTAACTCGTGGGACATTCAAAAAGTACCAGGATCAGTAAAGAAATGTTGTGAACTTCTGTACACTTACTTAATTGAATTGAATCTGTGAAACTATGCAAAATAAATTGTGTTGTTGTTTCAAGTGTTTAAAGCTGGTTTCAGTCATTTGAGTGTGTTGAATGGAGAATATCAATCCACACTTTCATTCTTTTCGTGGTTGGTATATATAGACCACCATATACCGAGAAACACCCGGTTACTCAGGCTACGTTTATGATAGAATTTACTGAGTATCTAGAACATGCCACGGCGCAATCGGGGTACATGGTAATTCTTGGCGACTTCAATATTCACATAGACATTGCATCGAACTGTTACACCAAACAATGTTTACAATGTTTAAACACATTTGGACTGATTCAGCATGTTAACACGCATACCGGTGGGCATATCATTGACTTAGTAATCACGAAAAAGGAAGATAAACTTGCCAGTATCAGCAACCTACTCACAGACTATTACATTTCTGATCATTGTTTTGTGACCTGTAACATAGAGCAATCTCGTCCCTCACTGGTAACAAGAAGCATAAAATCACGTAACTGGAAGCGTGTATCTAATGAACTGTTAGAAAAGGATTTGGGAGAATTGAATGATTTGACAGACAAATCCTTCACGGTCGATGATCTTGTTTCTGAATTTTGTAAGTCTACAGCTGGCATAATGGACAAACATGCCCCTTTCAAAGAAAGAGTGATTACATGTTGACCCAATGTTCCATGGTACTCTGGCTATTTGAAACATCTTAAGCAGTTTAAACGGGCAATAGAGAAAATTTTTAATAAAAAGGACAGGTCTGACATTACTAAAAAGGTGTATAAGAATGTACGAAACTCGTATACTGCTGCTTTAGCATCGGCAAAGAATGGGTTCTATCAAAACATAATCGGTGAGGCAGAGGGAAATGTGAAGAGACTGTATAATGTCAATTCCGACTTACTGGGACGGTCAAGGGATAATCCACTTCCACCTCACACAAGCGAAGTAAACCTGGCAAATGACTTCTTACGGTATTTCAATGACAAAATTACATAACTTCGCAACGAACTGGACAATATGGACACTCAAAAGTCATTACAAGCTACGTGGACAAATGCAAGATCGTGTGACCATGTTTTATCAGAATTCCAGCCATTAAGCGAGAATGACATAACTAAAATTGTGAAAGATTCAAAATCAACAACATGTGAACTTGATATTTTGCCTACACCAAAGCTTAAAGAACACTTGTCAAAATTATCACCAGTAATAACTGAAATTGTCAATCGGTCATTATCATCTGGCGTGGAAGAGGAATGGAAGAGTGCCGTTATCAAGCCTCTTTTGAAAAAGAAAGGCCTACCTCTAGATCTGAAAAACTATCGGCCGGTGTCCAATCTTACTTTTCTGTCAAAGATTCTTGAAAAAGCGGCAATGAAACAGATTTCTTGTCATATTGAATCAAACAACTTGCTACCATCTTACCAAAGTGCATATCGTAAATTTCACAGTGTTGAAACTGCTATGATGAAAATGTACAGTGACCTTTTAGGTACAGCTGAAAAACGCCACGTATCCATTGTAGTTATGATTGACCTCAGTGCCGCGTTTGACACCATCGATGCACCAGCACTGCTTAAAATTTTACATGATGACTTTTTCATCCAAGGCATCCCATTGAAATGGAATGAGTCATATTTAACCAACAGAACAATGAAAGTTGTCATTGAGCAGTCGGCATCTGATACCGAACCATTGAGATTCGGTGTCCCTCAGGGTTCTTGTGCTGGCCCAGTACTATTTACTCTATATATAGCTACCCTTAACAAAGTAGTGCAGAAGTATCCAGCAGATCTATATGGATACGCGGATGACCATAAAGTTGCCTTAATGATATTGTGTTATGGATGACTGAGTTCAAACTAAAGATGTATAACAGTAAAACAGAAATAGTTGTCTATGGGACACAGCAACAACTGTCCAAGTTGAACATAACCAGTGTTAACGTTGGTGGGATCGAAGTCAACTGTGTCGATACTGTTCGAGATTTGGGGGTAAAGATGACCAGTACTCTGAGTTTTGATAAGCATATTTCAAGAAAGTGTCAAATAGCAAATATGCAATTAAGAAATCTGAAGACAATCAGAAAACATCTTACTCAGAAATCCACAGAAATACTCGTTCATGGTCTGATACATTCACATCTGGACTTTTGCAATGGACAATTCACTGGTATTCCATGTTACCAACTGGACAAATTACAACGTGTACAGAATCATGCTGCACGCATTGTTACTGGTGCCACATACGAAAAACCTAGTGTGGAGATTCTTAGATCTTTACACTGGCTTCCGATTCGTGCCAGAATTATGTTTAAAGTGATTGTGAATGTGTTTCGTGTTGTAAATGGCACAGCACCTTCGTACCTTTGTGACATGTTTATTTCATCTAAAAACCAATACCGACAAAGACAGAGATCATCCTCGTCAAGTCATCTCTTTGACATTCCAACTACAAAAATTAAACTTGCTGATAGATCTCTAGCAGTTGTTGGACCTCAGTGGTCGAACTCATTACCAAATTATTTGAAGGACATTGCTAATGAAAAGCAGTTTAAGTCAAAACTTAAGATATACTTGTTTGGGTGGTTTAACAATTAGAATGTTGTGTAAATGACTATATCAAAGATACTAAACTCAAGAGTGACTATACAAAGTGCTTTTAAAATCATATCGCATATAATATTTCTTTAATATCATTGCTTATTTTGTTTATGTATGTATGCGATGTTTTGTTCTGATATTGTACAGCGCAACCGAATATTTTATACATTTTTGCGCTATATAAATGCTTTGTATTTGTATTTGTATTTGTTTCTCATTTTCTTTTATGTTTGGTTGATGTAACTTTATATAGGACTGTAACAGCTGATAAAATCGCAAATCGTTTATCAATACAAAGCATTACTATATTTTAAGCATATTCAAGTGTCGTTCCCATTTTGTAGTTCCTAACCGTAAGTTGTACTTAATACAATGCACCTGAAATATGAGGGACAATGAGTACCTGGGACTGTGTTCATAAGGCATCTTAGTAAAAAATCAATTATGAATAGTGAAAAAAATCTGTGTTCTTTTTAAGGAAAAATTAAAATGGTTTTACACCCAAAAATATGAAGAAAAAAAACAAGAACAATATCAATATGATAAACGAATACAATTGACAGATTGTATTTTAAAGCTCCGTTGTTAATGTTTATTAGAAGTGTCCTAAGTAGAATCTAAACGGGTACTCCGGTATCCCCAAATCACAAGAACACATTCTCATGTAACATCGTGCCAACGAGTTATCCTTACAGTCGTTTTAAAATATATAATGTTAAACTTACCCTTTTCAGAATGCATTGTATATCATCCGTGAAGTGTGTGGGTATGAGGCGAGTATATTACCAAATGTTGTGTGTATTTATTTGACAAACACTTTTCATTGATCACTTTCATATAGAACCAGAACACCTGATGCTAAAAGTTAGTAAGAAACCATTTAAAAAGATTTAAATGAAAATGTCATGTTTGTATTAGGTTTAAAAGGATACTGATTGTTAGAAACGTTAGAAACTGATTGTTTATGGAACGTTCTCAAGTTATATGAGAATATCAATTTCAAAACATCGAGCAGGTGTTGTTGTTATGCGTTAGAAAGAACATGCTACCTGGAGACAAATCAAGCAAAACGTACTATTGGCACCCAAATAGGATTACATCGACCAACACAAACACCAAGTCAACCACTCTTTCAAAGACATTATCACATACAAATTATTTTAAGGAGCATTTACTTAGTGTATAGTTTTTAGATATACAAACTTGGTAACGAAACTAAGCTAATTTATAGGATAGAAAACTTTTTACGTATTAATATATTACGGGATATATAATAAAAATGCGCTTAATGCTCTTAAGATTTTCTGAACAAAAATTGAGACCAATATGATAAGGCTTCTTCCATCCACCGATCAACAAGAGTAGTTCTTTATTACTTCATAATAACAAGAAGTTCTTCCTAACAAACATATATTCTGTAGTGAGAATTCAAAGAGACCGATGAACAAACCGTTCTAACGATGTCCAGTTTCAGTTTTATTATTTTAATGCGCAGAAGGCTAATGATACTGTTTTCGATAATTTTTCGACCATTGTAGCAACGTAGGAACTTGTGGTCGTTTACAGCCGCATAAACGCCACTCTATTGAACCAAAGGATCTTGTTGTCTAGGGTTGGCAATATACTTTGTTGCAAAACACCCCAACGTCTGTCGTCATAGTAATACTTGTTACAATGCAACAATATAAGATACGTTACTAGTTGAAAGTTTGTATTGAAGTAGGAGTTACGCCTTATAAACACATACAGTGTCACTAGATACCTAAGTATTGAAATATTAGTATGAATAAATGTTGTTGTTAGCACTTTGGAACTTCTAAACCTAACTACGACCACTACAGACTGTAGTTTCGGAAATCGAAATCAGGTATCGACAGGTCTACTTTATGCCATGAGATAATGAAAAAAGATTAATGCGCCGTTGTTTAAAAATACATCATACAATATGTTCTCATCAGGGAAATAAGGAGTTGCGTCTCCTAATGAGTTTCTTCTATATAACCCATTAGCTTTCTTATAACTCATAAATTATTGTGAAGCGTAAAAGGAATGGCGGAATGATTAATGTTTTTATTCGATTACAAATGTATTTTTGTGCGCTTACTCTGTTGCTGCGAAGTGGTAAAACTCAAATTTGAAGTCATTTTGAGCTTGACAATATAACTGTTTACAGAAACGACAGTGATAAACATCTGCGTCTGTTGACTTGTAGCGATGTGTATCTATTTGCGCTTGGATAATACAATGAACAATATATTAATAAACATCCTCGTCTGGTGTGGGGTAGAGATGTGTGTCGTTTTGCTCTATCAAGAAAACGGAATAAAACAATGGGAACGAGTTACGAGCACCTATGTGTAATGTCTTTCGGCGTTGTGTGTCTCATTTCCTTGTATGATAGCATAACAATACAAATAAAAGCAATTATATATACAAAACAATACATTCAAAGTGATCTTACGTAAACAAATGACAACGAGACACACATCTGATTGCCTTGATGCTATCTGTATTGTTATAGAGCTACCGTATGAACTCAGGGATCAGTCATACCATAATGAGTTGTATATCTTCTTTTATTATCTTTAAATATCACATTATTGTTTAAAACCATTCATTACGAAATGAGAACACAATGTTATGTTTCAAAATAAACTGCAAAACTCTGACGTCTTTCATTCATAAGTTATGTCCCCGTGGAATTTGTCTTCAACTAATGAGCATACTATTAAAAAAATGGAAGGGTTTCCTTTTTAGAATATTGATGCCGCGAACAATCCTTTTTCATGGGCGATAACAACACCCTGTGAATCAGTTTTGTCTTAATATTGAAATGACAAAATAAGTGTGTTTTGAAACCTCTTTATATACTTTAATGCATCATAATATTATTTGCATCATTATGTTCACGTTTGCAAAAATACAAGTACGAGCCAATAGTCAAAAGAAATAATAACAAGCTATTTACTGTAATCCTTTACATTTTGTCAAGTGCTTTAACAAATAATATAATTCATAAGGCTTCAGGGGCAAGCCAGGTATTTCTAATTTTAAGACGGTCTTGGACTGCAGCAATAGGGACTCCTTTCAAAAACATAAAATATTTAAAACAACAAAGACAGACGACACACACAAATCGACACTGCACTTGAAAAATAAACTATTTAAGACAACAAAGACAGACGACACACGCACAAAAAGGGACTGCCCTTGAAGCATAAACTATTTCAAACAACAAAAACAGACGACACACGCATTAACTTGGACTGCCCTTGAAACGTTTTGACAGTGATTTGATCACTTTGATAAAATAGTAAATAAGGTATATAAATACAAATGGAATGCTAGACGTCGATAGTGATTAAGGGTAGTGTTGACCGTTTTCATTGTATATAATTATATTACATGTTTGAACTGATTATATATGTAGTGTGATGTTTGTGGTGTTTTGTGCTGTTGTTCCATGTTTCTGGTATGTGATTGTTTTTTTTTTATATGTGTTTGGGTTGACCCTGTGCCATTAAACGGGGTTTATGTTTAAACTTTCGACAACTGTACTTTTTGTAGTTTTTCATATTTCTGCTTTGTTGTATATCAAACCTGCGATGTTTGTGGTAGTTAGGGAAATCACGGCAATGTTTCTTGGTTTATTGAGTTATATAATTACACGTTCTATGCAAAACCATTGCTGACGTTAAACACACTTAAATCAATAAAAATAACTCATACATTCAGTACGGGTAATCCATAGGAATTTTGCCAAACATACCTCTCAGGAGACTCGTAATTGTGTCGATGTGTTGAACTACCCACAGCACAGAATTTGGAGTTCAAGGTGACTGTGCTGTGGTATCGTGCAATTATCTTTGTCTTTGCATTTGGTTTCAGGATAATTGGGTGCTATGCTACCGTAACGTATGCATTGGGGGAAGTTAATGTAAGACTGAGTAACAAAAATTATTGATAGTTGTTTCATTTTATTTTCTGTTCTATACCTGCAATCAGAAAGAAACATTAAATGAATATCTTGATTAATATCTTTTCTACTGGATTAGATTTTACTAAACTCCGTGCTTATATAAATGGATTAAATAAAACAATTACGATGCCTAACTTTCAAGTGTATAAATTGATTTGAAACATGACCTTTTTATCGCTGAATACAACTGGATTTGAACTTAATTTTAAAAAGAAATGTGAGACTGTCATATACGTGAAACGTATAAATGACATAATCCAGTCTCAATTTCCCCTCTTTACATTGAAATGTAATGAAATGAATTAGATTCTTAAGACATGACCATAACTTGTGTATTTGGACCCAATAAATGATTCCTTCATTAAGATGAACCCAATATAGCTTTATCCGTTAAGTTGAACCCAATACATGCTATCCTCAGTTCGTTGACCGTAACTTGTGCGTCTGGACCCACAACATGCTTCCCTGATTAAGTTGACCTTAACTTGAGTGTATGGGTCCAATAATGCTTTACTGATTAAGTTGAACAAAACTTGTATATATGATCTATTTGTTAACCTAAACTTGTTTGTATGCACCCCATCCATGCATTCCTCAATAAGTTGACCTTTACTTGTGTAGGCCCCCCTCTCTCATTGACCTTTACTTCTATATGTGTACGTGTTTGAACCCAATACATGCTTCCCTCTATTAGTTGACCACCTCTTGTGTTATGTATGTGTATGTACCCCAAGTATGCTTTTCTCTTTCAAATGACCTCTGTTTGGATGAACGGACCCAAATTGTCAGTTGATTTTCTTGTTATGCTACAATGAAGGTAATTCACAGGAAGTGGCCATTTTCAACGTCAAACATGGATAGTGCATAAACATTGAATGCAACTGGAGTTTTCTTTGGGAAGCTAGGATTTGTTTGCATGTGTAAGAAAGTTTAATACTGGTAATATTTTATAATAACGATATACCACAATAAGATCAATGTGCGATGATACAAAATGCTATTGTATACATACAGTCACACTGTTTATGGTTTCGTGAAGCCATACGTTAAATACATTACTAAAAAGGTGGCTATGTCATTGAGCATTGTCGTAGGAATGCTTAAGCATAAGAGGAATAAATGCGTCCATTAGTGGGTAATATTATAAAATTCGTTGTCAATAAGCGAATGTCTGTCATGTGTCAGTAATGGTGTAAATGGTTACATAGAAGTGCAAAGCATGTATTTCAACATGTCCCAGAAGCTGAACGTTCGCCAAAAAACAATCATTTTATAAAAATCTAATACAAGACATCATCTATGAATATGTTTTAATGCTTTAGTTTCATTGATAAATGTTTGGCATGTGTGCGGTTGAGCGGTTCAAATACCCAACGAGTGCCGCCTGGCTAGTCCCTGTATATTTATTGTATCGAATATTGGTGCCAAGGACATGCGAAATGCGCAAGATTTACCTATTTCAACACGCAGACATGTTTCCCTACCAGGTGGGTAATAGTTACAATAAACATGATAGTGTTTCTTATGTGAGGATTAATACCGCCATAATAGTCTTCATAAAACGTTAATAACAGCAAAAATGCATATATTTTGTTTGGTACCAATAGGAACAATTTAGATACCATTAATACGCTGTTTTCCCATTATTTATCATAATTAGTTGGAAAATACAAAAGTTTAAAATGTATACAATAACAAGTTAATATTTGGGTTTATAGACTTCTGCCCATGCCCATTGGCTACATTAGACCATCGCACAGTGGAATTTATGCTTTGCTTCAAACAAAAATTGCTTCAATGTTTCATGATTGTTTTGGTAATATTGAATATCCAATAAATCCCTGAATAAAATTCGCAGATTGGAAAAAACTAAAGAGGCCTCAAACTATCGCCCTGCATCGTCGTCGACGTTGTAGCAAAATTTTATAATTTCATTATAATACCTTGAGTTTGACACTTTGACTATACATTAATGTATTTCATTCTACTTGTGTGCATTTACCCAATACATGCTTTCCCATGTACATGACCTTTACTTGTGTGTTTTCGCATGTGTTATTACATCCGTTCCTCTATTAGTTGACTTATACTTTTGCATTGGACATATTCATGCTTTCCTTTATTAATTGACACTTATTTGTGAGTTGAATTTCCTGTTTACTAAAATACAAAACGTACATTGCTTTAAAATTTGATATTTTATGTTTGGTACGTCTGATTACAAAGTCGCCAGTCCCTAGTCAATAAACTGTTGATAGGGGTTGCACAAGCAAATTTACAGTTTACTTTCCAAATATGTTTTTGAAGAAATACTTGTCGGAAGCACAGCACGAATCAATCTTTATTTTGGGGTCTGTGTTTCTGATGGTGACCGAGATAAATAAGCCTGGCCTTGCAGTCTAGAGAATGGCTATAGAATCAATCAGTTTCTGACTTGCACTATCAATATATGTCAGTTGTTGTTGTTGTTGCTTTTATTAACAACATAATACATAATGAAATGACGTTCTGCATTGGGACTAACACTATATGATGTCGGTATTGATAAACGTATCAAGCATTTTTTAAAGTATTTACCATGAAACAAACACATTGGTTGTTATACGATTGTTATATGATACGTTTGCTTTTCGTTAAGGATACATGCTTAACTGGTGAATATTTTTTTACCAAAATCTGACATCTCTCTGGCGATTTTTATGTTCCTTAAACACATATATACACAAGCCGTATACATCGATGGCCAAAAAATCTAAATTGTTTTCACCTTTGTCGTCCATTTTCCAAAACAAAATATTTGTCATAAACTCCACTAACAGGATAAACTCAAAAGCAATAACAAACCGTACAAAGTGGTTGAAGTTTTAATAGTAGGCTAGTAATTCGAAATTATTTTTTTGAACAAGGCACACATTTTTGAAAAAGTCGGTAAAAAAAAATGGCTGACGAATTCGATAACTCACAGCATTCTCGTATTAGGGCGAGTTTCGACAGTCAATGGAAATGGTCCATTCCTCTAATCCCATATATAGCGAGTTTAGTAACTAATCAACACGACAGAAACTCGAATTAGTTGACTCTTTCTGCATTTGGCGAGTCTTGGCATATAATGCCGTCGATTGTAATGAATAAGTACTATGATTGTTCCAGTATCGCGTCAAATACGCCAGTTAATGTATATATATATATATATATATATATATTATTTAACTATTACGATTTTTTTCTTTTTTTTCACGAACAAAAAATCTTGAATTATTTATTCAAACATAAACAAGTCATGCACATATTACAAATTATGACATAAATTTAACTGAGTGTGACGTCATCATTCATAAGAAAACATATGTCGCTAAAAGTATAGTGTTTATGCTTTGATTCTTACTGGATATCATTTCAGTATTCATTCTACTTACGAAATTAATGAATGAACAAAATTAGAATAATCATGTAAAAATATTTTGTTTTAATTATTCGTTTACTGCATGTTTGCAGTGCATGTAGCGCGGGAAAAAGCATGAAAGTTTGTTATGTTCGGCTCAACATCAACGCAGGTGAATCTCGTGGGTCTTTTTGGTTATCTTTTACCTGTAAAATGCACGTGATAACAAGAAACTGCTTGTCCAGAAAATTTTCTGAACTCATTGAAAAAAGTGTTATGACGACTCGTGACATTTGCCATATTTCCGTTCTATAAGACAAATTCTTAAAAGCTCATAATAAGCTCTAGGCTGTAAAGGCTGGAGTTGTAGGCGTATGGAGAAGAAACACAATTATTCTAGTAATTTCACTGGGGAGTAATGACAGGATAGGTTGTCAAATAAGGAACTGTAATGGTGGAACAAGAGCAGTACAGCATTTAACGCCATTTCAATGTTCTCTATGTTTAAGCTAAAGATCCCAATTAAATCTTTATAAGTCATAAACTTACCAACTTTGTCGCAAAATATAAATGAAATGGCTATGTTTCCTCAGTCAATCTCCCTTGTGAACTAAGTTAATTTTCCAAGGTAAAAAGAGTAAAAATAATATTATAGTAGGAATAGGTGTCTTAATGTCTTTTCAACTAGTTTCAGTTTTGCTTTCAAGGGTTTTGGCGTTTAAAACCCTGTTTTAAAGGTTTCGCGTAAAATACACACTGAATTGTTTTGTAAACGATTTTAAGAACATAGAAGGCTTTTGCGTGCAGCAAATCAATAAATTATTTAAAGTATAACACATATTGGTCGTTTGCCTGTTTTAACTTAATGGTGTTTAAACACACGGTTTAGATCACTGCCTCCATGGTGATGTTTTTAAAGTGAACAAGTTTTCGGATGGAACAAACCAACGAAACCGCATTCGGAGTGGGTTTTGAAAGTTTCAAAACCAGTTTCGGTTTTAGTAAAACAAACGAGAAAACCTAGTCTGATTTGAAACTATAACAACAAATGCACAAAAAACCTATATAAAACTAGTTTATTATCAACAAAAACGCTTAGGGGTGTCACATAACAGTTATTTATGCAATGATACATTTCACTGAGAATCAATTTAGCAATTTAAGTACGTCAAACCCCTACAATTAAATGATATATTTTTTTTTTTTAATTTTACGAATTACTTCTACTGCTGCACCGGCATTCATTCGAAGCTCGTCGAATAACGGAGATGGCCGAGGTGTTCCGATTGGGTGAATGTGTATCTATTGAGTGCATGGAGGAATATAACAGTATAACAGCTGGAATGAATTCCATCTGTCCAATCTTAAAATACCAAATTCACATATAAACTATCACTTGAGCAATTAAAACTACATTTTCATTATAACAATTTACGATAAACATATTCATTCACGTACACATTATTCATATACTTCAGCGAATAATAGGCTTTTCGCTTCAAGCAAATACCATCCAAGAACGTTTTTATTCACTCAGGAAATTGCTTTTATTCCGATCATATTTCAGGACGAAAAATGACTCCATCTACTTCGTAAGCATTTCTCCTGAGACTACAAGTATTAGTTATCTTTCATATTTGTAAAAATACGGAATATATTGCAAGCGAGCCGAAGGCGAGCGCAGCAATATGTTCCGTATTTTTAAAAATATGAAAGATAACTTGCTTACAGTTTGTCACGTCCGCACACCCGGCAAAACGTTGACTGACAAACGCCGACTCCACCCAAAAATTGATTGACAAGCCAGGGAAATAATCTAGTGGCGCGGCACCGGTTCTTTGATGTCACGTGATGTCTGGTGCGGTACATGCAGACCTAAGAATTAAATTGTCGCAGTCTCGTGTTGGCTCCGCCTACTTTCTAGAAAAGTCACGTAGGCCAAATATCATTGTATTTTCTCTGTATCGGAGTTCATATCAGGGACGAATTGCAGAATATGGGATTTTTTTTTCAAATTTAAAACGAAATGCAGCAATCTCATTGGCTTTCAAAGTAGGACAAACTGTAATAAGAAATACCGGATCTATGAATATTGCTACTGCTTTATACGCTCGTCTTCTCATATAATCAAACTGTCCAAATGTTTAGCTTTTTACGAGACAGTTACCACACACGATATATTTATAACAAGTTTACTTACAATGTGTTCAAAAATGAGGCATTCGGTTACAACGAAACGAGGTTTCTAGTGATAACTATATCTGTATGCCATTAATAGTACCTTGGGTAAATTTAAGGCTATTTGGCTTGGTCGTGTAGTTTCCAATGTTGTATTGTTTTAAAGATAGTTGCAAGATACAAGATACAAGAATCTTTATCTCAAGCCGGATATATGATAACAAAAACATTAGCTCAATGAGGTATTTTCCAACATGAATAACAAACATACATAAAATATCAAAACATAACAATGAGCTTGTGACCTGGAAATAAAAGTTGACTTTTAACTTATACTATTTTAAGACGGACGTATTAATTCGGACAACTGACTGCTCTGTGGTCGAAATATTATATTGCTTTATGGGATATCGATTTTTTTTATTTAACCTTGTCTTGTAGAACATATAATAATCTAAAGAAAACAATGAAAAAATAAATAAATCCAAGCAAAAAACAATAAAAAAGCAAATGGTAGGTAGTTCAGTGGTATATACAAACAACATATTTTGCGCGGCCTCTACGATAGCATTGATATTCTTACTGCAATCTCTATAGCTAGAATGATTGCAACAGAATAAACTGAAAATAGATACTGTCATTATATCGCATGTCAGTCGTTACGATTCTCACAGTATTTGCTGAATATGAAGGTGCGTTCCGGAGTAATATTGTATTTCATTAGCTGTCATAAAGAGGTAATACAACCCTTTCCATTAAATATGAGTCCCTAGGGATATGGTTATTAATATTATCTATTTCATCTAGTTATACCTCTTTTTTCACATTGAACAGTATTAAATTGAAAATATTTTTGCAATTCCTATCGACTGGTTTCAACCGGCAAATATGAGGTTGACAAACTGCAAAGGACGCATTAAATCCCCCTCATCATTTTGTATGCGATTGCTCAAGCGGTCAAATGTTATATGAATACAGAAAAATCTACCAACGCAAATATGAGTGCTACTTAAAGTGGACACTCTTATTCAAAATCAATACATACACATGTATAACAAACATACATTTTGAGTGATGAACCTTTATCTACATACTCAATAATGCATTTATGGAAAATATTAATTACTGATAACAAGATTGTAACCATGTATTTAATAGCTGAATACACAAACATATTAAATGATTGGTTAGTGCTAACAGATTTAGTGCGATCTCCTATCGTCTCATAAGGTAGAAATGCCGTGTTTTCTGCACCTTTCGTATACATTCAACTCGGCATCCTTTGTAAAAACCATTGTTTTCGACATTTATTCACCCTTTTCGGTTTATTAAACCAATTGTATGAATTGTGGTAAATCTTATTTAGCAGTTAGAATGCATCTTTAACTCAAATCACATTTTTTTTCAAAGCATTATAACAACTCGAAAATATTATAAAATATAAGATAAATAATATATCTTTTATATCGAATGGTAAATCCTAAATACGATGCCTACATGTTATGAAACTAGTGCATAATGATGGTTGAAAGTAAACTATTACCTTGCGAATACTACATCATGTCCATGGCACTGAAATATAAAATATTCCACAAAGAATCGCTTGCAAATTAATGGTTAAATTATTTGGTATACATGTATATTTCTGGTTTGTTTACGTGTGAGCTCTGTTGATTAGAGATAGATTGATTAAATAGTTGGTTAAATGTTTACTTATCTTTTTGCAAATTGGTATCTGCAGTCTCGCCGATGTTTTGAAATAGTTAATCCTTGTGTTTTAGTGTCATGACAAAGTTTACAGATATGTATCCTCGAAATACACACACTTATTATACAACGACACCTAACACAAATTACATCTGATAAACAAGCTAAATGTATGCTTTCTTATTCCATTTTATAATCACACGCGTTATCCGATTTATTAAAGGTTCGGAAGTACATGTATATCAAGTCACGTGATCGTGAGCGGCTACAGTTCGGTTACCGGTTTCCGAGAACAATTATCGTTAAACTTGAAAATCTTGATATGTCGATGAAACATGTTTAAAGATACTCTATAAGATACAATATGTTATGATATACGTTTTGATTCCATACGGGTTTTCGATAGCAGTATCATTTAATAGTTGTTTTAAGGATTTTTACATAATTTGGTAAGATTGTTTGAATGCTACATCCTCGTTAACATTTAACTCACAAACAATTATCGATCTATGTTTTCTGGGTTTTTTTTGTTAGTGTGTGTGTTTTTCTTGTTTTTGTATTTACCTGACACGTGATTGTTTTTATATAGATAAATATTATCAGTCTTGTTGAATGTTAATTGTAAATTTCATGAAATATGTATATGTTTTTACTATGTATTATGTACACGTCGTAATACATATTTCTGTCTGTCAGTCTGCTGATTTATAATAAAAATAACACCTTTTTTAGCAGGTAAGATTATATTATGACATAATAAAACTCACCAACAGGCACTCGATAATTGACAATAAAATGTGTTCAAATAATTTAGCATGGGCTTAATGAAACGTACTTTATGTGATGCACTATTAAAAAGAGGTGAATTATTTTTACATTTAAATGTTGTTAACCTCTTTGCCTTCCTTATGAAGTAAGGAATTTTGTTCCATACTTTCATTCTATAATAAAAAAGGAGTTTTTTTAAATGATTGGTTGGCGGTTTTTTCTTTTAAATGAGATCGAGCTTTGCAACCGATCGCAGTGAATGGTGTTCATTTATTGCAAAATTAAGTTAAGGCCATGCCATTTAATGTTCTATAAACAAAAATGGCACAATGGTATTTACATCGATCTGTGAAAGTAAATCATTTTAGTTCTTGTTTTAGCTATGGTTTGGTATTTTATGGATGATTTTTGCTACCCTGTTTTGCTCTTTTGTATTACGCCTTTACCGTTCATTTCTTGTTTGTTCTGAATCTGTTACTTTTGATATTTTGTTGTAAGAGATGATTTGAGTTTTCTGACAAAAGTTTGTGCAACAAGAACGCTTGAACGTGTGTGGAGAACTCCGAGACGCGTATTACCTTTCTTGTAAAATTTTACATACGCGTTTGAGCTTTCTTATTGCATGATTGTATTGTTGAGACAGAGAGAGAGGGGGGGGGGGGGGGAGAGAGAGAGAGAGAGAGAGAGAGAGAGAGAGAGAGAGAGAGAGAGAGAGAGATACATAGCGAGAGAGCCGAATCTGTAAAATTCCACTTCTTTCGAATACAAACTCCAATCACAAAACTCAGTACTTATGTTGATCACTCATATCTTATGTATCTTCATCATGGGGTACAAAATGCCGTCCCCTTTTGTAAGTCGACACTTTCGTTGTTTCACACTTACTCAAAGAAATGTGTAAAATTAGGGTAATACATAGAAAAAACATACATGGTTACATACGAGTATTACATATGACGAAACATGATGTGATTATATAATTGATATGTGTAATTTAATTTTAAGGAAGACCAGAAAAATAAATATAAAGTATTATACTGAAGAACCCGTTATACAAGCGACTTCTTGCACTTTATGCATGGTCAGGGATACAAAAACATTTGAAGCATATTTAACTTATGATACACGACAAAGATAAAAGCAGTGTTTACAAATGTCAACGTGACATGAGGAAATTAAAACATCAGCAAATGTATTCCTCAATTGTTCGCTATTCATAAAAAACAGTTTCTGGAAATGCGCCAAAATGTACTTTGCAGACAGACAGACTTTGATAAGTATATATTTATTGGATGATGTCATTAACTGTGCACACTTATATGCATTAGGATTAACATATTTTCTTGGGAGGTATATATTTCTCAGATTTAAGAATTAACTGCACTTAAAAATAATATTGATCGCCAATAACATTTGAAAGACACAAATTACACAAACGTTCATTAATATCGTTATTCTGATACTGACCACAGCACCAGGAATTTTACTATTTCTAACTTTCAAAAACTAGATTGAAAAATGCATCATTTAATTATTTTCAAATTGAAATCCATTATAAAAATATTATTCTTCAAAAATGATCTTGATGCATGAACTTGACTCCTCTATCTTTGAACATATTGATCCTGAAATGCTCTCTTTACAGTTTGTTGAAAAGATAAATTGTGCTGTACATGTTGTGAGTACCAAAACTGAGACAATCCAAGATCATTCAACATAGAATATATCGAGGTTAACCAGCCTGAATGAACAGTATCTGATCGGTTAAATAAACAGGATATCTTAACGTGTTTACTTGCAATGTTACTCCAGAAATTCAACATTCTTGATTTGATTTGAATATCAATAGGAAAAATCCCTAACGTGCCATACAACATGATATTTGGCGTGATTGGCTTGCATTTTAAATAGTTTTCAGGATTTTCCGCTGAAATCGAGGAATAACAGTGTTGTTTTTACACCCGGACTTCCGATGCATTTAGTAGAATTTGATTAACCCCTTGTAATGAAAAAATGAATCTTAATAGCATTCGTTGATCCCATAGCACGTATTTTGATTAGAAGAGAAAACAGTTTTTCTTGCATGACTTCAAAGATTAGATTTTGCTTTTGCAAATTTCCGATTGTGATTTAACAAAATTCCAATGAAGCTTAAATAATAAACAACCTCAACATTATTCCCTTGCTGATAAAAAGAAGGCTTATTCCCAAACTTTCATCCAGAAACCCAACAATTTTTTATTTTTTTTGTAAAACTCACATCTAACATCCATAAAGCGCAGTAATCATTCGTGGCATTAAGAGCCAATTGCAGATCCTTTCAGTATTCAGCAAAACAACTGTGTTTCTGCATACAACAACAAACTTGTTGGACATAAAAGTAACATGATCGTTATGGAAAATAGAGGAAAGTATCGGAGACAAATGTTCTGCCTGAACCACTCCTAAATGACAAGAAAAGAATCCTGACAATTCATTGCCAACTTAAACACACGATTTGGCCTACCATATATATCAAATATGTCTTTAAAACACTTTCCATCGATATTAGTATGTAACAATTTATGCAATGAGCAATTAAATACTCTTAAATAACCATGTACTTTGTAGCATTGATATATGTGTCTGTGTATATATGAGAGTCATATTTCCGAATAGGTTTCATTGCGAAAACCAATTCAACTGCCTCATTAACTATTCATGGTCATTTTCCTAGCCAAATCGCCTACGGTACACAACGATATAGTGTGACGGAGATGCACGGCGATGGTTGCCCAATGTATTTTGAAAGAAATTATTAACTCTCTAACCTATTCATTGAAACTGTTTCCCACAGGCTACATCCTTTAGTATTATAAAAATGTTATATGAGATTTAATCCATGAAATACCAACAGTGACTTGGGAATAATAATAATAATAATAATAATAATAATAATAATAATAATAATAATAATAGAAGAAGAAGAAGAAGAAGAAGAAGAAGAAGAAGAAGAAGAAGAAGAAGAAGAAGAAGAAGAAGAAGAAGAATTATACTACTACTAATAATAATGAAACATTAATATCGTAAATTACTTACTTCAATTTAATAACATTAAACAAATGACTAAACATGTTTTCATTCAAGATCCAAGCATTCATCTTTAAAAATCAGTTGATGTCAATATAGCGATCTACTTATCTTTAATATATATTTCACGGATGCAGAGTGAAATGTAATAACAGACATTAGTGGGGAAAATACCACAGATTGGTTTGCAGCAAGATACTGAATATCTTTGTTGGTGGCGAACCTTAATGAGTAGTTCGTCAAGTTTGTGAATAACTACTTAAGTGACTAAACTCTTTGAATAAGGAACTAGAATTTCTTTGGGTAAAATGGTGATGTAAACTGATGGAGAAACTACATTTGAAGAGCCAGAAATTAGTCTTTATTACGTTTTCTTAGACATTTGTTTTAGGTAATTATTTTTTGAGATGTATGTTGAACAAAACATATGTTGGCTATGAAAAAGTATTTGGAAAACATTTAATAATATAAAAATGGACCCATTGCAATACTTTGAGACCATATACATATACAAATGTATGAATTTCTGGTCGTTATACAATATATTGACATTAAATAAAGGATTGTTTTACCAGTTTAGTGGAAACGTGGTAAACACATCAATATTATTAATTTGAAGACTACTTGAATTCGTGAAACGTTTGCTACTTATTTATTAAAATTGAGAGAATAATCTGACTTGTAAGACTTCTCCGCTCCACATTTTCGAGCGCATTGCTTCTAGATACTGATACTGTCATAAGTTGTAGACATAAAACATGATCGTTACAAAAAACTAATTTCCTGAAGAGATAAAGAAGCTCTATGTTGCAACTATAATCTCAGTTGACAGCAGTTTATTTTTGTAATGTAGCAATCGGGTTAATAAATCTATTAAATCAGTTCTAAATATCACAAACATTTATTCAGGAGTAAGTCCTCGTCACAAAAGAGGTAAATACAATTGGTGTATACAAGTATTAACACTCCAAATGTCGGCCAAATGTTTGCATTTCATTTATATAATAATACTGTCTAAAGCTTACGTACAACGTTGTTGAAACTTCATATGTATACAGAAACTCGCTGATTGTACTTTTTTCTTCTGGACAATATCGGTTTGCACTAATTCCTTTCCCCGGATCTTATCCAGTCTTTAAGGTGAACTTGTGACCAGTATGTGACTACTCTGCTTGGCCCCATTACACTCCCGAATACCAAATATCTCATCCTGTGCTTGGTTTTGTAACATGGATCATGGAAATTAAAGATAATTGAAAAGACTCATAATCTGCCGAAAAATATCCGAAACATGCATGAACGTACGGTTTACTTATGACGTAAAATCACGTGATATGTTCATCGTTCGTCTTACTATGCTGTAGGCGAACCTTTTTCAAAAGCTTGACCGACCTGTTGGTTATTTGTCCTATCATGTTGGCGGATTAGTGTCTGTTTCTCGCGAACCCAAACTGTCATTTACAATACTGACATTGCCAAGAACTGTGACTAATCCAATACTGGCTTGTGTAATATTGTTCAACCTCCGAAAATAATTTTTAACAAAAAAAGTTTTTTCCCGACATTTAAGGCCGGAAAAAGTAAATTAAGACCAAGTAGTGCTCAAACATTAAACTGCACGATTCTTAGTTTGATAGCTTATTCAAAGACAGTACGTATCGAAATTTCCAAAATAATATAATTTAATATTGTATATCGTATTTAAGATTTACTTTGATAAATATGTAAAATGTACTTGTTGGTATGTCACCTAAATACATAAATACATAGTATGTTTAAAATCTCAAAGTATGATGTATTAACCGTCATAAAATGAAGGTTTTCAAATGCAAAACAAAATTAAATTACTTTTCTTAAAAAGCATTACATCTTTATCCGAAGAAACAAGGAACTTCAATCCATTTCATCATGCGAATATGTTGTTATTCACTTCAGTTTAATAATTGGGGATATTTTTTCTCTTTTAATGGCTAAATCGTGTAGCAAGACAGCCAACAAAGAAAATGCCAACATAAAAATATCGTTATAAGTATTGGAATTACTAGGATTAAGGTCCATTACGTTAAATAAGCCTCGAGCAGGTAACGTTGTGTGCCTTCATGCTAACAGGGGGGGGGGGGGGGGGGGGGGGGTTGGTGGGTGTAGGGGTTACGAGATACTTAACGTCCTCTTAGATAATCCCTTTTTTCTCTTATATTACATGATACAAATTTAACCATTCATGATTGGAGAGTGATACAGAATAAACGCCATATTGACCTATATATATTACTCGAAACAAATGAACTCAACTTTTAAGAGAGTACTCATAACTATATATATATATATATATATATATATATATATATATATATATATATATATATATATATATATATATATATATATATAATATATATATAAAGTTGGGATTTCTAAGACTCAAGAGATAATATTGCTCTTTCATTTTTAATATCTATACAACAACAAGAATAACACTACCCCATCAAAACCACAGGAATGCAGGCATTGATTTAATTTTGGCAAATACGTTATGAACAATTATACAACCGTTCCATGATCATTATTCTTTATGCATTCTCTATGGTGGTGTATCATGCCTCACCATGATTGTTAAGAACTTACTTAAAATCTGCATCAATCATTTCTCAAATTTATTTGACATTTCATGCCAATTTATATCATTTATTTAAATTGTTTTGCAATGTCTAACGTCACAAAACATTCCAATCCTGCCTACTTTATTATTTTTGAACAGTGTTTACAATCAATTTAAATTCAGTTAACTGCCGAAACTTAAAAGTCAAGGACATGCTTAATACCCAATGTATTCTTTCTTTTCAACTGAAATGCTAAAAAAATAATGGTATCATGTAATTTAACAAATACTTACTAACTAGTGACATACAATATTTAAAACAACACGTCCATTGATAATAATGTAATCGTTTCGGAAAACTTAACACTGTGCATTTTTTTTATTTTTCAATTGTAACTGTAAAGCGGGTAAATTGGCTTCTTATAAAATCATCAAAACAATGATAGCTGCTAGTGTTGATTGAAATGAAACTACAAAAAATGACTAGTAGTTTAAACGTTACACTTTAAATATTGTACAACGATTTTGAAGAAAGTTGGCACGAGGTTGCGCGAGAGAACGGTCTTGTGTTGTGGGGGGGGGGGGGGGGGGGGGGGGAACCGGACTGCCCGTTGAAAACCCTCTTGTGCGGCTTGGTGACCACCAACCAAACTCACGTGCGGTTGCTGTTGAAAGAATTCTTTGATAGAACCAGTTTAAAGGATTCGTTGCTATGTCCAGTTAAATGAATAAATTTGACATTTGGATTTGAAGCTCAAATGAGTAAATTGTGATACTGTTAAATTCGTATTTTATTGTATTTTAATACCCACGGGTAAAGAAAAGAAAAATGTAACACTAATTATACTACAAATACGCTAACTTCTTGCTTAGCAAGTTTTCTTAAAGTATTGTCAGTGAATCTGAGAGCACATATTTTGTATCTAAATGTTGCAGTTTCCAATGCCTATGATGTGTTATCATAGCACCCGTGGGCATTTACAAACTTGAACAGAAGAATAGTTCTAAATAATTATTCGTTTAAATACCAACAGTATTCATAGATCTGAAAGGTCCACTTGCATTGACCATTAATACTGACCATAATTAAATTTCATTAAATTAGTTGGTCTATACCTGTTTATTCAAATGGATGTTGGCTTAATGGTGACACTTGGATACTGCTGAATAAACCAACAATGCAATAATGAAGAGGAGCCGCTTAAAACCGATTTATATCATTGAGCCGCTGTGTATAGCTCGGTTCAATCAACTATAAATGTACCGAAAACGCTCTTTAACCTTCGATTGCTCTTAATGGTTTTAATTAAATATTTTATTACTGACCCAATTCAAGATATCCTCTATTTGCCGTTATAAATAATGAATACAGTCAAACCCACCTGACTCGAACATGATTGGCTCGATTTCCTCGTTGGCTCGATCTGGATGTAATGGATCGATTATACCAATTTTCATAGTGGAAACATGTTTACTAAATGGGTACTTGCCATTTCTTAGGTGATTTGTACAATTTCTTTCATGCTTTTCGATGAAATATGGGGTTTTATCAGTGAAATAACAACAGTGAAAATATCAATTTGAGTGAAAATATCAACTTTCAGAACTACTTTTAAAATCCTTTGTAGTTACTTCCCCTTGATCAAAACAGAACAATTGACTTTGAACCAGAAAATGTGGGCAAAAAAATGTTAAAAAATTCAAGAAATGTTTCATAAGTTTAAATAAATATATATTTGGAAGTTAAAAACTTACCGTTTATTACCGGTTATCCCGTATTTCAAACTTTTTCTTGATCTTGAAGCTGAATGTTTGAACATTTGCTTTAATACCAAACAAATTACAGACGAAAACAACTGTTCGAACATAAATAGAATTTTATATCATCGTTCGGAAAATTTACACAACAATTTAAAGATAAACTGATATTTTTTTACCCCACCCACGCCTCAAAATTTGTCAACAAGCTAGCGTGGCATTCACTTTTTACCTGGAAAACAAACCTGTTTTCAAGCGAAACAGACTGGTCTCTGACAGTAAGATGAATATTCATGTATCAGTCTAAAACTGAGAAAAATGTTTAAAATCCAATTATTATCCGCATTTGTTTTCCTAACACATTTGACTATCGAAATGTTCATTCATTAAATGGCGGCGTGGTAATTTGGTATGTATTCATGCCCCGTTTAAAATAAAAGTGTTTTCGTTATTTGTTTGATCATATGTGCACTTATAAAACTTCATTGATTACCTTTCATATGAGCTTTGAACTAAAAAACGAGCGAAAAATAAAATATAAGAATGAATATCAGAGAACCACTCGTAAAAATATGTTTTTTTCTATGACACTCGTGAAATAAAATACGATCTTACACTGAAATAAACAAACATCCTCTCTATAGTAGCTCCAGGTTATCACAGGTTATTCACATTTTATTTATTAACAACACAAAAGGAATGCATCAGTTCTTGAAAATTATAAAAGCGGGAGGCAGATCGGTTTTACAATGTAATTCTACAAAATAGTGGTGTTGTTAAACACTAGTCTTGTATACATGAGACTTCCCTATCATTAAATATATGTACTGTAAGGCTGTCTTTAATATCTCGCTGCGAGTGACATTATTGTACTAAGCAACGCATAATGATACACACAGTGCTAGGCAATCCCTTTCCAAAGACCTAATTGTGAAAATATGTCAACATTGAAAGGTTTCCTTCCGACAATGCATCAGAACATTAACACTCAAAACAAAGCCCACAAGTACAATTTACTCAAGAAAATGGCAAAAAGATAAAAAAAGGAACCTATACAATTGACTTCTACAACATTTCTTGTATCAGTAAAAAATCGAAGTAGAATTGTGGTTTTGCAAGATCAATGTCAATAACCTTTTTGTTTCATGAATCTAATACACATTAATTAATGATGAACATGAAACTTATTTATAATAGTTTGTTTTTTGTTTTCGATAATTCATAAGTGAGAAAAATGGGCACTCATAATATGACACATGTTTAGGGTGACCTGGATCTGTGAAGCTATTTTGTTGATAGTATGGTCTGTGTGTAGTGTTTGTATTTGTGTATGTGGAGTTGATATGTTTGCATCGTTAGTTCATTAACGATTCGGTCCTTGCCTTGTGCCCACTTGTTAACGATGTTTGGATAAGGGTGTCTGTCTTACGGTGTCTGGCTATTGGTGTCTGGTGGTGGTGTTAGTAGTTTATACTCCGGGTCCCGGCGTGAGCACATTGAAGGGTCCCAGAGTGACAGTTCAACCACCGCACACCTATCCTGGGCAGAACCAGTACTAGGTGCCTTTACCTCTGCAAGGAACTGACAACTTCTGGCTTAGGGTGTTTGGCCATGAGCGTCTGTCTGACAGTGTTTCGGTATGGGTGTGTGTCTAAGAGTGTTTGGATGAGGGTGTCTATTGACGGTTGTCCTTCTAATATATATTGTCTTTTAGCGTTGTCTTTAGTTTCGTCCTCTTTAGGTTGTGGCATTTGGACAAAGTACGGACCGTGGGATGGTCCAAAAAACATTTAAGCCACATATCTGAAACCTGTATAAACGGCACATATGGCAAGACATTGTTCTATTCGTTCCTCAACTTATTGGTCATTGTCAATGTTGGCTGAATTTCAATACACACAAATATGATTTCGATTCACGACTAAAATCTACTACAATGTTTTTTGAAACGGCCCTCAGTTCTTTTTGCATATTACTTAAAGTTATAGGTCAACACTCTCTTGCCAACATGTTTGAACTACAGCACTATTTGAGTTAAGTAGTTCAAAATTGTCAGCGGAACTTATGGATATATCTTAAATTGAAGTATTGTGGGACAAGGTCTACTGACAATCGACCCCCCTTGGCCATTACAAGTACAGCGTTACTGCTGTTAACGACCATTTTTTATCGCCACTGCCTTCATGTGTCCCTATCCGCGGCCAATTCATGTCGAAAATGGGGCAATCATATCTTGATCAATGCTGATGTTTCTATTATTCAATTCCTTTTTGCAAGACGTTTCTTTGATTGGTTAATTTACATTTATGTATTCGATACTCTAGAACGTCAGTTTTGTATTGTAGCAGTCCATAAGACGTGTACGAGATGTTGAATAAAACATAAACATGTTGTCTGTCGCTTATTCCGATTGTGTTAAGACATTGAAATGTCATAGAAAATGTAATAGTATTAGTAATTTATGTTGTGAAAACAAGATAATGGAACTGTAACCAGATTATTTCTATACTGTTATATTTCGCAATGAAACGTTCCATTTACTTCAAGAACATCACCAACGGAAGTACGTTGACCTACGACTTATACTTTCCGGCATAAAAGCATACACTATTAATATGCTGATAATTTTAATTGCAGAATAACCTTCATATGAAGAGCTTACTTGTAGACGCGGTTATACATTTTTTTTGTCACTGGCATATTTTCTCCGTGCTCTATAAAAATGCACGGATTTCTAGAAAAATGCATAAATACCGAATGCGAAAAAATACAAACATATGAAAAATAACTAAATAAATAAATAATCCAATATTTTATTTGATGTATCGGTTTTTGAACTAAAAGGGCGACTGATATAGAGAGCGTACACGTTATAACTTCAGCTCACATTCTACAACGGAATGTTTTCTGAATGAGACAAAACAACAAGTACATGGGATGTTTGTTGGATTTTAAAAGGTGGTTCTGTTAAATTCTGTGAAATGTTTTGTTAAGTCACTAATTGTACTTTACACAGCTTCATAATACAGAAAACAAATACTACAGAGACAAGAAAACGAAAAATTTAGCAACGAAATTTAAGAACCAAAGCCTCTTAACTGGAGATACCTTACGTAGCAAGGCAACAAAAACCGTTCAGTCATTGAAATGTCGTTATAGTCAATGTTGGAGTTTATGTCAGAAGTTCACAAGATGATTACAACATTTTCAATGCGTTATCTCGATGCCTATTTTTTACCGGTTAATATGATGCCATGTGTCGTGACTACATGACATTTTAGCTTCAAAAACATTTTTGGCGTGAAATTTTTGTGGGGCACATGGCCTCATATTTGCAACACTTTTTTCAGATACACAAGGGATGTGACGGGTTCAGGTCAAACCATATATTGGCTCGGGCAAAGAATCTTTCAGACAAATTGTTTTAAACATTTTTGGGACGGGTCCTATTAAATCATTTGTTTCATGGATCCATTATAGTTTGGGCATACTGTTACGAAACATCGCATCGATATATGAAGATTACAGCAATAAAGCTGACTGTTGCTCCTACAAAGAAAAGCCCGACAATTTCGATTAGAACTAATGAATAACAAACGTCAAAATTGATGGGAATTCCTGTCGACCATATAGTTCATAGACTGTCACACACTTTTATTTCTGGCTTCAAATTAGAAATAAGCTAGGCAGTGTGTCACGTTTAACGACAATTAAAATGTCACAACTAATATTTCATGAATATTATCAGGTAAAGGAAAGTACCTGCGCGAGGTGATACACCCATGTACATTGTGACTGGGTTTGGCAATGACGGAATGTTAAGAATTTAAAGAGGAGGATGACGCACAACCCCCCCCCCCTCACCCACGCCGTTTTATTTACAGGCATACAAAAGCACTGCCAACATGGATAATTTGTAAGCTATATGGATTGATACTTTTTTATATTATTTTATTGAAGTATATATTTTTAAATATTTTATTGCTACTTAATCCGCGAACATTCGATGAATAGCCGACCTGGCAAACGAATGACCATTCTATATCCTATACAGAACAGATCGACCAACTGATTCACCGAAGTTGTATTATCTTATTCGTAAAGTTAGCCATACTCGTAATAAAACGCTGGTATCTTGAAAGCATTGCTACAGAATGTCTTTGGATTATGCAAATCCCGCACGAAGAGTGCTGGCAACAAGTGAGGAGCCTTTCGATATCAGTCGATGTACTGTTTTATCGTTCAAAGATGTTGTCTGAAATTGAAAAAAGATAGAAGATTCGTTGCTAAGTTACAAAACAAGCTCAAATTGCTATTAAAGGGACTAGACATCCCATGGTTTCAAATTCGGCAAATACAAATATCTCTTAAACAAGCCTAAAATTATTAATACGACCTAGTTTGTGGCCGATAATAAATCATTTTACATGTTTTAAAGATTATTTTCAACTAGTTTTACCCGTCTAAAAAGAGTGCATAATGATTATACCATTTTATAGTGTGTATATTAATATGTGCACGTAACGTTATTCGGTAAATGACGTCGTTGAAATTGTGTTCCGGTCGTATGGGCGCTGACTCTTGCTTTGGAACAAAGAGTGGACTTGAATTTGACACAGTATAATATCATTTAAATTTCACTGCAATTTTCAATAAACCATCTGAAAAAAATAAATAAATGTATGTTGCATGTTTGAACTGAAATAAATTTATTGTCTGTTCTGTTCGATATCAAATCTGCTACATATGAATGATGTATTTTTCTTGTTAATTGAATCATATCTATTTTGTTCAAACGCATCTCCGACGAGCTTTAAACAATAAAGATAACACTTAGATTTAGTAGGAGAGATCCACAGAAAGCTCGGTCAACATACCTGGTAGTGAAGCCTCTCAGACGACTGATTAAGTACCAATGTGTCACACAACCCTAGAATTTTGTTGTCTAGCCTTTGCTAGAAATATTCATCTAATACCGACAAACTGGAATATTGATAATAATCAAAAGTTGTTTTATTTAATTTCAGCCCAATACCTGCAATTAGAAAGGAGAAAACACACGCATAAATCATAGATCAATTCATTTCTTCTAGATTGGAGTTTTGATAACTTCCGGCCTAATGCAAACGGATACACCAAAAATAGCGGTTAATAATACATGGTAGTCATATACGTGAAACGCTATGAATGGCATTTTTCCCATCTGAAGTTTGCCTATTTTCAATTAAATGTATACTTAATTTTATAAGCAGTCTATAACCCAGAAAGCTGACAATACGTGTTCCATTCTTGTCGAAATTAATTGTTGTATACATTTAGAATGAATAGAGCGAGAAAAACTATAAATGTACCTATAAATGACAGATTCTATGTCTGCGTGGGTTATGGCAACACCAAATATGAATTATTCATCTATGTTACGTCGCGAAGATAGCCACATTATCATATATCCTGTACTGCGTTAAGAATGCCTTAAAGAAAAATATAATAGGCATCAATTTAGCAGAAATAACCTTAGATGAAATCAATATGATGCCTCTATAAGGGTTTACCATTGCATTGATCCACAATGACCGTTGGACGGCAATAATCCCAGCATTTATTGATAACGGAATTCTAACACTTTTGTTCTATGTTGTGTCTGTAAAAGTTGTATTGTGGCGTTGTTTGATATGTTGGGTTTTCACGACAGTTAATAATGCAACTGCAACTACAATGACAAACATATGCGTGCGTTGTCTTGTGGCATTGTTTGTCTTGTGGCATTGTTTGTCTTGTGGCATTGTTTGTCTTGTTGCGCTTTCAAGACAGTTAAATAATGAAACAGGAACCTCAATGACAAGCATCTTATTCTGCTGTCTTGTTGCGTTTTGTGTCTATTTGCAGTTTCCGGCTAAATAGAACACTAGTTATGACAGTGACGAGTACCTTGGACTATTTATTTTCGACGTTGTGTGTCTAATTGTGTTTGAATGACAGCATAACAATACAACAATTGCAATAAAATATTGAAACAAATGATACGGTAAAAGGGATCAAACACAAAAGATTAACAACGAGACACACCATTAGATTGGTTTGATCTAGGGTTATAGAACTATCTAATGAAGTCACATTATTTCACATTATAACTAAAAGTTATGCTTCAAATTATACTGCTAAACACTAGCGCCAATCATACAAGTTATGTCCCTGTGGAATTTGTCTGAAACTAATGGAAAATTGGAAGGGTTTCCTCTTCTTGTGATGGCGAATAAGCCTATAAATTGCCGAGCCTTCATTGGCGATAACAACGCCTTATTCACCTGTTCTATCTTTGTATCGAAAAGACGAAATAAATGTGCTGTGAATCATATTTATGGCATTAATTGCATCATGAAATATATGTTCACGACTGCAAAAATAAAATATTCAATACAAGGACAAGCCACAAACGACGGCCTGCCTTAAAGGACTGGCCTAGGAGCTCAAATTCTACGACGGCCCGGTCTTCCGGGACAAGGCCGGTAACTACAATTTTACGACTGTTCTGCCTTAAAGGACAAGGCCGGTACCTCTACTTCCACGACTGCCCTGCCTTCAGGGACAAGCCCGGTACCTCTAATTATACGACTGTCCTGCTTTCAGGGACAAGCATGGTAGGTCTTATTCTACGCCCTGCCTTAAAGAACAGCACAGTACCTCTAATTCTACGACTGCCCGGCCTTAAGGGACAAGACCGGTTACTCCTAAATCTACGACTGCCCTGCTTAAAGGGACAAGACTAAGGTCCAACGGACACTTAAACAATAGACATACAGCATTCGTAACAATAAAGCAAGATGACACACGCATCAACAGGGGCTCTCTTTGAATCATATTGGCAGAGTGTTTTCACGATTTTAATGCATATATTATGATACTAAATATACACTATGCTAAAACTTCTAATAACGGATTACAAATGTTGACCATTCTTCTTGCCCTTGCGTAAATTGAATTAAAAAGCTAAATGTTATACCGAATATGTTATAGTTTTATTTAAACGTAAATAGTTTAGTCTTATAAACCTTTTCACTTAAATATAAAGGAAATGTTTGGATTAAATTAGACAATAACAATCGGGATTAATAATGATACTGATTGCATTTTTATAGTTTATACATGATGATTAAAGTGTCTATACATGAATGATTTAACAGTTATTCGAATTTGTTGTTTTTTAACCATTGTCTAATGAGGTAATGCCTTATATAGCCAAAATGGAGGATATCCTTTTTACATTGAGTTCAAGGGTAGGCCTAATGTCAGATGTTTTTGACTGATGTCTTTATATGCCTTCTAATATTGTACCTGCTGACAACTTAAAAGCTATACATAAATAGACAATTTACAAAAAGCCCTTCATTTTACAATCAATGGGTCATTTTCTGAAATAACTGATAGCATTCTGCCTAGAAAATGATATTTTTATTGGTAATGGTCACATCAGGAGGCTTAATTTATTTGTTATCACTGAATGCAAACTATAGGCCGCTATTTTTGTAGAATATGATTAAACTTGTTATTGAAATAAACCCACAACACATTTCCAGCAGTTGAAAAGACTCGTGGAGTATTTTAAATTCAAATCCTTTAAGATTTATAAGGGCATAGCTATAAAAAAACACAAACGTTATTATAGGTGAGTAATATTTTTTTAATTAGTCATATATATCGCCCCCCCCCCCTCCTGTTTCGAAATTAAAGTACTAAACGCTAAATTAGAAGAAACAAGAACTATCTTGAAAAAAGATACTCGGCCATAATAATACAGCGGTTGACTAGTGTTCGAAGGTGGTTAGAATTTTCGACTACACTAGAGACTGCTCCTTGTCAAATTATTCTCCGGTAATGGATTCTCATGCGATAATTACTCAGGGAATAGAAGAGCAATACAATACAGTAATTGACAAAAACGAAATAAATTTAATAGCATGCACACTTTTTCTGATACCGAACACGTTTTACGTGGAGACGCTTTGACTAAACTATGTCCAATACGGTTGAGGTCGAACTTGACCTATGATTAGGTGAGGTGAGCCAAATCAAGTCCGAAATTGTATCATATTTTAGGAGTCTTCTCGTTGTGTTTAGCCTTAAAATATCATTTGTCTAAATCTTCTGGGAAAATTGTTCGTGAAAAATAACTATCGTCATCCTTTATAAAACCGCAGATGCAAAAAGAACGTATTCGACAACTGTTCGATACACCTTTTTTTCATTCGACTTTCTTTAATTTGGCCAATAAGATAGCTAGATTCACATTACAATTTTAACAATGGCTAATGGGATTTCTGTTTATTGTACAATGACCAATGAAAGCTTCAATTATATTATGTTCGTCTCTTTTCATTTCACAGGAAGTCAGGGTGAATTAAATATGCATAATGCTAAAAACGTGTAGAAGTTTAATTTCCGTGTCAACAAACCGCATAGTAATTGATTCCTGAAAGCTACCAAATAAACAAAAATATTTACCAGCAATATGTCCAATAATAAATCCTAACGCGACTTTAAATGAAGTTGATCCTGTTTCGTTACACTTACCATACAAACATACAACCAGACGTAGTGTGTAACATAAACATACATTTTAGGTATTTTAATCTATAAAATTAATGAAATTCATGGTCGTTATATAATGAAGCAACGAAATAAAACATAAAAAATAATGAAAATATCTAATTTTAAAACACTTACTTTACAAAACAGTATTAAACCCACTGAAGTAGTGTTTGCAGCAATGTAGAATAATGAAAACAATAGCTTAAATGCAAATTGTCTCTATGATGATACCTTCACATATGAAAAAACTAAACACGTCTTTGCAAAGTTTAAAACCTAGAGTATACATTTACAATTATCTCAAATATCAGTTCTCCGAATACCCAATAAGCAATGCTGCATGCGAAATAAAATGCTTTTGAATCATACGAAGTAGCGCCTAAGATGCTTGCTTCAAATGTAATCTGCGGAAATATTCAATACGCACTCTTCTTTTTCTACATTCTTTACTATAAAGCGAAATAAAAGCTAATGTCCATTCATATCTTCGATTTCTTCAGTAGATGTACAGGCAATCTGTCGTGACAATTGTCCCTTAGCTTTTCCCGAATTGCTAGACCTCGTTGAGGTTGCCGATTTTGATTTTCCTGATATGTCCAACGGAATACTGCTGTAAAATCGGAACGGTTCGTTGCTGTTTCCTCTCGAGTCATTTTTGATGGTGGCCATTTCCGTGGGACTGTTTGAAACATTCTTGTGAGGACAAATAACTTGTATAAATGCTTTCCGGAAGTTCATGTTAAACCATCCGTATGTGATAGGATTAAGGCAGGCGGAACACATCGCGACCAAGAGACAATATGCGTAGGCATGATTGAAATTCCAGTTTAAAAAGAAGTGGTAGTCTTAATCTGTGAGCGTGGTCATTTCCGTCAGTGGAAGCCAAGCTAAAGCAAATGAAATTGCTATTCCTGTCAAGAGCAACATGTTACGACGTTGCAGTTTGATTTCTCGTAACACCCTATCAGCTTCAACTTGTGTAATAGGGTTTTCACTTATCCTGCAGCGCAAGAACTGGCATATGCGACCATGTATGAGTGAAATTATAGTGAGAGGCACCACGTACTGTACAATAAGGACGAATGTCGTGTAAGTTTGCCTTAAAGCATCCGATGGCCAAACCTCCATGCAAATCTTGAAAAGTTCTGGACTCACTTGAGTGACTTCATGAAAAGCAAACATAGGGATACAAAACAGGATAGAGAACAACCAAATAAGAATAATGGTATAATGGACTGTTGTTCTGTTCGCATTTTCCCTTTGCGCACAAACAATGGCGGAATAGCGATCCACTGCAATAGCCACGATTGTAAATGTAGAAACATACACATCAATCGTCTGAACAGTTGAACTAATTCTGCACATGATGTCTCCTAAAATCCAGTTTTTGAGCGTCAGACGAAGCAAAGAGAATGGCATACACGCTACACACATTAAAATGCCACAGAAAGACAAATTTAGGATAAGTATATTACGAGGTTTTTGCAAATGCTTGAACTTGATAACAATGTAGCACACACACGAATTGCCAACGAGACCCAGCAACATTACTGTACAATAACAGGCCACTAAGAGGGCTTCTTGTGATGGCGAAAACCAGTGATCCCAAGTCTGAATTCGTCCACGATTCCATTGCAGTCGCTTCTGTTAAAAGTTGAGTCCTGGCAAGGGTGAGTCCCAATGTGGCCAGTATTACTGTCATTGTTATTATTCAAATCTGGAACAGTATTGAATATCTGTAGAGAACGTATTCCAACGTCTAAGTTATTCGCATCCATGTTGTCACTGCTGTTTGAAACTGTTTGTTGATATTGAAGCTGTGACATCCTCCTGAAATGTTTTAAAAGCGGGTTATAAACATTTTGTGCTGCATGTAATGGTTAGGAGTTTTAGTGCCATAAAACTCTGAAAACTGTTTTTGTTTATTTTTAGCTCGTATATATTTGAAAATCATTAGAGTTATTGTCATAGACTGGGTACTGATGGCTTTGTCATCGGCATGCAAATAATTTAACTTTCCTGTAATGATACATCTGTTCAAGATACTCCAAAGAAAATGCTGCCAGAAACACCACGCAGGCCCTATGTTTGGCTTCTATATTTTTCGATATTTAAATAGTTTGATATAATGAAATGTGTTTTTAAGAAGACACCGATGTTAACAAAGACGATACAATTTGTATTGTTAAACTTTTTTAATTTTCGTAAAGTTATTAAAACAACAACATATAGACACGGGGCTGATCAATTGCTCCATTTTGTTATTTAATTGAAGCGATGGTCATAATTGCACATGGTAACATTATCAATACTTACAACCCGCCAAATATATATAATCTCAATGTTTCAGCAAAATATTTTCTTTTAATACCTTCCGTTTGTTTGAAAACAATTAAGAAAATGCCATTTAGTTTATTGTAAGATGCCTAAACCGATGAAATTAAAATATAAGATGCATATATCGGTGAAAGTTCCCATGCTTTAATGTTTGATTTTCATTTGGAGAAACACAACAGTGAAATAGCAATCGCTCTTCTGCTGGAAAAGCATACATCAATGAAAAAGTATCTTCAGCCTTTTTGAAAATAAAATGCATATGTTTCCAGTGGGGAAAAGAAGAAGGAAGGTATTTATATCGATTGGGCGTAATTTATTAACATTATTAGGCAGGGTTTATGAGAATGGGACGTAAATCACTGAAAATTGGGTAATAATTGAAGCACAATGAGGCACAAAACACATCTTTCCCAGACCTATGGTACCAGCATTTGAAAATTATTTGTCATTACTCTCATAGTAAATCAGAAGCAAGACATTATTGCATTTTGCTCTTACTAAACTTACAGGAGATTCATAAAAAGAATACACGACAGCAAAACTATGTGCTTCATTAAAGAATGTAAGGTATGTCGACAGGAAAACATATTCATTGGGTACATGGTAATAGATATGTCTTAAATATAACTTATATAAGATGTATCTTCAGCAACCTTTATAATATAAAGTTAATTTCCAACTAGTCTTAAGCTAGCACAAGTTACCCCTAATTTCAAGAAAGACATAAGTGGGCAACTACGTTTTTAATTTGATAACATTTTTATTCCTTTCCTGGCAAGTTTCAGAAAAAACATATAGATATCAAACAACTCTGTTTAGATTGTTGTAAAACTGGAAAAAAAACATTGATGGATACACAGATGTATGTGCAGTTCTAATTGATGATCTCAAAAGGATTCGCATGCCTGCCCAAATGATCTCATCTTAATGCATATTGTCTCTCAGCCCCAGCATGTGTAGGAGTATGCAAAGCTATCTTACGAACAGAAAACAACTGGTCAATATTGGTCAGATTACCAGTGAGTGGGACTTCATCATGAAAGGCGTGCAACAAGGATTAATATAAGGGCCTCTAGTCTTCAACAATATTCTTAATGACAACTTCTATTTTATCAATAAGCCAGTCTTTATAAGTTTTCAAATGTCAATACTCTTTTTGTGCGTGATAAAATTTCTGATGCTGTTTATGCCATTCTTGAAGAATAACATAACATGTTATTAAACGGGATTACTTCTAATCAAATGCAGTTTAACATTGACAATCTTCAAGCAATTTCAGTTGGCTCAAAGTCTGTCATGGTATTGAAAGAAATCCTATGAAAAATAACGTTAGCAGTAAAATGGGTTAGAAAATCTCAAACGTGTAACTTTGAAAAGTTTTACAAATAGTTTAAGGGCTGAAACTCCTTGCATCGTCATCCGACCGATATTGAAAATTTTTGCCTTGAAAGATTTTGCCTGGAAATCACAACATTTGTCCAAGAATATTGTATCATAATCGTAAAAAATCAATAAAAAGAATCAGTTGCAAAAAAAACCGAGAGCAGTAAAAAGGTTTAGGAAACAATGAACGTGTATTTTTTTGAAAATAAACGTAAAAAAGTCTTGCTTTGCGAGGCATGTTCATGTAAGTTACATATATAGTGTTTTTAATAATTTCCTCGTCATTTTCTTTGCAGCCGAAAGTATGTTTGCAAATGACATAAACTGGCAAAATAAGGTTTTACTTTTTTGATAACTTGAAATGAGTGTATATTCTAAAAATGAATGTTCGTTTGTTATAAGACATAACATACACATGTTTTTTTTCTTTTCTATTAAATTGGTAAAGTTTCATTCATATATTTCCAACATCTGAGGAAATAATAATCAGATTTTAATTTCAGAGAGTATGTGCACACGACACTTTTCGTTGAAGTTTTGCTCGCTGTAGTAGTTGCACTATAAATAAGGGCTGTGAATAAAATAATAGCCACAACTGTTTATGATATTGTTGTTGATAGTTGTAACTGATCGGCGAAAGCTTTTAACAAATTGATAATGTTTGTGCATGATCTAAAATTCGATCCATATAATGTTCCTTATTGTTAACTTTTTTATTCTGATAACATGCCATTTTAAACCGATCGCCCTAATATTATAGTAAACATGTTGTATACATCGCTATATCGCTTGAAACATGAAATTAACGTTTTATCTCATGTAGCATTGTATTTATGTTTTATAACGTAATGACTTCTACCTGTTAAATTACTATAAAGGTTCCTGATATCACAGTGACCTTATACGGCGCAGGCTGTACGATGTTTCGATTATAAAATTACTGTCGCGCCTTTGGAATACATTTCTTCAACATACAAGCCATAAACATAAATATGTCCCAATTAACTACAGAATATTAAAATATTAGAACTCCTCGTGTGGTATTAATTGTTTAAAGTGATAGATCATGATTGACTATTATTATTTTTATTTATTTAACCATGTAGTGAACTCAAGAAAAAAATTCAATTATATTTCGTTTTCCGACAACCAAACGACTTCGATATTCAACATTTGATGGACGAGTCTCCGATGTTACACTTGACAATGGTTTGTCAGTTTGTAGCAATGGCCAACGAGAAACGGGTGTGTGATCATAGTCCATTTTTACAATTTCTCTATTTATCTTATTTTTTAACTAAAAGCATGTCAGAATATATTAAATAATACAATTCGGAATTGCAGCAGCTCAGGTCGTACGCATTGACCAAGGTGACCACCACCAAAGCCTCGGCGCAGTGAAACGCCCTGTAATAAACACTGCCCCTAGTTATGATTATGCTTAAATACAATCAAGAAAAATAAACAAATTCTTACTGTTGCTCGGATTTTTGAGGAAAACATAAATAGCACTGCCAATACTTACAATGGAATGCTATCCACCGATCACATTGTCCAATATTCCATTGCAGAAGTGTCATATTAGAAACTGAAGCAAACTGAGATAAAAGCTCGGCAGAAGACACTTTTATAGGATTTTCGTCGCGTAGCAACTGGAGCTAACATTTATTGAAACATCGCAGCATGTTCACAATAACAGAAAATTAAATTAAAAGAATTCCGTTACAGATTGCACGGGCTATGCGAATTCCAAGAGTATGTGATTTCGAACTCTTATTATAAATCAACGGCAGCGGGGCATAGACATCGTAATGAATTAGTTTTATTCTCAGCAGGATGACCAGGTATTTTAATCATACTGTGTTTTGCTTGGATGAATCAAATCATACGAGAGGGTTTGGATATACGATCTTTCAAATTGATGAGATGCCTAAACACATGTTAAGAAATATGATACGTTCTCGATACCTGACAATCATAATGCTTAGAATAAGATAAGAAACGGTCAGCCCTGGTGCTAGCAAACGGAAATAGTTTTATAATTGTGTGCTGTTGCAATTAGTTAAATGTTTACATTTGCGGATATATACTGTATTGTGGCGGTGTGTGTCCTGTAACCTGTCCCATTTGTATTGCTACGGTGTATATCTATGTAAACTGTGACTGCTGTCTTGTGGCGGTGTGTGTCATGTAACCTGTACCTTCTGCCTTGCGGCGTTGTGTATCTATGTAAACTGTGCCTGCTGTCTAATGGCGTTGCGAGTCCTGTAACCTGTGCCTTCTGCCTCGCGGCGTTATGTATCTATGTTAACTGTGGCCTGCTGTATTATGGCGTTGTGAGTCCTGAAACCTGTGCCTTCTGCCTCGTGGCGTTGTGTATCTATGTAAACTGTGCCTGTTTCTTATGGCGTTGTGTGTCCTGTGACCTGCGTCTACTGTCTGGCGGCGTTATGTATCTATGTAAACTGTGCCTGCTGTCTTATGGCGTTGTGAGTCCTGTAACCTGTGCATTCTGCCTCGCGGCGTTATGTATCTATGTAAACTGTGCCTGCTGTCTTGTGGCGTTGTGAGTCCTGTAACCTGTGCATTCTGCCTTGCGGCGTTGTGTATCTATAGAAACTGTGCCTGCTGTCTTGTGGCGTTGTGAGTCCTGTAACCTGTGCATTCTGCCTTGCGGCGTTGTGTATCTATGTAAACTGTGCCTGCTGTCTTATGGTGTTATGTGTCCTGTGACCTGTGTCTTCTGTCTGGCGGCATTGTTTATCTAAGTAAACTGTGCCTGCTATTTTTTAGCGTTGTGCGTCCTGTAACCTGTACCTTTGTTCTTGCAGTGTTTTGTATCTATGTCAACTGTACCTGTTGTCTCATGACGTTGTGTGTCCTGTGCCCTGTGTTTAATGTCTGGCGGCGTTGTGTATCTATGTGACATGTATCTGCTGTATTGTGGCATTATCTATCATTATATATATATTTATTCAATTGTAAACTACTATCTTGCTTGGAACAAACCTAGTAAAAAAAAACGTAGTCATGTATAATATATCGAAATGTAGTGTGCTGTCAGTAAAGGAATGTTTAATTATCCATCTATCCGTTAAAATAATTCTCAAAGGACATTTGTATCGTCAGAGCAAATCAGGCCTAATGGTCACTTTTTATTTTCTATTTAACGTCTGCACGTCCTTTGGGCAGAATGTCGTGTAGCAGATGCATATTGCAAAAAAAATACTAATATAACTGTCTGTACTATGTACCTTTAATTTCCAATTTGTGTTTCCTGTCTTGATATTTGCTTCCTCGTGAAGCCCTGGGGAGAAACATAATCAAATCAGCAGGCGTTAAAGCACGGACATTTCAATTAAGCTTTGTTAACGTAACTTGCATTACTTGTTTTTCAATAATGATTCCATTGATCGAATCGTCCAGTAATTCTATTATTCTGTTATACGATCTCATGATTTCCATGTGTGTACAATTCCCTTAACGATTAAACACATATAAGAGAGGCCACAACACACAACGTGTACGTGTACTGTACGTGTCATACTTCTACTACGTGCACTGTACGTGTTCTGTACGTGTCACACTTCTTGTACGTGAACTGTATGTGTCCAGCGACGTTTACGTGTACTGTTCGTGTCACAATTTTGTACGAATACTGTACGTGTCAAACCTCTACGTGTCCATGTACTGTATGTGTCACATTTCTTGCATGAATAATGGTTGTGTCGCGGAGCGTGTATGTGAATCATACGTGCCATTTACTTGTACGTATACTGTAAGTGTCATATGTATCACTCTAAGTGTACGTGTACTGTACATGTCACACTTCTTATTCGTGTATTGTTCGTGACTTTTTGTATGTGTACGGTACGTGTCACACAACGTGTACGTCGACTCTACGTTAACTTTTTTTACGTTTCCTGTTTGTGATAAAACATTATTTTTCTATAAAATCACACATGTCATTACAATTCACCATACACATACACTACGCGTACAAGTAGCGTTTAGCAATCTCTTCATTTTCCGTATCCTGTTCGCAGTCGTTGATTGTTTACTTAACTTTATTTCAGTACACTTGTCGGATCACAATTATAGATAATGGTAAAGGACTGCCCTTTCCATGCTATCTATCCGACATAGTTTCATAGTTTATTTCAGTCACATCAATACAACTATAATTAGACATTTCAATTTGAAACGAATAAAAAATATATTGCCACCCAAAATAAGAAACAAATAACTAAAACAATATAATGTATCCCCTTAAACGTTCCAAGCTAATCGATCTTAGTATTTGAGATGTTTAATGTGACAATTTTCATATCTTAAAATACTTATATCAATTAACACAATCATAACTCATGTAAGGGAATACATGTTCATGTGAACATACCGTTGGAGGCTGGTATATGTTGTCCCTGACATCTGTCTTTCATGCGGTAAAGCACAGACATCTCAATCAAGCTCAATCGAAACTTACATACTTGTCTTTCAATAATGACCCAATAGACCGAATGACACTGTAACTGTATATCTTATAGCAATGTTTTAAGAATTCTTAAATAGCTTGTCTAGGATCAAGGCGTTACTAACTTAACGAATTGCATTAAATATTGGTTTACATTGATCTAAGAACAATGTAGCTTGTATGACGTAACAAGCTCGGAACTTACTTTTTAAACATGCCATCATGAGCGAGTTATACAAGTTTTAACCTAACATAAGACTAATTGCATTCAGGTCAATGCAATTGTTTCTTCCGTCAATAAACGTGCGTTTCCATTCAGGTTTTTGCTACCTTCCGCCAGTAACTGGACATTGCATATCAACTGGCCATCCATCCCTCTGCTATGTAAGTGTGACTTTCTCATTAATTTTCCTACATCAATCGAAATTCACTCACAATTTGAATATAACATACCAATTAGAACATAGACGATATATGCGCCTAGAATACATTGAATGACAAATGTGAAATAAAATATGATCTTCCGCTGAAAGGAAAGATGAATCATTATTTTCGGAGATATGTATAGAAAGAAATTCGTTTAATGTCAAATTAATACCATCACGTCGCCATTTAATTTACTGCGTAAAGCGGCTTCAGATCAACAGTGTAAAATATGGATTAAAACATGTAAAGTAAATCGTTTGAAGCAGTAGAACCCGTACGGAAAGCCATCAAATATATTTGACACGTCAACCGAGAACATGAACGGTTTTGCTAGTAACGCTATGTGGAGGTTGTTCATCGAAAGCACCAATAGTTCTTCTATTTAAAATTTAAGCCTTATGATGAAGCACATCAGTCTGGCTTCGATGGCGAAAACGAGAAAAAGCTCCATCTCAAATTAATCGGCAAATGCAAACATCTTAAAGTGATCCAAAGTAAGTAACACGAGCCAGCTTCGTTTAAGAACAAATTATCGTTTATAAGTTAGGAGTTGAATTTCGACTGTTGCCGTCGGGTCGTTCGCGGGCAGGATGTCCGTGTCATTCGGTTGCCGAGTGCAGATGAGATAAGTGAGGCGTTCGACAGGTCGAAATGTTGGTGGTTACACCGCGTCTATGATGAGTGAATAAGAGGATACTGTCAAGACACATACATTGGGGTTTTATGTGACAGGGACACAAGGAAAAACTTACGCTTAGGAGAGGCCTGCAGGGTAAGTGCTTTGAAGGTTGTAGATACAGTGGATCGCAACAATATATTAACAGTGAAGCAAGCTAGCGTGCTGCCTGATGGTCCGTATTGTACATCGGTCGAAATTTCGCACTGTGCTGATACCATTTCTGGAAAAGACACACGGACATTTTCTCAGTAATTTAGGAATTTGGAACTAAACTGACTTACATTTCCACGCAAATATTTCATTGTGATGGATATACATAACCAACATTTGTGAACGTGTAATCAGTAAGGTTTAATACAAAACTGATTGATAATTACATTGAAACTATAACGTTAAAGTATAGGAGACAAATACGGACACAAATATAATACTTTTTTAACTAGTTTAAAAAGTAAACCTAATAAGGGGTTTTCAATGAACAAGATTCGTATAGAAATTGAAGCTAAGTTCTTGTGAATTTTTGTAGTATGTTCTGGAGCATTCTTATTTTGTATATAAGGGCAAAACGTATCCTTCTTGGTTTCAGCAGTGCACCTAAGATTTTGGACTCAATTATATCATTCTGTGACGATTAAATTGCAATAATTTTTGGGAATTACTTGGACAGAAATAGTGCTAATATTCTGTTTTTAGTAATTCAAGTTGATTTAATTATGTGGACATAAAATATACCTATGTATTTTACATATACCATTGATGTTGTTAAATTATTAGTAAGAAATGGTGTTGTTGTTTGAACCTGGCTGCTGGTTTCCCTTTCTCTGTTACGTTTTAAATCGTAATACAACTTTTCATATGACTCACTCTAGCATTGAAATAAAAGTTACTGAACAGATGCGTTACCAGCTGTCCTTACGGTGTCAACCAGTGATTGATGAACTATGATAATTACCTTATGGCAGCTAATGAAATAAGTGATATATTCCGTTTACAATAATATCGTTGTCATCTCAATGAATGAAAAGACACATCTTTTTTACATTGCAGAGCGATCAGTAACAATGGCAATTTGCATTTTCATCAATCGTCTGGTATTGTTTCGACTACTATTTGTCAAATGGCGTTATGGTAATGTACCGCACCCCTTCTACATTTTGTACTCATAAGTAAAACGCTATGCCACTACCCTATCCGTGCAAATAATACAGTATAATGTCTAGTAATGATATATTCATATCGTATCCGTCTTTTTATCCGCATAACGTCTGTCCTCATGAGATTTGGGAGGATGGAATAATCAAATCATCAGGCGTTAAAGCACGGCCCCTTAACCAAGCTGTTTTACCGCAGCTAACATTCATGGCATTGAATAATGGCTCCATCGATTCAATTACTCCGTGAATCTCTCTCTCTAACAGCGATTGTTTTAAGAATTTACGAATCTTGAATGTCTTCGAGATCAGCTTTTAAGGAGAAGGTCACATGTTTCATTTTATCGGATTGATCTTTCGTGCTACGCCTCATCATAATACACAGTGTCCTTATGCATTTTAAATCACGTGGTAGGGTAATGGAGGACAATATAACTATTAAAGCAATAAATTATCTGATAGAACTGATTAAATCTAGAAAGAGATTAACCATAATTAGTGGTCAACATTACAGTTTGTCCAATAAGAAAGCAATATACTTCAATTTGCCAATACATTTATTTCAGTAAATCAGTAGTCATTGATTGTAGGCAGGTGAAGCGGTAGATATAAACAATGTAAGTGGGTAGCTGACACAATATTATGTAGACAACTACACAGTTAAAGAGTGTTTGAATACTCTTTTACAAATCAAATGGTAATGCGACTGCTTTACATCAACACTTTTAAATTCGCCAGATTTAAAAGTTCAGTGTTAACGCTTACCCTTAAGATAACACATTGGCACAAGGGAAATATTGCTTTAATTTCCCATTCCATAAAGCTACCTTTGGTCATGATTGATTTTCCGTTTAGCGTCATCTGGCTAACATATTTTGGAATAAAACCCCGAAATATTATTTTCTAAATTTAAGCTAGGGCAAAGGGACTTTCATTTATAAAGCTAATGTAATAAAAACAAAACAATGAAACAGTAAATTACGAGAAAACAAAGTCGACCAGTTATTTACAAATATGTTTAATAGTTGTTTTGATAGAACATAAACCTCTTTTGTCTGGTCTGAGATCTGAGATCTTTTCCGTCTTATTTTCCCTAATGATGTCTTTCATCATAAGACCCTTGGGGATGACATACTATTGTCAGCAAGCGACGAACCACGTAAGCAACAATCATGCTGCTTCAATGCAACATAAAGTACCGATCTTTACAAAATGGATGACTAAATCGAATTTCGCAATTCTAACAGCAATGTTTTAACACTTACCGATGAAATCCACAAGGCCAAGCCCGGAAGTCAAACAAATCTAGATGACCCTGTGTATTATTGGGCATCTATTTAAGCGTCGCCTGTTGTTAATCGTCCGTCGTGAATAATGCCTGACCAAGAACTATATTTAACTTGCACATAAAAAAGGTAAAACTTAGACCAACTTCAGTACTCTAAAGATGGAATATACCGAGGAAAAACTGGTTTGCACATTGAATATAAGTTGAAAGCATGATCCTATGATTCTCCAAATGGGCCATTTCAGAAAGTGTGATCATCATTTAAGTATCTCAAATTGGACAGCGACACTTGGTAGCTAGAATATTATTTTAGTAGACAAAATTTGCCAATAGGGCACTTTTGTTTCTGTAAATGACCATTTAGGTAAAACAATGGCAAATTTGAGTAGGTACAGGAAACTGATGTTCCCAATATTAACATATGTTCATTTTATCGGTGTCCTTGAAGTTAAATATTAACTGAACCGGCTCAACAAAGTAGAAGTTTTGAGCCATTTATTTGCTGTTGAAGTAAGAACCCTGATACGTCAATTATCATTCTTCTTTCCTGTTGTTTAAACACCTTGACGATAGCGCTTTACAAGAAGTCATATTGATACTATGTGAAACCCTTGACAACTCAAAAACATATATTCACCTTATGCAAAATAAGGTAATAAATCTATAACATGTTCGTCTCTTTATTCTAAGAATGTGTTTGAGAAGGCTTTAACTGAACGTTCCATCAATTACAGCTCCATCCATTTGTCATGGCTAGCTTTTTTAATCTGAATTGACGAATGTGCTGTTAAAACAATTGACTATTTCTCAAGAAATGTAATTTGCGTCGCATTTAAATATGTTTATGCCATGCGACCGAATAAAATGTTATTGTACTTTATAGAATCCAGATGTGTTTGATTGTCACATAGTCTTGGTCTGATCCAATAGAAAATATGTTAAGATTTGGTTCAATTAGCTGTTTTAATTAAAAATGATGAGTTTTGTTATATAAGGTTTTATGATAAAAAATATTTTGTTTTCTGAAAATGTTTCGATTATTTCAATTTACATTTTTTAACTAAATACAAACCAAATATAGCGTAGAGTGTGATGAGGACCCAGTCGAATAGCTACTTGACAGATGGAGGATTTATTTATTTATTTATTCTTTATGGAATTACATACAAAATTCCTATATGCAATAATCTTACCATTTACCCAAGTAAGTTGATCTTTATGTTCAACACTTTTGTAGTTCAAAGATTATATAAAAACTCCACACGTTTCATTCTAGTTTCATTTACAAGCATCCTAAACTGTTCAAGTTCAGATGTGAAATATATAAGTTCACTAAAATTGTTATGCTTATATACCACACAACCTCATATTTTCATGTATTGACGATTTCAATTTCATTAAACCTCTTGAAAAACTGTTCAGGTTCCGATAAAAATTGAATTCATTCCACGGAACTACGGATCATTATCATAATCAGTACAGTAGACATCACTTTTTCTTCAAAGCTATAGATATATTCTTCCGAGACAGACGGCGAGTATAGCTATTTAAAGTCCCAATTGCTGAAGTTGATAAGTAATGGCCTTAGCGTTCTTTCGCCAGTTTTTAGCTGCTCAACATTAAATCATTACACTTATATCAAAAACACAGAAACACACAAAAATAGTAAGTTACTAGGACTTTTAATATTCATCTTACCATGATTAAAACAACAATTAAGGTGCAGTTTAAGCACAACATGCCCATTCCGTTGAAAACAAAAACAGTCCCATTTACAAATAAATGAATGAACAGTTAAATTTCTCTGACCTGTTGAACCTTCAAAATACTTTCACAAACCAAAAAAATATGTTGTACTCATGCGCGGAGTGCCATGTGCTTCATTTGCAATATACGAAATTCATTGTTAAAGTGTCTCTTTATCATACGTTCGTTCCGTGTCCGTCCAATTTATCCGACTTTATATTTTCTCGACAAACCTTGGTGGATGAAATAATTAAACAATCAGGCGTTGAAGCATGGACATCTCAGTTACGCTGTTTCAATGTAACACATATTTGCTTTTCAATAATGACTCCAACGATAGAATTATCCAAAAAGTATGCATAGCAATAGGTCAATTTTGTTTGACCATAACGAATACCATGCTGGTAAAGTAAATGGATTGAATTATAACTCCGTGTAATATTTTACTGAATATTATTGGTTACAGAACATAGTGCTTTATTGTGCTTATTAGTGCATATTGCATTTGCTGAAACAAGCCACTCAACCTTTTTATACTTATACTACCTCATAGGCTACGACAAATGGCAATTATTAGCAATGTGTTTTCAAAGGCCGACCAAGACAGCATGAATCGCTGGAAATGGTCTCCATATGAATCTAAAGTTCTTTTATAATGCTGGCATCCTAGAAATCTCGAAAACCGTTGACCCTTAAAAGTGCGAGAATTGTTAGCAAACTCCCAGTTAATCGCGATGGTCTGTTTGTATCCAAATTTCTGGATCGAAATTATGATAATTATTTTAGAAAACGCTGATAAGTGTTACGGCCGAGCCTATTGCGAATCATAGATGCTTGAACAAGATATTATTGTCACCGTAAGGGCGCCGTTACGTTTAAAAACGAGTCATTGCCTTGCCATTCTCGCTATTGGTGCAAATAGTATCCACACCAGTCAATATGGCAGTACAGTCATATCGTGATGTATTGTGACTGTTTCTATTTTAATCTTTGTTATCTACACCGGTGTCTATGATATATTAACCGTTTCTCTCGCTAAGGTTAACTCGACTAACTTGACAAAATCATACTTGTAAAACGAGTTCATTTTCTGTAAAGGTCCATTTACATTATATAAATATAATGTCTGTGTCTCCCATGGCATTTAGCTTTATGCAAATCAAGGTTATAAACCTATAACGTGTTCATTTCTGAGATCGAGCTAAATGGATTGTTGCATTCATGGCGCAATGGTTATTTTATTAACAAGAGAACATTATTTAAGACTATACACTGATAATAACTAATTAAGTCGAGATATCTGCCCAAATCACATACCAAAGATGCTGTGCCTGCAAGGCAAATGTTAATCAATTCTTCCGGCAAAATATACAGAGCGCTGATATCATGCAAGTAGGCGTCTCATAACCCAGTGGAACGAACCTGTAATTGACAAACACCTATGTAAAGCGGACAGTCACTCAATGAATTTAATATTAATTCACATTAAACATAAATTTTACACTATGTGTATAGATAAATCAAACCAATGACGATAAGAAACTGTTATGTCTGTATGTTTCTTTGTTTGTTTGATTGATTGATTGTTGTTTGTTATATCCATAAGATATTCTAGGTTATAAAGTTGTATTCACCATATCATGTCTGAATAGCAATTTCATACTACTTTCATACATTATTGATGAAAACATATCCACACGCTCCGAAAGGGACTCGTTTACGTTTTATAGGTAAAAAACGAGAAGACATTTATTTCGTTCGGAACGGGTGCAACATATTTACATAAGAGCTGGATGTTGTTATTTAAAAACAAAATGACGGGAAATACTCATCTTGCCCGAAAAGCGTTTGCAACACTATTCAAAATTGAATATAAGCAATGGCTGATGCTTGTTAATAACAATGCATAAATCATCTCACTTTTAGTGAAGTTTAAAAATATTACCTATTACAACAGTTTTTATGGAAATAAAATAACAAAAGTGTGATGAAATTGCCTGCTCAGCCCTAAAAATATGCGGTTCAGTACCCATACACTATGTACCCCTAGTGTACACTTGCTGTTCTGACCGTTCTTGAATGGTAACCCCAACAATTATCGATAAAGTGATTTGTATGTGAACGCTGTCGTGTTGTTTGGTGACATTAATGGTCTTCTATGTTGTGTAATTGTTTTAGTGTTTCTATCCAGGTCATTACCTTGTGCCTCGATACAGGTCTTCAATAGAATAATAGACTACTTGGTTTAATCCTTTAGTTTATACTGTTTTTTTGAAAGCTGTGAATGAATATTAACGGGGGATAGTGATGGGTTATCTGCTAAATATAAACACTGTGGGTGTTACAACTAGTAATACAACATTGGTTGAACATCCGTTATTTCTTCCACCCCGGAAAAAAAGATTCAAATATTTGGTCATGATGGAAATCCCTATCTTGCCTATGGGCAAATATAAAAAAGAACTATGAAAAAAAAAATGAATTAAATTACATTTTTACTATATTTTGTTTAACTGAGATTGGAGAAATAACTTCTACCATGGCCGCTCGTGTAAGCTACGTAATTTCGGATAACCGAGTTCCGCGAACACACTACGCTCGGGTTGGGATTAACCTATCTTACACTTTTTCGGCCATGGCAGATACTGACAGTCTTCATTGCGGAACGTTTTATGATAAACCAGTAATCGGGATTGAATTAAAGATGTTACAAATACTGCATTGCATATTTTACGGGAAATAAATGGTTCGGAGTCCTCACTTTTCCTCGTTTTTATAAATATGGCATCGAACACATATTGTAATGTCCTAGCAGGAGTCAGGGCTCGACGAAATGATTATAAAAATACATGTGTAGGAAGGGGGAGCACGTGACTTGTCATGGTTAGAAATAGTACCAAGGAACGGTAGTTATATTCATTCAAAAAATGGTGTTCTTATTTCAGGCAGCAAACCATTAACGAGAAGTCTTAAAACGCACTATTCAGAGTGGAAGATATTGCTCTGTATTTATTCCGTATAGCACTTACAAGGACGACCGTAAACATCCTCGACATGTCAACGCAGAACAGGAGTGGTAGCGCTGGCGAAAATCAGTTAATTATGTCGTTTAATATGCTATATATAGGATCGCACTCTAGTCGTAATATGAAATACAGTAATTAGTAATTGCGCTTATTTATATATTTCTTGGAAGAAATGAATACAATTATGTTCGATATGATTTAAGATTAGTCGTATGCATTTTTCCGATAATAACCATATAAGGTTTTGACAATTAAAATATATCGGTAGATTTTACTGGCTAACTTATACAACCTTGACTACGGCACCAAGAATAAAACAAATTTTCAATTGCAAAGGCATAAATCGATATCGAATTCTTAAACATTTGAACAATATATCTGAGTGTTCAAAATAAGATCAATAAAGGGGTCTGGAAAAACTACGTGTACTGGTTAGTGTAAGTATCCGTACAAGTAAAAGCTGATGTTGGCCTTATATATCTCTTGCCTCGTGTACCGGTAGGATAACCGCAGAAAACTATTTTCTCGTGATTTAAATAAAATCATTGTCCACCTGTCTATGCCGTTCTCCTTGCACGAGCGTTCTCAAACCTGTAGGATGTAGATCGCAATTTAACATCGACTACACGCATTACTGTTCACATCAAATATACCTGGTTGACGTAACATACATACCTGTACAAGTAGTATTATGTAACCCCTATATTCACAATGAAACACAAACACCTTCATAAAATACAATGAAAATTACAGGGACATGCCCAGTAGTCAAGAACTCAAACATTAAACCTGTTTAAGGGCACAAGGTACAGGCCCAAACGACATTGTGCTGTAGAAAGAAACGAAATCAAACAAAAATGAAACAGATTAGTGTATGATTATTGTAGATTTAGAAAAACAAACGTGGGCTTTGAAATCAAACACATTTACTCGTACTAATTAGTTCAAATGAAAAAAGCTACAGCTGCAGACTCTCTTTCACTAAATAATGACATGCAGGAGTGATGGGTAATAAGCATTGGCTTTTGTAGTACCAATATCTCAAATGTTATTTCAGAACTTTTTATTAACCTATTAAACGACGTATCTGTTATTTAAAAATTGAAAACGACTGCCAACTAACAGCTTTTAAAGGATCGATTCGATTGTCGTTGAAGTGTATATTGCATAAATAATTATGATTCTTAAAAGTAAAGTCAATTTTAACTGCTAATTTGAAATGACTTCATGGTCTACTTGCTTGCAGCGTAGTTAAACGTTTTAGATTTCTGACATCGTAAACCGTTCATATATATCCGAGGTTGCGCCGGGATTTCCGAATGAAGTAACACCAGACCGCCGAAAATATTGTCTGCTACGCTTCTCTATAAATAAATTATGACGTCATGTTTTAAAGATATATTCACAATAACGGAAAAACCTGTTAAAAAATATACATTCAAAAGTGTTTTTTTGTTATTTTGTGCGTGGTTAAGGAACGACAAACATTTATTTTCTTTCTGCACAATGTTCTTGTGCTTCGAAAAAAATATTCATGCAGCTTTAAACAAAACGATGTTTAATAAATTAAACGAATTTTATACGAATTTTATTAATAACTCGGCCTCCTATCATGTCGAAAAAGAAAAGAAGGCGTTTCATAAAGTTTGTCCCCTCCAGGGTGCGCCAATAATAGTGTGACAGTCTATAAAATAATTGGTCGACAGGAATTACCTTCCATTTTGAAAAATGTGCTTCATTAGTCCCAGGGAAATTATGGCGGGCTAACAATGGTAGAAAAAGCTAGCAGCTACAAATAACCAGTACTATTTTTCTGATTTGTTTTGCTTGTCTTTTCTTAAACCGCTATGAGATGCTTCGAAAAAATAATATCAAAAAAATATATGATCTATGAAGCAATAAATCTGATAAGGCATTTCAACAAAGATTTGAGTCATTCTGTCTTTATGTTTCTCCAATATATGGCTGCATTTTGACCATACATCGTCGTATCTCTCGTGTAACTTAAACACATGATGCAGACGCGAGGTCATGTACTCTCCGATACCAAGATATACGGAAAAGGGTACTTTTAAGCTAAATGCCTCGTAGTCGTAATCATGACAAAAGGCATCATATAAACCGATACAGAAGATGGCTTCCACATACTGCAATCGGAAGAATGCCGACTCCAAAGAGAGTCTCATGCTCTTTTCGCAATGTCTACGTACCGTTTGCAGCACAGGAACAGTGCCCAATGAGCTTCTGCTATTAATTTCAACATTGATTTATAATGATAGTTTAATGTTCAAGTGGTCTTTATTGCCTGGCTACGTCTCCCGCTAAGTGGCTTTGGTTCTTCAATTTCGTAGTTAAATATTTCGCTAGTGGTATTTTCTCTGTAGTATTTGTGTAAATAATATGAAAAATCCAATTTAACATTCTAAATTACCACTTACAAGAAACCTCTCAATTACAATCATACAAACATACCACGAACTTGATACTTTGACTTGTTCAGAAATAGTCCGTTGAATTATGTGGGATGAAATTATCATGTTTACGCTCTCTTTATTCGTCCGTGAAAATGTCAGTCACAAGAACGCAAATTAAAAATCTGTTTATTAGGTATTCATTACTTGTTATTCTTACAATACTACTTATTGCCATTGACGAATTGTTATGAAATAACAAGGTGTATTTTATTTAAAAATAGTTACTACGTCAATAATCTTAATAAAGGGAGTTAGTATGGTAAAAACATATACGTAAATGAATGAAAAGCATGTGTTTTCACAAACGTCTTATGATAAGACAAATTTTCTACCACTAAGCCTGCAGAAAGAAGTCAGTTAAACAACTGAAACCAGGTAGACAAGCCCATCTATCTCATATTTAACAAGATCTTGTATAAGGCCTTACTAATCAAAGCCATCCAAATCAACATGATTGACACTGTCAGAAATCTAAACAGTTTAACTACGCTGCAAGCAGATTGCGTAGTAATTTCAATTGAAATTAAGCAGGAAAACTAAATGACTGAACTCCATCATAATTATTTATGCAATATACACTTCAATGATAATCAATATATATACTTAGTAATACACAACACATGTTAAAACACTTCAATTTATTAATACAATTATTTAAAATTTTACGAACTACTTCTACTGATGTACCGGCAAACATCCGAGGTTGTTTTCGATAGAAAATGGCCGTGGTGGTCCGGATGGTCTTGATTATATCGTTGACCTCACGGCAGTTACTCACCTTTGAAAATATGTTTTAAAACTTCAATCCTTGCTTATTCTTAAAAAAATTCCCAACAACAGGCGATGGCAGACAAAATGCAAATGAAAGGTAAAAATAGCAAAAGCCAAGACTTGATTCTATCTTAAATAGAGGCTAATGTAGTTTTATAGTGGATCATACATTTTACTGTAAATATTAGTTGGATGAAACTTTAAATAATTTTTGTATTGTATCGCCGTTTTCACAAAATGCATCATACTGTTGAAAAACATGCAATCTCCAATATGATAACAGATAAATAAGTTAACAGTTATACCATATTAACGAAAAGGCTTTATTCATTATTCAGGAATAAAGATTACCTGCGTATCTGCAATAACTTGAAGATTGCATGAAATAAATTATACGTATCCCATTATACACATTGACTGGACGAGAGTAGTCACGTGGTATTTGTAACAAAAGATAAAACGTATCGCAATATATCGTGACCCGAATCTAGCGTGTCGCATTATACAGCGCAATCCCTTTTATTTTTGCGTATCATTACAACCTTAATTCTATAAATTGACAGGATAAGTGCCGTCTCGTGGGGTTTAATTGGAACAGATAAAATACTATTTAAAAATAGCTATATGTTAAAAAAGCTAATTTAACTCATTCATGACGCCCTTTAATGCATTGCGACAATGGTCCTATTGATTCTTGCTTTATAATTGCAAAAAAGCTGCTCGGTGTATGGTGTATTTCGACAACTAAAGGGCCACTGAAATGTTCTCAATGCTATTATGCAGTTGAATGAACATGTGCACTAAAATATGCCCATATATGAATGGGAGATGGCAACTTTCAACTACATATCCTTTTTTACGTCGCGACAATGGCCACATTACCACATATCCAGTTCCGTGCTAACAATGCCTTCAAGAAATTGTAAATGACATCAATTTAGCAGAAATAACCTTAAAAAATGAATAAGACGCTACCATCTTAGGGGTGTTGCCTTTCTATGGATGTTTGAAACGAATGACCGTTCCATGGCAGTACTCCAAAACATTTATCGATATCGAAATTCTAAAACTTATGTACAATGTTTAATTTGTTGTCTTGTGGCGTTGTCCGTCTCGATGCCCTTTATTTAATGCTCAATAATGCAACATCAACTAAAGTGACGATCATCACAGGTAAATTAAGGCTAACAGTTGCTCATGGTAGCTTATACCAAAGTCACAATTGGCTTTCGATGGGTTTACGAATCGGTTGCAACGGATTTATAGATATTTTTTCGACATGATTTTCGTGGGACTTCATGCATACTCGAATCCCGTATTTTACTAGTTTAATAGCCAATCAAAACGGCAGAAACTCGTTTTGGCCGACTTTGGCCGATATTTGGCGTATAATGTCGACACTTGTCAAGTATAATTGCTGCGACCCGGCATCACGTCAAAAACGCAATGTTTAATTATTAAATTAGTATATCACGTCTGTAGTCTATCAATAGCCTATCTATTAATTTGAAGAACTCGCCATTGAACGCCTTTTGGGCGACGTTCAGTATGTCCTGAAGTAAACACGAAGTTTCTTTCACCTCCTGCCTCGCCGACTCGTCTTTCCGGGCCGCGGGCACCTGCTAATTTGCATCATCCAATTTGTCCAATTCGAGGCTCCGAGGGTCGGCGTAGCGTATGCATACCTCGTTGTGGAGTGCGAGGCGGTGATGTATGTGGCAATCTGTGGAATTACTGGCACGGTGGTGAAAAGGCAGCGGAACCGCATCGCCATCACTCCATAGGCGTTCTTTACCACACGGCTGTCCTGTGAAGTGCGTTAGTTGCACACGCGCAACTCCATTTCAATGTATCGCTTGCGTGGCTTCATGCGGCAGAGGCGGGGGGAATGCATCGTCACCAATCAGGAAGTATCCAGTGATTCGTTGTTGTTGGGTAGGCAACCAACCCTATGGTCCTGTGGGAGGGTGAATGTTCAAGCTGGAACCTGTTAAGATTCCACTCTCCGAATTAGACGCGAGGAAACCCATAATATTCCACATGAACTTAAAGCGGGCTACCACGACAACAAGGATCACGATGTAAAATAATCCTTTGTAGATTTAGTACAAAGGTACACTCTTCTTTGTTTTCTTTAAGGCGATGTGCTTGTCATATTGGCCCACCCACAATCGAGAAGTTCCTAAGGCCTTGAAAACCATGGACAACCTGTAGTCATTGGATTGGGGTAGAATGGCGGTGCTCGTCGACGAAGGCTCGGCAGGCTTTAGGTGGAAAAAGGGCATGGTGATGTGTGCGAAACGAAATTCAAACGCCAGGGGGAGTGATTCGAGTTTTCCGTTGCCAGGAGGCAGAAGGTGATTTCTAACTTCAGGCCTGCTGAAAATGGCACTGAAAAATAACAAAGATGTAAAAAAGTTATTAGCTATATATTGGAATCTGAAATGTTTTTTTTAATATTATTCACATAAGGGAATATTTATGCGAAAAGCTACAGAAACAAGCTTAGTTGCAAAAACATAAACCCGGTTTAATGGCACTGGGTAAACGCCAAAGACATAGAACATAAAATCAAAAACAATAAACATGGAAGAACAGCACAAAACTCCACAAGCAGCACAGTGCATACATACTGTATTATATATATAAACTAGGTATGTTCATCAAGGAATACTCAGTACTTTTATCGAAGCGCGGGCCAACACGTTGCAGGAGATGATGTTCCCGCTTCACCACAACCATGATAGTCTGGCCGTACGAGGGTCTGCGCATCAACCAGGGTATAACCTACTGTATCTCCTTGTGCGGCGCAACATTTATGCATGCCACCAAAACACCAAGATCCAGGTTGTATCGCTAGCATGCAAACGTAAACCTCTCCCTTAAGTAGGCGATGCGTAAGCGGATACCGCATTGTTATCGCAGGACATAGGCAGGACATCGGAATAGAGCCGGCCTGACAACGGCCGATGAATGAGCCAATAATTTGACTCCGTTTCCAGGGAATTCGGCAGGACACCCCCCCCCCCCACAGGCCTTGTCATAGCAGCGTTCTAGGCACTTTTAATTCACGCCGATCGATGCCTAGAAATGGCATACGCCACCCAGGTATAACGTTTGCGATTTAGTCCCCTGATTTTAGTGTATGCGCTACGATATAACAGGAATAAAAACAGAACAGTTTGCTGACATGAGCGACTGTAAGCCTTAACAAAACCTCAGGGCATATACATATTCGTTTCTGGATAAACCCACTTATAACAAGTGTATTTCCATTAACACGAAATTTACTTTGTTAACATAGTAATCATTGGATACTAAAATCGAATCGATTCTTTAACTGCTGTAATTTGGCAGTCTTTTTTAATCTTTAGATAAAAGATACGTCATGTAAGTGATTAATTAAAAGTTCTGAAATAACATTTAAGATATTGGTACTACAAAAAGCCAATGCTTATTAACCATCACTCCTGCGTGTCATTATTTGGTAAAAGAGAGACTGCAATGGAAAAAAGTGTATTTTTATAACTTGAACTAATTTATAAATTTGTTTTATTTTAAAGCCCGCGTTTGCTATTCTTAATCTTTAATAATTATACACTAATCTTAATCTGCTTCATTGTTGTTTGATTTTCGTTTCTTTCTACTGCACAATGTCGTTTGGGCTCGTACCTTGTGCCTACAAACAGGTTTTATGTTTTTGAGTGCTATCATCATTTTACAGGTTTGAGAACGCTCGTACAAAGTGAACGGCAATGTTAAGTGGAAAAAATGATTTCTTTTAAATCACGAGAAAATAGTTTTTAGCGGTTAACCTACCGATGCCCGAGATATTTCAAGCCAACAGCAGCTTTTACTTGTACGGATACTTACTCTAAGAAGTACACGTAGTGTTTTCCGACCTCTATATTTACTTTATTTTAATCAAGCTGATAGATTATTCAAATGTTTAAGATTATGATAACAATTTATATCTATGCAATTGAAAAAAATATCTAGGTGTCCTAGTCAAATTCATTGAAGTTGGCCAGGGCTTTAGTGTCACATAGTTTTGCATCTACCGATAGATTTAATTGTCTAATCTTAAATGATTATCGGAAAAAGGCATATGATAAAAAAAAAATCATATCGTACATAATTGTATCAAATTCTTCCAGGAAATATATAAATAAGCGCACTTTCTAACCAATTTCCTAAACTCGTCTAATAAAATTGTGTTTAATATCACGACTCGAGGCAGATCCTTATAATTATATGTAGCAAGGTGCATGTTTCAGTATTTTATCAGTTTGTGTGTTTGGTATGGTTCTATATCGTATATTGTTTTGTATTGTTTGTGTTTTTTGTCGTCGTGTTTAGTGTTGTGCTACGTGGTTATTGTCCTCTTTGTGTTATTGTCCGTCAATGTTCGTCAATGTCCGTCAATGTCCGAGTGCGTCAGAGCGTGAATACTGGTTATGCGAGTTTGTCTAAATTTATAAGAGTGATTGAATGGTTCAAAATGCCTTTTCCCCTTTTTCCCGCTTCATTGCACACGCCCTTATTTACATATACACATATATCATTCCGTTCTGAATCGTCATCGACGCAAGTCAAGATTGCAATTGTAACAGTTATTACTATTTATTTAATATTCGCTCTTATCTTTGAGCTGAAATATTCTTTCATATATAATTATTATTTAGACGTGCCTGGTAAGTTTATTACTCATAGTTCTTGAAATGTTTTATGTATTTAACCGCGAAGTCTCCCTTGATATATTTACCGATCACTGTCCATTGCCTTTGTATTTTGTGTTATTAATAATATGATTAGCATTTACTTTTATATGTTTTATAATATGTTTTAGGTTTCATTCGACAACGTTAATAAATATTCGAACTCCGAAGTTGAGTGGTTTCGTCTTTGTAAACCCACACTACAAATAGCTCCCCGATCGAGGTTGGCGTAGTCCAGAGCCAGGCCGTCGTGTCCTCCAGACCAGACGTTGAGGGGATTTTATCTGCGTTTTGTCGCCCAGAAGAGGTTGAGAAGCCCAGCAGATCCGCCGGCACCTCCGTATTGGTATACCTCCATGTCCCTTTTACCACCCATCCTCCCTGGTCGTGCAATATACCCCCAGTCCTTTTTCCCACCCATCCTCCCTGATCGTGTAGTTTATTTCGCGAGAGACTCTAATCCTGTTTTATTTACATTTTATCTGTCAAATTTGACAGTTGTCAGCTGATCGCGTGTCACGTGACAGGAAAGGAGCACCGCGTATGGATTTCTGTGTGTTTTGTCTGTGATATATGTGTTATTTGTAATTGTGGATTGTATTTTTTTTGTGTGTGTGTTTTTCGTTGACCCGTGAGTATCCTTATTTTATATATAATTTGTTGTCAGTTTTTGATATTTTGGCCGTAACTATTTTTTTCCTTTTGAGTAAACCGGCTAGTTGACATTTATAAAGTGAAAATAGCTTGACCTAGATTTTTGGATAACTTTTTGGTTTTATTGCTTTATTTACGGTAAGAGTACATTTATTTTTGGTTTATTTCATTTCATTTGGTGTTGATTTTGTCCGTTTTGCTTGAAATTGTAACTGTCATTTTGTACTTTGTCAGTCATTTTCATTTGTGACATATTTTCGCGACCCGGTATTTGTTTTGACAGTTAATTTTGACAGCTAAATTCATTGGTTTAATTAATTGTACACACGGCTCCTTTTGAATTGCTTATCTATTGACTGTGCTTTAAATGTTTTGTTTTGTGTAAACTTGCTTGCTTTACTTGTGTCATAGTTTAGTATTTCTGTGCTTTATTTGCTTCATTATTTTCATTTTGCTGGGTTATTGTGATCTTGCCTTGCTTTTGCATATATTTTGGTTGCATACATTGATTTGCTTATTTTCACACGCTTTCAATTGATTTATACATGCTTTAGCACATTAGTTTATATCAGATTAATCATTAGACAACTTAATTGTATTTATTATTGTGTTTTCCATCCTTCACACATATTACACATATAAATTTAAACTACACATATACACATTACCCCTGCTTTAACCCATCCCAAATTTCCCTTTGCGTGACCGGTTAAGTGTGCTTGGCAAGTTACTGTATTCATTTGCATAGTTATTTGTTTAATTCTTTTTTGTGTGTTTCTGTGTTCTTTGTACATATTATGTTTCATATTTTGACCTGTCAGACTAGGATATAAATATTTGCCCTTTTTTATATAATTTTCCCATTTTATTTCCAGTTTTCCCTGTGATTATTACATGTCAGAGTGTGCCCTCACAGTTTTGATTAATTTGAATTTATTTATTTTTTGACAGGATTATCCAGATATTAATATAAGTATATTCATTTTCAGCCTATAAATTTTGGTGCATTTTATTTTGATTTGTCTGTTTATTTCAGGTTGACCGCTTGATTTCTTACTTGAGATTCTGAAATCATTTTGTTAAGTGACAAACACACAATTTAGTACTTAAATTTATTGTTCATAGTTACTGTGTGAATATAGCTAAACCAGGTGTATTTATGGTAGTTGTGTCATAGGTTAAGTAGAAATAGTTATGTAAGTATGCTTGGTACTAAAATATATAGGGAACATATTTTGACCCTGTTTGACCTTGAACTTGTGTAAACGGTCCCCGGCTATTAAACTTATAACCTGTATTTTTATATTTTTAACGGATCTGTCCTTTGCTTTGTCTTTGACCTTTACATTTAAATTTCATAAATTTAATTAAAATTAATTTATTTGTCATTTGAATGAAAGTTTAACATTCACATACATCAATAGGATAAGTTCAATTTATTAATTTCAATAAATCAACTTTTAAATTTATTTTCATCATAATTAATTAAACTTAATTTAAACACATTAAAATTTAATTACACATACAATACATATATAGTTTTACTTATCCATTGATATGTTTTTTTTGATTGAAGATATACATTGGCATTTGTTAATAGTTCACTGGTGAGCATAGCACATTGTGATACACTAATACACTCATAGTCACACACAGTGTAGTGGATTATAGCCGCTTTCTGTTTCATTAATTATTATTATTTTATTTACCTTTGTTTTCTACTGTATTTTCTGTACATCATTTCTTCATTCTGGGTTTGTTATACCTTCTGTTGTTATTGCTTTCTGTCACCATGAGTGACGAAGAAGTCCCCATGTCTGAGGAGCTTGGTGCAGTTGGTGGTGATGTGTCATACCCATCTGAAGCTGAAATATTACTGTTGCTGTCCAGCCCCCCAGTTCTCAGCACCCCAACTTTGATAAAAAGCTTTCTGACTTAGATCAACGGATATCTTCTGTCCAGTCTGGTGTTGATAAAAAGTTTTCCACTATTTTACAGCGCCTAGACTCTCTCACACTTTCGCCTGATGTTAGTGTACCCCACCCCAATACATTCCTCCTTTGTTTTCCCCTTCCCAGGCGGCACCTCCCAGACCGCATGGTTACGGCCCTCCGACACCCAATGTATACTCTGGTGGTAACCGTGGTTTTCGGCGTGGTAGAGGTGGTGGCCGCCATTCTTCTTTTGGTCAGTCCCCTTGTCACCCAAACTTTTAGCCGCCCCTGCCAGCCAGGGGTTGGCTCCGTTTTTAGCCAGTCTGTTAGTGTTTCTGATCTTGTTGGTGCGTCCATTACGTCCAATGTTGTCATTGTTCAGTTCCTGCTATAGGTCTGATAGACAGTGGTTTCATGCTCACTACTATTAGTGATACTTTCTTTAAGTCTTTGCCTAGTAAGCCTCCTTTGAAGGAATTGTCTGATTTGAATATTGACATAAATGTTACTGTTGCCAACGGTAACAAACTTAACAATTTTGGCTATATAGAAATCACTTTGGCTGTTCCTGATTTGAATTTTGAACTAGATATTGCAGCACTTGTAGTTCCCGACACTGGCAGTCATCCGGTGATTGTGGGCACCATTATCATAAGACGTTGTAAGTCAGCGTCCGCTACACCCGCCCGTCCATTGCCTGATTCTTGGCAATCAGCTTTTGATGCCCTAGTCTGTGAACCTATTACAGTAAAGTCTACTAATGAGCATACTGTAGAACTTGGTCCTTATGAGTCTATTACCCTTAACGGAATTGCCAGAGGTCTTAAACATGATGTTCAGAAGATTGTTACTGAGAACATTTCTTCTGATAGCCCATACCTTGTTAGACCCCATGTTTGAAGGCCCCTCACCATGGTAATTATGTCAAGGTCCCTGTAAGGTTGTGCAACATGACTGCCAAACCTGTCCTCATCCGGCCATAGTCAGACATATGTGTTTTAGACGAGGTCAAGGTCGTTGACAATCTTGCTTCTTCACTTCGATAACTTGTCACCAGATCAGATTCTTCGGGTTCGCCAAGTACTTGGTAATTGGCGTCATATCTTTTATACCGGCCCTACTGATCTTGGTTGTTCCAATATTGTCAAACATAAGATAGTTCTTACCAATGACACGCCCTTTAAGCAACCATACCGCAATATTCCACCAGGAATGTATGAGGAGGTACGTCAGCATCTTAAAGATATGCTTGACTGCGGTGCGATTCCCGAAAGTGATAGCCCGTACTCCTCTAATGTAGTTCTTTTGAGAAAGAAAAACAGCTCATTGCGTTTTTGTCTGGATTTCCGTATGTTGAATTCCAGGACACGTAAGGACGCCTATATGATGCCAAGGTTCGATGATACCGTCGACACCTTGGTAGGTTCTAAGTTCTTTTCCAAACTAGACTTACGCTCAGGTTACTGGCAAGTCGAAATGGAGGACGAAGACAAGCATTTTCTGTAGGCAATCTTGGCTTCTTTGAGTGCAACCGAATGCCTTTCGGTCTTACGAACAGTGGCGCTACATTTCAGCGTCTTATGGAGAAATGTATTGGCGATTTAAACTTCAGAGAATGAACATTTGTCCCGTCTCGAATCCGTTTTTCAACGTCTACTTTTCATGGTCTGAAACTAAACGGCTCAAAATACGAGTTTAAGTCGCCAGTTACCTACCTTGGCCATGTTATCTCGGCCAATGGTATTTCCAACATTCTTTTGATCTTTTTAAAGACGAAACTTACTTCTTCTCCCGTCCTAGCTTTCGCTGACTTCAGTAAACCCTTCATCGTCCATACAGACGCGTGTGGAACCGGTTTAGGCGCAGTTCTTTCACAGGAGCAGGATGGCGAGGAGAAGGTGATCGCTTATGCGAGCTGAGGTCTTCGGGCAGGTGAGCGGAATTACCCCACTCATAAGCTCGAATTCCTCACGCTCAAATGGGCTGTCATCGACAAGTTCCACGACTACTTGTTCGGTAACACCTTCACTGTTTTCACGGACACAATCCATTGACTTATGTTTTCGTCGTCTGCGAAGTTTGACGCGACAGGTCACCGCTGGGTGGGCGGCCTTTTCTGCGTACAACTTCCATATTGTTTACAAGTCCGGCAAATCTAATAACGACTGTGACGGTTTGAGTCGTAAGCCAAGATGTTTTCTGAAGCTGTCAAAGCTATTTGTCTGGCAGCTACTACTTCTTTTGCTGCTGTTGAGAGTCTTTCTTGTGATAGTGATGCAGTCCTTGGAGATGATATTTTTTCAGATACTGTCCCATTTAATCCTGTCGATTGGGTGCAGGAGAAGCCAAGGATGCTGTTGTCTCCAGGATTGTTTCCATCCTGCGGTCCGGTTCTCGGCCGGGGGGGGGGGAGGAGTTGTCTTAAGAAGTCCGTTGTCACCTCCGTGATCTTTCGGCTCTTTCTCATGATAATGGTATCTTTATAGAACCGCTACCGTGGATGGTGAGCAGTCCGTCAGTTAGTTGTTCCTGCTGCTTACAGGTATGTTGCTTTTCGTGGTATCCACCATGATGTCGGTCATCCTGGCAGCGACAAGACTCTATGGCTCGCCCGCCAAAGCTTCTTTTGGCCG